>NC_063223.1:13472730-14112753 GCF_020740725.1 Corvus hawaiiensis
TTAGAAGGAGAAGGGTAAAATTGGACTGTGGTACAAATCACGTTGCTACTGTAAGTTTAGTTTGCCAGGCACAAATATCCTCCCAGCCAGGTAACTTAGTGCTGTAAGTTAATGTATGTCAGACTGCCATAGACCCCCAATTTAAAGTTTCCATTTGGCTCAGTGGGAATTAATTGTTGGGTTCTGGCTTCCTCTGTTTTCTTTCTAATGTCAAACACCCATCCAGCAAGAGCTGCAAATAATACCCTCCTAAGGGTAAATTGTGAGCTCATTGCTCGTTTAAGTCACATTGAGTGAGAATACTCCCTGGCTGTGCCCTGTGAATCAAAGACAGAGCATATGCAATCATCTGAAGCAGCAGCAGCAGCTGCATTTCCCAGAAACCTTTGGGAAACCTGACACAATTACCGATCAATACCCTCTCCAGTTAATTGATGAGCTATGGAGCCAAGAGGGAAGAAAAGAAAAAAGAAAAGAAAGATGCTATCAATAAATAATCTTAGTTAGGAAACTGAGGTCTGAGGAGAAGTGCTTGAAGTTCAAGGGATGATGACCATGCCTGGGAAGAAAAATGAGGGGCATTCACAGATATACGTGTCTTTTGAAGATATTGGCCATGGTAGAAACTGAATAAGATGCAATGATGAACCCTGGAGAGAATGAAACCATTGCATCCTCAAGAAAACATGTGCTCATTGCTATGAAATTGCTCCCCAAGGCTCTCATCCTGACCTCTGTGTGCAGATTGACACACAAAGTTCTTTTCTACATTAAACCACTTCCAGACCCACTTCACCATGTCCAGTTAATGAGCCAAGTGTAAAACTTTGAAGAGGTCATAGAACAGAGCAAGCAGCAGCAAGAGGCCAGAGCACAAAGCCAAAGAAGATCCTGGCCACTGTCTTCTGGCAGTGACAGCTGTAGCCACGCTGGCTGCTGCTTTTCATCCTTGCTCTGTCCAGACATCCGCAGATGCACCACTCATCACCCATGAAACAACAGGACCAGATCATCCTGTCGAAGAGCTGAGCGCAGAGTCCACCTCATCCCAACTATGGAGAGAATTGGAGCCCATAGATTAGGCCAGACATGTCTGTCTCTCTGAGTCTGAAACTCAGACTGGAGCTCTGCTCCTCACTCTGCCGTGTGTTTGTTCCATCACTGTGGCTTCAAGTCACTTCACTGCATATGCCACTGTTTCACCCCTCAGAAAACAGGGTAATCTTTGTCCTGACTTGTGTCTTATTGGTATCAGGAGGCTTCAAAACTGACAGCCAGGATAAAGGTGTTGAGAGGGGCTCTGAGCCTGTTGTTTTTACTGAACACATGGGAAAGGCTGTTTTATCAGCTGTCACCTGTGCTAGAGACAGCACCCTCTTGTCTTTTGGCAAAGGAGCTGATGTGCTTTTGTGGGTAATCCTGACCTTTTAAGGAGCCATTTCTGAGCCACTGGTTCAGCTGCATCTGTCTGTGGGTTGAGAGCAGGAATGGATGCAGTGCTTTAGCTGGTTAGTCCTTGAATGCTGTGTCTGTGGTGAGGGATTGCAAATCCCCCCATCAGTGCTGAGTTTAAGGAGCAGCCCCAGCCGAAGCTCTGTGGTTTCTAAAGGCAGGGAAATACGTGTGTGCCCGTGTGTGCACACGTGTGTGTGCGTGTAGAAATGGGGAAGGGGGAACAAGGGCACCCCTTTGAAACTCCTTCTTGTTCTTCCCTTTGATGTGATGGCAGGGCCGGTGCTCACACACACAGCTTCTTTGCTTTGATAAATCCATGCCTCACAGGCAAGATTTCAAAGGGAATTTTCAAGCACCTTCCCTTCCCTCTCCTGAGGAGTTTGAGCCGGGAAGGGGGGAAGCCGGGTAAAAGTGGAGGAGTCGAGCATCAGCTGTGGAGGCACAGATGTGATAACCATCAGCAGCACCAAAATCACTTTTGGCACAAGCACAGTGGAAGGACAGGCTCTCACCTCACTTCTGTCTCCCAGGCTGGTGGAAGGTGCTGTGCCTTTGCAGCAGGATTGCCATATGTGCAGATGAAGGAGGGAGTGGGGGACCACCAAATATCATTCCTACCACTCTGGGAGTTTGTTGCCAAGGTCCGTTTGTTGGGTTCTGACCTTTTGGTTCATAGAACAAAAATCCACTGTGATTTCTATTGACTCACCTTGTCACTTGGAGCCTGTAAATGACGCTGTTGTCTCCTGCCTTGGAAGCAGTGCAGTTCAGCAGAAACTATGAAAGGATCCCCGTGTCCCTGCATATGGGGAGAAGGAGGCTTCCCTCAATCCTCAGCCAAAAGAGGAGATGCTCTCTGGAGTCAGAATAGGATTTGGAGATTATGATTCAGAAGTCTAATGTAGGAGCCAGTGGCCTCTCAGGAGAAATCTGGCTTAAGAGTTTTAGTGGGGGAAAAAATGACACATGCAGGAAGAGATTGCAGTCCCTAAAACTTTTGCAGGGTGAAAATTCAGTCCTATTAAAGTCACCATGAATTTCACCATCACCTCCAGCAAAAAGAGGCTTGTTTGCCCCTTTTGGTCTAAAAGCTTCACTGAAGTGGGAGCATGTCTGGCAGGGACCAGCAGGGTGAGATTCCGTGCTCCCATCCCCAGCAGCCACACAGGAAATGCTTCCCCAAGAAGCACAGGAGTCTGCACCCACCCAGGAGTGCTGAAATACACCTTCACAAGCCCAGTGTGCTCGTGGTGGCTCCTAGAGAGGAGTCAAGGGAAAGAGGATGCTTGGGAGCTTACCTTTAATACAGATGCAGGCACTGATCTGTACGTGGACAAGATTAAATCATCAAACATTGTGAAATATCATAAGAACAGATTTGCTTTTGCTCTGGGAATTTTACCAGCTCTGCCCAACCCTTCTCAAGGGTGATGCAGGTAGCACATACAAAATTTAGCACACGTCTCCCACAAAGAACACCTTTTCTGCCAGAATAGACAGGTTAACTTAATAAACACGGCAGCTCCGAAACGTGCTGCTTTGCTACAGGAAACTCAGAATGGACAGATGAGGAAATGGGTAGATCACAGGGATTCAGTGACACTGTATGAAAAATTTCATAAAGTTCCTTTTACTCAAAACTTCCAGTTCTTTGATTTCTCATGCTACGTTTTCCCTGAAATTATGCACTTTGATGACAGTCCAAACAAAAAAAATTATTTTTTTTTTCCAAGAAAGTCCTAACAATGTGATTTTGTTAGGGTCTTTTTTTTTTTTTTTTTAAATGGGATAGTAAATTGCCTTTAAAAAATGATTCGAATTTTTATTTTTGGGGGAGGGGGGAAAATTGAGTAATTTTATCATGGCAAAGTTAAGAGTAATTTGTAAGTCACTGTCAAGTGTAGAACAAAACCCTTTTTTTTCCCATGTGAAACATTGCTTTCCTGATCTTCCCACAAATCTCTTTTATTTTTCTTTGCACATTTTTTTAACCACACACCCAACCTACTTGCATACAGATGAGCAAAATAGTTCCTACAATACTATTCACAAGCATCTATCTAACCTCAGACTTCTGTCAGGGATACAAAAAAAATTATTTTATTTCTAATGGATTAACAGCCTATCCATTTCATTTTATATTGAGGGATTTGGATTTATTTACAGAGACAGTGGAATATTTGGCTGAATTAACAGTTTTTGCCTGCTTTATGGTGAAAAGCGGAAACCCCCTCCTATTTCACTTTTTATGTGTATTATAAATCAGCTTAAGTTCATAAGGATTTCTATGATTTTCTGCTCTAATATGCTCACAGAGCAGCATAAAGGGCTTTAGCCTGAACTGGAAAATGGAAGTAGTCACTATATACCACATATAGCCAACAAGCAAAAAGATATCAATGTGTTCTTGTAGCAGCAACATATGGTTTCCAAAAAAATCCATCCTTAAATATACATTGATTTTTCTGAGATAGGAAACTCAGAGTGAAAAACCTGTAGGAGATAGGGCGGTGGACATCAACTCAAATATTATGATCTGCTGAATCAAATCTGAATTTTAGATTGATCTCACAAGCAGCAGATTCTTGCCTGAACTTCTGTAGTGATTTGAAAAAGATGGTGTTAGGGAGATTTGCATATTATTACAGAGGTACGGAGCCAAATTACCTCTGTCAGGATGAGATAGAATTTCTCCTTTGACTGTGTAGTGCCACAAGGCATCCTGAGAGCCTTGGTATGATAGATTGTGTTGGGAAAAGGAGTTCAAACCCCAGAAAGTACCTGAAATAAGCCAAAATGAAACGCTGGTACTTCCTAAAAGAAATTAGTGACCTTATTATTTTGCCTAAATTGTCTATTTTGCATCAACCTGCTCATAACCAAATGTTGTAATGTCAGAAATTCACATGAGGTTGCAGCTTGCATTTCCCATTAGCTCTAGCAACAAGCTATTTATGTAGGACTTGTCATTGTTCTGTTAGAGTCTCTCCTAAACTTTAATTAATCTGTCCTTTCAACACCCCTGCAGCCCTGTAAAGTGAGGATACAGCTGGTATTCCTTTTTGCATGATTAAACGCCTTGCCCAGGGTCACCCCAGGAGTATGAGACAGAGCCAGGAACACAGCCTCGCTCTTCTTAATCTCAAAGGGCTATCCTTCTTCAAATCTCTGCCTTTGACGGGTCTTGGCAGAGGTTCAGTCAAGTCTCATCCTAAATTCCTTCAACACTCAGTTCACATTCACTAAGAGCTGAGCTCCAGGGGCGTACGATATTGAGCCAACCTGGCTTCTGCCTGTGTTCTTGGCCAATTCGGCTGAGGATGCCATATCTGAGTCAAGCCAAAGCTTTGAATTTTTTTGAAATTCATCCACTGCTCATCCTTACAGCTCACACCTCCAGACAAAGGGAGGCAATTGCTTTTCCGGTACAACTAGAAGGAAAAGGAACTTCTCTTTCTGCATGTATTCAATCTTATTTAGCTTCCTTTCTCTCTCTTCTTACAGAATTTATAGTGTATATGGAAGCTATAAAAAGCAATGAGATGCAATTTATGCAAGTAGCATGCTAGTGCACCATAAGTTCCTGTCCCTTCCATGAATTAGGCTGGGATAAATTTTTATGTCTGGGCTTCATGCTGACATGTCTTTAGGTGGCTAATACAGCAAGTGCCAACTGGAGGACACTAAAAGTATCAGCCTTGCAAATCAAGGTCAACTACCCATATAAATACCTGGCCGAAATATCGCCAAATGGCAGTGTCACTGTTCTGCCTTGCTCAAGGAAAAGTGCAGCCATGGCTATTTGTTCCTTTCCTGGCACTCTTTGGTGCAGCACATCTGTTCCTTCAGCTGCTATCAGAGCCTTTGGCAACTCCCTGCCCCTTTCTGGTCCTTGCCAGCCTGCTTTGCATGGTGATTTGCAACCCACATCCTTTCAGTTTGAAGCTATGGCTAATGAAACAGGTGGCTGTCATTATTAAGAGCACTTGCTGTTCACTCCTTCTTGATCCACCACTTCTTGCAAGGTGCCAGTGCCATTTCTTCCTTCCACTGTGTCCATCGTGGGCACAATTGCCAATGCCACCACTTTTCTGACAGTCCTGCCATTCCTTCAAAGGGAATGAATAGGCTGCCGTCAACCCATCCAGAATCCTCTTCCCACAAGCAATATACCCTCCCAGCCCAGCAATTCTTAATCCAAACTCTGCCGTCCATGGGGAAGGGAAAGAACAGGTGGACAGATGGACAGGGCTGGAAAGTATGGACAGTGACAGTGCCACAGCCGCAGGAGATCTGTTACAGCAAGACCTCTTCCATGGCAGAACTGCTGGAGCAGAGCTGGAAATGCTGGAAGGAAGAGCTGACCTGTGGGGTGGATGGCCTGGCTGAGCTGGCCCCATCCCTTGCTGCTTTTCCATTCCCTATTTCACTTCTCGCCTCAAGTGACCAGCAAAAAGTTTGGTCTTGGGAGTTTCAGTCTGAGCAGGGCTTTAGGAGAAAGCACAAAGAACAGTGCAGCAAGCACTCATGAGCACCCTTGTTCCTGCAGAGCACAGAGTGACCTTCCCTGAGAGCAGTCCACTCACCAGGAGATGAAGCCAAATGGAAGGACCACATGGTACTGTGCCACCAGGCAGCTCTCAAAGGTATCCTTATCCTTATCCTTATCCTTATCCTTATCCTTATCCTTATCCTTCAGCATCAGACCCTGCCCACTGGCCCATCAGCCTCACTGGAAGGCTTCTTGCCACCAGCTCCTCAAAAAGTCAAACTTCCTTTTCTACTTTAGTAAGCTGTGTTTTGGTCCACTCAAGAGCAAACCTTTGAGAGAACATTTCAGAGTCCTCTTTGGCTACTGAGGAGATCAACCAATTGTTGGGATCAAGGCTGATTTTGAAAAAGCAAGAAGAAATAACTTGTGTGTATTTTAGCACAGCATAGATATGTCTTCTTCTCCTGCCCTACAATAGAATTTCCACTGTCCTCAGTGAAAACACCTCCGTGTTAATGAAATATATTAAATATTGCTGTAACAAACAACAATCATTGTGTTTCTTGGAGCTCCCCCAGTCACTGCTCACTGTACATCATTAGTAGAACAGCAAAATAAGATTACAGCTTTATAATAAAAGAACACATCCTGCATGGTAATTTACCCCTTCAGGAGACATCTTCTCAAATTCATTAGATTACAACACAGATTTTCTACAGTTCTTTGAGGAACACAGTGTTGAACATGATATGCAGCTCTCAAATCCTCTTGAGGGTGGACATCATTCGCATACCCATCAGTGGGGCTCACACAAATATAGGTATGAAATTCAACAGGATTCATCTTCCCCAAAGGCCTCTCCTGGGTAAAAGAGCCGATTCAGAGATACCTTAAGCTCTTCTCTCTTTACACTGAAACATCTTGTTATCGAAGACAGCCTGGGTAAGTTTTTAAAAATCTGCTGCAAACAAAGTTCATTGACTATGGAAACATCCTGCATTATCTCTTGTTCAAGTGTTGTAAATTTGTTCTTTTAGTGACCTCAGAAATTTACTTGAATAACCTTTTCCTGTCGTCCGAATTAGCATTTGATCTTTTCTGTGATAGCTGCTGTGGAAGTGTTATGGTAATGAGAGCTTTCACTTGAAGGAAAGCTCCAAGGAAGGCTCTTCTCAAGTCGTATGTCACTGCAAAACACAAACAGTGTTTTCATGACCACAATTTTCTTTGCTCAAACTCTGATGTAGCCTCAGATCCTTGAAAATTCTCTCTTTTCTTTGTATGCAAGGGAAATTTTGCAAGGGAAATGCAAACCATTCTAAAATACATAAAACAACCCTGGAGGAACTTCAGAAGTCCAAATATTTTGCTTTTCTCCTTTATTTACATTCCATTTGCTTTTTTTTTTTTTTTTAAGCTCTTTGCATTCTTATGTTGGAATAAAATTATCTGAGAAACCACACAGTCATGCTTTTTCACAAACACAATGTGGTTAAGGAATGAGTAATTTAAGAACGCTCTTAAAATAATCTTGCATGGCAAATCCCTTTGTTTATGAGGATTAAAGAACACGTGATAATTTTTTAAGCTCATTGTCTTGGTGATACTAAAGACATATTCATGGACTCTCTGTAAGTCGTTCTTAGTGTTGAATACACCCAAGGAAAAAAGATTCTTTGTATAAATTTGAGTAGATCCTGTGCCACCTGGGCATAACCTCTTTCCCTATTGACAAGTCAAAGGCCTGGCAAGTTGAAGAATCTACCTGTAGATAAGAAATGATGGCTTTCAACACACATCCTATCAGATTTTATAGGGTTCCCACAAGAAAACCCAGTAGTTCTGGACCATCAGTTAAGTTTCCCTATCTCATATGAGAGGAAAGTGTTCAAGGACAGGTTGGAGGGGGCTTTGAGCAAACTGGTCTAGTGGAAGGTGTCCCTGTGGCAGGGGGAAGGAACTAGATGGCCTTTAAGGTCCCTTCCCACCCAAACCATTCTGTGATCCTGTGATAGTTCTGCACTAAGGTTGATGGTTGTCTCTCAAATTATGAAGACCAAGAGTAGGTAAGCTGGAAGAAAAGATTTCTGAAGAAAAGGAAGAGGAGGAGGCACTTGGCGAAGGCAGATGAATTACCTGGTACTCATCACACCACTGATGCTGGTGAGGGCCAGTCAGAGCTGCAGAGAGAGATTCTTATCTTTGATTTTATTTCTTCATGTTCCTTATATAAAATGCATCCTGTTGTCCACTCAAGCTCCATCTGTTAAAAAGATTAAGCAACACTTTTAGCAAGGAGCACCACAGCACTGCCAGTCTCTGTGGCTAGGTCTGTCACGGTTTGCAAAGGACCAGGGAAGTCAGGAAGCTCTAAGCCACTGACAAATGATTTCACCCAAAAAGTATGCTGGTATTAAGCTTTTAAAGGCTGGTAAATCTTCTGCTCTATTAAACCCAAACCCACAGAACCCATTAATTGGTGTCTTTCTGACAGTGAAGCGCTGGTTCTAATTTGACATATATTTTATGCATCACTCTACTCCTTAGTTCATAAAAATGATCCAAATTCTCCTCGCCTCGCTGGTTGAGGCCACTTTCCAAATGCCTGTCCATAATCTCAGATGAAAAATTACGGCCCTGGAAAGGTGATGTGTCAGAGGAGTGTGAGATGCACCAACACACATGCAGATGCAAGGCAACAATCTGCTGAATTAAAATTACAAAAAGAGGAAATGATGAACCATCTCGTTAACTCAACTTGTCACTCTGATGGCCTCACTCCATGTAAATAAATAGGGAATGGGAGAAAAAAAAAGAGCATTATTACAGCACAGATAAAACAAGAACGTACTGGGGTCATCACCCGCTCTAAGCGACATCAGTAATGATATAGCTTTAACCTCATGATGGTTTGGTCACCCCAGCCTGGCCATGGCATTTCTAATGTGTGATCAGACCTGGTGAGAGCCTGGGCACTGCTGGGGAAGGTCTCAGCACAGCCAGTTCCTCTGGCTGTATTGATAGTTCAAGGAGTTCATCCAGACAATGCTCAGTGCTTAACGGACCCCACACTAATCTCTGAGCATTTCCCTTTTCTAAAGCTTGAAGCCATATATGTTCTGTAGTGGATTTTTTTTCTCCTTAAGATTGTCTCCAAATATTGAATGACTTTGCAACACAGAGGCTTTTCTACCTATTTTTAATCAGTTAGTTAAATACAGAAACAAGCTGAAATTCCAGGGTGCACCAAAAGCAAAGGCAGCTGTTCAATACCAGCAGCTCAAAATGATGAATACCACACTTACTTCTATCTGAAACACAGAAAGCAGCTTCACACTTTAATAAAGCCCCTAGGAAAACTAGAATGAAAAATCTAGCCACATTGCTAAGCCAAAAACAATTTAATGGGTTTGGAAATGATGTCTGATCTCATGTTAAACAAGGTCCTCAGTAAATCACCAGGAAAAAAGATTCCTCTGGTGAAAGGGCCAGCGTTCTGTGGAAGGCACACCGAGGCTACCAGCTCATGGGGCTCAAGGTGGCACTTCTTATTGGCTAAAATCTACAAGCCCAAGGTTCCTTGCTTAGCTCCAGACTTGCTGACTCTACTCTCTACCCCTAATTACACCTTAACATACTTTTTGTAGGTCACTTTTGGTTACAGGATAGGTTTTTTTTCTTATCCCACCTTTCTTGTACACTCTAAAGCAATGGCAATGCCTTCTAGCACCCATCCAACAGCTTTATACACAGGTGTATATGGTTATGCCGTATCTATCTACCTATCAATATAGTTCTAGTTACAGCCACAGCTGGTCCAGGATCTCTCTTGTGATTCACAGTGTTGTGCTGTGGGGTTATGCCACTTCTTCCTATGGACATGGGGCTTTGTCCCAAACCCTTTCCTCTCAGGCTGGGAAGGCTGTCAGCTGAAGTTAATGCAAAGTCTTGGGGAAAGAGTTTACACCTGAATATTTCATAGAGCACAAGCATTTCATATTTCATCTTCACAAGACTGATGACAATTTGGGAAAATGATAGCCAAATAATGGCAACAACAACAATAGTAAAAATAACAATAAATGTTTTTCCTTTTATTCTTTCCTTCTTTGCTGAAAATGTGTTGGAAAGGGAGGCATTGCAAGAGCTCTGAACGACCTACTTTGAATTTTCCCATCAACTTCTATTTCTGCAAATTTTCTTCTGCACATCAGCTGCACAGGGAGGGCTGGAGCACTGTGTGAAAGACTGGTCTCATGGGCCACCCTGGCAGAGCGAATGCTAAAGCCTCTCCAACAATGTTGTTCTCAAGTGGTTTCCTCATTTTCTGGACTTCAGAGGTCCCAGTTATTTCAATCATGGATAACAGGATCCACTTATCCAGATGCCTGTATAAGCTCTCAGAAACTGGAGGCTTTTTTGTCTTTTGTTTCTCTGTTCTTTCATATATACTACATTTCCCTCAGCGTGCTCTAGTATCAGGCCCTTCACTCTGATACAGGACAGCAAAGCTTGTCCCTACAGACTGCAGTCAATTTGAATGACAGCAGCCAAATTTGATAGCCACGTCCTGCAAGTTCTCAGCCATCAGAGTAGTTTCAAAAGAAACATGGAAATTTGCTGTATTTTGAATCTAGTTTTTGTTCTTCCTTTTCTATCAGATGCTTGGGGAGCACTGATGGAGATGGGAGGGACTTGGTGGCAAAAAACCAGATTCCCCTCAAAAACTCAGAACAGGGGGCAGAAAGGGCTGATCCCTGAGATGTGTATGAGCATCCACCCTTTTCAGGTCTAAGTGTCCATGCTGCTAATAAGGTTTGAATTGAAATCCACTTCCAGCCACCAGCTGTAAGACTCCAACTGGACCCAGATCAATATGATCAAAGGCACGCTGTGGATGGTACTCAGAGCATACCCCAGACCTAAGCATAGCACTCCTTTAAAGCACGTTCTCACTGGGATGCTGCTGATCTGGTAAAACTCACATTTCTTTAATCCTAACTCCTAAAAACTCGCTCCTCACGCCTGCAGTTGCTCAGTGCTCTGGGTTGCTCATGGACATTTCCCTATCCACAGCCAGATGGAAGCAGGCTGGAGGAGGCCAGGTGGCATGTAGAGAAATGACTTTTTGTCCCCTGCACCACGAGGAGGAGTTGTCCTCTGTCACCTCCCAGTTTCATCCAGCTCTTCTGTTTGCCTCTTTCTTCTCCACCCTTCCTCACCCACTCACCAGCAGTAGCAGCTGTCCTGCCCTGCAGGCACAGGTTTTGTTCTCTGTGCTAAAGGAGGGTCCCAGTAGCCCCTCTGAGGTCTTCATCACCTTTTGATGCAGCTATACACCAGGGGATATGCTCTCATGATCTCTTCTTGATGTCTCTTACTGAGGATCCGAGGGGCATGAAGGGTAGGAAGGAGAATAGTTGTGAAAGTGACATTTCCTATCCATATTCCTTTCTATGTCATGAAAACACACTTCCATCCCCTGTAGCATTTAATCATGTGGCTTTAACTTTCCTCCTGGCACACAGAGGGAGGGGGAAAGTCCCTGGCTAAACTCAGAATGCCATTTTGTGGCAATTTATGAACAAACAAGCTTCCCATCAAACCAATCCTTAGAAATGTCACTCCAGGCTGGCACTAAGCAGAGATTAAACGATGGATTGTCAACCTTCTTTTTCTATTTGATGTTTTGAATTTCACTGTTCCTCTCTTTCATTAAAAATGAACTAGAGGAGGAAAAAAAGCAGAATAAAATAGAATCTTTTTACATCTAAAAGTCAAGATAATTATCTCTTATATCCAACCCACTCCTCCAAGACTCTGAATGAAGCCATCATTAAAATCTGTGTCCATCTGGTGACTTTTCCACAGCTAATTAGGTGAAGAAGTCAGTTAACAGATATGTTCTGCTGAAATATTTCTCTCTCACTCCGTCTTTTTAAAAACTTCCAGACATGGCCCATGTACAACCTAGATGCTGTTTATTCATCCCTCAGGGTCTAGGAGAACATGAGGAGAGACAGGGTGGGAGATGGGTGCTTGGTAAGATGCTCACCAAGGCCCTTTCATGGCATCAGGGCTGGGAAAAAAAGGAGGAAGGGGATGCAGGAGGCAGCAGGTTTGACTGGTGCTGTGCAGGAAGCCCTTTGGGGAGCTGGTTGGATGTTTTGCTGGCAGTGTTTCAGTGCATTTCTGCGTGGGGCTTCTTTTAATACTGTGATTTTCTCCCCGTGGTTTGTCAGGCACTCAGCCAGCCTACTAAAGACTCTCTACCAGATCCCCATCTGCTGCATTTATTAGAGCTTGTCACCCTAACACCTAGAGGCTGCAAGGTATTGATTCCTCCTGCTTCCAGATGGATGGTTCACGGGATACCCCCTCCTCCCCCTGACCCTGCACCAGATCCTACTGTTGGCACTTTGAGGACTGCCAGTTTTCAGATAGCCTCAAACTCACAAGAAGGCTCCTGTGGGGGCCCTGCAAAACTGGATATGGTTCATACTGGCTGATATAAATGTGGGAGAAGGAGTGAGCAAGGTGCACTGACCTCATTCCCAGCTCAGTGCTGGAAGCAGCATCAGCCTTTGAGTGCTGAAACCTTCTCTAGGGTCACAGGAGAAATATTCACCCAGCCTTGCACCTTAAGAGAGCTTGGAGCTCCTGTCAAGTGGGCAACTGGCTGAGTGTGGCAGCTGAGGGCATAAATCCCTTAATGATTCTGCCATCAAGCACCCAGAAGGTCTGGCCAGTTACACACATCGCCCAGGGTCAAGGACAGCTGACTGATGGACTTTCAGAGCTCACTGTCCAGTCTCTCACCCACTCATCCAACTTATTTTTCCCTTTGCAAATGTATCTGGCAGAAGCAGGTGCCCTTTTCCACAGAGACCCCAGAGTTACGGCGCCACAGCTCATAGCAGGACACACAGCACTCTGGTTTGGGGATCAGGCATGCAAGGAATTGCTGGCAATGCCATCTCCTGTGTGTGTGTAACACAATTCCATGACTACTACACATCCATCACAGGAGTGGGAAAGGCCCTTGGGATTTTGGATGGCTTTTCTAGCGTGCTACGTGGCCCCTCCCAGCTGGACAGTCGGGCTGCACTGCTTTGGGGCTCAGCAGTCTCTATTCAGCTGTGCTGTTTGAGAATATAAACCCCTGAGAGCAGAAAGCCTGCCTTGCTCACTCCCCCTCTCTGGAAAATGTCTGCCTCAGTTTGGCACAATGACATTAATGTGGTTATAATTCTAGAGGGATTGTAACAAGTGAGCAATACAATAACTTCCCAATCTTCTCTCAAAGACAAGTAACAGACCACAAGGACTCTGGCTCAAGGGAAGCAGGATACACTGACCCAAAAGGTCTTGGCTGATTTTAATTTCTTTGATTGAGTTCATGAAAAGAGAAAATTACTGGAAGGATTTTCATTGTCATTTACTTCTAAATTTTGGGGTTAAGTGTTAAGAGAGCCCAGAAGGGTTAATGTTCACCAGACTTCATTTCTAGCCAATGATTCCCTGCTGCTCCTACATTTACATCATGCAATGGTCATTATAGCTAGAGATGAGAAAACTTGATAGAAGAAGCTCTCTATGGACAAGGGACAGAAATAGAGCTGGGGGAGGAATTGAACTGTAGCAAGGGAGGGATTGCAGGCCATAAATACATCACACTTCTTAAGTACAACCATAGCTCACTACAGCGTCATCTAAACTACTGTGCATCCTGTTTTGTGCTCCACTGTTCACAAGCAGTATAGGAAAAGCTGTACAATTCAAACACACAAAGAAAATGAACAAGGACTATTTTCTTGAATGTTACTGCAGTTTTCAGGAACACTGGGTTTCTTCAAGGCCGTGCAAGGAAGGTGCTGAGCCAATTAAGATATTTTTCATATCTCGTGATAAGTTCACTCTATTGGAGTTAACTTTGCCTTGTACATCTTCATCAACAATGCAATATCCCTTATACCAATTTAATTTTACACTGCCAGCAAGATAAAGGCAATTTATAAGTTTCAATGAGGGCAGACTGGCTGGGCTCCAATCCAATCCAGAGAGTGTAATGTTTGCTGGGGAATTGCTCAAGACCTTAATGTCTGGCATATGGTGAGCTGCTTTCATTTCTGACCTGTGCAATTAAGGTCAGCGGCAAAAATTACATTAAAACAGTTCTTTATTAATCATGTTCTATCTAGGGCAGATGATGACAACCTCTAAGCACAGAGACCCAGCAACCACAAAGCAAAATACTGTGAATTTCAAAAACCAGACATTAACAAAGCTTTGCAGGACATTTTCTTCAGTGTTTTGCCCATGGCTTTGTAACAATAAAGTGTAGTGGTCACATCCTGGGGAGAACAACATGCAATCAGTGCTAGATGGTGATATTCATTCAAAGTGTGATGTATTTCAGAGGCATGTGGCAAGAGAAATCCATGGGGACTTTATGGCTCTCTACTCTGTTGAAGAACACATTCTCCAAGCAGGCACTAATTTCTGAAATGGCTCTGGGTATCTCTTCACACACATGCCTGCCCTAAAGACCAACTGATCTCCCTTTGACATGCTGTGAAAAGTGTCTCTGGAAGCTTGCGGTCAGCAAAAATTTCATTTTCCTGAAACTCAGCTCTTCACTTTCCCCAGACAGGTGCAAATAAAAGTAAATTCACAATGCACCATGAATTTGCATGATGTACTGGGGAGAAGGAAGCCACCCCTTCTTGCTCCAAAGGAATACCCCCACATCACAATCTTCTTCTGGACCTAATCCAAAGTCCACTTAGTGCCTCAGACATTGGTTTAATCAATTTTTCCTTGGATTTTGTCCTATTCTGTCATGACATATCCCCTGACCTTGCAACGTGAACACTTGCAGCAGAGGCCTGTAGAGCTACTGACCCATTTGAACTGACCAACAGATACTCTTCAAATCATCACGTGTTTCATCCTCTCAGGGACAAGGATGATTGTTTCAGGTTTTTGTTACTGATGCAGTGATGTTGTGACCTACAGTGTCACAAGTTCACACCCAGTACCTGGAAAAGAAGGAGTGACCACAGGAGGAACAGCCTGAAAGCTCCACTGAGCAGAGCCCCAGTGATGATCCTGACCCACAACAGGAAGGCAATGTCAGAGTCAACAGAAACAGAGAGATGCTGGGTCTGAAATATGAAGTAGCACAAGAAAACTCAACAGATTGAAAATTAAATGAAAAATAGAGGAATCCAGGCAAAGGCAAAGATTAATTTATAATTTCTATCAAGAGAAATGTATAAATGAGGGAAAGACTGTCTGAGCCCACATATCTTTATTCCAGCATTCCCAAGCATCTGCATTAGGTGCTAAGAATAGCAATACTATCTCATCTCCCTTCTCTTTGTTGTACACTACTAATGCTAAAAGAAAGAAAAAATAATGAAAACAAGGCGTTCCTGTCCCTATTGTTCATTGAAACATAAAAAAGATTCAATTGAAAAAGAAAACAATAGCCAAAAAGTTCTGTTTTACAGTTAAATATCTTCACAATCTCAATTAATAAAAATGAAGAGTAAAGCAGGATTTCACCAAAGCTGGCCAGCCATCAAGAAGCCATTCTGGTAAGACTCTCCCTGAAAATACCAACAATCTGTCTTGGTTTTGTGGTTTAATTTTTTATTTTTTCTCCTGCATTCCTCCTACCCTTGCTCACTGTAATTAGCCCCATAAGTTTTGCTTTGAATAAATATCTTTGCTTCTCCTCTCTCCCCTTGTCCACCTCTCGGGAATATTTTCACTCCATTTTTTTTCTGTTTTGTTTTGTTTTCTTTAACTAATTCCTTTTTTAAACACTACTTGCGTGCTACCCTGCCCCTTCACCTTGCTGGTGTGACCTCTTTCTCTTTCCATCTACCTGATATGTGTAGCCCAGGGCTTCTGTTATCCCCATGATAGGTTTATTTATCACACTCTAATGATTCTTCTATCCACGCTCCACATCTCAAAGGCTAGTTCTCAGGGAAGAGGGCAAGAGGTTGCTGTGTAGCAATTTTTGTTTATTTTAAATCTCAGTAAACCACTTGAGCCAGAGAGGCAGGAAGAAGAAACCTGTGTCATCTTTTTTTTTCTTTTTTTTCTTATATTAAATGGAAAAAATACACCTGCAGCCAAGGCTTTTTGGCACATGAGCCCTCCTAGCCAGAAACATCTTACTGCTTAAGCAAAAAGAAATGTGCAGCTACAAAGTGTATTTTACTCTAACTGTATGACTTTAACAAGCAACAATATGGACACAGGTAGGACTCGAGCTGTACAGGCTTGAATTGCAGTGAACACGCTGGTGTGATGTACTCCAGGTACAGATAAGCTCACAAGCCAAGGCTTTAAGCCCTTGGTCCTAAGGCTAAGCTCGGTTTCAGGGACTGAATTTGGTGTGGGAGCAGGGCTGTATTTCTCTGTAGCCAGCTGGAGAGGACAATGTAAAGTTTCTCCAGGCTTTAGGCTGCCTGCAGGAGCAGATGTAGCACCAGGTCCTGCAGAAAGCCAGCTGATGCAGTCAGCCCATCAGTAGGTTTTGAGCAAATCTGAGCTATCACAGCAAACACCCACCAAATCAGTGCTTTGCCTCGTGCAGCCACAGCAGACCTGCTCCTGTGATGAAAGCTTTAATGGATTTGTTTTTCACCAAACCAGAGGGGGAAGAGTTTATGGTGCTGTGGTGGGAAGTGATTGCATATCTTCAGTTCCATGTCAAAGTGACCTGTATCCAACCAGAGAATATTTTATAGATACCACCAGCAGTGGTGTAGTCTGTGCTGGGGACAAGCAACAAACATCTGTCACAAATCTGAACAGGGGACAGCTCCTGTTGGTCAGTGCACAAATGAAAATCGTAACAGGAGTAAAGACTGAGGACATGAAAGGCAATTAGTAAAACCTCTGTAGCATTCAAGGTCCTGGGAACTTTTCATCCATAGAAGTTGAACAGCCCTTCATTTCACCTTCCAATAACTTACAAGCCCATTAAAAATATATATCTATGTATTACCTCACCCCTAACCTTCCCCAAAACCAAATCTTTAAACAGCTACACCTCTAATGCAGAATCAGCAGCAGCAGCAATGAAGAATGACCCTGTAGCAGCAGCCCCGTGAGACAGGGATTTATTTTTCTTTTTCTCTCCCCCTTTTTTTTTTCTCTTTGCAGCTCAAATTGTGCCTTTGAAACATCTTTAAGCATTGGAGCTTTGTCCTTTTCATTTCCTCCTCCTGTTTGTGTATTTTCAAGATAGAGTCCCTGGAAAAATTGTTTTCATTGTTATTAGCAAGTCAGACATTTCTGCTCCTTCCTAAGGTATACATTATCCTCCTGGGCTGTGCTGCTTTGAGTCTGGACAGTACTTGGCACATGTATTCCCTCTCTGAAAATTAAATCTGAAGGCACCACTGCAATGCAAGGAACACTCAGAGCAGAAATTATAATCCTTTTTAAGAGCTCTTCTTATTCCAAAATATGCCCCATACAAAATGTCTCAAACTCAGCTCTTAAACTCAGGGTGACCCAAAGACTTTTAACAGAAGGGCTGAAGGCGGAACATAAGTTTGCTGCTGGTAAGTTTTATTCCCCTTCATTGGAAAACAATATTCATTAGGCAACTGATTTTTATGTGTCTCCAAATCAATGTTTTGCCAGAGTGTAAAAAGTGTTGGCTATTAGAAATGCCAGCTCTGTGTTGTGGCACTGGTGAGGATGTGGACAGGGTGAGGATGTGGACAGGACAGCACAGCTCCACCAACCCACCTCAGCCCTCACAGGCAGCATCTTTTGCTAGTCCAGCCTTGCCTACTCACAGAACTCAGTCAATGAGCCCCATGCCTGACACTTCCTGTCACCCCAAGAGATCACAAGGGGCTGGAGATAAAAGACAAACTTCATTGACCAGGGAAAAAAAAAATTGAGCCTCGATGGCCACTTCCAGAGGAGAAAGCTGGTTAACTAATGCCTTCTATCCTGGAACAGATCTCAGTAAAAACCAAAAAGCCTTACAGTACAAGTTTTGGTATTTTCCGTACAATCCTGCTCAGCATTAGTTGTAAATCTTATCAGGGGATAGGCTGTTTGTTCTCACACAAATAAAATAACAAATGGAGTGAAGATGGCAGAGAGCTGACAATCACCAGAGGCAATGCAACACTCAGGGCTCTTGGAATCAGAAGAACTATTCAGCTCAAGAAGCTTAACAGCTCTTCATTTCTCTCTCCAGAAACTTATGAGCCCATTAAAAATATATATCTCTGTATTCCATCCACCCAGAAGCCTTCCTCTTCCAACCAGCTGCGCCATTTAATGCAAACTCAGCTGCAATGAAGAATGATCCTGTAGAAGAACCCCAGGGAAAAAGCTTTTTCTTCCTTCCCTTCCCTTCTTCCTTTTTGCAGACCCAGTCGTGAGTCTGAAATCTCTCCAAGCAGCTGGCACCTTGTCTTTTCTTTTTTTAATTTTCTCCTTTTTTGTGTGTGTTTCTAGGCAAGGTGGCTGCAAGAGAGGCTTTCATCTTCATTAGGGCCATACGTTTCTGCAGGTTCATTAGGCTTCTTTTTTTGTTGCTATTGGTGTGCAGTTGTCTGCAACAAGAAAAATAGCCTCAAACATCATTAGTCTGCTAAAGAAAATTTCAGTGCTCCTTCCTGGGGCTTTGGGAATTTGTGCTGTGTTGAAACTTCAGCAAAATCAGGAATCTGACATCGGGCTTCTTCCTTTATCCTTTCTCATGCACCTCGTGACAGACATGGTTCCTCAGGGCCCAATCTTGCCTTTACATAAACTGTGCTGTAGGCTTAAATATAAGCCAGGGCAAAGCAAGACCCTGATGTTTTTCCAAGGCAGCAACACACCTGCAATGATCGCTCCCTGAGGTGAGAGCTGACCCATTCATCACGAGGGGTGTTGACTCTACACATAAAAATGACAGCTTAAATGGTATTTAATGATATTAGCTATTTCCCAGCTGATCATTTTAGCAGATTCATTCAGCCATGTGCAAGTTGGCAAAGCTTGGGGCAAAAGGCCACACCTGGCCATTCAGAAACAGCCCCCTTGGTAGCTGAGTGCAGGTGAAATGGGGGCCCATTTGCTGAAGAGCTTTTCTTCTCACGTCAGCAATCAGGAGGCTCCAGGCCCCTGCTCTGCTGACCCCAGGGCTAATACACACACATACGGTGTGCAAGCTCCTTCTAATGGCTTTTGGCTTGCAATCCTCTCCTCAGCATCTGTCTTGCTTACATTTGATGCCAGTATTTTTTCCTAATTTATAGACCAAATAAATTAATCCATGACCTCCCAGCAGACATCCTGCTGTGCCCTGCTGAACACCAGGATTATTTCTAGCTGAGTGAATTAAACAGCCTGGAAAACCCAAAAGACCATTTAGATTCTAGAGCCTGAATGTTGGTCCTCCAGAAATATTGGCCAGTGCTTGAGGTAGAGGACACGACCTTCCATACCAGGGGACTGAGGGCTCTGCTCTCAAGGATGACTTCTAATCAACCCAACTTCTAATCATGTGTCAGTCAATCTGCAAAGTCAAATTTATGTAATCACCTTCTTCATCCACACACTCTATCCACTTTACCCATCTTTACAGTTGATCCCAACTCCCATTGGATTCTCCTGGCTCTTCCCCACACTTCTGGCTGTGTGTGCACAAATACTGACAACTGTTTTACTCTCATCTGCCTGTTTTCAGCAGGACTGAGCCCCAAGGTCATCCTGCTTCTGACACCTCTCTCCATGGAAGGACCCATCAAATTTCCTGCAATAAACAACGCTTCATCCTCTGCTCACCTGGCTGTGTTTCATATATCTTTTGCAAATGACCAGTCAAATGACAAGTTGCTGCCCTCATAAACTTTCTTAAAGTGCCTTCCAGACACGTGGTGGTCTCTGCAATGTGCTTAGCTTGTCATTGATCTCCTCATATATGGTATAAAGAAATAATCTTATCCATGCAATGAGAAATTGGAATTGAGGATGTATTGTAAGCATATTTCATTAAAAAAAAGTCCTCAGATGTAATTGCTCAAACTAGACAGGAAACTAATTGAACATAATAACTGTGGTAAGGCTCTGTGCTTCATAGCAGAGGCAGCACTGTTGACTGAGTTTTATCTGGCATTATGGCACATAGGTTCCACAGAGAATTTTTTGCATCCCTGGGAAACAGCCTGCAGCCTGGACAAGCTTCACATAAACTATGTGGCCACCAATCCCACCTCCTTGAAAGTAATAAGTGATTTTGAGAGATGTAATTATATAAGGTTGCTGTATCCAGCTATTTTCTAAATAAGCAACTCCATTTTTACCTTCCTCTTTAACAGTTTTTACTCTACTGATTGGTGTTGTGAATACAAAATTTATCACATCTTGAGTGAGAGCAGGGGATTCAGGGAGAGTAAAGTAAAGTGTAATTTGACATCAAAATAATTCACAGAGAAGCCGCTTCACTGACTGTAAGATTAATTGTCATATTTAAGGCATTATAAACCTCTACTTGTTAATTTATGTCAAGTCACCCCAAGATTTCCAGGCTGTTGCATCAGGCAGTTACTGCTTTCAGGGCAGCTTGCTCTAACATTTAGGTGCAGCTTGGCTATAGTCCATTAGGATCTTACTGCTCAATTACAAAAGGAACATTAAAAAATTATTTCATCTCATGGCATCGATAATAAATCAGTTCTTCAAGACCAAGGTTTCTGCAATGGTTGACTGACTGTATTTTAGCACATCTTTTACAAAGCCTTGCAATCCTGTTTTGGAAACCTTGAAGCTTTTTGAAACCTCGTTTTTGTGCACCTGGATTCCTGTGACCCATCCCCAACTCAACCCCTGTGCAGATTAGAACATCACGTTTTCCCAGATCTATGGGTCTGCTTGTGCCACAAAACACTGGCAAAGCCATTGAGAGGTTTACGCCTATTTTCCCACCCAAGTTTTAAGAATGACCCCTAAACATCTATTATTGTCCAGTGTTTAAGAAAAGAGATGGCGTGAGCTAAATCTTTGATCTGATTTGGCACGGACCTCCTTGGAGCACAGCTTTGGTCCCCGTCTGCCTGTCTGTAGTAGGGATGAGGGGTGGGTTTGGTAACAGTTGTGTAAAGTCAACATCCATGACAGAGGGGGGAGGCCCAGAAATCTGTTTTTCACACAAAAGGACTCAGAGAACTCCTTCAGAATCATCTGCACGGACTCTCCATGCTGTTTGCTGTGCTGCACAGTAAGCACGTTTCCCTTCAGACAAGGGCAGATCACAACAGGCAAAGGAAACCTCTGTTTCAAGCAAATTTAAAGACTATCCATGCATGCTTTAGAGGCACAAATTAATCCCCCCCTCTCCCCACAAACCAATCAAACAGCAGTGTTGTAAACGTGGAGACATGAGAGTGCAATCCCCCTCCCCAACTCTCTCTGCACACCATACACACACACACAGAGTGTTTGTCTCCGGGTCAGTGGGAAAGTTAATTAGAAGAACGGAGTTTCTTGTGATGGAAGATGCCACTCTGTTATGATTCTGAGTCCTCTGTCTGCTTCTGATGAATTACAAATGACAGCGAGGGAAGTGAAGGACACCAGCAGTGACAGTTTGTCAGCCACACTCACTCCGCGTACAGATTTTTGGGTGGATAACTTTTTCCTTCTCTGTTCATTTACACCGCTCACTACGACTTCCTTCCTCCCCTCTCTGCCTCCTTTCCCCTTCCTTGCCTTCTCCAGCGGTGACTGGAAGGTGAAAGAGAGGGCAGCCTCTTTGATCAGACCTCGTGAGGCTCAAAGGATGGGATTGGGACGGGGCAGTGCAGGAGACCTCTGGATGGGGCTTTCAGATGTGGTGACGGTGCTGCTGAGCAAACAACATCTGATGGAGCAGGTGCAGGGCTCTGTGCTCAGCCGTCACTTGCCACCAGACAGGCAGGCAGAAAAGGAGCCCAGCAGTGAAATGTTTCTTATCAAGAGATGCTGCTTCTTTCCTCCAGCCTATCAATCAAGAAGCCAGCAAGTAGACTGGAACAGGGCTTGCTCGTTGCTGGTTCTTCATTCTTCTTTGTACTTTTGCAAGTTGTTCATCTACTGCTACAAAGTTCTTGTTTTCCTTAAGTGTATTTTTAATGAGATGTGGCTGCTGCTCTCCTGGTATATCATGGGCTGGGCAAAAACATACTCAGCACAGTGTGATTTCTCCCATCACAGTATTTTTTTTCCTGCCAAAATATATGTCGCCCAAATACCTGTTTCTTACCCTTAAAAAAAAAAATAAAATAAAAAGAGAGAGAGAGAAGCTCGTTTTAGTGAACTTTGAAACTTGAAACAATTTTTTTTAAAAAACCTTTTCTTTGAAGTTGGAAACACATTTCAATGAAGTTCAGAGGAAGAAAATTCTGATTTTATTTTCTTGAAAATGACTGCAAGATAGATCAGTTTGGGAAGAAATAACTTGTGGGCTATGGAAGTTTTCTCATGGCAGCAAAAGCTCTCTGAGTGATTGGAGTGTGCTTCTATTCTCCCAAGTGCTTCTCCTTCACAGAAGCAGATAAAACATGCAGGGGCTCTAAGTCTTGATCTAGGAGCCAGAATAGGGATTTTAGCACTTATTTCAAAGGATAGAAAATTAAACAAATAGCAATAGAGAAGGGTATGTGTTCATGAATCAGATTATGATCATGCCTGAGTGAAGACAATTGGTTGTTAACTCTACTCCTATTAAGGTTCATATTCTGAAAGGCTACACAGCTGCTAAATAAAAGCTGAAATAGATTTCTGTGCTAACTTCAAGGTCATGTTTCTGCAGCATTATGGAATACATTAAAATGCTCAATTTATCCTCTGTAACTCACAAAAATATATAAATGTAGCTTATATTAAATAAACCTTTGCCAGGATCTCTTCATTTCTCACTTTTTCTCCTTTGACCTCTATACTTAATATAAAAATGTATTTCAATATGAGAAGATTTTCTTTAATATATTTGCTCTTTTCTCAGTGGGAGCTGTCATTGCCCACAGGGAAAAATATATATAGAGTGTCCTCTTGTCCACAAAATTCACTGACCTCAATCCAGCTATTTATTGTCCTACCATAAGAGCCCTGATTTTCTTTGTATGAGCAGGCATGTGCCAAGTTGTTCACAAATAAGGTGATTCCTTTACCTCCAGACTAACTCAGTTTGTTGAGAGGAACCCTCACCATGCAGGGCTGGAGTTTTGAACAGCAGAATTCTCAGTCCATGTATTCAGGGGCAATCCAAAAAATCACAATCAGGCACTGGAGTGTAAATGAAGACAACAGATGCAGTTTTTTGTTATTACTGCCTGCTGCTGCAGGAATTAAAGGGAAATGTCCCTTAATTTATTAAGACATGCTAGAATCCTTTAGGGAATGTTTCCAGTAAGGAGAGTGCAGCACCCTGCTAAAATGACCATATGGCTCTTAGGCTGGATTGGGATTACATCTGACCAGTTTGGAGCACACACAGAGATTGGCCATCTTGGCTCCTGCCAGGGAAGATACAGCTTCAAAAGTATATTGAATGGGATGTCTGCTGAGTCGGTGCTTCTTTCATAGTGCATCCATCAAAAATCCTGGTCACTGAGTGCTTCCCAGTACCCCTTGCATGGGAAGAAAGACCAGGATTTGTCCTTTGAGGTAGACTCAGACTGGAGTCAGAGGCACAGCCATCTCTGAGTTTGGGGAAGCTGAGGATCAGCATCAGATCTCTCTGGGTTCAACCAGAAATACCTCTTGCTTTGTGCCATACCTGAAATTTCAAACTGTCAACATTTTAGTCCTCTGCCACGGATGGTGCTGTGGTGCAGACCCAGAAAGAGGCCCCTTGCCAGAGCACTGAGCACTGAAGGGCATGCCAGAACCAGGGGACCCTGCCCAGGAAGAGTCTCTGTGAGCTGAAATAACCACTATTTTTATTACCCTTCTGTCAAGTCCTGTACTGCAAAGAGATCAACTCTCAACCATTTACTTTACTGCTTCCACCTAGATGGAATTTCACGGGACAAGTAGCTTTTCTGCTAACAAACCAGCTCTTGCTCCCTCTACCACATTGTCGTGCAAGGGACTCTCTTGGCTCTTGCAGACCTGGCAGTGCAGCAGGGAGGCCTTTGTTCACCTCCTTGCTGCATCCCTTGGGCTGCCTGGCAGCACCATGTCCCACGGGTTTTGCTCTGAGCTGCTCTGCCAAATGGCTCCACATTTTGAAGTAGAAAAGGAAGCTGTTTCCTGCAAACAGATTATGAATTTAAATATTTCCCTGAGCTTCTGTTCACAGGATTTCTAATGCACTGGGCATCAGCCTAGCCCTCTGATGAATCAAAGTCATTTTGCAAAAACAGCACCTTAGTGTTGCATATATATTGCCCCTCTACAGCTTCCCTGGTATATTTATTCAGTTTACTAGTCAAAACCAGTTTCATGCTACACTAAGCCCAGCAGGGTCAACACCTAGCCTATGAAAATCAAGCTGTCTTTTTCCTCTCTGCTTCATACATCATCATCAACCAAAGCTGGATATTAGAAAGTAGCTTTTGATCCTGGAATGATTATTGCTGCTGCTGCCTGGGATATGG
This sequence comes from Corvus hawaiiensis, assembly GCF_020740725.1. Taxonomy (NCBI): domain Eukaryota; kingdom Metazoa; phylum Chordata; class Aves; order Passeriformes; family Corvidae; genus Corvus; species Corvus hawaiiensis. The sequence goes on from NC_063223.1 coordinate 13,497,295, forward strand.
CCGGAAGAAAGACAAGGAGAGGAACATTTGAGTTTGCAATGGTTAGATCCTGCAGATATGGGGAAAAAAAGCAGGTGCAGAGTGGCTTGTCATGTCCAGTGAGAGCACCATGTGGACAAGGTCTAAGGGTGTCTGTGCTGAGGCTGCAGATGCTGCTGTGGCTTGGTAGGAACATACAGAAACACACCAGCACAGAGGAGCTGGAAGAGCTGCAGTAGGAAAAGCCCTGCCTGCACATAACACAGATAGGAAAGAAAAGGAGTAAAGGACTAACTTAGGCTTCAAACTGAAAGAGAGTAGGTTTAGATTAAGCAGAAATTATTTCCAGTGGGGTGGTGAGGCACGGGAACCGGTTGCCCAGAAAAGTTGTGGGTGCCCCGTGCCTGGAAGTGTTTAAGGCCAGGTTGGATGGGCTTTGAGCAACCTGGTCTAGTGGAAGGCATCCCTACCCACAGCAAGAGGGTTGGAACTGGATATCTTTAAATCCCAAACCATTCTGGGATTCTGTGATAGGCTGGTCCTGCTCAGAGGTGTCAAATTGCTCTGTCACCAGTGCAGAAAATCAGGAGTTGTATCTGACTATCCAACTAAAAGCACACAATCCCTGCGGTAATTCAAACAAGTTATGCCTTTTAAATTGAAAAATGCTTTCTCCACTGATTTCCCTCTCACTGTCCCTGATTGTCTCCACTGACAGCTCTAGGATGGTGGTCTGACCACCACCTTAGATACAGCAGTGAGCATCAGGGCAGTGCTTTGAAAATGGCCAAAACCCCACAGCTTCCTGGGGGACCAGGATGCCCAAGGGCCCCACGGCATCTGTTTCTGGCAGTACCTGCAGAAGTGCACACAGGAACAGGGATGTGCGAGGAAGCTGAGCCCAGGGACACATACAGAGCCCCAGGCAGATTCATGCACCACTAACTGTCTGCAGGTGTCACTGATACAGCCCCTCTCTGACTGACAAACCCAGCAAGCCAGAGCTTTCCAGCTTGAGATAAAAAAACCCTGAATGGTCCCGCGCCATGGCAAGCAGGAGCTGAAACATCTCTCATCATCTGTGGAGCAGGCACAAGAGGAGGCTTGTAACACACACACACACACACACACACAAACACTTATTAAAGTTTTGAAACCATAATTAAAAGCAGGCATTTCCATCACGCAGCACACGCTGTGCTGGGGCCCCGGAGCTGTGCAGCTCCCCCCGCTCCCTGCTCTGCTGCTCAGCTCCACAACACGTCTCCAGTTGTCACTTTTACATATCTCTGTGTTTAACATGCAGCCAGCGCTCCTCACCTGCCTTTCACTGGAACTCAGCGTGGCCCCCCTGCTATTGATTAATTTGCGCTAATTAAAACCAGCAGTGTTTCTGCAGAAAAGAAAGATGTGTAAGTGTCCATAAATTATGGGAAATTTCACAGATTAAAGATTGCCAACTTCTGCTTGAAAATAACTAAACAAATGTTAATGGCTCCTTCCAAGGAGCCTAAATTCACTAACAGGGCTGCATGAATGGGCTCCAGTGCTCTTCTTGGATTTCAGCAACTTACAGTGATGCTCTGCCTGGGTTACAAACTGAACGACTTCATTTTTTCCAACATAGGTATTTCTGTTTTCCAAGACAATTTATGCATCGTCACTCTATTTCTCCTTGCCAGCAACTCAAACCAATCAGTTGAACCAAGATTTTTCAGTGCCAACAGCATGGCAACCCTACTAAAATCCCAAGAAAATAAACAGAGGAATTGTGGCGAGCCACCAAGCCAGCAGTGCTTGTTAGCAGCTGCTGGTAATAAACCTGCTGGAAAGCAGGTGCAGCGAAGGAAACTTCGTAAATCTGGAACAAACAGCTGGGGACAAGCCTAGCTTTTATGGCATGAAACTGGATTCAGGAACCTGAGGTAGGGGTAATTCAGAGCAAGGTTAGAATTCCATTGCCCCAAAGCTGAGGCACAGCTGGAGGGAGCAGGGAACAGCACTGTGACAATTTTCTTGCACTTTCCTTTCCCTGCTGTGGTTCCTGTCCTGACTCCACTGCTCCCAGTTTTAAATACAGCACCTTTTCTTGGTGGTTTACAAGGTTTACAAGGTCAGCTTCAGGAGCTGTTGGTTAACAGGAGCAGCCTCCCGGTCTCTGCAGCTCAGCAGGGACTGATTATCCTCAGGGCTTACAGATGCACAGTGGCTAAAATCCAAGTGCACTGAAGTTTTGCAGCTTGCTGGCAGTTGAGGATGCAGACAGCATCAGCAACAGGCTTTTCAGCAGGGACAGTGCACTTACTGATTTTCAGGTGGGAGGAGCGAATCCCCTGGGAATGAGAAGTGTTATGAGGTCTGACGGTGCCAGTGAGACTGAGGAAGTGGGAGCTCAGCTGTGAGAGGTGTGTGGGGTTTGTTACAGGGTGAGGTTTAATGACGCCCTTGATCTTTGGAGCTGTGTGAGAGAGCAGAGAGGAGGCAGGGCTTAAATATCATCTCTGCACCGGGGTGGGTGAATTCCCCAGCACTGGCCTTGGCTGGCCAGGATGAGATCCTGTCCTGGTGAGAGCATCTCATCAGACGTGCTGAGAGCAGCAATGAGAAATCAGGAAGCTCCTGCCGTTGGCTTGGTGGGATTAATTAACTCCAGCATTGTCACTGCCTCCAATTAACTCCACGGTTGCAGGCTGGGCTCTGCTGGGTTTTGGTGGGGAAGGACCAGCGGGTGGTAAAAGCTGGTGAGTGGGAGCTGTGTGGCAGCACAGGGGCAGGAGCAGATCAGGGGCTCAGCTGCACACAGAGGAGGGGAAATGCCATTGGAAGTAGATGGAACTGTGAAAGAAACATAACACTGAAAAGTCATGCACTTGGGTGCTACGTAAGTAAGAATTTTTATGGCACAGGGAAAGGAGGACCCCTGTCCTTAAGGTCTTTCTGTTGAACGACTCATTTATTAGTCATCCATAACAGAAGAAATGTCATCAGAATAGTGTTTTCATGAGAAAAGGGAAGAACTGATGCCATTGTACAAGGCAGTAGTAAGACCATGTTCGGGATGTTTTGTACAGTTTATGGTTACTCACAGTCAAGACAAAATAGTTTAAACTGAAAAAGGCACTGAGAAAAGATGTCTGTTAGTCTGGCATGATGGACTTCAGCCTCTGATCTGCAAACTCCTGGGGTCAGAAAGACTTAAAAACTTAAAAACATCCCCAAAAGCATTATTTGATCCCAGAACTGGCTTGCCACATGGACCAAGGACAGAGACAGGTGCTCTGTGGCTCACACTTCATTTCACTCCTGCTAAGGAACGTATATTTGGTCTGATATACATTTTAGGCTGTAATAAATTAATCTCCAATAGTCAACCTCAATCACTGGCACCCATAATGACCAGTATCTCACAAAGTAAAGGAGTTTATAAAATTGAGGTATGATTTAACATTACATGACATAGGAAACTTAGCTTGTTGTTTGTTGCAGGAAAGACACGAAAACAAGATTGACAGTTCTGGAAATATTCAAATAGCCTTAATCCACGGGTAATTTATACCACCCACTGCCTGGTCTGGTTAAAAACTCCAGAAGCTGCACTCAAGAATGCAGTTTGTAGAAACTGTGGAGTCTTTTTGTAACCAACCCAGTATTAAACTGTAGGAGGGTGGAGAATTCTGCACTGAGATACCCAGAAATCAAGAATGAGATTATTTTCATATTCTTATTTGGAGAGCTAATCCACTCACCATAGGTTTATTTTACAGGCTAGAAAGAATAATAGGCTTTTTAAAGTGCAGTTCATCTCGTGCTATTACAGACATTAGGCTGACTGCCTGTGTCTGTCCTTAGCTATAATTGGAGCCTGGGGTGCCCAGCTCAAATAGAAATGTCTGCCTCGAAGAAGTGAGATGAATCCAACCCCTTGCATAAAGAAAACAAGGGTTATATTTGTGCTTTCCTCTCCAAGATAGACAATCCTTTTAGGATGCTCCTATTCTGAGTTGCTCAGCATTTTTCTAGACAGGTGTCTTTGTTTTTCTCCACGGTGTTTCAGGACTCTTTCCAAGCACATGCTCATTGTGCCTGCCTGGCTGCCTGCCATGGGCTGACAGGTCTCCTCACAGCTGGCATGGGTGCTGTGTGCTTTTGTCACTCCCCCAGCTCTTGGGAAAGAAGATCTGAACTCTCTTGTAGAGAGGGAGGAAGGCATGGCACATGGAATGGTAATGGTCATTCAATCCAATAAGCAGCAGAGCTGGGCAAAGGCCTCAACTTCTGACCTTTAGACTGCGATGTCTGTCCAGACCAGGCAATGATGTGCCCGTAGCTGAGCTGGGAGGAGGAACAGAAGTCTTTGGCAAGTAAACTCTATGGGGAAACTCACAGAAAAGAAACTACAATGTCACAGTCATTGAGTTGTGGGTGAGGTGTAAAACCACGGTCTTTTGAACTGAGCATGAAACTTCATGTTCAAAACAAAGTACATGCATTTTTTTCCTTGGAAAACACACACTTGGGAGACTTCTCAGTTAAGTGGATTGTTCCAGAAGGCAGTGTGAACGAGGTATTCTCCAAACCCTCCCCAGGTCAGTAAGTCAAGGTCTTGCCCCTCACGACAAAGCCTAAGTGATCATATTTACCTCAACTCTGAAAGACAGCATGGTACCAGCAGAGCAGAGGCAGGAGAAATGTCATGGCAGAGCCCTGGGAAAAGCTCAGATGTGAGGTAAAGGAGCAGCTTGCCCACTCTGTACACTGGAACATTCTGAAAGGAGTTCAGAGTCCAAACCAGAGGGGTAGAGGTTTGTGTCAGAGGAGAACAAATTGTGTGGTGAGAAATTCAGGTGGATGAAGAGACACTGAAGTGGATCCCTGAGGTGGAAGACCAAGAACTGGAACTGCAGATGCTGACACTGGTCAGATGGGAAATGCACAGGGAAGTGGCCCGAACCTTGCACAGAACCTGCCATCCCACACAATTTGTCCCCTGGGAGTTCTGCATCCGCTCACAAAGGTTTCAGACAAAAGAGAGAGCTGTGTCGGCATAAAACCAAGCTCCATTATGCATGGACTGTTGCTTTCCCTTTATTGCCAGCTCCTCTGGATTCATATCAGGAAGCCTGGAAGCTGCACATCCCTAATGAAAAGCAGAAGATACTCATTATTAAATCTGAACTGTTCAAATGCAATTGGTTGCTAGCAGATTTCAAGGTCTGTTTCAGTGATCCCCATGCAGTGAAACCAACGCAACACAAACAGTGATGAAGCAGCTCTGGCTGAGGCTGGTGATACAAATCTTCCACTGGATCTGCTTTTTGCTGTCTCCAAGGCTGCTGATTCACCTAAAGGGGTAACTTCTGCCCACAGAGACTGAGAGTGGCTTCTTACTCTGTTCTCTTCTCCTGAGTTTACGTGGAAGCTCAGTACAATCAGACATTCTCTCCGTGACAGGAAAAGCCTTCCCTTTCATTAAACACATCTCTGGACCTCTGCCACACCAGGTCTAAAACTATGCCATGAAACTCATGTTACCTGCAAGGCTGTGGGTGATCTGCAGTAATTCACAAGAAAGTTGGGTATTTTAAGACATTCCACTACCATATTTTAAGAACAACTACATTACTGCACTAGAACGTGCCTGAATATCAAACCACCCATGCTGGAAACAGACTAAGCTCAAGCTCAGGGAAGATAAAATGCAAATAAAAATTTTTATTTACAATCTCTAACATTTACAATGTCTGTACAACACAGTGGCAGGTGAAGAAAGCAAGAAAAACTACTTTATCCAGTAACACAAGGATCAGATCTGCAAAGTCTCTTTCCTTCTTCATGTACTTAAGTTTCTCTCAGCTGGCACTCATGACTCTCTGGATTCACTGCAAGGAGCTGGTGCTGCAGCTTCTCCAACAGTGGGACTTCTGGGAAAACTTAATGGCAATACAATCCAGACAGGCAAATCTAGAGAGCACCAACAGACAGTTTCAATATTCCCCTGTCTCTGCACACTGGCATCTTTGTTCATGAAACACCTCTTATTTTAAACTAAAACACTGCCTATTATCTCGCCTCCAGACACACCAGAACAATGCTTTTGAACAAAGTTATAATCAAGAGTGTGATACTTCTCCAGGCCTCATAGCTCTCTCTATTGCTGGAAAATTGGGGGTTGCTTTTTAAGTTGCAGACTGAAAGAAGCAGGGGATATATTTCCACTTATCCCAACAGGAACATTTTAGGCCTGAGCTGCATCAGAAGAAATACTTGGAGGCTTCTCAAATTTTCAAGACACCTTCCCTTAATTCATCATGAAATTTATTTTTGTGGTAAATCAGGAAAGTCGGTTTGTCTTGTAAATATGCAGATGAAACCCTGGTGGGTTGAGAGAAGAGGAGAGAGGCATGAAAAATGACTGCCTTGGGTCCACTAAGGAGACACGAGCAAGCGCTGATAAGGTGCTGAGCTGACCAGAAATCAGATGACCACATCAGGATGGCGCTGGGCCAGAGCTCATACACCATGCTGACAGCCTGGGCTTGCTTAGCTGCTTTGGCTCCACGCCATGGCACTGCAGTGTGTGCTGGTCAGCCTGGAGAGCGGGCACATCAAACCTGGCTTAGTGGGGCTGGGTGTACCTGCAGACCTTTTCTCCTTCCCACCACTCACTGTCTGAAGGGAGTGAAGAAATGTGTCTCATTTTCCTCCCCATGCTCTTGCCAGGAGACTTGAAGACTGTCCATCTTTCCATTTATGCTTTGCAGAACAGTTTGATCTTAACGCATAAGCAAACGTGACACTTTGTTATGAGCAGGAGCATCCTCCCCATCTCCTCAGCATCCAGCCTGATGCTCCAGGAGTCAGCACTCAATGGCTGCAGAGCAGTACGGCAGGGTTAGAGGTCGGGCATCCCTCACCACTCATGGGAAAAAGGAAACACATCCTGGTTGCCTATGTGTGAATCTCCAGGCTTGCACTGGAAAGGGACCCATGGTGGGTGGCTCAATAAAGATTTAACCACACCTCATGGTAACTAAAGCTGGTTGAGCAATGTGCAGCTCCCTGCAAAGGCCATAAATTGAGTATTATAAAGGAAATATGAACCTTGAAATATCATATTCACAAGCAGAGATATTTCATATTAATAATGTCCCTGTGGTATCTCATACTAGTCAGATTTCAACTGCTTCAGGCTCTCCCTGTCTTTGTAGGTGACATCTCCTGCTCACGCTCCTTCCCTGAGGATTTCCTCCCTGAAGAGGGGAGCTCCTGCCCCCAGGACCTTTGCCATGCCCACCACCAAGGAGGCAGCAGATTTAGAGCATCCAGTCCATGGTGGGGAATGAGAACGAGAATTGCTCTGACAAAATCCCCTGTGTGGCAGCATTTCCAAATCAAAGTATTTTAATAGAGACAAAAACACACACATTAGGGACTGGATTTTTTTTTTTTTTTGGCTGAAGTATTTAGGGTTTCAGTCAAAATGTTTTCACTTTTTAATATTTGTTTTTCTGAGGAATAATTGAAGTTTTTGCTGTGAAGCAGATACTTCACACAATAAACATGTCTTTTTTTAAAAAAAAAAAAACAGATTAGAGGGAAAATTTTCAACCATCTGTCTGGATGAAGGACTACTGAAGAGGGAAACTAAGGGTTTATGTAGATTTTTTTGCAAGTCTTTGAGACTCTTTAAAAACCAGAAGCTTTGACTCATGTGAGAAAAGGTGAAGGACAAAGAAGGCAAAGCAAAACAACAGGGTCAAGTGAAATGCCAGAGTCAAAGTAGCTCTGAAACAACAATGAAAATTTTCAGTAGGCATTTTCTCTATTTCCAGTGTGTTTTTCCACATGCAGCAATGGGATAATGCTGACTCTCCTTGAAAAGAGAAAGGGCTGCACTACCACACCGCTTTGGAAAGGTACTTTTCTCCATCAACACTTCACTGAAATCACCCGGACTATCTGCGCAGGGCGGAGCTTTTCAGAAACAAACATCAGCACCTGGCCTGGCCCAAGCAGCTCGGCAGAAACCCCCAGTGCTGCAGAGCCGTGTGCTGGTCCAGCCCCAGAGAGGAACGGCAGCAACTGGTGGCTCTCCTTCTCCCATGGCCGGCAGCCAAGGTGTAGATTATCATCAACAGGGAAAGGATCAGCTCGCCAGGGGCTTGTTTCTCTGCACAGCTAAGGAGCTTAGCGCAATAGAGGTTAGCTGGGTTCCAGGCAGAACAGCCAACCCTGCTGGCAAGGAGGGCTCCTCCTCCCCTCCCCTCCTGGGAATCACCCCCTCTTTTAGCATAAATCCTTAGCTCTGGACCCAGAGGTGGTGGGTGAAAAATTGGTGGACCCTCCTCCACCCTCTCTGTCAGGCAGCTTTATGTGGTTTAGTCCTCCCAAAAAAATAAAAAGAGGAAGGGGAATCACTAAACATTTTCTATTTCAAAACAGATTTCATCTTCCTTAGAAAGTAATACTGCCTCCAGCCATGTGTAACTTATTTTTTATCCAACAGAGTATATGGGCTTATAACTAGATCCTGATAGGAACCCAGGTTTAAAACATTATTCACAGCAGGTTATTTGATCTTTATTTGCTGAATGCACTCAGCTGAATCCCTATCTCCAAACAATATGAGAAATAAAATGCCGGGCATGCTTCATTGGCCAGCCAGCTCATCTTGATTTGCAGAGATGGCTACATCCCTCTCAGCAGTTTCAGAGCTGTGCCGTATCCCAGGCCCTAAGAGGCAGTTTTCCCTTCCTCTTTCCCCACCCAAACACTTATCATTTCTTGTTTTTCTCCTTCCCCCCATTAGAAGCTTTAGAAAAAACACTTCAGACTAGACCTTTCCTCTCCCTTCACTGTGATTTCTGGGAAATGGTTCTTCACACTGCATATTTGTGGATACTCATACAAAATCACTTGCCATCTGCTATTGTGAAGAAGGTCAGATGCTGATAACCTGCTCAGGAAGCCACAGAATTTGGTGATGAGACTGGACCTACAGAAAGGCGGGTTTGGAGGAGCCTGCAAGACCCTGGCAAAATTACTGATACTTCATTTTATTAATAGAACTGCTGTGACACATCTCAGTGCTGACCTTGTCTCTGCCACACCAACTTTGCTACAGCTTCAAGCTGTGTCACAGTTAAAGTTGGACTTAGACATCGCAGGTGACCACTGGGATTGCTTCTTTCAAGAAAACCCCTGATGGCTACAAACTGGATTAATTGCCAAGCAGGATGAATAAGGCTTTGCTGTCCTGAAAGGGAAACCAGAGCAGCTTGGGGAGAGAGGCCAAGCTGCACACAAGGAGGTCAGGTTCTTCATTTCCTTTGACTTTTGATGAGATATGCCTTTGAAAATCCTCTCTCACACATCCTAAAATAAAAGTCTCCAGCTTTCAGGCCAGAGCCCAAGCACAAAATATACTTCAGAAACTTCAGCATGGAGGGTTCTGCTTTGGGAATAGCGAGCAAGTCCTTGGTGGACATCCCTGAATCAGGATGGTGTCATTAAACTGGCCAGCTTTCTGCACTGCTATTGCAGATACAGCAGGACAGGGCCACTTCTCACATGAATATCTATAGCTCTTATGTTTCCTTCCCTGGGATGTGTTTCAAAGCCTATCTGCCTATCACAGCTACCTCCTCCTGCTTCCCTTTCAAGACATGTCAAGAGGCCATCCCGCTGCCAGGCAATGTGTAGGTTATGCTCATTTTCCCTGGGTAAGGGCAGAGCAGTGTCACCGACCCAGCTGAATGTTTCCTCACAAAAACATGAATTAAAACCACCCCCTATTGTCAGTAAGCGACTCACTGTGCCATGCAGAGGATTTGTCCCTGTCCTCGTCCCCGTACAGCCTGGGAGTGTCACTGAGGCTGCATGGATGTGGCAGTGACTGGGACAGCTCAGCCTGGGCTCTGTGGTCTGAGGGCAAGCACTCAGGTTCTGTGTTGTTCACTGGGGAGGGAGGAGGAGATGTGAGGAGGAAAGAATTAAATGTCTCACTTTTCTTTCCCAGTAATTAACCCTGGAGGAGAGGGAGAGGGAGAGGGAGAGGGAGAGGAGAGGAAAAAAAAAGAAACAGAAACCAGTCAGGGATGCAGCTTTGCATGGCTGGATTAGAGTCACAGTTGGCCTATCCCCTTGGGAGCACTACTCTGCTATTAATAAAAAGATAAACCAGCCCTTTTATTTATTTATTTTCCCTTCTCTCCCCAGGCCCTTTGATTTCTCCTCTCCTGCTTCAGGGGGCCCTGCTCCTTTCCGTCAGCTCTGCATAAGGGAGTGTTTGCAGAGGGAGCATTTGAGAGAGGCTGCCTGGGAAAGACAAAAATCAAGGGTGAAGGGAGTGTGAGGAAGAAGAAAGTGGGTGAAAATTATTTTAACCATTTCTAGCAATTACATCACCTCTTAGGACTGGCAGAAATGATGCCCTTTATTTATTCCTCTTGCGCTGATGCAGCTGCAGGTGTCATTCCCACAGGCTTCCTCTAGCTCCCTGAGGCCACCCCATCCTAGCAGGTACCTGTCTGTCCCTCTCCACCCCCGGGGGCAGCTGTCTGGAGCCTCTTGCTGAGACAGACAGCCTGCTGGCTTCACTGGGTCTGTGGTGGGAATAGGGGCTGTCAGGCAGAGCGTGTGGGGGAGAGTTACCCACTGAGAAAAAGCTAATTGCTGCTCTCAGGCAAGGGGCTGTTTGTATCTAAACCATCAGCAGAGTGCAACCGATCTCAGCAGCTCAAGAAAATACCAAGAGGAAAAGCACATCAGGTTATTTGCCTTAGAGGGGATATCTGCCAATTTTGTGGGCAGAGATGGGTATGGATTAAACTGTGGTAATTCTGTGGTAATTCTTTATACAAATTATGTGTTCAACTCAGTCTGAATTTTAAAAACTTGTCTTAAAAAAATTAAATACCTGAAAAATACTTCATAAGCTTCTGAATAAGTGATGAAAGCTATTTTCCAGGCTTCTTCTTTGATCCTTAGAATGGGAAAAAGGCAGATTAAATGGCAAACACACACCAGGGCACTACTTGTGTGCATTTTTGGGGGATCGTCTCATCAGTACCTCCAGCCATGATCTGAGAAAAAATTTGCTTGCTGAAGGGACAGGAACGATTTGAAGAAGTTCAGAGCTTCGTGTGTTACAGTTTATTGCTCCAGAGACACTCAAACTTCAAGCAACAAGCATCAGTCATCGGCATGGGGGTACCCACAGTACAAATTGTCCCTGTGCTCTGCGTGCCCCCTTGGAGAGCTTGCAGAAAGGGAGGAGGAGATGCCTCAGTGCTGCCATGGGATCACTCACACTGGCCATGCAATCCCCCTTGCCCAGCCTGAGTACCAGCCTGATGTGCTTTTTGCTGGTACAAGGAGAGTTGCAGGGCAGTGAGGAATGGAGAATCAGGGAACTGAACTGCCAAGCCACTACCAGAATATCCCAGGGTCTCAACCCAGACACAAGGCCAGGCACTGCTTCCTCAGGGACCTTTGTCTCCTGAACCATCCCTCTAGTCTTTCCATCAATGTGTTGAATTTTCTTTAAAAGTTTTGTAAATAAAAGCCCTTTTTGCCTTTTGTTATTTTTTTTTCTCAGCAAGCATGGGGCAGGGAAGTGAGAGCAGAGGCTGGCACTGCAGTCAGGGTGTTAATGGCCACATTAGCTGGAAATGGGCAGCCAAAGCAGGATGTGTAAAACCCCACCCAGGCTGCCCTTTAATTTGCTGTTACATGGAGTGGAAGATTTGAAAGCGTATTTCTGGGTAATTAATTCAAAGAGTGATTCTAATGGCTAATGCTGTCAGTTTTGACTGCAAGGGAGGTCTGGGGCTGGAGCAGGCAGTGAAGGGAAAGGAAAATGCTTGGAGGTCACAGGCAGATGTTAAAATATTTTGACAGCCCACATCCAAGAGGCTAACTTAATGAAAGCCTTTGGCCAGCACCTTCCAAGAGGTCTGAAACTGAATCCATTTATTTTTCTCCAGAATAGCATGCATGGCTTGGACTGTGGCTTGTCCATAAATCACCATTTTCCATTTGGTCAGCAACACCATCAATCATTCTCAGAGCCCACCAGCCTGCTCTCTTTGCCACTGCAGAAACACCAGTAAGAGGGATTTGGTGTCTCTTGAATTTAACTCCTCAATTTTCAGTGACAGGTAGGGTAAGCTCTGCCTTTATCTCTACTGATTATTAAAGCCAGTGAGCAAAGGTCCTGGACCTGTGTATGGAAATATAACTGCTCCATGGTGCTGGGAAATGAAATTAGGAAGCTCTATTCCTGGTGTTATTATCTTGCTTGGAAGAATTTAATCAAACCATTGCAGTGCTGAGGAGGATGTCCACAGCCTAAGAGTTTGGCTCCTCCCGAACTGCATATCCCTGTGGCATTTACTAAACTCCTCCAGCCTACCCCAATGGGCTTGGAGTCGAGTAGCATTTGCAAAGGATTTGCTAGGGACCGTTCTGCTGAGGTTTTTCAAAAGATTTTGTCAGGAAGCTGGAAAGGCACAGCTCCTGGCATTCGTGTTCGCTGGCTTTCACTGCTTTTTGCTTTGTGCTTCAGAGAGCACTTGGAGTAAAAACACAGGCAATGAAAACTTGTGAATGTGGAAAATAACTGAGAGAATATTTGATTCAAGTTTACATTTTGAAATAAGGTTTGGGTGAAGTCTGCTCCTTTTGACCTCCTTTGGCTGTTTCCAGAAATTAATTCCGTTCTTGCTATGTATCAGCTCATCACTTCAGCATCTACCATTGCTATACTTCTTGTAACAGAATGTGTTCATAAATTGGTACATCCTTCATTTCATGTCCTTAACTTTTGTACAGGACTTTAATGCATGGAAAAACCTTTTTCCAGCCCAGACCTGGGGTGGCTGCACTTCAGGATGGGTGAAAGGGTGCCCTGTGCCTGTACTGCTTGCAGATGCAGTCACAGACATTGATTAGACCAAAGCTGGCAGATTTCCACCCTAGTTCACAGCATTAATTTTATTCAGCTCTCTAAAAAGCACAAGAGACAGACATCCACATGCAGACATGGACATCTGCAGAATTACAGGTGCCAATATGTGTGGTACAGGCCAACACCGAATTTAGAGCAGACCCTCACCATCCTGGGGCTCCTGGAGTTTGAGTACCGGGCTTGTGGGTGATGGCACAAGACAACACCTTCCTTTGCATGTGTGCTCAGGAACTGTGCATCACTGAAACACAGGGATGGCACGAGAGATGTGCAAATCCATCTACCAAGCAGATGCACAGTTGCACCCTTGGTTTATAAGCTGACACTGTGACTCCAGAGATTAATTAGGCAAGTGCTTGCCCTGCTGGCTGATCAGCTGTATTTGGACAATCACCTGGACTTAATGCAGGGCTAAATTAAGGAAAAGTCTTCTGAGTCCAAAAATGTCTAGGACTTCTGGTCATGTCAATATCATTTATTTATTTATTCCAGTTCTGCGGAGCTTCTTATCACTCAGTGAAGAAGGCTGCATACCTGCAGTCAGTCTGTCTGAACACATTTTTCATTAGCAGTGCTCCAGGATGGCCCGTGAATCTACATACACACACAATTAAACCATCGGTGGCACAATATCCTCCTCCAGGCCCCCCCCGAAAATCAATAAGCAGCATTCCCAGATCAGCAGCAACTATCAGCCCCTCGTTGCCAGCAGTAAAGTGCTCTCATCCCCTGCCCCAAACGAGGGATTCGGGAGATAGAAGGCAGATGCAGCCCTCACATTCCCCTCTGAGCACCTGCCAAAGTTCCCTTGTCCCCTGGTGTGGTGAGAATGGCAGGGAGGGCACTGTTGGGGTGTCCAGGGAGGGCACTGTCAGGGTGTTTGGCACATTCTGCCTCGCTGGCTGGCACAAGCTGCCCTTCCTTCAAGCTCTGCTGCTGCTGAGCCCTGCACAGAAGGTGTCTCCAGCAGTCCTTGCCAGCCCCCTTGATATTTAGGACACTGAGCACTGCATGAGCAATAAGGCCACGGTGCTTGGGAGGGAGTGGGAACAGCTTTGCTCTCTCCCAGATCATGCACTGTTCTCACTGGTAATAAAAAGGAGAGATTTCTTTTTAGCACTTAATTGTTAAGGAACCTGGGACAGCTGGGAAAGATTTTTCCCTCCGTGTTCTTTCTTCTCCACTTCTGTGAAGCCAGAGAAAACTTCCCTTGCTGAAGGAGGGTGTGAAAGCCCATGGCAGGTTTTGCAAGTGTCCATTAAGCTCATCAAGTACACCCAGTACTTCTGTGTTAGCTCACATCCAGGCTTTCCACGGCAATGGTGTGAGTGCAGATACTGTCAAGCAGAAGCACCCCATGATCAGAGCCAGGCTAGCAAAGCTGGGTTTTATTGATAGGGGAAACAGGACAAGGAGGGCAGCTTTCATTCATTGCAGCCCCCAAATATTTCTGGGGCTTTCCCTTGTGCTGCAAAAGTCTCTCATGTTTCCTCATTCCTGTGAGATTTCTTTCATCTTGAGTAGCAAACTCACGGCATCAGCTCCTGGATGATGCGGGCTGTGTTACAGCTGTGGGCTGGGGAGCAGGTCCTCTCATAGAGAGGAGTCAAAGACCAGATTGAAGAAACTAGATCAGAGGGGCAGACAGTTACTCTCAGAGCACCAAAATTACCCAAATAGCTGCTGGGGGTGTGGGCTGGGGAGTGTGCAGAGACTGGTATTTCATATGCACAGCACACTCAATAATTAGCATAAGGGCAAGAGCACTTAGTAAAAGAGTTTCAGAATAATTTTAATGTTTTCTTACTAAATTTTCATTTGGATAGTTCTATAGCTGTTTTTAACATTTCATTACAGTGTGCTGGTCCCTTTATATTCCTTTTTCCCCTTGGAGAAAATGAGGCACAGAGCAATGACATGACCTGGCTGGGGTGATCTGCCAAAATGTTGAAACCCGTATTTTCCCAATCCTGAAAACCCAAAACTTGGGAATTCCTAGCTGCTTTTGGGCAGGCAGGTGAGGGAGGGCAGGTAACAGCAGAAAACTGCAGAGTGGCTATTAACTCCAGTGCCTCCAGAAATAACCCTTTATCCCAGTACCTGGCAGAGCAGCCCTCCTCACTCGTTAATGTGCTTGCTTAAAACCATTGTCCTTAAACTTCCACCAGTGCTGAAGTTAATGTACTGCCCTTTGCCACCTCGAGTGAGACTTTGCTGTGGAAAGCTGTGCTGGGCTGATTCCTGTCAAGACTGTATAATGAGAGATGGGGAAAAACTTGAGAAGTGGCTCCTAGAAGGTACCTCCTGGGCTGAGAGCAACTTCTTTATATGTTGGAAAAATACAGTGTTTTTCTGCTAAGAAAGGAGAAAGTTGCCTGCAAAACTTCTACAGCTTGAAAATTACTTCAGGCTCTCTGTGAAATACCCACACTTTCACTGATGAGAGGATAAAATACCAGATATCTGCTCAGAATGAACAGGGGAAAGACGGAGAAAAAGCCACCTCCACTGCTACAGCACAGAAATGCTTTAGAAAACGCCAGTTTTACTTTAGCTTGAGGATGGATAAAATGCTGGTGCTGTCCCAGATCCTAAGAGCAGCTCCTAACCTATGATTAGAATGACTAATCTTGCTTTCTCATACACACCCTTCATCCTGCTAGGGATGGGCTTGCTAGCCAGTATTTGTCAGGCCAGCTCTGAGCCAGGTCTAAGCAGGTGCAGCTGAGCTGCCTCTTGCCCCCTCCTGAGACCAGCCCAGATCTGGCAGACACCAGGACAGTGATAGTGTTTTTGGCTGGGGTGAAGAGGTGCAGCATGGTGCCTCTGGAGCAGAGCAAGGGCAGTGCTCCAGTGGCACAATGAGTCCAACAACTGGGAAAAAGCCCAGAGATCCCATTTAAAGCTGAAATTCAAATGGATCTTGTCTTTATAAGCGTCTGATCTAATTAACCCCATGCCACAAAACCACCGAATGCCAAATATGTCACACTTCAGCCATGGTAGCAGTGAGGTTGCTTGAGCAACATTCACTTTTTGGTATGGTGAGGAGAGCATGGGACTGAGCTTGGAGAGCCACATCTGCATGGGGCAGTCATGCTGCAGGTGATGTGCTAGGACTGGTCATTGGTAATGGGGAATGGGCTGCAGGTCAGGAAGGAGGTTCCTGGAACAGCTTCCCAAGGGACTGGGAAATGGGAAAACAGTGGAGCACAGGCTGGCATTGTGCCATGCTGGCAAAGCTCTCTGGAGTGCTGGGGAATGGAGAAGCAGAGAATGATTTTGGCCAGGCTTCAGCATCTTCTAGAAGCGGTGTGCATGTGTGAGGGCTGGATAACTGAGGCTTTGGCAGGTGGAGGGATAAAAAGGAGCTTTTCCGTTGTGTTGCAAAATCTAAAATTTCATGAGGGAAGAATACGCATGAGTCAAACCAGAGCATTTGCAGGAGGAAGGATTCAAATCCCTGAAAAAAACATAATTCAGGGGGTAACTTGAAATTCGCACTGAAAGAAATAATTCAGAATGTTTAACCCTGATTTCTTTAAAACTCTCTTTGAATTTGATTCATTTCTAAATGAAAAATGCCATTTTGAAACAATAGTTTCCCTCAAAAATAACTTCAAAATGAAACACTGCAACATTTCCAAATATTTGTTTCTCTTTAAAGGGATTGAAATGCAGTGTGTCACACTTGCCTACAGCTTTGCCCTGACCTTTTTATTCAACCTAAATCATTTTCTCAATGTAACCTGAGCAGCTTTAGCTCCCTTGAAGTTATGCTTTCTGGGATGAATTTACAATTTACTAAAAGAATATCTTTTCAGTTTTGCTTTAGTCTGAAGTATATTAGCAGAGCTGTTTTGGAGAAGGAAATACTCAATTTTGTTCCTGCTGTTAAAACTGCTGATGGTCTCCATTAACAAAACATCACTTTCATAAGACATGGGATCATCTGAAAGTGCATAGAAAAGAAGACCTGAAAACTGAGCTAAGAAATAATAAAAGAAAAAAATTAACTGCACAAAAAGGCTACTTACATTTATGGGATCTTTTAAAATAGCATTTAGATGGAAAGCTGATTCCTCATTTTTGTCCATGCTGGTATTTTTCTCAGGCTGTCTCAAATTTCAGGAGTTAAGAGAAGAAAGAAAGTCTTGCATTGCACCATATATGCCAAAGAAATGCAATACAATCTGATTTCATTTCTTTCTCTCATGCCTGAATGTGCTCATTTTTGCTTACAAAAGGAAAGACACAAAAGAATCGTAAGAAAAGGAATCAGATGGTGCCGCCCGATACTGTTTCACAGCTAAAACGTGAAAACAAGACCAGCTTCTTCTGCTGACACTTAGGTCTCAAAAAAGGATTATTATTCTTTTTAGAGGGAATTCTCTTAAAGGGAAATTGCTCCGAGTTTAATCAAAAGCAGCATTTATTATAACTTAGCAGAGCGGTTGCCACCCGCTGCCGAGAGCGCTGCTGGCAGAGGGAGGCTGCAGAGGCACTGTGCCTTCTGCCCAGCTCCTGAGCAGCACCAGCTCCCACGTTCCCTCTCTGGGTCTCCTCCTGTGCTACACTCTCTGCAGATGGACTCTGAGGAGGGACCTCCTTGTTGGGGACTCATGGCTTAGCTTTCTATTAGAGCTGGTGATGGGGGTCAGTGGCTCTGACCCAGGAAGAGGTGACCGGTCCGGGGAGATGGTCCCGAAAGGAATCGCCTTCCCGAGGCCCAGTGTCTTCCCTCAGCTGCTGGCAGGAGGGCCCTTGGAGAAGCTGTCAGTTCTTTAGTGATTATCAGCTCGTGATTCCAGCTCAGCTCTGCAGGGCAGCCTCCAGGCCAAGCCAGACCAGAGAGAGAGACGAGAGGCCCGTGTGGCTGGTTCTGCGCAGAGGTAGCTTTATTGTGGGTCCCCTCCGGCGAAGGGGAGAGGCAGGGACGAGAACTCTCTCTGAGCCACAGGGGCCAGAGGGCTTGCTTTTATAGGGATACAGGGGATCAGTAAAGGACCAATGGATTACAGAGGATCTGGGATGGGTACAGGCCAATGGGTTACGAAGAATCTGCATAGTGTCTCCCAAAGGATTGTGGGTCTGCCTTTCCTCGCCATGACCAAAGTGGTTGCCTTTCCAGGGAGTCCTGCTGGGTGATTACAAAATCTCTTATCTCAGCAGAGATCCCTCCAGGGCAGTGGCTGGGCATACCCCACAGCTTTCCCCTCCTTGGATGGTGCACGGCCTTGAGTTTTGAGGATTTCTCTTGATTTCTCAAGGTCACTTGTGTGGCCTGTGCTGAATGGTGCACCTCAGGCAGCACAGTCACAGCAGTACATGGGCACCTGAAGGCAGCAGTCACCCAGCAGCTGGTTTCACCCCTCCTGCCAGGCGATCCAAACTCATCCCACCTCCAGCTCTCCACTCAAGATTTAGACCCAGCTTGAGAGAGACAGAGTGAGACAGCACATGGTGTGCTACAAAACCTGTACCAGGACCTCTGCTCCTCTCAGAGGTCTCAGTAATGAGGAAAACAAAACAAGTTTTGAGGCTTGCCAATTGTTACATACATATAAACAATTTCACCTCCTCCTGTGTCTAAGTTTTGGGATATTTGGCACAGTGTATAAGCACAAATAGATTCACCCCCTCCCTCCCAGAAGATGATTTTCAAAGGACCAAATCTCTCACAGGGCACTTTAGGGAAGGTTTCTTTCCTCTTTCTCCCTTGCTATTATCTCTTTAGCCATCCAGAATTTTGCAGCTTTCTGCATTGTTCAGGTCAGGATGAAGGCCAAGAGAAACTGTGGTCCTAAAATCATCTAGTCTGAACGCTTTGTGCCTTTCTCATATGTTGGAAAAATAACATCTTCACACAAGTGGAAATGGAAGTGGAAGGAGAAACACTTGGAAATGATTGTTATTTTTAAGTTCTGCCTCAGCAAACAGCTGCTTGCAGCACTTACTGTCTATCACATCGGAAAAACCTACATCAGTTCCCCACAGCCAAACACCTACATCAGTTCCCCACAACCAAACGCCAGCCGTGCTACCGAGTTCAGATAATGGGACCTGCCATTGCAGGCTCTCCTGTGGTTTCTGTCATGGATAAGTCCCCTGCTGGTTTTCATCCCCAAATCTCAAGCAGAAGTTGAAAGAAATGAAAGCTTGCTGCAGAATGTTGCCAGCCACACCTGGCAGGTCCCACACCCAGGCCAAAGGGGCAGCTGCTCCTTCACTTCACAGAACCAACTGCAGAGCACGGGACACCCTGGTGTGTCACTGCTGGCATATCCCTCCTGAAGCCAAATACCAAAATTGTAGCGTTATCCCAGCTGTCATGGAGAGGAGGCTGGTCTACACTGCTGCTTCACACTAGCTTCCCAGCTTGCAGCTTTCAACAGGCCTCAGGAAAATCAGGGTCTGACTTGCCTCATAAGCCCTGTGCTGTCTCAGCTGAAAGGGAGCCCACCCCTCGCATTCGTGCATCAAGCAAAGGCACAGTATCCTAAGGGATCCAGAAAGCTTGAAGTCTAGACTTTGCTCATCACTGCTGATGTGTTTTATAAACCTGGGTGAATTACAGAGCTTATCTGAGAAACAGGAAGCATTTGAAGGGTTACTTCCAGCCACTTCCATAAGCTCCCAGATGAAAACCTGTCGATGAAAACATCTTGATGAATGGGGCTTTATGCAGCTTGTGGTTATCTGAATAATCCTTAATACCAGCTCCCTCTTCCTGCCTGATTTCTGCTGTGGTTAAGAAGCCTAAAGTAGTAAGATTAAGAAGACTAAAGTAGCAAGAAAGATGCCCTAAAGCAGTCAGCTAAGGATCCAAACTTAATGGGAACATCTGCAAAGGACTGAGAGCTGGAAAATTAGCTTTGCAATATTGGCTGCTGTGTCTCAAGGCACAAAGGGATTGCTCCCAGACAGGAGACAGCAAGAGGGAGCAAAACCATCCTATCCTACTGGCCCAGCTTGTAGGGCAAAACCCCATCCCAGTTTCAGCCAGGGAGATTAGCACTATCCTGAAGTTGCTGTAACACATTCTGTGGAACAGGCCCTGCTTTCCCCATCCCAGCAGACCTGTGAAAGACAACACAGTACCCCAGAGCCAGCTGTCTCCACTGTAAGCCCAGAGGAAAGGATCTGACTCCGAAAAACAAGCCCCAATAGAATCACCCTTCTTTTCCACAAGGAATAATGGCAAGACTCAGTCCAGGCCGACACCCTGCCTCCCTGCCTTTCCCTTTTATCGCCTGCAGCAGGGCCTGAAAGTTCATTGAACACAGCTGGTGGCATCCCACCTGTCCTTAGCCCTTCCTCCTCTGCTCTTCTCCCACAAAGCCCAAAGACAATGAAGCAAAAGACACACCAGCAAAATTCCTTGAACTTTTTGGTACAAGCCTGCAGGAAGAGTAGCTTGCCATGGTGAAGTGGGTACTTCTGAAAATGCAGATCAGAGGAAAATCCTGTCCTGAAGTTCAGGAGGGCAAGAGTTACACCAGCAATTCGAAAAAACATTTCTTTGCCCAGATGGTGCCTTGAACATAAACTGTCTAAGTCATTACTCAGACTTTATTGTCAGGGTTATGTTTTCTTTATTCCTTTTAATATTCCATATGCTGGTCATATAATACATTTCTTTGTATTCCTCTTCCCTTTTATTCTCTTTGTTTGTTCCATTCATGACTTATCACCTTCTGGTGGCAATTTAATTATCGGATCTATATTATTAGTATCTTTTTTTTTTTTTAATATAATAAAAGATTTCAGTACAAAACACTGCAAGTAATTCAATTTCCATCAGTGAGGAAGGAAGTTGGATGTATTCAATGAAAGGGAGGAGAGTAGCTGGCTATAACATTTTTAATAAAAATATAATAGCACTTTGTACTTTTTAGCATCTTCTATTTGGAGAACCTTGTGGCTTCATAATCATTAATATTGCTTAACTTTTCCACTGCACTTTTCATCTATAGCTTTCCCAGCACTTTCTAAAGGTGAATCAGTATCAGCCTCCCTTTTTTTTGCATCCAGGGAAACAATATGAAAGCCAATACAATCCAGCTGGACAGGGCATACTGCAGGGATGAGACCCCGGGCATCCTGGAGCCCTTTCCATTGGACCGTGCTGTCCCTCAACATGAAGAGCTCTTCAACTTTTTCCGTGACTGATAAACAGCCCCATCTTCTCAGATCTCCTTCTGTTGCCCGCAAAAGCTGAGGGTCCATCACTCTTCAGTCTTGGTCTGCTTTTGTGCATTCTGCCTTGTCCAATCCAAATTACACTGTGTATCCCTCTGGGCAGGACCTGCACTCTCACTGGTGTGGGAGAGCTTCAGAACGGTTTCCTACAACCCCAGCAGCCCTACAAAAACTCCCTGAAATGTCTCAGTTTTCTCCTTAATCACCTGGGATAGGTTCCTGGTTTTAAATTTTGTGTGAAAATTCAGTTTCTCTAGAAGCAAAGAATCCCAGATTTGATTAACCAAATCCCCAGTAAGTTGAAGGAGACAAGTAGGGGTCAATAGTTCTTGTCTGGTACAAGGCTATCAAGCTGCATCTTTGGCATAGAAACAATGAAATGTTTTCATGTTTTCACGTCAGTTCACGTGGAGCTGAGCTGCAGAACATGGATATGGAGGAAGCTGAAAGTTTATATGGATGCAAAAGATTGTCTGGAGAAATCCACAGAAGCAAAACCATCCAAGAGCTTTTAAGTACAGAGGTGCCACCTTGGGCTCAGAAACTCCCTGAGCAACAAACAGTGTGGTGCAGTGTTTGAAGGAGTGTAGCTCTGTGTCCTCAATCCTGTTCCCTCAGCATCAGCACCAGAGGTGGGATGATGGGCTCACGTGGAGCTTCTCAACAAGTGCCAGGCCAGGCAGCCTGGAGGGAAGAGGGGTGTTTGGTGGCCCGGATGTTCCACGTTTTGTACCACACCTGAGTGACTCGGAGCCTCCCAGGACACACCGTTTGATTGGAGAAGCTCTGTGCGCAAGGCAAGATCTACCTTTGGCAGGCAGGTCCCTGTGTCTGTGTAGTGGCTCCCTGACTTTTGCATGGGTAAAAGGATCCTCTAGATAGAACTATGGAACTATATCCTGGGCATGATCAATTTATTTTGTTATGCATTCTTTCAATTTCCTTTCTTCCTAGTAAAGTTCAAAATTACTAGGATTTAGTGTCTTCAAATAATGTATATGGTACTTCAAACTGGCTATTTTGCCACCTCTAACTCCTTCCTAAAAAAAGGTAGGTTCTTGCTTTTCCTATTCATAAAGACAGCTCTGCTCCTAAGGCTCCAAATACAACAGTCAGAATGACAGAAGATGTTATTTTCTGATCAGTAAAGTGTTTAGAGAAAGAGCTTCCTTATTTTGCTGCTTCTTTAAATATCAGTCAGTTTTCTTTTTCCACAGATCAAAGCTTTCATGTGTTATTTTTTTTGTTTCTGCATTGTTTCTTAGGTCAGAAATTATTTTCAACACAATGGAGAAAAAGAAATCACTTTTTCTTTCCCTTTTGCTTTTTAAATGAAACAACTAAAAATATTTTCAGCTCCAAAGTTATAACCCAAACTTAAAACACCCACAAAAATTATCTGGGAAGAAAAAAAAGGGGGGAAAAAAACCAGTAGAAATATGTTCATGAGACTAGCATGTGCATAGCAGATTTATTTATTTATTTATTTATTTGTGTATTTTAATACTAGGGAATTATTGTATCTGCAAGCCAAAACAACAGCACTCCCCAATGCCAACTCCAGCTGTTCCTCCCTTGTAAAATTATGAGCTGTTTTCAAGAGCTTGATTAGATTTTGTGATGGAACTTCGGTGTAGCTATGCAGATATCGTTGATTGCTGCAGTGTTGTAAAGGCTCCACATGACAAAGGGGTGCAGTTGCTGGCCTGATGAGGAAGAATCCTCCTGCAGTGCACCCTAAGTGCATCGCCATGGTGAGCTCAGAAATGTGCAGGAGCAGCCATGTCCGGGCCTTGGCGGAATGGCCTTGGCACGCCTTTTCCAGCCCCACTGCTCCTGGAGCAGTAGACTCTTTGACTGTCTAGACCTTAACCCTAGGCCTAAGGCTAAGCCTAAGCCTCACCCTAACCCAGAGCCACTACTATGGGTTTTTCACCTAAGAAAGTTGTAGGAACAGCCATGTAGGGGCCTTGCCGGAGTGGCCTTGGCGCGCCTTTTCAAGTCCCACTGTTCCTGGAGCAGCAGGCTCTTTGACTGTCTAGAGCCCAACCCTAGGCCTAACCCTAAGCCTAAACCTAAACCTAACCCCAAACACTACCCCTAAGCACTATCATAACCACTCCCCTAACCACTCCCCTATCCCTACCCCTTACCAGGTGTCATTGAGCTGAAATGTTCATCCTGGCTTAATACCCACTCCAAGTCCTTTTGGGGAACACTAGCAAACAGGCTTACAAAGGCAGGATGAAATAGTTTTAAACAAACCAGTGCATTACTGGGAGAATTCAGTATCTTCCCAACAAGTTCTCCACGGAGCTCCAAAAGGCATCTAGCAATGAAGGCAACTGCAGTGCTTGTGTCCTGCGAGGAATTCTGCTGAGCTTGAGGTAGGTACTGCAGGCTGGCAGCAGCCCAAAACATCTGGCCTCACACTTTAGGCTGTGATGTTGAAGTTACACCCTGAGCATGTTTTGCTGTTAGAAGTCTCCTAGCAGGTATTGTGAAAAGAAACAGTTTCATGTCACCTAATCTGAATTCAAATTTCTTAATTATAATTTTATGTCTGCTTCTCCCTGAAGGAAAGACCCAATTATTTATAGAGGTCTAGAAAAGGCCATGGCTTTTCTGTGGACAGAACTTGCAGCAGCATCGTCAGTCCTGGATAGGTTGTCCAAAGCAACTGAAGTTAGATATTGCCAGATTCTGCTAGCTGGAGGCATTAGCACGAGTACTCCACCCTCCACACATGCTTGAAATAGAGAAAGAAGTGCAGATGACATGAATTATGCAGCCACTAGCTAACAAGGCATGTGTCATTTCTGAGTTTGTGGTTTTAAATATTTTCATGCCACAGAGATCTCAAACCACTAAGTATCACAAGACTTGTAAGACAAAAGCTTTAAAATGTCTGCCAAGGACTCACAATAAAGGACATTAAAACTTAACTAGAAAATTGGGAAAGCAGTGGGATTATTAATTGCTACATTTTAAGCAAAGCTGTCTGTAGTATTAGGACCTTTTGTGGCTTGACATTTGTAGGCTTGGTAAATTAGAGCCATAAAAGAAACTGGCCTCTCTAGACACAGGTAAAATCAGGTGTAATACCAAGGGTTACTAGTTAGTTCACAGTTCTTCAGCATATTGCAAATAAAAAACCCTGAGGCCTGTGCTTCCATCCCCGTTTTGGCTAATCAGGAGACATCCTCATGTGAGGCACAAGTTGCCCCAGCTCTCCCAGGGAGCAGGTGATGCTGTGAGTTCCCAGGTCAAAGGACTCATGCAGCAAGTAGGAAAATCACAGCTTTATCCTCTCTTTTCGTTTCAGATGATTTACATCCGTAGGAGTGCAAGGAGCAATCAGCCCCTCTCTCTCGCCTGTCAAACCGTAAAGAGCCTAATCCAAATCACTGTTAATATTTCATTCAAGTTCAGTAGACTTTGGAGCCAGCCCCAGGCTCAGACTTAGCATGTCTTTTTGGAAGCTCAGTATCTGATTTTTATTAAGATGTGAGAGGCTCCTGTGAAGCAGAAGCCTTAGGAATCCTGTTGAAATGAGACTTGAAGCAGTGAAAGGAAGAAAAAGTGGATTGTTTGGGCTGCATCTTGCCCTATGCTCAGGAAACTCAGCACTGCTCCAAGAACAGAGGGGAGATATGGAAGTGATGCACTACAGTGCCTGAGGATGTTTTAGCACGATATCCTGTAGCCTGCAGTTCCCAGTGCAAGCAGCACACGGGAACTTGCTGTTTTCTGGGATCTTGGTTAGGGATCAACTCTAAAGCTGTGCATAGCCTCCAGACGCTTTGCACTTGTTCTGAACTGTGGTGGTGGAGCATCCTCTGCTCTGTCTCATCATTTAGACTGCATGAGGTGTAAGGGAGTCACTGGCATCAGGTTGTGGAAGCTGTTTTTACATCCCTTTCTTACACTCTGTGTAACTTCTCTTGACCTAGGGACTTACCTGAAAGAGTAGGAAGCAGATAAGAAGACTCCTCAGCCACCCCCTTTCTTAGTCTCCACCTCCTCCCACCATGGGAAGGAACTGGCAAGCCAAATGTTGTGTCAGACACCAGAATGCCTCACACTGTTTGGGGGTATATGGTGTTTCCTATACCAAATGATTGAAGCTCTCCAATTCTCATTGATGCTTGTAGTTGTTCTTCATTGCCACTCAGTTTGTCACCTCTGTGGTTTCCCACTGCTGCTGGCAGGATGTAAACCCCAATAGGTCTAGGCCAAATGGAAGCACACCTCGTTAAAATGCAGTATTTTTGAGAATTAATAATAAAAGCAGATTACAGAGTTCATGTGCCTTTCCAAGATTTTGTTTTTAATAGCTTTTGTTGGTATGGCTTGATATAACTGACTAAAGAAATATAGCATCCTAGAAAATTCAGTCTGGACTGCTGGTTATAACTTCGACCACTGCACTGGCAGGGTCTATCCATAGCTCTTTAGTCTTTTACCATCAGCCTTGAGTTTGCTCAAAGGTGGTGTGAGTTGTTTTGGAGTCTGTAATGAGTGGTGGCATGTGAATTCAGCATAACAAGGATCCCTCCTAAGCCAGGTAATTACTGTATCAGGGTGATCAGGAACCACGACCCTTGTCCTTATATAGACCCATAGAAAAATCCATTAGTAACTTCAGAACAGGCTGGAGAGACACATGAAGAGCTTGCTTAAGCTTAGTGAAGACACATTGGTGGGATGCCAAGATGTAACCCTCATGCCATGGTCGCTTTAATGCAGGGAGGACCCCCAATTCTGAGTGTGCTCAGGCAAAGGGGCAGCGCTCTCCCACGGGCACTCCTTGGGCTGCACAGGTGGATGGCAAAGTGAGGAGCAGAGACCAGTGCTGTCTTTCCTCTGAAAGAAGGATTAACAAAGAGTCTGTCAGTAGGAGCCTGGGAGTGAGAGATCCCCATAATGGCAGAGCAAGTGAATAGAATATGTTTAAAGAGCCCATAATCCTATATTTACACAACAGTCCTTAATGGCTCATTCAAAGCCATTGCAAAGAACCAAGTAAATAGTGTGGTTAGAAAGTCTGTTACTTTATATTTACTCACTAGACCGTCTGCTGTGGGAGCTGTGAATGTCATGGAGAGCTAAAAGGAGCATTCTTTTGATTTTCTTTCTTTTTTTTCTTTTTTCTTTTTTTTTTTTTTTTTTGTGCTATGAAAAGCTAACTAATAATGATACTGAAAACCACTTTCAATAGGAACTATACCTTCACTTTGCACCAGTGGAGAACAACCATTAGCACACTTTGTCAAGGAAAGGGATGCATTTGTCATCACCTGGAGTCTTTTCATAGAGGCTGGATATGCTCTAAAAGATATGCTCTTAGTCAACAAGACGTTATTGAACTCAATAACACTCACCTGTGTGGCGGGAAAAATTCATTCCTGTCACTGCAAGAACTTCTGGGAAGGCATAAAATGGTCTGTTTTACACATATTTTATACAAATAGTCTCTTCTGGCTTTAAAATATGCTACATGTGAGACTGGACACTAAATTTATTCTCTCAAATGTTTATTCATGTAAACAATCAAATCTTCATTAAAGTCAAAATTATACACACAAATCAGAGTGAGGCAGACAGCTGATTAGCATGTGAAATGAAGGTGACATTAAATATTTGGAGATTTGCATAGCAAATAATTATAAATCCAAAGTTAGTGGTGAGTTATGAAATGGACTGTTAAGATCTAATGAAGTCCACTTAAATAAGAAAAATTCACAGAAGCAGCCTGGTATCTTAGATCCCTGAAACATTATTCAAGATCCTATCTGAACCTTAATTAACTGATCCTCAAAATTCCCATGAGGCAACAGCAAGCACTGGAATGGAGAATATAATTAATAAGTAATCATTTATTCAATGAATTTTTCTTCTTGTTTGTGATTGTCTACAGAGATCATTAAATCTATTTATAATACACGACTCACAATTTTGTCAATAATGCTTGCTTGCAAATAGTTAAAAATTTGCAACTAGAAGGAAGAACAGAGGAATCCTGCATGTTTACTGCTGTTTCCTGACTAATTACAAAAGCCATGAGATCAGCAAGGGATGATGGTGAATTCGGAATCAAATATTTAACAACCAAATATGTAATTTTAAATTCTCTTCAGTAAAAAAAATTAAGACCTGCTATCTAAGGAAGAAGGTGCTTTATCCTAATGTGAGAGGAAATGACAAAATGTAGTTCAGGCAGTACCAGTGTGTGGTCACACACCCCTCAGAGTGCCCAGGGTGGGTGACATGTGGAGTGGCTGCAGCCATATGGGAGAAGGGGATAAGGCTGGAGTCTTCCCGAACCTTTACATCTTAGGGAGCCTAAAACTTAAAGCCTCTCCTGCTACATCAATCCTACCTTGTTCAAAGAGATCTGATCAAACCTCACTCTGATGTAATCTGCTGTTTCCTTCCTCCAAGCACTCATGCTGCCGAAGTCTGAGAAATGAATTGTGCCAGGAGAGTAAAGGGAAATAGATCAAGAACATGTCCAATTGCTGCTCCCTATCAAAATGGAATGAGGTTTTGGGAGCCAAAAATATAATGTGGAAAATGCAGTTTAGGTAACCAAATTTTTGATGACTGGGGAGATGGAGGCACAGGCCAGCAATGAGAAGCCAGGAATAGCAACCAGGACTTTCCTGTCAAAAGATCCAAAGTTTGTAAGACTTCATCCCCTGCGAGGAGGTCAAGGCTATGCCTTTCTCTGCACAACAAAGCCTCAGCAGTATCACTGGTATTTTCCCAGGATACTCTTCACAGATAGCAGACCCCTTTCTACTGCAGAAGTGCATTTCTGCATTGACTTTTGCAGCACATTAACACAGCAGAATGGCTGTAAGCACATACAGAGCCTGTGATATTGGATATTGGAGTTTGGATAACATCTCTCTCCCCCTCTTTGCTGTAGCATTCAGCCTCATTTCTCCTCTCTCCACATCTGCAGCCCCAACTGCAAGGAGTAATTTCAGTCTGGGTGAGTGGTCTTGTCTCAGACTGCCAGAACTGTGAGCAGGGCTGTGTGTACTTGTGTAAGGATAGCAACCCCTATCCCTAATTTGTGCCTTGCCGTTCTTAAAAGGTTTTCTCATGACAGTAGAGGGAATGAGGCTAGAACAGCTGTTCTGAAGCATTTCTTTTCAGTATATCATTTTTCTTCTGCCGCTTTTTCTTTTGCTCCTGAGCTGATGTCAAAGGTCTCATCTGTAAGTGCAGTCAAAAAGTCTCCATCAGTCCCAACCAGGCTCAGGGGCAAGTGGACACCCACATGAGAGGATGTGCATGAGTAAAACCTGGGGTGAATCCTCCAAGCATGAGTAAAACCTGGGGTGAATCCTCCAAGCCTGGGGTGAATCCTCCAAGGTCCTGGTGCCTTAATCTTATTTCCCTGGTTTTTTTAGTACTGTCAAGGTACTGCCTCAATCACACTTGGGGTTTTTCACCCAGTTTCTTTAGCTAATTAAGTGTTGTAAGATGCCACAATGAAAATTATATAGACACAAGCAATTTTTATGAATCAGTGACATTAATTTAAACTTGATTCCAGCAGAGCATGCTGTGATGTTTCAGGCTATTAGCCCATCACTAATACAGACTATAGAATAGTTAATATCAGTCCATTCAAATCCAAGACATATTTTGATTTGCTGAATAGCTTTAATTCTCCCAAAGCTGATCAAATAATAATAACAACAGTAACAATAACAATAAAGGCAATTCCAGTGTGATTGGCTAATCTGATGGTTTTGCTCCCAGTTTATTTTTAATTTCTGGCAGCAGTGATATTGGAAATTAAAAAGCTCTCTTGACACTCGAGTGACTCGAATCTCAGACCAGACGAAATGAGGTGACTGAAGCAGCTCTGGGCCTTTTATTCTCTCCCATCATTATCACGGCTAATAAGATGAAACTGTGAGGCTGCCCAGCAGTGAAGGCTGAGGACTTCCTCCCCCCACCCTTTCTTTCCTTTTTGTGCCATCCAAGATAAAGTACTAATTATCAGGACAGCTCAAGCTCATTTGTAGGAGGAAGGGAATGAATGCTGCTTCAGTGAAAAGGCTTAGCTCCTGTGTGCCCTCGGGCAGGAATTGTGGTACTTTGGTGATTTAAGCAATCCAAATTAAAACACCTTGAAGTGACAGGCAGACATCCCAATGGGCCTGCTCCTAGGACCTCTGTTCTAGCTCTTGTTGCAAGGTGCAACAGAAAAAAAAAAAAAAAAACTATTTCACCCAGACCACTGTGTAGGGACAGGTCTTCCAGATGTGATAAAAACTCAGGCCCTTCTCTGATTTGGACAGCCAAGGTGGGAACCTCTGAAGCGTAAGTTTACCCTAGGACACAGGGAGGTGTGGACTGGAAATTCACATACTGTTTGATAGCAAGTGAGTTGTGTGGAAGAGCACTTGGATGAAAGTCTGGGGACGAATAAGACTTTGGCCTGGTTCTGTCTGGAAAGGGCACACTTTTGCTCGTGCACAGTGTGACGGCACCATCACTGCTGTTACAACGCAGGAAGCACAAAGTGGTGCAGGCTGACTCAGTCTACATCACTCTTAATGGATGTTCATCACACCTTTTAGAAGACCCCCAGCGATGGGGACTCTGCAGAGTGCCTGGCATTTTCTTCCTTTTCTAAGTCACCTACACTGTGACAGGGAGGGCAATGCCAGAAGGAGGACTGTGATTTTGCAATGGGCTCAGCATCGAGCAAAGATTACCCCCAGATCACTGATGCGCTCCCTCTGGAGCTGCTGAGGGAGGCCACAGGGGGAAAATAGGAGGAGGGGTTATGAGAGGGGTCCCAAAGCCCTCCCTGGTGCAAGGATGATCCAACACCCCCTCTGCTTTAGGGATGAAGGTCCTGCTGTGCTCTGCTTATCCAGGCAGCAGGCACTGAGTGTACAGGAGTGTTTGGGCCACAGGTCTGTCAAATCCAGGAACCAATTATTTTGAAATAAAACACAGTGTTTTCATTGCTGGTGTTAAAGTGCTTTATCAGCAGGAATCTGTGTCTGCCATGTTCCAGATAAATTCTGGGAGAGGAGCAGAGCACTGTGCTCACAGGCTGCCCCATCATCTGTTTTGTTAATGGCTCCATCGCTTGCCTGCCTGGAGAAGATGATTCTCACCATGCATCATGAGGATGGCTGAACGTGCCTTAAAGGCTTGGGTGCCAGAGGAGAGCCATTCCTCCTTCCCACTCCTGCACCAGTGCCCCAGGAGATAAAAAATTCAGCTCTGCCACTTCTACCCATGGGTGGAAAAAGGAAGGAGGGATACTTTTGCAGAGCATCCTCCCCACCGGGTTGCCTGGGAATCTCCAGGACAGTGGCACATTTTTTCTTGTCTTCTAGGCATTTAACACTTCCTTTTCCATTAGATGTCCATTAGCATGCTTCACCCTCGCTAATCCCACGAGTGTTTTGGAGTAGTGGTTCACACTGGCAGACATTTGCTGTCTTTTATCCCAAGCAAAACTAAAGCAGGAGATGAGGAGAGCGTTTCCCTTGCCAGGGCTGTCTGGGAGCCCTCTCGTGTCTGAGGGGTTGGAAATCCCAGGCAAGGCTTGCTGGCTGTGGCAGTAGCTCCCGTGTCTGCCAGAGGACAAGGTGGTAAATAAATTTCAGGCTAATGGAGGTGGGTGTTAAATATTTGCTGTACTTGAGCAGGAGGGCCTTTGTCACTAATTAGTGGGAGATGTTAAAGAAGATGGGATGTATTTAAACCTCATTGTTTGCCATTAAAGCACAGATTCTTTTACCTCTCTTCCGGGCTTAGCAGCTAATACCTTTCAAGCAATAGCAGAAGGGCTTGGTGGATTAATCGCTGTCCTTGGAAATAAAAAATGATTTAATTTAATGCACGCGAATGTTAGGCAAGAGATAGAAGCAAGCGGTCACTGGCTTGTGAGGCAGATCAGAGTTTGGGGTTGGGTCTCTGCGTACAGACAGGCTCTTCAGGCTCAGCTCTGACCTGAGGGAGAGCAGAGACTGGAGGACGTGCCAGGCAGGGGTGTTTTGGGCACCTTTACTGGTGCCTTCCTGGCAGCTGCAAGTCCTCCCAGCGCCTGCCATCCAGCCATCCACCCTCGGGGTGTCCAGGACCGGGAAAAACATCAGGTCCTTCAGGCTTAAAGAAAAGCTTGGTGGCTGCAGTGATTTCTCCACCCATTTCTCACCACCTCAATCCTTTCAACACGTGTGATTTGTATGGCCCATGGCAGCTGAGTAGATGGGTGAGCAGACAATACTAACTGTACTATTAACTACAGCTCAGTGACTATAAGGACTCCTTGGCCCTTTCCCTGCTGCTAAAAGTACAGCACAGAAAGGCACAAAGCACTGCAGAGGATTTCTTCCCAGCTCGGATGCCTATGGTGCCATCCAGCCTGGCACCCGGAGCAGCACAGGGCACCCGTCTGCATCAAACCCCATCTGCAAGAGCCTTGTGGCTGTGACTCAACGAGCCCCTTGCCCAGGGAATGGGGCAGGCTCTGGGAATGCAGACAGGCTGTCAGCCCTCCCTGTGCCACACTCCTCTCTTCAGGCTCCACAAGGAAACATTGTGCAGTGACACCCTTATTTGCCCTGGATGAATCAGATTAATTACTCCAATGAGAAATTTCCCCTAGCAAGTCATTTTCCCGTTCAGTGCACTTTGTAAATATGAAGTGCCTCTTCCAAAATCTTCCTGTGAATGAATGGAAAATCTTGTTTTTCCAGAAAGGAAAGTGAGGCATAGGAGAAGGTAAATGACATGCCCAGAGCACGGGAAAGTGTGTATAAATGAAACAAGTACAATTTCATCAACACTTTTATGGGAATTTGAAAATTATAATTACAGTAGGTGGTGGGGCATATTTTTCCAATGCAGTGTGTGAAAGAGCAATTTTAAACTTTCTCTACCTCAAGTGTTTTCTGGCAGGGGAGGGAAGCCCTGAACAGCACATCTAACTGTCTGCACAACAAAC
Organism: Corvus hawaiiensis; assembly: GCF_020740725.1. NCBI lineage: Eukaryota > Metazoa > Chordata > Aves > Passeriformes > Corvidae > Corvus > Corvus hawaiiensis. The sequence continues at coordinate 13,529,442 of NC_063223.1, forward strand.
CTGTTTTTCTCAGTTGTGTTTTGCAGATCCATTAGAAATAGTCCATGAACTCCCATAGATTCCTGCTGCAGAGATTAGGAAACACTGTAGATAGTACATTTACATCATAGTGAAAAAGATGTTAGAAAAATTGGTTTTAATCCAATGCAGAACCGGAAAACATCTGATTTCCTAGCTGTCCACCAAGCAGAATGCCTAGCCAACTTTTTTTTAATTTAAATTTTATATTACAATATTAAGAGGAAACATTGTGCCAAAAAAGTAAAGACATATTTCTGTTAGTGCTAAGCAGCAACTACTCCTGGGATTTTACTGATGGGATGCAAAAAAGAATGGCAGAACATTTCCAGCAGCACATCTGTGGGAACAGGGTCTATTGGCATAGGTTATTAGTCTAGTTTTTCTTTATGCATTTCTATATGGGAATACAGAAGGCATGCAGATATGAAATTTACAGGAAAACAAAATTAAAAACCAATAGAAATAAAAACTTCCACGTCTGTTACAAGGACCAAAAACTTCAAAACTTAAAAATTTCCCAAACAGAAGTTTTTCTTTCACCACAATTCAGATTTTGCCTGGAAGAAGATTCTGAATTTTCATGGAAACCAAGAAATTTTGGTTTTGACTGAATAGTAGTTTTTGATAGAAGACAATTTTGGTTTTGACTGAATAGTGGTTTTTGATAGAAAACAATACTGGTATAGAGGTTCTAAGCAGCTCCAATACCAAATCAACATTTGCAGCCCATAGTGACAGGCAGCCTACAATGGCTCAAATAAAGACATGAATTTTCCAGAAGTTTAACTATAGAAAGGTTGGAGAAGGCATCACAAATCCTGGTATGGCCTTGTTTGCCTACGAGAAGCACAGATGGGTTAGAAGAAAGCACCAGGTCAGGGATTCAGGAGGGTCAGCTCCGCAGTGCCAGCATCCCACCAGGGTTTGATATTCAACCAGGCTCAAACTGTGAAAAACAGACGGTGTGAAGGTCAAGGCAGTCAGGATCAGCAGGACCAGGATCAGCATGAGTAAACCATCTTCTTGCAGGCAACCTTACCCCAGGACAAGCCTGCCCTGCCCCCAGGGCTAATTCCCAATGTCCCTGCAACAGCAGATATCAGGGCTCTGAGTGTTCACAGAGGATCGGCTGGGAGGGGATGGGGTGGGATGAAGAGCCGGTCCAGCACTCACACATGTCAGGGGAGGTAAAATCCTGGGCTGTAATCCCCAGTGGATGGCAAAAGTGTAACTGGGGAGTAGACTGAGTTGCTAAAGATACCTGGGTTTTGTATTGCAAAACCAAGGAAGGACTAGGAGGAACACATCTCCTCAGTTTTATGTTTTCATAGAATCATAGACTCATTTAGACTGGAAAAGACCATTTAAGGTCATGGAGTCCAAACATTAACCCAGCACTGCCCAGTCCAGCACTAACCCATGACCCTCAGTGCCACATCTACATGGCTTTTAAATCTCTCCAGAGATGGTGACTCCACCACTTCCCTGGGCAGGCTTTTCCAACATTTGACAACCTTTTTTCCTAATATCCAGTGTAAACCTCCCCTCCCATCAGTATTTATTTCTCCTTTCCAAGGACTTTGATCTTGCCTCTTATCCCTAAGATAAACACAGGAAATTTTATATCAGGCTTGTACCCACTATTTTCCCTGGATTTAGGAGTCATTGCTGTGCTCTTCACCCTTGGGAGCCCTCCATTTTCAGGAGAGCTGGGAGAACTTGTTTCCCAAGGCAGTGCTGAAATGAGGATCTTCTGTATGAGCCACAAAGCAGCTTACTGCCGATGAGCCAGGAGGAGCTGAGCAGAAGCGTCTCCCAGCTGGAAATCTCTCTTAGCAACTATTACAACAGCAGGGTTATCTTTTCTGCTGAAAGGAGATGTTACTGTGAGCTATGACAAACTCATTGAGTTTTGCAACAACACTGGCAAACTAATGGCAATGGATTTAGAAAGGATGCTTGGGGAATGCTAAGCCAGTCCCTTCCTCTGCCTTTGGCTTTGGACCACTCATTAAGCCTTGCTCTAAGGCATGAAGCAGGAGCTGGGATTGAGGACCTGTGCACACACAAGCACATCTTTTATCTTTGTAGGGTTGCTCACAAGGGTATGGCCATGGGGAGGTTCTTTATTTTAGTGAAGACTACGGAATACTGAGTTGATTGGAATTGAAAGATGGGACAAGAGGCTCCACTAGCATTTTCCTGAATTCATCAGAGAACAATATCAACAGACATGTGAAATCCTCAGCATTTTGCAGCAAATCAGCCCACTAACAAGAAAACACACACGTGGCCAAAGGAGTGATTGTAGCTCAGGTTTCTTGGCTTTGAAACTGCCTTTCAAGCTACGTGAAGAAAGAATTGTGGTTAGCAGAAATTCTACAGCTACTTCACCAACACTCTCCCAAAGCTCCAAGCCAGAGACAAGCCCTTTACCTGACCAAAAGTCACTAGAGTGGTGTCACCACCTGTTTAGGGCAGTTAAAGAGTAAATTTATGCTCAGAGACTTTAGAGGAGACCTGGCATGGGCACTGCCAGGCTCAAGAGCTATTCAGGTGCCTACACACAGATATCATGGACAACAGATGGGGTCCGAGATGCCTGGCAGGGGTGGGTAGAAGTGATGTTGAGAGCCCTTGGCAGCTGGAGGCAAGGTGGGATGCCTGAAGGTCTTTGAAATGTGGCTGTGTTTCACAACCTACCTTGTTCACCAGATAACTCAAAAATTCTGTGTGGAGCTCTATGCCCTCAGCAGGCAGTGCTGTGGGTTGCTGGAAAGCACCCACAAGGTACATGTTTTGCTCCTGGCACATCCCCTTCAACAGGACTCCCAAGAGGAGAAGGCAGGCCAAAGCCTAGCTGTAACTGGTACCATCCAGAAAAATAACAAAAAAAAGTTTAAAATAAAAGCAAATCCACAATGGCAAAGTGAACAGTAGGGGCTGGAGAATCAACTGAGCATCTCCATTGCTGTAAATCTTGCAATAGCTGCAACTGCCCCAGAAATTTATTTCGTTCCTTTCACGATGACTTTTTCAGAGGAAAATTGAGGACCTTATTGTTATTTATTATGATCACAGCTAGTTCTTCAGAGATTTCCTTAATTAGTATCATTAGACACACAGCTTAATCTTAAAATCCTGGGCTTGTCAGCATGGCAAATTAAAACTTCGAGTTTTTGCTCCCTTCTATACGCCAGGTTGGAGAGTGTGTGAAGGAGAACTGGGGGTCTCCTGACAGTTTCAGAGAGTGTGGGAATCTGTCTTTAATCTTTGATGACTGAAGCAGCATATGCAGAGTGGACGAGTGAGAGGAGTCAGTTCTGTGGCAGAGTGGGAAACCGAGGGTCATCGCATTTAAAAGCAGACCTCTCCTTTTTCACACCAGATGAGCTGAGCCTACAGCCTGCTGGCTCCCCCCCAGCAAGAGATTTCTCAAACCCTGCAGGAATAATGGGGAAAAAAACCTGCTGCAGCTAATGAACACCGAATCCTAGCAGAAAGAAACCCTACAGAAGTATCTGTGACATCCACATTAATAGCAAAGGAGTTAGTTGTGATTGATGCTATTCCAGTGAACACTAAAGGAATTAATAATGATTAGGGCCATTATTTTAAAGCATTACCCCCCCCCAAAAAACCCAAAGGGAAAACAATTAGATGTCTTCAGTGGTTATCTTTCACAGTATACTTACTGCAGTGATCAGACACGATATTATGCCTATTAATCAGCAAAATGATGGAAAAGGATGTAACTCGTGTATATCCATGAGACAGTCCTTTGCAGCACATACCTTATTTGCTAGTCTGCTTATGAGTCTGCTGCTGGCACAGAGAAATATGTTTTTTGTTTTCATAGCAGTAGAAGGTGTCTCATGAACTTGGAAATAGGTGGAAGTGTTGTTCATTAAAATGAAGAAAACAAATAAAACCGCCCACTCTTAGGGATTTTGCATTCATAGATCATATGACCCTGCTTATCCCCACTGGGTCTGAAGGAGGATTTTGGCTTGTGTGTTCCAAGCCGTGTAAGATCAGTTCTTTTTCAGCAGTGAAAAGTTGTGATGAGCCTTATCACTACATTGCAGGTGAGGAAACTGAGGCTCTGAGACATCACGAGATTTTCCTGAGGTCACACGCTAATCAGTACAGAGACAGAGGGAAATCCTGATTTTTGGCACTCTGCATCAAGCACTGAGTTAATCATCTCTCTTTTGTCCATCTGTGGTGCATTGATTCACTTCTATCATCAATGGGTCATGACCCAGCGTCATTGCTCATCTGTGTCATGGTCTTGCAATGCAAAGTGAGCTTTTAGTAATTCATCTGAGCCTAATGGGTGGGTTGAAACACAGATGCCAGCTGGGAGAGGGCTGTGGGGTGCAATCTCTGTCCCAGACTCCCCACCCCTGCAGAAGATTCCTGCACTGAGAGCAGGCCAGCCCCAGCTGCTGTGGAAGGCAGGCAGTGCCTTCTCATGCCTGGCAGCACCAGCGGGTGTGGGATCATGCCCAGCTCAGGCCTGGCTGAAGCTAATGGTTCATATGGTTTATATTCCTTCTGTGGGTTGACCAGGGCAGTTTGGGAGGAAAGATGGTGGAAAAGTGGGGTTAGCTAGTAATGTGATGTATCTGCATTTTCTCAGGTGGGGCAGATGAGATTTTGCTATATCTAAAGCCACAACATGCCAGAAGCTGAATAATCACACCAGCATCTCTATTCTCTTCCAGGGGCCAGTTATGGCCACTGCACCCGTATCATAGCTGAAGAGAGGAGAGGAGGCAAGCTTGAACACAAGTCAATGACAAAACAGCATCAACCCTTGGGATCATTTTCCTTTCCAAGTTAAATTTCAGCTGCTATTAAACTCTTCCAGACCACATAGACTTGGCTTCCATTTTCCTTTTGAAAAGTGATCTAAATTTTCCAGCCAATTCTCTGTACCCCTCAGTCCCAACTTTGATGATTAACGTCCCCAAGTGGGGCTGAGAATCCAAATAGGAGCCTGTAATCAAATTCCTCATTGATTCCCGTGATACAGGATCAGAAGCACAATGATGAAGCAATCCTAATTTTGCAGCCAGAGCCAAACGCCAATTAGATCCTCAGTGGGTGTAAACTGAGCTGGCATTGTTCTCCCTGGAAGAGATAAAGCTGATTTACACCCGGGTGAAGATCTGCCTTGCCAGCCCTTCCTGTCCTGTAACACTGAGCTCCTGCTCCCACAGTGGCCCAGAGGCCCAGAGGGATGTGGGCAAAAGTGTTTTTCCATGACTATGGACGTCCATGTGTCTGGAGTAATGGGAAATAATCCACTTTCCCTGTGCCTGTCAGTGGGAGTGAGCATAGTGCTTGTTTTAAAGGTCATTTTAGGCTGCCTGGAAGCACTCAAATTCAGCAGTGGAAATAATCTGTCCATACCTACCCTTATTTCCAGGCTGGCAACCCCCCCTGGCCTGGAGCTCTTTAGGAGATGGAAAGAGTCAGGCGTCCACACCCTTCTCCCTTGGGGAACTCTCTCCTGGCTCATGGCAGCAACTCTGGCTCTTCACAGTTTCCAGAGCATCACAGCACAGCCCTTCAATGCAGGACATCCCCCCTGCCTTTCCCAGCCGCTCATCAGTTGTCACCTAGCCCTTTCTTTCCATATCTGGGCTTAGCATTGCTTTCAGAGAAAAATCCTTGTGATTCAACTACCAGAGAAATCGAAGTGGGCAAGAAAAATAAAACCTTAAAATCTGTCTTCAGAAAAGGATCTGTGGCTGCACCAAGCTGTGCAGAGCCACCCACCCATCCTGAGCATCCTCACTGAGCTCCTCCACGGTGGTGGGTGCCTGGATCTGGAGTGTTGCTCCAAGAGGGGTTATCCTGCACTCGTAGAGGAACAACGCATGCTAAAAATTGCAGAAGCAAAACAGAATATATTCAAGGAATTAATTGTATGGAAAATTATCCAGGCTATTAAAAGCCACATGAACAGGCTGAATATCATGCATTTTGAGCGTACACAGAAAAACATCATTTTGAAGGGGATTATTGTTTAAATAGGCAATAGGGGTTCTAGCAGATAAGCTTCCCATTCCTGTCTTCTCTTATTGTCTGGAGTACATTATCTCCACCATAATATTCTCAGCTCTCTCCAGGAGTATTGTCAGAGTGAAATGCTATTTTAAAAGTATATGTTTATGTTTCAATAGACTTTATAATAGCAAAGGCATCCACCCAAGACACGTAAGTGAGAGTGAAAAAAAGGAGAAGGAAAATCAAGAGACAGAGGTGGTAGCTTTCCTGGCGTTGAGTGCAAGAGGAATAAATGTACTAAAGGTACTCTCGGGTTTTTCCTCCCTGCTGAACGCAGGCATCCAGAGGAGGCTTAGCTAATGTGCATTTGTCCATGGGGCAAGGAGCCAGCAGCACACACCACCTGGACAAGGACAGGTCTGCACAGAACCCCGGCCCCTCTGTGGGGCTCCCCATCAACAATCACTTCATTGCATTTTCAAGCCTAAGTTTAAAAGGTGGAAAACCAGGCCAGGTTGGATGGAGCTCTGAGCAACCTGGTCTAGAGTAACGTGCCCCTGCCCTGGGCAGGGGGTTGGAACTGGATAATCTTTAGGGTTCCTTCCAACCCAAACTGACCTATGATTCAATAGAAACGGCCCGATGCAAGGCTGAGCTACCAAAGGCTCCCAGCAATCTGCTCTGAATCAGGGAAAAGCTTGAGTGACCCTGATCCTGCATCTTGCATTTGCCCAGAGGCCTGGAGGCATCCTGTTGGGATGCCTCTGAGCATGTCTGTGCACACGTGTGGGTGGACCTGGCTGAGTTGTGGGATTTGTACATGGGAGGAGGTAGAAGTAACCCCCGAGTCTGTAATTCATTTTTGAAGCTGTCAGACATCATTACAATGTATTTCTGAAAGATATACTGTATAGAGTGAATTTCTAACAAGCTTCCATGTGATTTTAATCTCTCGAGTGAGAGAAACCTGATAAAGATATAGATCCATTCTCACATCTTGGCATAAAATCATATCTTATTGGTTTAGATCATTCTGTGTTTTATTTTTTTATAGTACTAGTGTTTTCTAGTTGCAGCAGAAAATACAAACACTCAAGAGATCTCATTTTTCTGCTAAATGGATTTTCATTCCACATGAGTTATCTCTCTCTAGATATAAACATACACACACAGATATACCACGTACACCCCCTCACATTAAATGCCAAAGACACCATTAAATGTAATGTTAAAATAAAAAATGCCCAGGCTTGCGCTCAAAAATCCGCTCTTTTAAACATTCACAATTTAAAAGATACTTAAATAGACATTCTTCAAACTTGAGTCAATTTTAGCCTCTGTAGCGTAGCCCATAAAACAAGCTGAGAGTAGTAATTATTGGGGGGAGCTATTCTGGGAACAGTGCACATGGAACATCTCCATTGTTATACAGGGGGTGAACGTGGTCTCCAATCAAGCTCACCTACCTTAAATAGGTCAGCTGAATGACACCTAACCCCCAGTAACCATAAGAAAATATTACAGAAAGGAACTGAATCTGAAAAGTGAGAATCGCTTGCTTCCTCCCTGAGAAAAGGGAGAAACTACAAAGGATAGTCTGAATACTGAATTTATGGCAAGCTTTTTCTTACAGACTCAGAGCCAAAAATCTGCTGTCAGTTACATTAGTATAAATCTGGAGCAGCTCCACTATCATCATTAGAGTTACAGGCCAATTATGTAATGAAAAGAAGTATTTTGGGCTTGCCAAAAATCTTAAATGTAGGTCCTGCTTCAGGCCGTGCTGAAAGCCTAGATAAGTGGCCTGAATTTCAGTGCACCCTTCACCAGCATTTCCTGTCACCTACCAATTATTATTATGCCTATCAAGAACGTGTGTATAGATTAATATTGTTATCAAGCATGATTTGACCTCTAATTCTGGGAATATAAAGGAAGTCAACCCATTGACTTTCCATGTCTTTGATGTTAAACTCTGCAGACAAAATACTATTCAGGGGATCCTGATAGATGGCTGGATAAAACATCCAGGGAGATCTTAATGCATTCATTTGCCTTTCCTTTAGGATGTGGCTGTCAAAGGAGATCGGATCACCAACAGTGCTGGCGAGATTCAGGTTGACCTGGGATGTTTCAGGTGGCACAGTCCAGAGGAGGATTTTCTCTGACTTTGGGAAAGTACATTGTGCTACTGACCTCTTGCTTCTCACTCTTTTCCATGGCAACCCAAGAAGAGGTTTGGGGTATCAGCCACTGCTCAATTTACTGGGCATTGGCACTTTCTGGTTTAGCTAAAAAACCCAATATTGGACTAGAAACGCATTTCCCTTCGAAAGCCTTACCACCTCTTACCAACTCTTCCTCTTTCCCTGTCTTACAAATTCCCAGTACCAAAGCTGGTGAACTTCCACAAAAAAAGAGGAAAAAAAGGTAATTTTTCTGAACTGGAATTTACCCAAGAAAAATATCCTCCAACCATTTCTGCCAAACTCTGAGCCCCTGCAGAGCTGCCACACGGGCACACACATGTTCACACATGCATACAGTGCACACAGATGGGTAGATATCCATGCAGGATTCACAAAAAGCTGGTATTAATCTCCAGCCGTGGCTGCAGAGCAGGAACACTGATCCACTCATATTCACAGCATTGTTGAAAGGTAGAGTTCACAGAGTGCCCGGTGTGATCTCTTCCTCCTTTTCCTGAAGATGCAGAGTATGTAGAAATGTGAAGGGAAAAAAAGGCAGGTTATTCCCGGTGGTGTAATTGGCCAGCAGTGCCTGGATGGGAGCCAGAAGATCAGAGGAAGAGAGGAGAGCACTGAGTAATGAACTGCATGCTTTTAATTTCACTTAAGAACTCAAAGCAGGAAAACCTGAGCTGTATCCATGGGGATTGGAATCAACAGTCAAGCAGATAACAAAGAATTGGTGCTCAGGATAGAAAACTGCCTGGGCCCGTTAGTTTATTGCCCAGCCTTTCTTTGGGAATTTGGTCTTTCCTGCCTGAGTTTTTGGCTCCAGCTCTGAATCCTGCAAACACTAGGGAGCAGCAGCTTCCTTTGAAAGCGTCCTGGCTGCATGATGGGGCTGGTGCTGTCAACTTTTGCCGTGTGCCAGCCCTTAAAATAAAGAGAGAGAAGCGGGGGAAAGGGAGGGGTGGCTGGTGGGAAAGCATTCTTGATGATAATTTGATTGCATGCATTAATGATCAAAGTGTTGCAGACTAATTACCAACACTTACCTCTCAAATATTAAATTATCATTTATTCCCCACCACCACCCCAGCTTTAGCTTTGCATCTACCCCCTGCATTCAGGGTGATCTCCTGCTCACTGACACCTCACAGTATCAGTGCCCTGACACCCGACAGCCTCACAAGCTCCAACCCAGGCGTGCAGAGAGCATCCCCTCCCCAGCACCACCACCACGTGTTCCCTTTGGTGGATACCCTCCCATTCCAGGGGTCCTGGGGAAACAGGTCAGCCTGAAAGAGGGAAGCAGAGCATGTTTTTCCATGATCTAGAGGGGTTCTTGGAAAATCAGCCTTCTCCTCTTCTTCATCTCATATCCAAAGACTGATCCCTCCATGTGGGTACCTCAGTGCAAGGTGCCTGTGTCAGATTGGTCCAGCTGGGTACCTGCCAAGCCAGAAATGCAAATAATGACAGTATCAAACAATATGCTTTTCGATGCTGCTTCCAGCATCCATTTTAACTAGACAAATGCCAGCCTGCTGCCATCTGGTAACAAGAGGTACTAAAAGCCTCAGTGAGGAGCAGAGGGAATCTGGGGATATTACCAGTTGCAAACAGGTTGCAGAGGAGGAGATTTCTTTTTAACCTGGGCTTTTCATACTCAAAAATGAACACAAAGGACTCTGGTAGTGATGGGGACTGAGGAAATACTCATTCAAATGTCCCCTCTGCCTCTATCCACAGAGACAGCAGGAAAAGCATCCTTGCCTCTTTCAGTGCCTCCTTTCTCTGGGGGAAGAGCAGGCAGGAGCAAATGCTGGGTTGGATTTTATGTTATGTTTTTAATTAGGTTATCTTTAATTGACTAACACCTTCCTGTGAGCCATCTTGCTCTGCTCAGAGACAAAATACCATGGAAGTGGTCCATTTTCCATGAGCACTGTGGTATTTCCTCTCTTCGTGCAGCTAAATAGCCTCCATACGGACTTGGCTACCTCCTTGCAACTACTAGAAATAACCAAAATACAAGGACTAGGTTCAGAACCAGTGGCAATCAGCTCAACCTGAGCACAGTCAGAAGAGTTGCATCTCTTCTGACTGCTGCTAAAGAGCACTCTCAATGCTTGCAAGGGACTGGCTATTCCTGGGGGGTCTTTGGGTTTTTTCACCCCACTCCTTTCACAGGATGAGACTGGAATTACTGCTAAATAAAATCTCCAAAGCTGCTCATTCAGATGTGGTGCTTGGGATACAAGTGAGTGCACAGGACCTGACAGTTCCTTCATCCAGAGCCTGGCAGTATCTGGGCAGGTTCCCAGGTGGGTAGGTCGATGCTCCACATGCCAGTGACATTTTTCGGCAGCGGCAGCAGTGGCCGAAAGCTCCGAGAGCCCGGCGAGGCTTTGCTGGAGCGCACACACAGCAGATGAGATGTCACTCTGTTTACTCACACGTACTGTGCACAAACTGCCCATTACTGCCACTGCAAAGTTCCTGGCTGCAGGAGGCACAGCAGCGTCTTTTAAAGGACTGTAATGAAAGTGGGTCAGACGTTTTCCCTTCCCGGGGCAATCCTTTAGCATAAGCAGGGATTTAAGTGTGCACAATTCCCATTATCTGTGATTGTTATACTCTTTCTCACAAAGAAAGGGCTTCATAATTCGACCAGATCTGTCAAATGCACACACAGTGATGAAAATGGTCTGTTAGATGATAGGGGGTTGCCCTTTCAGTGCTGAGGAAGGGCATAGCCCTCCTGGGAGAGGATGATTCCAATGCTGAACCAATAAACTGTGCTTGATCTTAGAAGAAATGTTTGCAGAGGAGTCTTTTCATGCAGCTGTGGTGCTTATTTTGCCACAGGGTCTAGAGCCCTGTGTCTTCTCTACAGCCGAAAGGGTGGGTTCAGGCATGATTTAGCTGTTCCTAAGCTTCACAGCAGAGTGAGGCCAGCCAGAAACAGGCCCTCCACCCATCGAGAAGCTGATGCCAGTGTGGTGCATCTTCCATGCAGAGCAGAGCGGCAGGTCCAGTGCATGCAGGCAGGACCTGCACAACCAGGGAATATCTGAACCCTCTCCAGGCCACTGGCATTGGACCTGCAGACATTCAGAAGCTGGTATAACATGACCCAAAGCACGGAGGGGGGAGCTCCAAGTAGCAAAATGTCTCTTTAAGCTCCTGAAAAGCTGAGCTCCAAGCCATTTTAGAGAGGCGTGAAAGGCTCCTCTGAGTGGCCAGTCTAAGATCAATTCCCCATCTCAGGCATTATCATTTGGCGTCAGCTTTACCCTCACTACAAACTTAAGAATAAAAAGTGGAAAATGGGAATAGAACAGACCAGGTTGTAAAAAATCCTATCTCTATAATGGCCTTAAAAATTACTTCTGTTGTTCTCCTTGAAAGAGAGTATTTCAAAAGCTTTTGTTGAGCTGACCTTTGCTTCAAGATTCTCTTCCTCTTTGGAGGATGTAAGGTCAGTAGAGAGAAAGAGAAATTAATAGGAAGAAAACAAGGAAGATGAAGAGAAGTCCTGTATTGCACAGGAAGGGAAGGGAAGACAAGACTGAGAAACAAAATTTAAAAAATCATCGTCATCATCATTGTCATCATCATCCAGGTAAGTATGGGTGAAAATGCTGCTTCCTTTTGGGTCTGAAGGCAAATTTGAGATCTGTTCTCACAGGAAGATAAGGCATTGCAAATAGCTTCTGATTTCTTATCCTACTCACTTCCTAGGAATTCCTTGGTGGTGTTTCTCAGGTAGCAAGGCTGTCTGGCAGCCCTTGGAAATAAAACCTCTTCCAGAGATTCAGAGGTAGACCCAAAGGAGAAAGTCCTCTTTTTCTCCTGTTTTGCTGTTTCTTTTAGAACAGCTGAAGAAATTATATAAATTGACTCTCAGGTGCCACATACTAATGGTCATTTGAGAGCTTCCATGTTTTTGGATGGCAAGATGGAAGCAAACCAGCACACAAACTAAAAAAAGAAACATGAAGCTGTTCCTCTCTACAAGATTAAAGCACAGCAGCAGTCAGGAAGGCAGATTTCCAGTGGTGGCCTCCAATGGATCCAATAATTTTTCCACTTCCACGGGTCTCTGCTCACCACTCAGAAAGATGATCTCTCTAAATGCCAACTCATCCAACTCTACCCTGATTGGAGGAGAATTCAGTCTGGCTCTTGCCTCCTCACTGGCAATAACGATTCTTCAAATGGAAATTAGCCGACAGATTTGATGATGATGCACGAGCCAGAAGAGAACACAGCTCACTCTGCCATAGCTCTGCAATCTCCTCAGGGAAAACAGGAGTAAAAATCCATTTGTGTTTGCAAACAAGATATGTCTTGAATGTTCACTGGGGACCTCTTGAGCAAGGAGGTGCCAATTTTACTGTCGTCTTTTCTAGACATCACATAAAACCTGCAGCCCAAGTGCATGAGGTATTTTCTTCTCCAATAAAGACCTTTTGCCCTTGTGTCCTATACTGAAAGTGTTTCAATTCCTAGAGGAATTTTTGTGCTTCCTAATGTGATTACTAGTCTGGGGATCTCTCATGCAGAGAAAGAGAGTCCACAGTTTGTGTATTTTCTTTCTCTTTCCTTCAAGGCTGCAGAGAAGCATAACTGTTTGTTAGTGCACACCTGCCACTACTGGGTCTCCATCAAATCTGCTGGGACCACGTTTAGGTCAACAGGATTTTCTCAAAAAGACAGGAAGGCTCAGGCCTCTGGAAACCTTACCTTACAGTACAGCCAGTGGAATTCAGGACTTAGGCAGCTCCAAGAGGGTACTCCCAGCTACTTGGAGTAAAGTTACCTCTTCCTGAGGATGCCCCCAATGCAAATTTTACCCAGAATTTACCTATTTGCCCAGAAACTGGGTTTTACTGATAACCTGAAGAGTTTCTGACAGTGTATTGTCCTTTTCCCATGCCACAAGCTTGTAATTCTGAAAATGTACCTAGTGGCTAGGACAGACATTTAAGATTAGAGGCAGAAAGCTATTAGCACTCTGAATTTCTAATTAAGAAGTAAACATCTATAGCAAAGTAGCCACCTAAATAGAAGATAGCACCATAAATACCTTTGTAAAGCTTGGGCTAAATCCTTTTGCTCCCACCATAAATGATTGTTACACTGTGTGCCACGTTTATTTCCTCAAGTGGGTCAAACGTGAAAAGGTTTCATCAAACTTAAACAATGAGTATTTCACAGAGAAAATTAATGAGAAGTCTGATGCAAGGCTATGGACACTAACTTGGAGGAAAATTTAGCCTGAATATCTGAAAACACAATATACCAATTCTGTGAGACTGGAGATGTCTCTCCACAGAAAGAAGGAGAAAGGAAATTGAAACCTAGGCTGGAGAAAACATCATGGCACTGAGGGAGAAGCCTGTGGTGAGAGAGGAGGACAGGATGAGTAAATAAAGCTTTTTGTCCTGAATTTTTTGTCCTCAGTGAAGGGACAAAGCCTTCCTGAGTTTACAGTGACAAAGAGAATGTTGCTGCAATCCCTTTTCATTTAAATTAGCAGGTCATCCTGGGAAATGTGGGGAGGAGGAGGAGGGAGAGGAGGGGACCTGCTTCAAATGACTAAAAGAAAAACAAGGACATCTCAAAGGATGAAGCGAATTGCTCAGAAAATGGAGTTCACTTACATATGCCAGCTTAGCATAAAAAGGCACTAAAACGCAAAAGTCCCTGAACAAAATCCAGTGAATACAGCAAGTTGGAGACATGGTCACAGGGAGTTTGTATCCAGGTGCTGGCTTAGTAATTGGGTCAATGTCTGCAGATTCATGAGTACAGGTGTCCCACAGGGAAGCAAAAGAGCATGCTCGTAACCTACCCTGTATCTCCTGAATCCATCATCCATCCCCAGATAGCTTAATTCATTTAGAAAAAAAGAAAAAAATCATTTGTTTTTAAACCCCAAATGAGGCAACAAATTTGACAGTGAAAGAGAGAGAGAGAGGCTGGCTGTATGTCCTTGATAGGTTCTTTGCTTTCCCTTGGTAAGCCATGAAAGGTAGATTAAAAAAAGAAACTGCTGTTTCTGACTTGCATCCCCAAATTTTCTGTTGTCGTATCTGTTCTACTCTGTTCTCCAAGGGTTCCTGCGGGCTGTCTGTTGCTCTCTGAAAGAGCAGCCTTTACAAAGGCTGAAAGCAGAGTGCATTTTGCCTCCTGCCAGCATCCTGTTCACAGAGCCATCTTGCTGGCAGCATGCGGGCAGCAGATCTGAATGTGCCCCAGGGCATACTAATACAAGCCAGGGTGATTTGAGGAGGGCTCTGGACAGGCCTGGGGTGCCCACAGGCTCACAGGGGGGTAGGTGGGCCTACGTGTCTTCAAAACGGCCCAAGAAAAACTGCACAACCCCGTTGTCCTCCTCACCTTCTCCCACTAGCACCTTCCATGCCAGGACTAGCATCTGCCACAGGTTCCTCTCTCCAAGGAGAGAAACTCCTGTAGAGCCAGCACTTTTATTAGGGAGTCCTTTTTTAGTGTTCGAGTGCCTTCATGGTTATAGGGCAGGAAGTGGGTAGAAGGGACCCATCTGGCACTTGGAGAGGTTCTCAGCAAGCTTTGCAGTGGGCTTAATTGCTGTGGGATTTGCTGGCAGCTGCAAACTGAACTCTAATACAGAGAGGCTTCCTCCTGTGGTTAAAGAGATCAAAAAGGACAGGTGTAGAGAAAGGAGTCTGTAATCCTGCTGAGTCTCTGGGTAGTGTGAGGACCCATAGGGAAGACCTTGCAGCCTAGAGCAGGCAGCGTGGTGGTCTAAATTAGAAGAGGAACATAGCCAGTAAATTAATACCTCAGAAGTGCAAGGCACAATTGATACCTCTAACTGTACTCGACATGAGCAGAGTTTTCCCCAAAATATCAGCCCAGACTAATGTAGTTGTCTGATGCTATTTGCACACACATTGATAGCACACAGCGCAGCCTAAGGATTATAAGACAATGACTATTGTAAATGTAAGATCATGAACAGGGTCCACTATTTGTCTTCAAAGCAATTTTGCTATTAGAGAGGGAGAAGAAAACAAATCAAGCAAATTATATTTGTTTTAAAATGATCGATCTCTTTATCTGATTCGTTTGGCCAGTGTCCATGCTTGTCAGGTGTGACTGCCTGTACAATCCTCCATTGTTTCTAATGACCTGCTCAGGCTTGGGTTAATTGACCCACTCAGACATCTTTCATTAGCCTTCTTATTTTAATAAAAAGTACTTGTGAAATTTATAAAGGCTCAGATGAATCAAGATTAAAAAAATACAGTTAAAGAAGGTTCTTATTTAGCTGCTTCCCTCTTTGCTTTTCTCTGGGTAATGGCTACAAGCAGGCAACCAGAAGGAAAGATATAGTGCCACAGGAGGATTCCTAATTGCTCCTTCTGGTTACAAAGAACAGGAGCAGCCAATTGCTGCACCTTCATCAGAAGGGCATTCATTCAAAGCCCGTTGTGTTTATGGCTATCTTGGATCAAGCCTTGAGATCATTTTAAATCTGTCGTAAATACCTGAAAAATGTGTAACTTACAGTCCCTTATGAAGGTAATTCTTTGATGACCTGAAGCCATAAGTGGAGCATTGGAAAGCATGGGAGAGGTGTTCAATATTTAACTCTCTTGCAAGCTGGGAGAACAACATTTTAATTAGTAATAAACTCACAGGCACCTCCAAGAAAGGCCAGTGGCTATAAAGGCAAAACTCCCATCAACTTTCCTTGAAATACCTGCTGGAGAAACTCAGCGTTCAATAGAAATTCCTCCCAAAGTTCACTGAAACTTTTCACTCCACGAAATTCCTGCAGGGAGAGGATTTGTGATGTGTGTAACTTGTCTGTGTGTATAATATTGGTTATATGCACACACTACATTAGCTCAGTGAGTATTGTTTGGAATTTCACCCAGGGAGCAAGCCATGAATCCAGAAAGTCTCTGCAGGTGCTCGAGAGATGATGAAGGAGCCATTCCTTTTGATGTCTACACCAGCTGGTCAGATGCTGGACCCAGCAACAGCTACAGCCAGAGGTGGTTTTTGTCTGAAAAGAGCATCAGAGTGAGGGTGAGGTAAAAGGATGTCCAAGAAAGACAGACCAAACCCAAGGACAGCACCTCAAGGGTAGCTCAGCACATCCAAGTAACTGATGGGAATGGCCACAGTCTAGACTTGATAGACACATATTTAAAACTTCTTATTCGTTCCACCTCCTTTTCTTCTCATTCAAAGGCTCCCTCCTATGCTAAAACAAACTGTGAATGGGCAAGTGTGACAAAATTAGAATGCACTGTAGGAGTGAGAGACTGAGAGCCAGGTAGTGGCACCTCGGGGAGAGAGAGAAACATCCAGGGTTTGCTGGGAGAGATCTGCTCAGAAAGACCCTGGGGAAATCTGCAGCCAGCTCTGTAATTGTGACAGTCTTATTAATAAAGCAGGAGCCCTATAGAGGACAGACAATCCAGAAGAGGCTCAGGGATTAAGGAGAAAGCTTTGCAGAATTTTTCAGATACCATCAGATGTGCTTTAATATCAGCCAATGCTTACTGGAAAAGAGTGAACAAATATTCTGCTGTAAAACAATTCTTCCCATTTTGCCACATTTTTCTACTTAGCTTTTAGTAGTTTGGGAAATTTTTGATCTTTCAAACACAATTAAAGGGACTGGGGGGAGAACTCTTCTTTCCCTCTCCACAGGTTTCAGGTTGAATTAGCTCAGTTCCCAAGTCTGTTTCGTTATTTTAATAAGATTGCAGACATATGTTTAAGGGTTTTATACTAACATAATTATACATATAGATCAATAGAAATGCATATTAACAAGTAGGTACACAAGTATACATTATAAAGGATATGTTTTTCATATGGAAATCATTACACACATCTTAGCATTTTGGTGATTGACACAACATTATTATAACTAAATTGGAAAATGTCTTTTTCTGTAACACCTGCCTCACTCTTTGTTGCAGAGAACACGGATGGAAGTTGTGAGATTCCCCTTACAACCCGTTTCCCCTTTATTTTGCATTAATACTCTGCCAGGAGAGGACACCCCAGAAAAGAGGGCAAATCCTTAATTTGGAGATGGGTTTGAGATGTCTTTTAGCCCAGGCATGTGTGCACCAAGGCATTCCAGGCTGCACAGCCTTTACTTCTTCCTTGCACTGAGAGGCTGCACATACTGGTAGAAATCCGAGGACACCAGGACACCCTCCTGAAGAGGAGGACACTGCAGCTCCCATCGAGTTGTGCCCAGAATGCTGGCAGGTACAGCTTGTGACTCACACCCACCTGGGGACAGCAGTGCTTATTTTAGGACTGGCATCAGGGCGTTCCTTGCAGCCAGCTCTCTCTGCTCACTGCAACTCCTCTCCACCCTATCTGTTTCCAGCCAGGAGTATGGATGGCCATTTTGCCAAGGTTATCATTCTCTGTGGTACCCTGGAGCCCAGGATACATTTAGATCCTATAATAATACTGATAATGATAATAATAAATAAAGTTAGAATCTTGGGAGGACATTTATTTTAATGATTACAGCTCTGCCTGCTACATTCAGGGGTAATATCAGCTATCAGTCTATGTCTTCTTTAATCTGGCCAAGTAATTTGAGGTAATATTTATCACATAAAGGCTCTGGGTATTTGCAAATACCTCTTCTGTCCATTCATAAGTCTCAAAACTCAGATTTCATGAAGCAAAAGATTCCCATGGCTAACTAGCCCAGGCTTGAGGCATTTTCCATTTTGAGCTCAATCCTGACCATGCTGAGCATTTCTCTGTGGTACTGGGCTTGTTCACCGCTCCCAACCTTCAAGGAGAATGCAGAGGTACATAAAGGAGTTGGGCAGGGATACAGTGATACATATCCAAAGAATCTCCCATCCTCCATCTCTTCACAATTCAGGGTGGGATTGAGCCAGAGACGTAGTGTCTTCCTAGTTAGTAACACAGGTGGACTCCCGTGTAGTGAAAATGCTTGTTTACTCCCTGAACCTACACAAACTATAAGTATTCAGAATTTCCCATGGAAAGGATTTCCATAACCCACACACTGGGCTGAGAACAGCACCCTTGTGCTCTGTGTCTGCTCACCTCATTTGGTGCTTCCTTGCTCCTTTTGGGAAAGACGGGGATCACTTGGTCCGCCTGGTTTGCAGAGCTCACCAGGAAAAGATCTCAGTCTGCAGCAGAATCTGGGAAACCCACCGAGCCCTCATGCATCTTGCAGCAGCCTGAGACACATGTCGAGGGAAATTACTGGGCAGCATCTCATCTGTAGTAGATCTCCCAGGAAAGGTCTTGGTGAGCAGTAGAGACACAAGCCCCATTCCGAGGGCTCAGGCGTCTGTTTTTGCCCGACAGATTGTCCCCTCACACTCCTTTTCTCTTGCCTTGTCATCCAGTGAGATGACTCATGCAAATGAAGAGCAGCTGAACTTAAATCAGAGAAGACCTTAGGGACAATCAAAGGGCACAGAACCTGGGGAGAGGGAGGGGGAAGACGTGTTTGCATAGTCATCGTGACAGTCACCAGAGCAACAAACAATTAGATTCTTCCCTGCTGATGAATTAACAACGCTTCAGCTGCAGTGTCTGTTGTGCAGTCTCTATGCAGGAGTCAGCCAGGCCTTCAGGTGTTTAACTAGCACTTGCAAAAATCCTCCAAAAGAGGGGAAGTTCACTTTAGAGAGAACCTGTCCTCCCTCAGGGTGCCCCTGGAGAGAGAACTCCTTGACTCACCCACTCGGCTAATGAGTGTCAGCGCTGCTTTGTGCAAAAACTCCTCAAGGTGAATGAATCTCGTTGGAACATACACAGATATGAAGCCACACTGAGGAAATCTTTGTTTCCTAAGAAGAAAAAAAAAAAAAAGGGTGAAGGTATCTGTGTATAAGAAAGTACCATTCCTTGTCCTTCATTCCCCCATCTTCCTCACAAGCTTGAATTCCTTGAATAAAAAGGGGCAGTGTTGGAACAGTGTCTCTAGGTCAACAAATGGAGGCTTGTTTATCAACACGTAGCTAAGCCACTACTGAAACACCATCTTAATTAATAACATGACCTTGTTAAATATGGCATCTAACTGCACATGCAAATTCCTGCTTTTTCTCAGTTGTATTTGCTTTCTATTGCCAGTAAAAACAAGTGTTTACTCATCACCTAAGCTGCACAGAATGCAAAGGCGAGGGATCCTGCTACCCTCCCAGCTGCACAACCTCTACTGATGGTGCAAGGCATGGAAAAAGCAGAGCTTGATTTTCTCCAGTCCCAAGCAGAGTTTCCAATGACTGCTCTTGGGAGATGGTCTGCCAGCCCAGGGCTTGACTCCTTTAGTTCTGCAAGTGGCTGGAATGAGGCTGAGGATGGAATCCCTGCTGGGGGGTTTTCCTTGGTGTTGTTTGCAGGACCCCCAGTCTCAGAGCAGCAGGTCTCCCCCTGCACCTGAGCTGGGGCCATGAATGGCAGTGGGAAATGCTGGGTTCCTTCCTTAGGGCCCAGAAGTCCCAGACTGAATCCTAATGCACAATACTCTCTCCCGAAAGGAACTCTTTCTAGAGAAGCTGCTGCTCTGGGAGGCTTCATGGACATGCAATAGTCTTCCATTTTAAGGGGTGAGTGGCAGAATCAAAAAAAGCAAAACAAAACAGAGAAATCCTTTCTGTCTCCTGGCATCTTTGCTACTTCATTGCTTTATAATAAATGCACATCCCCAGCTGGCCTGAGGGCCCTTCTTTCCTGCCTGGGCAGAGGTGCTATTCATTCACGGTTCACAGGGGAGGGAAGGAGTCACACACTTTCCTTTCACAGTCATGTAGTCCCAAATCAAGAACCTCCACAAGACACTATCTAATCAAAACCAGACACTCCCTGAGGGCACCATATACATTTAGGAAACAAGGGCAATTAGCCCTCCATGACCAAACTTCTCAATGAAGGAGGAAATAGTCCTTTTCTCACTACACCCCCCAAGCTTGCTTGAAAAATAGAACAATACTCTCATCTCCTCCTCCCAGTTCCCCACCCCCAAGTCCCCCCACAAAAGCAGACAGAGAAATAGAATACACACTGCTCAGGGATGCTCCTGTCTCTAATCTGCTGCTCAAGACAAAGGGACTCTTAACATAGCAAATATATTTCTTCCTGACTTCCCCATGGTGGGGCTGAGGAAAGATCCACAAACAAGGCAGAAATGCTACTAATAAAATGAGAGACATGAGGAGGGAGCAGGATTCCTGGGCTTTGTTTCGGGTCCTCCCACTGTTCACTGTAGGGAGTGCAGATAAGTCATGCTTAACGTCCCTCCACAGTTTATCTAATGCCATCTGGGTTCGTTTTTCTGAAGTCTCAAAAAACTCGTGCTCACATTCACTTTGTTATTGCACATGTGCAAGATCACACATGCAACAAAAGTTACAGCCTGCCTGTCTCTGGGAATGCATGACCCCTGCACATGACAAAAGAAGCCCCCTGGGACTGCTTGTGGCCTTGGGAAGTGGGCTGAGCGAGGTCTGGAGATCCCAAGGAGAGAGGTGATAGCTGCAGTGTAATTCCTGAGGAAGGGAAGCATGTCTGCCATCCAGTTTTGCTGAAGGGTTGACATATACAAGGGTTCCTTGGGAGGAAAAAATACTGGTCTTCTCCTTTCACTCACCCCAGACATCTCTCCAGCACCTGAATGATGGGGAATGGTTTCCCATGGGGTAATGCTGGTAGGGCAGCTGGAGTTCCCCACTGCCAGCCGTAATTCAGCTCCAAGTGCTAAAATCCTTGGGGCAGAGGCAGTTATCTTTGCTCTACCTGTTCTGTCTTAAGACTGTGGGGGCCTTAAATCCTGCTTCCAGCCTCAGAGTACACCCACAGGACAAACGTCAAGAGAAGCAGCAGCTCTGCAAGGAGCAAAGCCAGTCAGACTGCGAGAAGGAGGAGCCGCTGAGAATAGGGAGTTAAAACTGGTGTGTTATTCCCAAGATTGTTTCTCCTGCTAAAGCAAAAGGACACTTAAGGATGGGCCTTAACTCCTTCAGTGTAAAGCACCGTGAAGTGGAGCACGCCAGCCCTGCCTCCCCACTCTCCTGCTCCTAAATGGGAACACAGGACTTTCACCCTTCCCTCTCCATTACTCGTGGCTTCTGCTGCTTTGGAAGGCAAGAAAGGGGACAGCTCAAAACGGAAAAGAAAGCACTGAAAGGGATGATTACATGTGGGAGAAAAAGAAAAAGCCCACTTTTCCCCACACAAAGGGAAGCTGCTGGCTGATTGCTTTAGGCAATACACGAGGTTGCTTTGTAACACACAGTTTTCTATCCAGGGTCCTCTTTTAAGTGCTGCAAAAGAAGAGGAGAGAGATAGAAAGAAAGAATGGAAGTGGATTCAAGTCCTCTTCACAGAGAAATGCCCAGCCCACCTTATAAGGCTTTTATCCACTCTTGTCAAAAATAACTAGATATGGTTGAGGCTTACAGAGATCCCAGTTCTCCTTGCTCCCAGCTACCAAGCCCAGATGGTCATCCTGCTTCCTTCTGAAGTTGGCAGACCATCTCTTACTCCTTCTCTCCCTCTCAGGGACTGGGTTTTCCATAGCTTTTCAGCACAATGTCACTGTGTCAGGTCAGACCTACATGGCTGGCTGGTGTCTCCCCACACTGGGAGAAAACAGTCATATTTCTAACACTACCATCAGCTCATCTAGCTAAGAAAAAAAAGGCTGGAGGTGGAGAAATAAGAGCAGGAGTGTAAAAAGCAGTAGTAAAGATGATGAGAAAGATATGACCAAATCTGGGAGATGTACTACTCATGGTGATGGGCAAAGCTTTTTTCAAAACTGTAAAACCCCCAATGACTCATGACAATGATGGTTACACACTCACTAGTCCGTGAGCTAAACTTAGCACATGGGAAACAGATGTTCATGCCAGTTCTCCATCAAGAGAGATGTGTCTCTTTCTGTGTCTCTCCAAAGCCATGTCCCTTCCAAACCTCTCGTTCCTCACCTCCCACTGAATCCTGTCTTTTATGCCATCTCTCTTCTCACTGGCCACACATACATTTTCAGTAAAGATTTTGGCTGTTGGGAGTGGAAAAGGCAGAAGAGTGTTGCTGTTCCCTTGTGCATGAACTTCTCTGTGTTGCCTCCTTTAGGAACCAATCCAGAGTTTCCAAATCCCCCAGCCTGATTTCCAATGCACAATGATTTATCACTGTCCCCGTTGTCTTACCCACTCTTTACATCCAGCTATATATTCCCGGGAAGGAGATTTTCTTTTTGAATGATGTGAAAGCATTTGCTTGACATGATGGAAATTTATGAGTTGTGACTCCCGGCTCCTCCCCCAGGGCCCAAGAAAGCAACTCTTGGCAGGGGATGAGGAGAGGAGAGCAGAGTCTGCAGACAGAACCAAATGGACATGGCTTCCTGCTGACAGGAGATATTTATGGATTTGCCAACATTTTAGTATAAAAATAAGGAGAGTTACTGAGGTGTGGGGGGGGAGAGGGCAGAAACAGCAAACTCAAACACAGCCATCAATCTCTTGCCTGCCTGGGGTGACAAGTGGAGGAGAGACCTTCGTTACCCATCATTGCAAGCAACCATTACATAAGGATGCAGATGATGGACAATTTTCACACACTTCTGCTTTCTTTTTCCAAAGGTCTCCTGCTCCAAGACCTTTGTATGGAAAAATGGCTCAAAGTAGACAAGACCTGCGTGTGCCAACACATTATCCAAGCGAGGCAGGAACTTGGAGGGATGGCTGGTGTTTTCCCGTGCAGCAGCTGCACAGAGAGAGCAGTTCAGGCGTGGTGGTACCGCTGCTCCTTGGTATCTGGGGACTCAGCACCAGGGCTGGTGGGAATATTTGTCAGTTCCTTCATGGACAGTGACTATAGACTTGTGTGATTGTCAGCTGGCAGCCTTTCAACAGCCAGAGTGTTCAGTATTATCAGTGATCAGACCCACTAAGCAAGTCCTAGGTTGCTTCCCTTCCATTTCTCCCCTTTTGCCTGTCCATACTCCCTTGCTTCTCTCTTTCTCTCCCAGTGGTTTCTTTCTTCCCGAGTGCTGCTGCAGATAAGGGCTGAAATTTCTGCCTTTTGGTTACATTCCACACTGAAGGTCTCACCCATGAGATGACACTGAGAGCACTTCCGGTTTTATGGGCCTGGAGAACATTGTTCTTGACTCAAAAATCACTGTTTATGTGCTCTGGTGTAGAATCCAGCAGCCCCTCAGGTGTGCAACGTGTTCCTCCAGCCCCAGGTTTTTCACCGAGTTTTGCAGGCAGTAGTTTGAGACCCCACACAAACACAACAGCTTTACAGAACCCCTGAGAGATAGAGGTGGTGGCACAAAAGGATCAGCCAGCATTCCTGGGAGCTCAGCATGGAAGAGGGAGGGTGCTATAAAGGGGAAATCATTCTGTCAAGAAAACCTGAAACTGAACAAAGGAAAACTTGAAACTGAGCAAAAAATGTTGATTTTGGCTTTTTCTGGGGGGCTTGCTCGCTTTTTCTGTTTTTCACTTGTTTCAGCAATAAATCATTAAGCATTTGTGCATATGTGTTCACAAATTGCTTGTGGATAGTCATTTGGCTTGTACTATTTTGTGCTTTAATTGTAAAGGATGAGCATTTTATGGAAGCATATTTCAGCTTATGGGCTATCCTGAGGATACAGCTGTCTTGTAATTCATGGTGTGTTACTGGTCAATGAAGTCTCATGATATTTATTTTATCTGTAGAAACAAAACTTCATTTTACAAAAGCTGAACACATCCCAGCATGAGAGAGGATTCTGGGTACTCACATTTGGATGCAAGTACCATTCTGCTGCACCCTTCATGCAAGCCTTCTCAAGGAGGTGGATGAGAGAGGCATGGACATGGGTGAGTCAACCCACTGTTGCAAATCCAAAACACCCCGCCCAGCATGTGTTGTTATTTGCCTGACAAAAGCTCCAGTCAATTCTTGAAGTTGCACAACTTGTCCTTAGGGATCTGAAATCCAGTTGCATTCATCCCAACACACGTGGCCTTGTCATGCTGGCATGACTGAAGAATAAAACTTCTGGGCTGCAGGATTTGTGCTATGAGCTCCCCACGAGCGGCTGAGGAGAAGATGCTTCCTGTGACAAACAATGCCCACATAAAAAGGAGCAGATCTCCACACTGTCTGTCTATTTAACTTTGCTGTTTTCACTCAGGCAGTGCATTCTGGAGGAGTGATGGACTGCCTGCTCTGCGGCTACACTGCCCCTTCCATCCTCCCCTCCCACCCCTCTGCTCAAACTCGACCAGCTGTGCGCTGAAGACACAAACACCAGCTCGAGCGTGGGTCAGCAGCAGAGATGCCAGGAAGGAAGTGGCTGGTGGCACGTGGGGACTTGGGGCGTGCAGTTGGCACAGGAGATCTGAAGCTCGCCAGCTGCCGGGACCCACCCCTGCAATCTGCTGGTGCACACAGTGCCGCAGACAAGGGCTTTGCAAAGGGAGCAAATAAACCCACGGTAGCAGCAAAAATTATTTACCCAAAGTTCATGAGCTTGTTATTAATGATTTCTCCAAGCCTTGATGCCAGCGCAGTTCTGAGTGCCCACCCTTTACTTGCTGCAAGGCAAGAGCGAATATGAAGCGCGGCAGCACATCACAAGCAGCTTCTGAGCACCACAGAAATTGCCTGCCCCTACTGCCCTCCCAAGCAGGGGACTGGAAACCTGCATGCCTTATTGCTCCTTGAACACTTTCTGATGTGAAGCATCTCCCCACAGACCCCCAGCTGATGTACAAGCCTGTGGATAAAGTGTGTTTTTTCCGCAGAGCCGCAGCCCATGGTTGAAAAGCAGTTTCAGATAACAGCAGCTCTGGGGCACAGCAAAGGACTGTCCCACAGAACATTTGCTGCTGCTGCACTGCAGTTTGGTGGTAGCTGTGGTCAGCCCATGCTTGTGGGTACAACAGTGGGCAAGCTGAAGGTTAATTCCCTGACAAGGCACGCTCCAGTGGGACTGTGGGGCATCTGCAGCAGATACGCTCAGACAACCTGGCACTGATGGACTCCCTCAGTGTATTTATCCTCTAACTCCTCATTAGATAAGGAACATTATAGATGATGAATTGGAGAGGAGAGTCTAAGCAGGGAAAGAGCTGCCCACTGTAAGATTAAACTGAGGAGTTGGCCACCCAACAAGCCCAGCATCATCTTCACTATGGGGCAGGTCTTCTGAGGGTAAAAAATCTTACATTCAAGGCACATGGCAAAGCTATCCAGCCAGCAGTATGCCAATATTTCTACAAGGAATAAAAAAAAGACTTTTTTGGAATAATCTTTCCTTGGCTGAGACTGTCACCCAGGACTTGTCCTTATCATCGTGTTTGTAGTTCCTGCCTGCCAAACAGGAACTGGATTTTAATCAACAATTTGTTTCCCTTCAGGGCACCAAGCAGTTCTGCTTAGACTTTGGGATATGACCAACACTCCCCTACCCTTCATTAATACAAATGAGCAGTGCTGTTGCTTAGTAGTGATTTTTAAGTAGTTATAAGGCTAAAACTGGCCTTTTACACAATTTCCTCTGAGGAGACAGGAGACAGGAGGGGAAAGCAATGCCAGTACTAGGGAAGGAAAGGACTGAAGTTGTGTATCTCTGTGCCAGCTGTTGGGACATGGGGTGTTTGAATTATCAGCACTCACTGAAGAATATGGAGGGGAAAGTGGCAATATTTCCATTTCAGTTGGGAGCTGACCTCTCTTGCTCCTAACCTTCTTTAGGCCCACTCCAGTTGGGGCACATTTCCCTGAAAGTGGGTCTGGGTAGGAAAACACCATGGGACATATCACAGGGGATTACATCTATGCAGGTCACAAGAAAATGCAAACCAGGATCTTGCACGGAGCAGTTCCTATGTAGAGCAATTCTCTCAAAAATGCCTGTCTTCCAGGAACAAAATTTGAGCTGATTATTGCTCTTGTTCTGGAGGGACAGAAGGTTTTGATTCTTTTCTGCAGCGTCTTTCACAGTTGATGGTTGGTTTCTTTGCAGGGGACCTTTTCCTCCCTCCTGTCCTGGCAAATGGCCTAAGATTTTACCTGCTGATCACACACACACACACACACTTGTTTGGGGGAATGTAGATAACATTTCTGCTTCTTGCAAAGACATGGCCACCCTTGCCCACATGGATTGTTCTTGTGCAAAGGGACTGGAGCCCTCACCACAGCAGTGTGCTAATTCTTAGTCTTACTTTCAGCTTCCTGAATTTAATCTGAACTTTTCTGTGTAACACTAATGTTATGGAAAATCAGTTGTAATAGACGAGGACCATTATTGTTCTTCAGGTCAAGCAATCAATGCAGTAATTTCCTTCCACTTTAATGCTATTATTTAGCTGTAATCATTTCCAGTTGAGTTTGCATGAGAATGAAGTTGAAATTGTTCCTGGTCACATTTATCTGGAAAATTTTCAAGACTCTGCTCTAGAAAATCAAGACTTTGTTCCAATGAGCTTTAATTAATGATGATGATTATTCTGCTGCTCTCTAAGGATTTCATATCTTCTGGAGATGACACCAAAGACACTCAAAAGATATTGTAATTCACTGTGTATTTCTGTCTGAGAGAGAGCTCATTATGGCCTTGGATTGCAGCCTGAAGACATTTTTTGTTAGCTTTTTAGCAGGAAAGCTGAACCAGAAAAAAATCCCAAACCCTCTTTTTTATGGACAGTCAGACCAGCCCTCAGCGATTAAGGAAACCAGAACATTGCCTGGAAAGCAAGGCTCAAAACACCAGCAGTTTTCTGCCATAAATCCTGTTCCTTAAACAACACATCCATATATAATAGTTTAAATAAAGCAGGGCCAGATGCAGTTCAGAAAAGAAAGTAGCTAAAAAGAATGCCATTATTTAGGGCTTTCCATAATACAACTACCATGGCTTATATATTGGTGCTGGGGTCTACAGCCCTTTAATTTTCCTGACAGGTTTATGCACAGTTATCCCTTCGGAGGCTGCCTCTGATGCCTCTTCTGCACTGTGTGATATTGCAAGTCATGAAGAACGTCAACACAGATCCCAGTCGTTTTTGTCTAGGACGTGTCTTTCCCCGACGTTGTTGTGTGGTCTGGGAGAAGGGGAGGAGACCTCACATGCAACATATCCAGGGTTCCTTAGTCAGCGGGGGCTGATTCAGACCATGCATCAGATGAGATTCCATTGTCCAGTATTTCCCTGGGTCTCCAGCTAGTTGACAGGGAAAAAGGAGAAACTTTGACCCAGTTTCTTAAAATCCTCGCAGAGACGTGCTCCAACAGCATACAAAAGCAGCAGCACTTCATAAAGGCCATTGTTTGCTAAGATAGACTTGGCCTGGCATCCTTGTGCCTGTTAGAACGAGCCTTCTGCACTGTAAGGCCGGTGTCCAAAAGCAGAGGGACTGGTGGAGCAGAAAATTTGAGGCACACTCGGAAAAGGATGGAGTTGACTTTGCTAACCAGGTTTCCCTTGTGCTTAGCAACAGCTCCAGTGGGCCCCTGGGAGTTTTCAGTAGTCGGGAGCCTTGTTCCTTGGCAGAAACATAATGTTGGCTGTTTAGCATGCTGCTGAACCTGTAATCTACAGCCAAGCAATAGCAAATGCCGGAGCCAAGTGAACAGCAGGCTTGGAAGGGGGTTGTTTGCGAGGGCTGATATCCTTTGCCATTTGCAAAAGGGCATCCTGCAGCCAGGCCGTATGATTCTGGACTCTGCCCCACCGTGGATGTGCTGCCTCAGTGCTCTGCTTGTAGCAAATCCAGTGCCACTCCTGACAGATTCAGGTGACATCGGGTGACTGTTCAGTAGGTAGGTAAGAGGCTCATTAAAATCAAAGAATGCGCAACCCCGGAACATGCACAGCAAAGCCAGATGCTGCAAATGCTTTTTTCCCAAGGTGCTGGCCAAAGTGCAGCTCTCTCATACACCTGGCATCTTCTGCAACACTATTTTGTTCTTCTAGCATCATTTTTACCAAACCTCCACCCTGTTTTGACCAGCTTGCCTTTTTCATTGAGTCACTTGTGGCTCTGTCCCACTTCAAGAGCATGTGTAGGTATCTCAGTCCACTCAAGACCCTCAGAATCATGATCCACAATATCCCTTGCTGCTTCTCTCCTGAGTAGTTTCAAAGCAATGAATACCATTCAAAATAAATTGCTCCAAATGGCTCAGCAGTTTGCTGGTATGGAGAAATGATGAGCAGGACAACTGTAGATTCATTTTCACTTGTACTCACAGCCAGAATTGGCATGGACTAATGACTATGGCAAGTTGAGCAAATTTATTTTTTTGCCTCTGACCTCTGCCAGGATTTTAATGCAAGGTCTAGTACACTAAATAATTATCAAAGGACTGTCTATGTGTGTCTGTCTAACACATCAGTGCACTCATTTCTAGGGAAGTGTGATGTGTACTTCCAGCGCAATCCAAACTTGGGAGAAATGTTTCATTTTCCTCTCGCCAAAAGTGAGTTGTGTATTTGCATAGTGAAAACAGGCACATCCTCTGCTTGTGGAGCAGAGTTCCCCTCCTCCCCTGTCCCCACAGTGAAAGGTGAAATTTCTCACTCAGCACCATGCTCTGCTCCATTATGTTCATATCTCTGTGTGTTTCCACACCCCTTTCCCTTCCTGTCGTTTCCAGCAGGCAATTGGGATCATTTGTACCAGGCTTGGTTGACAGAGGCAAAACAAAAATAAAATTGACAACAGCGTAACGCATTCAAAACAAAAACCTGGGCTTCCTTTTTAGCTTGTTAAACAAAAAGCCAGGATACAAACACTTTTGGGAAATTCTAGGCCATGTCCCAAATGTCCTTTTTTCAGTTCCAGCAACAAATGAGAGATTTCATAATGGGTTATTTTAAGACATAGAGAGTCAACCCTCTGTGTCATGTCCCAAGTGTCCAGATAGCACAGGCATGCAAGACAGACACCATGCACACTGAAAAGGCAAGGAAAAGAGAGTCTGATACATGGTTCATATCTAGGAGATGAAAACACATCCATAATGCTCCCTGTTGTGGAGAGGGGTCCAAGCTGGACTGAGCTTTGCAGACTTCCTGGGCACACTGGTGACACTGGTACCATCAGGCTGTGCTGGGCCACTGACTTACGGAGTTGTCACTGAGGTTACCACACGCACTGCCTCTGTACCAGCAATTGTCCACTGCTTTGGGGGTCCTGGGGCAACCCTGACATCCATGTCCCCTTCTCCTCACTTCTAGAGGAGTTAAGTGGAGTCTGCAGATGGGAAGAGCTGACCCTTGCACTGCCAAAATCATCCTGAGGTTTAGACAGCACTATCTCCCATCCCAAGCTGCCACGTGAAGTTTGGCTCAGCACCGTTTGGTTGTGTTGGAGTCTGAACCATCCAGCATAAGCCCCACACTAAAGCAAGTACATGACAGGCAAAATAAAACACAGAACACCTTGGTCCAGGCATGGTAAAATCTCACTGCCTTGAGCTTGTGTCCTCCCTCTGCATGCCAGACTGGTCACTATCCCTGGAGTAAACTCCATCTGACAGCTTCCTTGTAGGCTGACAGCTTCCCAGGGGACTCCAAGGGACCCATGGGTTGCCCTTTTGCCCTTGTTAACATCTGTATTATGAGCAACGCTAATGGCAACATGACACGCTGGAGATAGATGGATGTAAACACACTCCCGGCAACAGTCACAGGAGAATTATTTGCATCATTATCTCTTTCTTCATTACCTGCAAAGGATCAGGACATTTATATTTTTGACATGTGCTGCTGGTCAGTTTAGCAGATGCAGGTTTATCCTTTGTTGAAGAGGGGAAGAAGAAGAGGGATTGGAAAGTCTTTGCCCTTGTTTATGGGAAGGCTCTAAAAGGTTGAAGGAAAGCTGAAGATCATCCCCAGCAGTGGTGCCAGTGTATTTATAAGCTATGGGCAGAAGAAGCAGAAGCTCTCAGGTTAGAAATCAATCTTCCTCAAAAAGAGAGACCTTGGAGAAAACAGGTATTGGGGCAGCACATGGTAGAGAAGATCACATGGGAAGGTCAGTGGATGAACAGAAGAGCAAATGGTACAATTAAATGTGGACTTCCTGTCAATGTCCCAAGGTATAGAAGGGAGAGATATTTATAGTGCCTAGATGTGGGAGATGGTTAGGAAATATTCATTTTTCCAGGGTGAGCAAGGGACTGTTCAGTCGCTGTCAAGACCATGTCTTGGAGAGACCCATGGAGGAACATGCAGCTTGGAATTTCTCTGAGCTGGAAAGAAGGATGTGCCATATCTCTTCCTATAAAAATCAGAGAGATGTTTGCGTTATCCCTATGTACACTGAGTCACCACCATCTTTGAGGTCTGTGTCATCTGGAGGCCTTTAAATCAGAGGTGAATGAAGAATATTCTCCTCAGGACCCTCACTGCTGGAAGGGTATTCTGCTGCTTGTAAGGATGGATGTGGGGTGAGGAAATGGTGTGAAGCACAAGCAGTACATGAATGTAGGCTAGAGCTGCTGGACAATCCAGTGGAGGCAGGAGTTGGCTTGCAGGGCAGTAACTTGATATCAAACTCTATGGGACCAGAAGCAAGGGGAACATTGTTTAAATCTCCAGCCAGGTCTCCTCCAAACACACAAGTGTTCAGCTGGAAGTCCAGAAGTAGAGCCATCTATGAAAGAAAGGTGCAGGGATGAGGTGAGGTTCCTGCCTTGCTGCTCAATAGCACATTTCAGTTGTGAGAAGAGTTCACCTTTTGCATTCCATGCAGTCCTCGGCCTCTGCAGGCTTCCAGCTGTGCAGCCAGCCAGAGTGAGTGCTGGCTTTGATGGAACGGGCAGCTCCATGCTGGAAGCTCGACAAAGGCCAGCAGTTCATCATTCCCAGGCCAAAGAGCATCTGCAAAGGGACATATGCTGGAGTTCTGCTTAGCCTCTACGCAACAGCCACTGCTGGTGGATGTAATAAGACACATAGAGGGTAAAAGCCCCACAGTCCCACCAAATTCTTGTGGAATGAAGCCACACCATTCCTAGTGCCTGTGAAGCCACACCATTCCTAGTGCCCCAATGCCCTTATTTCTTCACATAAGAAGCTGCAGACTTTTAATCCTGTAGTATATATTAACAGAGTCTCTTATAGTTTTCTTGATCCTAAAGGCACCACTGTATTTTTCAGGTGACATGTCTAATACAGGTGGTGCTACCTTCCAGCAGGATCCCAACGTGACTCCAACGATCTCTCCAGAAACATAAAACCCACTTAAAAACAAACTTGCCCAACTCTGTCACCAGTAAGAAAATCCCATGGAATCAGACCCAGCAAGGAATTAATACAATATGCCATGTGATACAATTACTTGTTTTTATGGAGTCAAGCCATCTGGTTGTTTGGTTTTTTCAGACATTTCCCTAGAACAGATCTCATCCCTTCATATGTTTCTGTTATTAAAAAAAAAAAATTAAAAATAAAATAAAATAAAAAGAAATCACCAAACTTCAAAATCCAAAGTACTGAGATTACACCCAGGAAGGACTGGTAAAGTTTCACAGAGAAAACTCTATGTGAGCCATTCTGTGCTATTCCAAAGGACCCCCAGGATTCTCTTCATTTAGATTTATGAAAGGACCAGCATATTGATTATGTAACTGCCATCTGAAGTTTAATAATATATAGAAGAAGTAAATGGAGCTGCTGAGGAATTTAACTCGCCTATAAATAGAGAGTGGCATCCCCATTAATTCATTAAAAGTATATGGGAAGTGTAACGTATTCCAATTAACATTTCATAAGATGGTTGTAGCTTGTTAGTTATGAACCAACATTTGTCATTTTCTTTTTAGAGCAATTAAATTATATCCAATTCCCTTGGCAGGCTGGAGCTGTCTCCTTTGATAGCTTTCAAAGTTTCTAGAGAGAACACATACAAAAGGTAAAGAGGTTCCTGTTTTGCTGCTTTTTCTTTTTCTCCTTTTTTTCTTTTCTTTTTTTCCTTTTCTTTTTCTTCCCTCCCCTTCCTTTTTTCCCTCTCACTCTTCCTCTCTGCCAATTAGAAAGTATTTTGCATACTGAATGGGCTTATTCACCCATCATTCAGTTAAATAACCACTAGTTAGATATATCTTGCTTAAGCACAACAACTGGCCTGGTACCAGATGAGCTTGATATTTATTTAACAAACAGTGCTGTCTTCGTAGATCTAAATTAGAGCCTTATTTGAAATACTTAAAGTTTACCCATTACTGTTTGCCCTCAGTGAAAATCCAAGTTCTGGTTACGTCCCTGCTCACTAGGATTAGAACTGTCACAATATTTATTTAACAGGAGGAGGCATGCTAAGCCATGCTGCAAACATTGCTGTGCCAAAATGAAGAGGAACTTACTGCTTTTTACAGTGTTTCTTTCTCTGCATGTGCTCTCTCTCCATCCCTCCCTCTTTCCTCTTCTTCCTGCTGTCCCCATGCTCTCCTGCCCCACCAGCCCCTCCACATGCCCTCTCCCACAGATGGCATTTCTACTGACCACAGAATGATTCTGGTGGAAAAATATGTTTGAAAAAGGGCTGTGGAAATTGGGGTTGGTGCTGATGGAGGGAAGGAGGGCAATGCATGGCCTGTCCCCTCCGCTCCTGGTGTCCCTTGTGCTCCAAACTACACTGATCAATGCAATGGACACGTGGTAGGGCAC
Source organism: Corvus hawaiiensis (assembly GCF_020740725.1). NCBI lineage: Eukaryota > Metazoa > Chordata > Aves > Passeriformes > Corvidae > Corvus > Corvus hawaiiensis. The sequence continues at coordinate 13,562,394 of NC_063223.1, forward strand.
AGAGTCCTGGCCTCTCAGTTCCTCATCCTCCTTGGTGAAACTCATGCTGCACCACAAACTGCCTCCAGCTGGGAGACACGTGTCCCTTAGTCAATAGCTCAGATTATTTCCCACAGCAGCAAGGCCAGGTGCACTTTGGGTCTTTTCCCATCTCATTGTGAAAATGTAAGCTGGGAGAGGGGAGGGATATTGTTCTTCTGTTTCACTGGGTGATGCAAATTCCCATTCCCCGCAAGGAATGGATGAACAAATACCCTTGGTACAAGTGCTAGGATAGCCTGGTAATTTACCCTTCTTTCTGAGATACAAAACACAGATCCCTCCCTCCAGTCTGCAAAGCCTGCTGAATTTCTGGAGCTTAGCAAAGAGAGGGAAGGTTTCCTATCTCCAGCCCTCCAGAAAGACAGCAACACAAGGGAAGGAAAAGCAGCAGTGAAAAGGCAGGAGGAAGACTGTGCTAAGCAGTATACTTGTATTTTATGCTGATAATTATGAAAGAACAAAGATGCTATCTCAGGAAGTTAACGTTTTCAGCCTGATTTCCTCAGCAGTCATTCTGTCTGTCAGTTCCCCTTTAATAACTTTTGAACCAGTTGGCTGATTTCAACCAGACTTGACAGACAAGTGGAATTCTGAGTGGTACCAAGTTCTTGGTGGATTTACAGTGTTGGTGCCATGCTGACCATAGAGAGCACAGCCTCTCAGTGAAGGCAGCAGTCCATGAGGGCTGCACAGGGGTCCTCTGTGCAGGGCAGGATCACCCTGTATGATGTCAGCACCTGGGACCACCTCGGGTATGGATGCTGCATAGAAACATTTCTGAACCCCAGGTGAAATCTGGGTCTCCAGGAGGAGGAGAGGGTAGGGCGGGGGAATGGGAGGGAGAGGGTTTGCCAGGCGTCCTTTGGGACAGATACACTGGTGTGCAGAGTAAAGAAGAACTCCAGGAAACACCCACGGCTCTTCAGAAAGGGGTGAACAAGCAGTGGAAAGTAAACCTTACAGGTACAGCATCACAAAAGCAGGAACGAAGGAAACACTGCCATTCAGTCTACTAAAAGTGTAATGAGAAAAGCAAATCCAACTGCTTTCAGCTAACCCATCCCAGTCTCTGGGTGAGGAACACTCCATTCAAGGACTGAGTTCCAGAGCCAACAGACTCATAATAGTCAGTTATCGTTTCAGCTACAGATGGGAAAACCTGATAAAATGAGTCCTGTATGGACAGGGGATTGAAATAGAGCTTGGGCAGGGATTGCAGACAGAGATTGGTGGCCATAAATACATCAGAAGCAAAGGACTTTAAGACACATGCATAGTACCACCATTTATAAACTGCCATGTGTCCCAATTCATACCTCACCATTCATGGGCATGCTGGGAAGGCTGCACGACTCAGGCCCAGACTCTTCACGAAGAAAAACCCTTTTCCTTTAATATTACTGCAGCTTTCAGAAACTGCAGTGGTTTTTTGGTTTGGGTTTTTTTTTTACCCTAGGCCAACCAAAAAAAAAAAAAACCAAAAAAACAGCTGTGCCTATTAAGATGTTTCTCATCTGGTGTGCTAAGTCTGTGCTCGAGTTAACTCTGCGTCTGCATCTTCATCAACAATGCGACATCACTTACACAATTTGATTTTACCTTGTCTGGGAGATGAAAGCAATTTATAAGTTTCAAAGAGCACTCTCTGGCTGGGATCCAAACACAGGAGTGTAGTGCTGAAAAGAGAATTGCTGGAGACTTTTATGTCTGGCATATGGTGTGCTAGCTTCCTTTCTAATCTGGGTAATGAAGGTCAGTATGAAGTGCTGAGTTGGTTGTGTTGGCCAAGGCGTTTGACGACCTGCTCACACAGGTGGGGATTTCAAACCCTGACCAATGTGAACTAGCAAAAGGAAATCTAATCACTCACTTCACTGAAAACCTGGAAATATGTATTTTCCTCCTCGTTTCTGAATACGCTTTTCTGAAGAAGACAAAAGTCATGACTGGGCTGCGGCAATGGAAGATTTCTACAGGCTATGCCACATGGGGCTGTTCAGTAGTGCACCTGGTGGATCCCACTAGCATCTGTGACTAATTCAGAAGATAAATCCATTTTGCTGGAGTGGTTTAGATTTCCAAAAGTCCTTCAGTCTATTCCAGCTGAGCTGATTAGAGTCCAGCTCACTGGGAGTCATTACTGTCAATCCCACCAGCTGGCCTGAATTTTGCAAGGAGAAAAAAGCAAGAAAAATGCATTAAAAATGAATAAATCTGTATTTCATGACTTATGCAAACTGATTTTCCCCAAAGGGGGTCCTACTCCTAACATCATCACATCTTTGTGATGTTCCTGCATGGCTTGGCTTGTTTGTGGATCTCCTTCATAAAGAGAAGTATTTCAAGAGTTAAGTGTCAGCATCAATGAAATTAAGAGTGTTTTGGATATAGATGAGATAAGGGCATATACAGCCTCTGGATATAGACACATATAGAGGCAATGAATTCAATATCTAATGCAAGATCTAAATTCTTGCATTCAGCCAAGTTATATTTATCACAGGCTCTGCTTCTTAGAGTACAGTCACAGCTGGAGCTCGATTAGAAGTGCAGTTCATTTCAGTTACCTCAGACTACTTAACAGTTGTATTTGGTGTAGATTTTGCTCATCTGCCAGTTCCAGGATTTTTCAGCATCTCTGTCACTTGTTTTGCAAATGGGAGGAGGTGATCATACTGGCCTGGGAGCCTGTGTTTGGATAAAACCCCACGTCTCCCTCCACCTCAGATATTTCTTGCTAGTCCATCTGAGGGACCTGTCACCATTCCCACTGCAGACAGATGAGCCTCCATCAAGCCATAGAGAGGGTCAGGATTTTTTGTCACTCAATTTTCCTTTTTTCTTGTTCCCTTTTCCCTCTAGTAGTTTATTCAAGCCCAGAGAAAGAGCTTTGTCCCTAGCTCATGTAGAGCTCTGATGTATGCAAATCCTCCTTGTGCTCCCATGGCCCTTTTTTTCCCCCCCTTCTTTCCTTTTAATTCTAGATTTGAAAATAAAATGCGAGCTGGCTGCACAGAGATCTCTCATGTGTGCAACTTCCAATTGTGGCAAATTGGAACTGTCGATGCAAGCAGCTCAGATTTATTTATATATTTAAGAGGAAGGAGGGAGGAGAGGGAAAGGGAGGGGGAGATGCTCGTGGTGGAAAGGAAAAAGAAAAATAACAGATCCAAGCAAAAAGGGATTTGAATCTCAAGTAGTCCCAAACTCAAATACTCAATATCTCCCTGGCCCATGTTACCCAAATCCCTCCAGCCTTGTCCATGGTTGCCTCTTACCTAGTTAAAAACAACAGGCAAAAGACCAAAAGCATTTTTTTTCCCCCCACAACACTAAGAGTTGTTGAGTTTTGCAGATGCCATTAGGCAAGCGAAGTCTAACACCGAGACTGATGCAATTAATACTTGGTGCTTCAAAACATTAACATAGCTATTTATATAAATTAGTAACCTTAAGCCCAGGCGGTAGCATTATTACAGCATTACTAATTAAATCACAATAAGCTTAGTTTGCAGTACTATTAATTATGAAGCTGACATAGTGATATTGGAGATCTGATTGGCCTATTGTCAGTCATTACCCAATCAGTAATGAACCAGACAGGCAATGAAAATCAAAGCTGACGCTCCAGCAGTGCTGTTCCCAGTTCCCGGGAAGAAGGGCCACCATTCCAGCAGAGGAAGCATCAGCATCCTCCATCAAAGCAGGCAGGCAGCATGAACAGAGCTTGGGGATGTGGGGAGGCGTGTGGGGGAGGTTCTCTCCTGCCTCAACTGCACTCCTCAGACCCAGGAGCAAAAGTTATGGCTAACAAAAAGGTTGTGGGCATCTTTTGTGAGAGCAAGTGAGCAAAGCATTGTCACCTCTAGCGGAGTCTCTGGTTGGAGTGGATTAGAGAATACCCTTCAGGCTAGGTTAGTGTAGGGAAGAACATTGATGTGAACAGTGTGTTGTGGGCACCTCTGTGATAATTTATAAAGGACTTTTCATGAAGAGCTGTCCAAATGTCTTTTTTAATGGAAAGGGCAGCGGGACAAAGCTACCATCTTAGGGAAGTGTCCCTTCACAGACAAATGGTGCTGTGCCCATGGGCAGGGGAAAGGAGGGGGTGTCCACATAAACCCAGGGATGCAAATGCGGAACAGAGGCTGTAGGGCTTTACACTGGTTGTGTTCCCCATTGAACACAACAGTCTACCAGTGCTGGGGCTGAGGAAAGGCAGAGGTTGGTGATAGGAGGCTAAGAGAAGGAGTCCAAGGTCAGGAACCCATCAACATCACAGTCTGGACCTACCTAGTCCAACCTAGTTAATTCTTTGATTCTGTGAACGCACGATAGTCTGAATTTGCCCATCTTTAACATGGCAGTAGGAGACAGAACAAGGACATCTGCACAGAAGTCTTGGCCTCTGTTTTAGGTAGGAGATGATGCGTTTACCCAGAACAAGAGGTTTGGCCTGGGGAACCCTAAAAAGTGCTTCTTTCAGAGTTGTTTGGTGTTTCATTGTTCCAGCAAGACACCTAGCCATGCTACTCTCTCCTGCAGTTCTCCTGCACAGCCAGAGATTCTTGGAGCAAAGGACCCATAAAACAGCAAGAATACACTCGGTGACAGCCTGTGCATGTTTCATTAAAGTAAGAGCAAGTGACTGACAGGTGTCAGTTTAGTCTGCACCTGCCTCTCCTTTCCTGATGGACCTAAAATGATGAGCATGCCACAGAAATGGAAGTAAGCCAGCTGCCTTCTACTCCTGTTATCCACAACGGTGATTCAAAGCAATAAAACACTCAGAGTTCGGGAGCAGGAGCGCAGATCCTTCTCCCTGACTCAGAGTTATCATCTCAACTTCTTCCCACAAAAGGAAACCTCTTCCAAAAAACAAGGCAAAACAATCGATCAAGCAGGGAGAAAATTATCATGGAAAGATCTGGTAGCATGGAAAGATCTGCTTATCTGATGGAACTGAAGAGAGAGCAAAGGTCTTGCTCAGTTTTTGCACCAGTTAAAGGATTTGCAAGGTCCTGAGAAACTGGGGATCACCGCTGGCCATTGGAGAGGTGACAGATATCATCTCTCACTGCCAGCTGACAAATGTCTCATCCATCTCCAGCCCGAGGGAGGCTTTTTTGCCTCCTTTGAAGATGGGCAGAGGGATGCTGCAGGTTGTATTTTTACCCCACACTGCTTAATGTGTGATGGCTGGTGTCAGAAGCTGCTCTGTGCTCGCAAGCCAGATCTTGCTGGCACCTCCTCTCAGCATCAGTCTTAAAACACTGACCTGCAGCAGCAACAAAGAAAGAAAACCTTGGTCTATCCAAAGAAAAACACAAAGAAAATGCAATCTCTAAATTAAACAGCGCAAGAGTCCCAGGACAGGTCTCAGGGTGTAAGTCCCTCCACTTTTTAAGATCACAGAGCTGACGGATTTTTTTGCAGCATGTACGGCTACAGCTACATGTTCAGGGGAACACAGCATAGTCTGCCATAAATTATGTGCTCCTCCAAAGAGAGCCCTGGATTCTCCACCAGCTGAGGTTTTGACCCTTCTTATGCCCTGATGAGAGAGCTCCTGGAGCCACAACCCCAAATCCATGGGTATTTTGCAAGGATTAGGCTCTGCACACTAGGTACAAAGGAAGGGGGAGATACACTCCTTCCCTAGGTACTGACTTGTCGAGGCTTGTGTTCCTGCTGTTGCATAGGTCAGCAGATGGCACTGCTACATTTAGACTTACAGGGTTTTTTTTCTTTTTAATGCACAAATGTGTCTTTTTCTAGGAGACATGCTGCATTGCTGTACTGCCTTCTCATTGCTCTTTGACTGCTCAAAGTCCAGTGCTCCCCGGGCTGCTCACAGCTCCCTGATCACAAGCTGCTGTTGGAAACTGGGTGATGATGGGACAGGTTGGAACTCTCTGCAGGTTGGATTTGGACAAGTCTGTTCCAGGGCAAGTAGAAAGACTATTATGCTTAGATTATACTGAGTTTCTACAGTGCAGGTTGCTCTTTCAGAATTACCACTTAATAAAGGTGTGCTGTAACAGTGGCAGTATCGTCAGCATTTCAGGGTGCTGAGGTGTGCCTAGGAATGGCTGTGGTGGCTCAGCTCCCCCTAGACCAACATCTGGTACCTAGCAGTGGCAATAAGGGGATGCTTAAAAACCAATAAGTGCAGGTGACCTGTCCCCTTAAGAGCGCCCCAGCCATTTTCACCCTGGGGTTATCCTGAGCTGGATGCAGTATTTCTGTTGTGCCCTTATTCTCCTGAAGTCCACCTTGCTGATAGCATCCACAACATCCCTTAACAAGGAGCTTTGCTGTCAAACAACCTGTTGTATGAAGAATACACCCTTTTTTTCGTGGCTTTGAGCCTAGCTCCTGTTAGCTCCATTTGATGGTCTTGAGGACATTTAGTGTTCAAGGGAGGGACAGATCCCTCCCACTCTCTTCATGCCACTGACAGCTTCGTAGCCCCTTGTCACTCCCCATCAGTTGCTGAAAAGCCAAAACACATGGAGGAGAGAGGGCTGAGAAGCAAAGACAAGCTCAGACAGCAAGATAAGCAGCACGAAACAGGGACCACAAGATGGTCACAGCTCTCTACAGCCACACCTTTAAGCAGGTTCTGTCCTATCCCAACAATGATGGGATGGACAGGGAGCTAGAACAGGCAGGGGATGGGCCTGGGCAAGACGGGGCTGCTCATCAGAATCCATAAGGGAGGATAAGAAGCCACTTTGCTGGAAGGATTGCCAGGCTAGCCTACAGCATGGCTCAGAGCCAGAGCTCCTCGGAACATGAAGAGATGCCTGAAGACATTGGCAGGCATTCTAAGAAGGTAAAGACTGAGAGCAAAGAAGAACAGGAATACCAAGGGAGAGACTTAAGCACATTTAGGCTTAATTTGGATGGGAAGATCCTGGAGGAATACCTGCTCTGGCAATCCCCAGACTGGGGCCAGAAGAAGCAGCTGCTTATCTAAGGCTGAGCTGGGAGCTGTTGGAGCCCAAGGAAGTTGGTAAGTAGCTATCAGTGAGCAGTGAGAGCCCTTGAGGAGCAGGAACACTGCAAAGCATCAAAGACAGTGCATTTGGAAGGAAGCCTCAGTCTCTCAATAAAATTTGTGTTCTTTCCACTTTATGGTCAAGGAGTTGCTTTTTGCCCCAGAGAGCAGGGAAAGCCAGATGCTCTCCAAGAGCTAGTGCAGGTGGTTAGGGGGAGTCAGGTGGCTGCCGACACAACACACAGAGCTTTTCAGCGAGGCTGTTGCAGCACTGTGATGTGATATGTGGGTTCACAGTACCCAGCCTAACAGTAGGGTCCTTGTGGCTAAAGCAAAATTCTAATAGAGCCCATCTCCCACATGCTGTGGAGTCCCGAGGGATAAGGCTACTAACCAATCGCTTGTCTCCCAAGGGGAATTGCTCTGGAAGAAGCGATTCGAGGGCCTTTGCTGTGCACTTCTGACAAGGTGAGTGAAAGCTGGGTGTTGCCCTAAGCCTCCTGGATGTCTGCTCAAGGGCCGTGGGAGCAGCACCCCAGGGAGATGTTGCTGTGCTCAGGAATCTAGAAAGCAGAAGCAGGGATTTAACAGAAGAGAGAGAGGCCTCGGGAAGAGTGTGAGAAAACACAGCTCCAGACACCAGAGGGGTGAATATAAAGGATGGTTTGGTCCAAGGCTGGGCAAAGGTAGCCTGCTGGGTGTGTGGGAAGAGACAAGACTGCATTTAAACAGCCCTACTGTGTCACCGTCACACACCCAGGGAGACCCAGCAGCCCCACAGAACAAATAGCCAGCACTGCCTTGAAGCTTCTGTAGCTCTTAAAAAACATCAAACACCATGACAGGCATGAAGTGCCAACAGCAAAGGGACACCCTTCGGCTCCTTGGATGGGGACAAAGCACTCTGTATAGCCAAGCACATCCAAAGCTCCCTTGATTTCTTTGAAGGTCCTTGCTCACCACTATCCTGTTTTAATTTGCAGATTACAGGAGGAGGAGGGAGAGTACAGGAGCCAAAGGATTCTGTCAGGCTGCGTTGAAAGCAGCAGCAGCCGCTGTATCAGCAGGCAGAACCCAATCAGAAATGACCTCACCAAGCTGCTCATCTTCTTTGTGCGTTTTCATTCCTGGCAAAAGCCCTGCCAAGCCAGACAGTTCTCTGAACAGGCCAGGCAAGAGCATCCAGCCCACAGGAGGAACCCACCATCACTGCAGCTGCTCATTAGGACTGGGACAGGAGGCTGAGCACAGGAGTCAGGGCTGGTTTTAAGCACCCTGGGCAGATCTTAGAAAACACGAGGTGGGCACAAAAACATGCACTGTGCTTTCATAGATGATTACAGTTCTGTATCAGGCTGGTGAAGGAAGGAAGGCAGGAGCTGTGATATTAAATGAAAGGCTGCACAGAAAAGCATTGCTGAGCAGAAATAGTTTTAGGGTACCTGGAAGGCATCACTGTTTTTAATCCTTGCAAGGGATTTTTACAAGAAACAAGATGTTGCTTTGCTTTGTTTTGTTCTCCCTTGAGATGGGATTCAGATGTAATGCTGGAATACAGATTTCAGCCAACCTGGCATTTGGGGCAATCTCTTCTGGAAACTCTACAGATTTGAGATCCTGATTTCGACCTCATTGCTCAGATATGAACTCAGAGTGGGTTTGGAATGAGGTTTGGTTTGGTGCCAGCCCCTACACACAGGGAAGCATGGAGGTTGGCAAATACAGTCAAAAAAACCCCACAAAGACACCAGCTTAATACAGCTACAGATTTAAGCTCCTCTTGGACTCCGAGACATTGAAAATAGTGTGTAAAACAACTCTAGTCTGGCTTTGACAGAAGATGGAAATGGTGAAGAAAATGTCAAAAGCAAGTTGGAACTGGAAGCCAGTTCTCTAGAAAGCAGACAAAAAGAGAATTTGGAGGACAAAGAGCTGAATATTTGAGTCTTCTAACAGCAAGCAGTGTCTGTGCTTATGCCATGGGGATGGGCACTGAGCTCTGTGTCCCCCCAGTTCTGACTTCCCACTCATCCAGAGCAGGGACTGTTTAGGGCACACAGTGCTGGGTCCCATAACTCTTATGTTATGTCCTGGGTCCCGTAGTTTAAATAATTCCAATGTAAGAACACCAATCCTCAGCAAAGACCTGTGCACAGACAAGCTGTGATGCCCTAGAGCACATTACTTGATCAAAAGATTACTAAAATAGTACTGGATGTGAGACAGGCACTGGCAAGGGAGCATTCAGCTTTTGAAAAAACCATGGAGAAGCTGGTGTTGACTAAAGTTTCCCAAACCTCCACATAAACTTCAAGCTTCAACTCAAAATGCTGATTCCAAGGCAGCTGGTTATGGCATAAATTCCTCCTCACTGCCCTGTCTCCATGCAGCTGTTCTGCATTTTGTGTAACTCTCCATCTCCCAGCTGGGCTTGCAACAGGGATAATGTCTTGTTAATGTGAGGTCTTCTCATCCAGAGGGATTAGCACTTGTAGAAGTGAGGAACCTGGGCAGCATAAATGGGTCAAAGTTCAGGAAAATTATGACACCGCCCTAGAAGTAAAGCCCGGGTGTGGGGAATGAGATGACAGGAGAGAAGAACAAGTTAGGAGCAAGTGGATAAAAAAGGAGGGGCTCCACTGGGTAAAGGGGAAAAATGACACATATCTTTGGTCAGTAGAAAAAGCAGGTTAGTGAAAAAGAGGGAAGGAAAACCAGCTTCAGCGTCTGGGATCTTCTTCCACCAAATTGTAAAATTCCTGTATGGCATTAACTGGCATATGATACTAAGCTATCATTCCAGCCACTGGATGCTTTTATCATTCTCTTAGTTCCCTCCAGTAGCCTACTGCCTCTTTAGGCACCTGGCAGTGTCACCCCAGCAGCTCTGTGCCACCTGCCCCAACCTCCAGCTGCCTTCCAGCAAATCAGTCCCTGCGGCTGCCCAGAGGCAAGAGGCAGGAAAGGAAGAGCAAGGGAAGAGGGATTATTTTGGCCTTTTTTCAAAGCAGGACAAGTGCTTAGTGTTAATATGCAGAATGCCTGTATATCTCAATTATACACCTCCCACAGGGCCCTATTACAGCTACCCTGGGCAGCCAACATGTGTCAGCAGAGCAAACATCGAAGGCTAGCCCAATGTACTCCGAAAATAAAAAGCAGAGAAAGCAGGCCATGAGCCTGTCGACAGCTGCTTCTTTTCTCCCCTGCCCCTTCCCCATGTGGTTTTCAGGTCTAGCTGCCAGGCCTATGCCTTAGCATTTTAACGTGTGCGTGAAATTTCAATCCCCCCCATCTCTCCCTACGTGCTGGAAATTGGGAAATTAGCATTGCCCCATCACAGCTTGTACAAGTTCATGTTACAATTCAATGTTGTTCTTTTAAATGGTTGGTTGGAGATTGGAAGATGGAGAAAAAAATGGAGATTGGGAGGGAAGAAAAATGTTTTTCCAGTACAAGAATGATTTTTGGTGTACTGATTCCTCCCTGGCACACATATTATTCCCACAGCCTGGGTACCTGAAAGGCAGAAAAAAATTAAATACATCCTTAAAAACATATAAACCTTACTCTCAACAGAGATTTGTGCTCTGGAAGAAGCAAAAAATCCATGCAGTCTAAACGCTTCTGTACTTTTGTTATTAAGTTCCACTCAGAAACAGCCACGGTGGAGAACAACACAAACCCAAAGATGGATCAATTCGGAAAAGTGGGTCCTGGAACTGAGGACCCACTTCACTCTTAGTAACTCCTTTTAACTCCTACATCTTCCCCTGTCTATTGCTTCCTCACCCCATAGAGGTTTGCATGGTACCACCACAACAATCACTGAGCTGAAGTTCCTCATTGAGTTTCACACATATGCAAAAACTGAAGAGAAATACCTTGAATGAGCAAACCACATGTGGCAAAAAGGAAAAGCCAATTCTAGTAAATCCTTGACTGTGAATTTACTGGGAGCTGCCCAGTGCAGCTCACAGCTTCTGCTGGTTTTTTGGCCAGCACTGCCCTCACACTGCACTGCCAAGATTGGAGCTCTGCTGAAACCTAAATGTAGAGCCACAGCTGACACCCTTCCAGTGGCAAGAGGGTTGATGTGACAGGGATGCTGTGGCACAGAAGCCAGGCAATTATGTGTCTCTTCTGTTTTCAACTTGATTTCCTGTGACTGAGCAAGGGAGAAAAAATATTCTGAATTACTACAAATAAGTGCAAAACATTTTGAAATGCCCAAAGACAATCCTGGTTACAGAGCAGCCTGTTGACTTTTATGTGGCCCAGAAATAGCTCCTGTCTTCACAGATGTTTTCCTGACATATATCTCTGTATATTCCTGCACTTTCTCCGAACTATCTTGCTCATCCTTTCACTGTTTGCTGTCATATCTTTCTATTATCTGAGAACATTGTATTGTTATCATTAGACTGATGCTTATCCACTCTTTGCCTTCCTTTTTATCTCACCTAGCCTGACTACATTTCCGATCATGCAGGAAAGTGTTTGTTGGTCTGAAGAAATTCTTTCTGGCTATTATATTTTGCACTTTCAGGTTTCTGGTTCTGTTGGACAGAAAGTGTCTTTTTTTGTCACTTGCCACATATGGAGCTCAGGCAGCAAAAAAAAGTGAGCTCCACTTTAGGGTAAAACCCAAGGGTCAGATTTAGGCTGTTCAGTAGCTGGCACTTCTGAGATGGTTTCATATCTCCCTCCTCTTGCAATTCCTAAATCAAAGCATTGAACTCTTTTGAAAACCTGTTTTATTCAAAGCATCTGATGGAGAAGCAGAAAAAAGAGTTCTTAGTGTGGCAGTCTCCGTAAGAAGAAGCAACCAGGTGATTTTACATCGCCATATTGCCTCAGTGGGGTTCCCTTCACCTCACGTGGAAGAGGAAAGCAGCAGGCTACTGCCAGACTTGGCACTGGATGCTTATTGAACACCACAAAAGAAGCTGTATTATCCCACCTGTAGGCATCCACAGCTCCTAGAGGGATGTGAAGGTGTTCCCAGAAGTGTATGTCCATGAGATGCCACCTCCTGTAGCCCAGCTTGGCTGCAACCAGATTGGTTCATCACCAGCATCTGTGTCTATAAGCACTAACAACCCCCTGTGTGATGGACACAAACACCACTATGTCTTCAGCCTTGTGTCAGCCAGGGGCAACTCAGCTTCAGAAAACAGTTTCCAGCCTGAAGATGTTACAATAGTCTTTCATGAGGCTGCTGACAGTGCTTACATTACCCCAAACCTCATTATTTCCTCCATCAATTTCCCCTTTCTTGTATAAATTAGAGTGAATTACAGTATTCATTCGGAATAGTGTATAGCCACAAATGGATTCACATCAGTCAGAAAGGATACGTTTATTCATGAACACTCGAGTGTTTATTTCAAGAATATTAGTGGGGATAAATGAGCTTCAGAGATACTGGTGCTGTTAAGTAGCTGGGAGTATTCCTCCTGGAAGTGTGCTTCAAGATTTTTCCAGCGGTTCCTATTTATTACTCACACAATGGATTAGCTGAGCACTTCCACATGCTTCCAGAAAATTTTTGAATACAGGGGTTCCTCTCCTTTTAATATGACCCTCCCATCAATCCCAGCAGTAGAAACAACTCTGTACAACATTGATGGCCACTTGTATGAGCAGTAAATCAGAACCAGGTCTTACTCATTGCAAGTAAGAGCCATTCATAGATGGAGCAGCATTTGAATTTGGCTGCGCCGACTATAGTTTGAACAGTTGTGAAACTGCAAGTAATCAACGCTTTAATAAAACTCATAATCTGCTTGCAGATAGTCTGGCAAGGAGAAAACTGCTAAAGGAGCTAAATCATTTGCAGAAATCATTTTCAGTGGATAATTTGACCAACTCCAACATGATGGTATTCATGTGCAAAAGCTCTGAAAATCTTTTCTCAATGGCTTGCAGAAAATAACTACAGATTTCTTATGGCTATAGATCAGAGCTGCTTTCAATGTTCATAAAGTAGAGACAGTATCTGTAGAAGACACCTGCCCAAAGACACAATCTGTCTGTGCAAACCACTGGGCTTTTTCAGTTCCATGAAAGCTCCTGGCTTTGCAGTGCTGCAGCAGTGCTTTGCACAGGGTCTCCAAATTCCAGGCATGCACTTAAAGTTTAGATATGTCACACAAGTATATCAATTTATTGCTGCACTGAGTTAGATTCTGCCCGAAATCTGTAGTTACATGGAGCTACACACAGCAGAGACTCTTGTTCAAAATACTTAGCTAATAGTTTACAGAGTGACTCAATAATTTAAGAGGATTAGTAGCTGGAAATGAAGCCTTGCAGCTATGCACCACTTATTTAGTTCCACTCCAAATTTACAATTATCTGATGGTTGTTTGGTGGCCGAAGTGAACAGAATTGCCACCTCCAGACTGTTTTGTAGGAGACTGCTGTGTACTTATCACAGACATCACATCACCATCACAAATGGCTTGGCAGTGTAGCAGCTGAAAAAATCCTGTGAAGAGTGGCAGCTCAAGCGTGATCTCTCTGCTAAGGCTCCATGTGCAAAAGGCATGTGGGAGACAATTCTGTGGTGGGGGCCTAATGTGAGGGACCCTGATAGGGTGCCACAGGCCACCTTAAACACCCTTCAGTGTTGGTGGATGGCAGTTACTGTATATTTGAAAACTATTTAGGGAGCTGAATGGGAAAAGATCTTTATCCAATTTGAATTGCTGGGGCAATTGAGTCTCCCACTGTGGTATTTCCAACCTCCCTTGCAGCCTCTCTTCCGTGCATCAGAATGATTAGAATGCCCCATTTCAGCATGTAAATTTTATTTACATGCATTACTATCACCTTGACCTTTACTACTCTTTCACTTGATTGGCTTACTGTCCCAGAGCTGCATCCAGGTGGGATGGCAGGGATGGATGGAAAGAGCAGGCAGCTCATCACAGCATCACCTCTGAGAAAGATCAGCAGGTTCTGCATCAGGAGAGAAACACTTACTGTCCCATAGGTTATTCCTATTTGGAGCTGCCACGTAAGCAGGGAGCTGGCAGGAAGCAATGGATCCCTGTGATGGATACAGGGAGGATCAGGAAGAATGGAAGGAGAACTGATCTAATGTTTTTGCCTTAAGGAAATAAAAGTCCGTGTTTCAGGCAAACAGCCAAGCTGGGGTTGAATGAACAGGCAAAATATGAACAAGGGTGCTCACCTGTTTCTGTGGAGATCATTCTCTCTTCTCAGGGAACAGAGCAGAAAACTTGGAAAACATTGTTTTAGCACTTGGAAACGGGTCCTCAAGGGCATCAGCAGAGAGTGTCCTGGCCTAAGCTTGGGACGGCTTTGGGCAGTAAAATTGTGATGTCATCTGGAAAGATGGTCTGGGATAGCAAAGGACTTGAATGCAGGGTTAGGGAGTAAACAGAGGGCAGCAGCAGCAAGTTGACAATTCTGGCACATCAGATGAGCCCAAAGTAGCATCCTAGGAGCTGTGTAGACACCCCCACTGGGATTCTCTATTTTTATTTCTTCTGCTGAAAAGGCACTGGATCTTTTGATTTTCCTTTCCCCTGAAGAAGAGGAAAAATAAATCGAAATGGCTTCCTTTGAGGCATTTACACCCACTGACTTTAGCAAAGTTGTATTAAAAAGACAAGGAAAGGAAAATTCAATAAAGTAAAAATAAAAATCCATTAAAACTCCATTGCTTTTTACACATGGAGCTTATTTGCAGAAGGTGAGCAGTTAGAGCCAAAGTCTATAATCCTATGGCATGCACAGCTCTATTACAAGAGGACACTAGTGCAGCCTTGCAGCAGCTTGGTAAATAACACCTGGCTTCAAGACAGAGACTCTCCCTTCTGGGAGGTGACAGCCCTCTGCCCATGCTGACTTCACAGGGCAGCCTCCTCCAGGTGCTAGGTGGAGAAACAGGTCCTTCTTATTTTTTGGATGCTGACTGCCCTCAAAATTCAGTTACTCTAAAATATCTCTCCCAGAATCCGTGCTGCTCACTCCAGAGTGGTAGAAAGTGCCTGTGCCCCAGCTCAGGCAATCAGGGATCCTTCAGCCCTGGTCCCTCTCTACCTCCATTCTACGAGTGCCTGCAGACACAGAACTGATCAAGGAGGGGTTTTATGGCAAAAGAGGTTAAACGTAGATGATATCAAGGAATAAGAGCTGATGTGACTGCAAGCTGCTGGGTTTAGTCCAGTTTGCTCCAGAAAATGCGCCCAGCTCCATTGGGGCCCACACCAGGGGGTACCAGTAAAACTGTGATGCCTTCTTCCCCTCTCCCAGCTGATGCCAGGTTCTGACTTGTCCAGATCCAAGGTCTCCCCATGTGCAGATTCAGGAGTTTGGATCACCCTGGCATAGGAGGAACATTCTGATTTGAAACCAGCATGTTTTGGACACTGGGGTGATGACACTGCTTCCTGCCCCCATCATCAGGTTTCTGCCCCTCTGACCCTGCCCAGTCTTCAACCAGGATTTCCAAAGGATCTTCTGCCACAAGGCCTGGGCTTTGGGGGCCACCTGCCCAAACAAGGCTCCTAACCTGGCTGCAGATTGGACCTGGCCCTACCTTCCTATCTTTTCACCAGCTTAGGATGCCTCTGGGTCTTCTTCGCCTGCCTCCCTTTCTCATTCACTGCTCCCCAGAGGACAATAAGCACTTTAGAAACCGCTTTAGGGATTCTCCACAAGGATAAAACAAGGAAACCCAGAGACAACAACCTAATCAGCAAACAGCTGAGCCAGGGATAAATTCACATGGAAAGTCTGTGTTTGTTTATTACTAATGGGTAACAGAGATGATAACCTTTTAATCCAAAACCATAATGAAATATGCATATTTGTTAATGTGCAACTATAAAATGCAAATCTTGCAAACACAATGGAGAAGGGCAAAGAAAGTGCTCAGCACCAATACTAATTTATTCCTTTGGCTTCAGACATTTATTCAAATTGAGTTGTGTATGTAATATAAAGTCAAATGAATATGTAATTGTAATGTATATGTATAAACATTTTCATCTCAAATATGCAAACTGTTTATCATAATAGGAAGTAATACATATTTTGCCGAATAAAAGGTTACCTATTAAAATATTTTTACACTCTTCCCACCCCAAGATTTTGTGCTCTCTGTAAAAGCTCTATCAACACAGAGACAGTTTCTGATTTTCCCTTTTGAGTCACACTACCCAAATTCAAAAGATTTAAAGTATTAACAAAGTAGAATCAGAAAGACTTCTACATGAAGATTTTCTGTCTCACTCTCCTCTTTCCCAAGCTACACAGAAATTGCTCTCCTAAATATCAATTTAAAACATTGGCTAAAAAGCTGAGCAATTTTCCCCTTCTGTTTCCAGCCCCTAAAGAAACAGCTTTCCCCTGTTGGTGTCGGAGTAAACTACATATTCATCTACATATTCATGCAGTAGCAACTAAGCTTTATTGCTAGTCCTGGTCACCACTGCTTTTCTAAACCATCTCTCTGGCAGTTTGGCAGCCTGAGAGCTAGAACCAGCTTCACATACTGTATGTGAGAAGATCTGAATCGATTTGTGAATATCTGATTTGCAAAGAAACCAGGAAAATAAAGATTCGAGACAAATCCTCTTTTCCTAAACTCACCTGAAATCAAGTCTCTTCCTGAAAAGGAAAACTTGAGGTAATTTTCCTTGTTTTTTTCTTGGTGGGACAATCATGCTCATGATTCATGAGCTATTGAGCCATGAGGAGTATTTCTGCCTGAAATTTAGCATGGATTAATTGTCTGAAATTTGAATGCACTGACAGGAAGTCAACAATAATATTTCCATTGGCTTCACTGAGCAGTGGACCAGTGGAGTCAGGGCAGAGCACAAAGAATTTCGTAAATCAACCTCCACCCATTGCTTCTTCCGTCTCTCCTGACTCTGCTATTCACTTTCCCACTGCTGCCATAACTCTGTGCTGCTTTTATTCAGTCCTGCCTGGTGCATTCAGCATTTTCTTCTCTTGTCTTCCAAACAAAACATTTCCCACCTCTTTGTGTTTTCTGACTCTCCCGAGGACCAGAGCCATGTAGCAATAACCAGAAGAGAAGAGGAAATCCCATCACTATTTATAGCCTCAAATTCTATGAATTCAGGAGTTCTAGAGAAGCAAAAAAAGTGCTGGTGGATAACTAAAGCTGAGTAATTTTCCATTCTCTTTTACATATACTCCTGAAAGTGGAAGGAGAGATAATTTTGATGCAGGGCTATAGCATAGTCCCATGAAATCAGTACAAGGAGTGCACAGATTTTCTCTTTCCCCACTGCCCCAAGCCAGACTAACACAGCCCTACAGCAACATGCCCAGGTCCAGTGGTTCATCCACCCCTGGCATGAAGGTCCAGCTCCCTGCCCATCCAGGAGTCACCATCCTTCTTGCTGATGTGGTTGATCCCTGCAGGGTGGTTTACAATTTCCTTGCTGAAAGCTCTCCAAACTCCAAAAAGACTTTGGCAGCGCTCCCCAGGGCTGCAAAAGCCACCACACACTCACAGACTTGGAGAGCAGCTACTGAAGTTCTTCAGAAAAGCAAAGTGGGTCCCTTTTCTCCCTAGCATTTGTTTGCTCAAATCATTTACAAGGAAAGCAGCCAGAAAGCAGCATGCTTAACCTGGTTCTTCCCACTTGCACCATCCACAGAGACAATGCTCTGCAGACAGCTTGTGTAGGAGAAGTCTATTTGCTTTTGAAGAAGGAGGGTGAAGGAGCAAGGGAGAAAAGCCAGCAGGCCAAATGAGAAGCACTCCTCTAGAAGTCTTCCATCATTTAAGACTCATAAATCATGATGCAGATTAATGAGAAATTAATGCAGTGCAGAAATTGCTGGGGATGAGGAGCTGTCGGTCTGCAGCAGGAGTGCCTGTACGTGAGAAAAAGCAGTGAAAATCTCCAAAAAGAGAGAGGGCTCAGCAGCCTGGACCAGCTCTTTAATGAGGAAAGACAGAGGTCAGCATGGGAACAAGATAGCATGTGGCTGCATCAGAGAGACAAGGGGCACTATTTAAAAATCCTGTCGAAAGACTCTCTGGACTGATTTGTATTAAAGTCTTATTCATATCTTCTAATGAAAAATCCTCCTGCATCAAATCATAATGTATAAGCCTTAAAAGAGAGAGAGAGAGAGAGAGAGAGAGAGAGAGAGTGTGTGTGTGTGTGCACAAGAGCAGAGGGGAGAAAATCAAAGGAGTAGAGGTTAATTTCACTATGCACCTCTTCTGTTTGGGGGAAAAAATAACACAGACAAGGAAAATAGCCTACTTTACCTCCTGTCCTTTCTCTGCGATCCTCCAGTGACATTATTTTAAGCATTTAACTTTCTGATAGCAGTCAGGCTGGTCACATTTTCCCTCCATTTAGTGGCAGGTTTTGAGCGCATCATTTAGTGCTGCAGTGGAAGTGATGGAGCACGGGTTTGATAGATGACTCACTTCCCCACTGCCTGGGCTTTGGGGGCTAGCAAGTATCTTACCACATTGCTGGTTCAAGCACTCTGAGGCTCTCTGCAAAGCAGGGCATGCAAAGGTGGGGAGAGGGTAAAACTGATCTTCCTTCTTATTATTTCACATTTAAGGGAGCTGAGTACTGTCATCTTCTAAGATAAATTTTCCCTCCTCCTCCATGGAAAGTGATCTCACTATGAGTCCAAGCCAAGAAAGTGTAAATTGAGTCCCAATGTCCCATCCATGCAGATTTGCAAAGGCAGTGACAGAAACTCGTGGGAGTGATTTTGGAGAACGTGGCTGTTCCACCGCAGGTAGGGAGTCTTTATGCAAATTCTGCAGCAGTACCTTCATTTACAGCTCCTGTTGGTCCCACTGCCCGCAGGATGCCTGTAACCATAGCAATGGCTCTGATGGAGGGTTCTCTGTTGTGCAGAGACCAGACAGTGGCAGCTGATGGTATCAGCACAGAGGAGCATCCAGACAGGACCACTGTGGATGATGAGTGGATAATGGGAGAGCACACTCACAGCCCAGGCAATCCATAACATTGTTGTAAATCAGGTGGGCAGCAGTGCTCAGACACCATGGGATGGGCATGGGAAAGGAATGGAATGGAAAGGGAACAGAGGAGAAATGAGGATGAATGTTCAGCTGACTCAAACCTGAATACACCCAGATGTCACTATATACCATAGCTAAAAGAATCATATACCCTCAGTTTAACTCCTGCCTGGTCCATCCAGGTTTTGCAGCTCTGGGACAGGGCTGGAGGAAGGATGGGATGTGGCTGCATCAGTTGAAACATTTTGGGAGCACACTGAGGAGAACACAGAGCACTGCATTTGTATGAGTTGTGTCCGGGCTGGAGATGGTGCCTTTATGTGAACATCTGAGAACAAACCAGGCACCAAAGCACGCAGATTTTGTTATAGGCAGCTCTTGATGCAGTATGACATCCCTGCTGACCAGTGGGTATGGGCATCTCATGTACTCCAGCTCTTACACACTCCCATTTTTCACTCAGGGGCGTGGGGACCCAGGTAGAATGGAGTTTCTTTGAGCCTGGGGGCACCACAAGTCCCTCAGACACCAGGCAAGCCCTACATTTGTGTAGATATCCCCTCTGACAGCTTCTTCTCCTTTTAAGAGATGTAGTCTTTAATATTGCACCATCGGGCGGAACATCTTTTTTTAAAATCTGCTCACACGCACACGTGCACAGAGGATAAAATACAAGTGGAGAAAAAGAAATCACAAAAAGGACTCTATTTATCAAAAAAAACAATGGCTCAGTAGTGGCAGTGAAATAGAGATATTGTTACTTAGCGATAATAAGGGAAAAAAGCCATTGTCAAAATGATAAGGCCATTTCTGTTGTCTCCCCAAGTGATAATATCTCTGCTACCACTAGTGCCTGAGTATTGTTAGGATATTTCATAGCAAGTGTTAGACAGAATAAGTTATTCACTGAGCCCACAGCAAACTCCGAAGCCTCCAACTTCACCTCCCCCCATATCCCTGTTCACACAACAGCATCTTCTTTAATACCTTGCAGCAGTGGTTTCTACTCCCCACGGCTTTTCATCTGCTTCTGTTTAAATATAACACTGCTACCGAGTCAGTTGACAAGGTACCTTTCACTGATAAGTAGCCCAACTTTGTCTTGCAATAGGTCATCGGAAAGCCAGACTATCACATCTTGAAAAATGTAGGAAATGCTGGTAAAAGTGCCAGTGAAATGAGTTAGGGTAAAGAAAGAAAAGAAAAAAAAAAGAAGGAAAAAAAAAGTAATAACAGGAATACAGAGACCAGCTGAAAATCTCTGGCAGACGCCCTGATGATCTTGTAGGGTCTAGAGATAAAATTTACCCTTCCGCTCAGGAGCAGAGGTTGTCTTCTTGTAGGGCTTTGACACAAAGGCGCCTTCAGAGGGGCTTTCATTACCTCATTGCAGGGGGAGAAGAGCCAGCCCCAGGGCAGCTCCAACCCCAGGGCAGCTCCAGCCCCATGGCAGCTCCAGCCCCATGGCAGCTCCAACCCCAGGGCAGCTCCAACCCCAGGGCAGCTCCAGCCCCAGGGCAGCTCCAGCCCCATGGCAGCTCCAACCCCAGGGCAGCTCCAACCCCAGGGCAGCTCCAGTCCCATGGCAGCTCCAGTCCCATGGCAGCTCCAACCCCAGGGCAGCTCCAACCCCAGGGCAGCTCCAGTCCCATGGCAGCTCCAACCCCACGGCAGCTCCAGCCCCACAGCAGCTCCGGCCCCATGGAAGCTTCAGCTGCTCCGGTCCCAAGCAGGAGCCGGACAGCAGAGGGAAGCTCAGCACTGCCCAGCCAGCCACTGCCTCCCTGCAGCAGTAAACAGAAAGGGAGTGAAGAGAGGGAGAAAGTCTCATGCAGAGGACAAATATTGCTCTTTTGTTAAATATAATTTCCTTTTCTATATATATCATCAACATCACCACCAGCTGATGGAAACCACAGGGTCCCTGTTGCCCACAGCAGTGGTTCTGTAGAGGCTTTTTTATCTTGCAGACCATCAAGAAAAAGCAATGAGGGTTGGCAGAACAGTGCAAGGAGGGTTTAAACCACCACAGAGCAGCCTCTCTGAGCAGAGGTTGTGTGCTGCCCATGCCAGCCATGAGAAGCTCTGCAGGTCTAGGAGTCAATGCTTTCCAACAGCTCACGCAGGAGGGAGAGCAAGCAAACCTAGCCAGGAAAAAATATCCAGGCTAATAAATCTAAAAGCAGCCTCATCCCCTCCAGGGAACAAGGATCATGATTTTATACTGGGTCACACATCAATGTCCACACTGTTTGGGGCCAGCAGCCTGTTTTCTGCCCGTATTCTGAGAGCCAGCATTCTACCAGGGGCTGTGTCTTAGAAGAGATGGGACAGGGAAAATACAGTGTCCTGGGCAAGAGGCACACAGTTCCTTGTCTCACACACCATTCCTAAAATCTGGGATGGCATTATGTCCTGGAGACTTCCTTCCAGTTCTGGAGAAAGCTCTGTGTTTCCAGAATTGTCCTGGCCACTGAAGGCACAGGGTATTATGTCTAATTTTTAAGCACACCTTACATCCAGTCAATAAGGAAAAGTCCAGATCTCAGAAGAGAAAATTGCTCAAATTATAAACTTTTGGTGCTCAATATTTAGTAATTCATGGGGGGGAAAAAAAAAGGAAAAAAATCACAAAAAAGCAGCAATTCAAACACAGAGCCATCTTCCTCACTTTTCTCTTCCTTGGTTGAATTTAAGGAAACTGAGTTCCTGGCACACTTTTATGAGTCTCACTTTAAAAAGCCTGTGTTGAAGGTGGATCTTTGCCCTGTCCACTGCAAAAACATGAGCAGCCCCAGGCAAGTAAAATGCAGATTGTAGCTGGATGGCCAGCGTGCAGCCAGCTCTGGGGCTGGGACATGGCACTTCATCACCCACACAGCACACGTGGCTCCAGAGTGAGGACTGTGCCTGCCCACCTGGGCAGAGCCATGATAAATGTTTACAAATTATCTCCTCAAATGCCTTCACCCCCTTCTTTGGAGGCAGCTAGTGATGCTGCCAAAAATAAATGAATAAACAAAAAGATCAGCATCCCACCAGCTCCCTGTGGAAGGTGACTTGGGAAGCTTCAGCAGCAAAGGCTGTGGAGGAAACAGCCTGCAGAAGATTCGGGGGTTTTTTTACTTTTTTTTTTTTAAATAAATATTTGAGGCACAGCATGGGAGTTGAGCAGCAGTGTGGTAAGTATATCAAACATAGAGAATCCCCAGATTATCCGCTCTGAAGGTATTAGCTGGCTGTGGAAAACAGCCATCTTGAACCCTTGGAGTTAGGAAGGGTGCAAAAATATGGAAAAGTAATAAATAAGGTGTGAAACAGCATCAGGAATAAAAAATCCCTAACAAGCCATCTGAATAAACAGGATGAGAAAAATCAGCATTGGTGCTGCTGCTGCTGGCTGGCTCCCTTCTCCAGTCATTCTCTCTACCCCTTTCCTGCACCCTTACCTGCTTTTGAAATCAAGCTGGCAGAATGCTGTGCAGCTAATCAGGGTGGGGGGCAGCTGTTCTCTTCAAACAATTCCTGAAATGCCTCTCTGAAGTCATCCATCTCTTCTTTGTCTCCAGTTTGCCTCTTCCTGAGGCCTTTAAAAACCAGGGTGTAACGTGGAGCTTAACAGTTGGCAAAAAGTGAGCTTGTACATCTGCAGATTGATCCCAGAATGATCAAAGACAAATAATCTCCCCAGTGTTCCTTTGTAAAAACTAATGAAACCTGGGGGGGAGAGGGAGGGAGACAGTGCGAAGCAGGGTTCCGGTTTCCTGAGTTTTTTTGATCACTTCATTGCAATTACTGAAAGAATTTTTCCCACCCATCCCCCTCTTCCTGGCACCCTCATTCCCCTCATCTCCAATAAATATATTTAGATAATTAGACCCACTGCATATAACCTGGTGATAACAACTCCCCATTAGCGCAGCACCCTCTGGTTTGGCTGTCTGTGCCCACCTTTCACGTACTGCATGGGCAAGTGCACACTGGTCACTGTGTCACTGTGGGTGACCTCAAGGAATGGAAAAGGTTCACTTCCCTCCCTGGAAAACTCCTGTCCCAGCTGAGGCTTCCCCTCCCTCTCCTGGTGCTGTGGGCAGGAGTGAGCTCTGCTACAGCTCAGGCACTGCCAGGGCCCGGAACTCTGCTCCTCCCAGAGTGGAAAGGGGAAAACTCCTGACCCAGCCTTTGTTCCCATTTGACATTCTTGGGCATCTTGATGGATCTTGGAGCAGGCTGATACTGTTTTCACAGAAAACTCTGATTTGGCACAATCCCTGGAAATTAAATAAAACTACAAAATTAATGGTGCTACTAATGCCATCCCTGGGAGGAATAAAATGTCTCAAAGGAATCTTTGGTTAGCTTTTTAGCCTGCAGCCCTTCCTGCCATCTTCGGGTTACCTATCCTGCTCACACAGTGCTATAATGAGTATCATTTCCAGATCAGCCATAAGGGGCACTGAAGGATATCTTCTGAAAGTTCATGCTACTCTCTTAGCTTTGCTAATTCATTAAGCAGAAGGCAGATGGAAATATTGCTTGGAGAACAACCACGGAAGATTACAAATCCCTGAGTTTAAAGCCTTTCCTTTCCAAACCTCTAACAATTTTTCAGTGTTCGTAGGCTGTGCATAGGCAGACAGATTCTGTGTCCATAGATTCAATCTTTCATACACTGAAAAGCTTTAGCTCTGTCTCTCACATGGGGAAGAGACTCATATGGAAACAGAGCACTTTTAATTCATGATCTCCATGAACATCTGAACCAACAACAGGACCAAACCCAGGCAATGGCACAGTATGCTCATTTTCCCTGTGGGCTGCTCCCAACTCCTGGAAACAAATTGCAGCGCCAGCATTTACAGAGCTGGACCCAGTCTGAGCTTCACACGTGAGCTACTGCCACATTCATATGTACTTGGTAAAATAAAGAATTCATAATGGTACCTCTCCCACCAAAGCAGAAGCAGAAATGACCTGAAGACTTTGATCCTGTGGTTCTGATAGCTGTTTAGACTCTACAAATATGCCTGCCAATTTGGTCTCTGCTGGATTTGATAGACTTTATCCAAACTTCAGAAATGATCTCTGAATATTGATAGGAAGGATGCTTCAGTGGAAGCATCCAGCTAAAAACAAGCCAGCAGAAGTGAGGTAAAGAAGGGAAAGAAAACATTAGAAAGGGTCATGGCTGGATTTGCTGAACAAATTAGTTCTCTGGTGATTATGAAATCTCATCATACTCCTCTCAATTTTGCTGTAGGAAGCAGCATAAGACAATGAGTGACCTTCAAATACAGTGTGGAAATATGCAGGCTGACTCTCAACAAGAAAATCCTCCTAAAAGGGTATAATCAGATTTCCCCAAAGGAGATATTTTTCTATGCTGCTGTTTAATCTCTCCTACCATATAGCTGTGTGTACCTTTAAAATAGATCGATCATGCATTTAAAAAAAAAAAAAAAAAAAAAAGGAGGCTATGTGAAGAGGTTGGTGCCTGCAACATCAGCTGGAGTGGAGCAGGGGATTGATCAGAGGGAGACACAGCTGGCCTATCAATTCCTCAAGCTGTGTGGTACAGGCAATGCAGGTACGGATATCCAGGCAGGCAGTACATGAAGATCTACTGCTGAGCATCCCACCAGCTGCATGCAGCCAGCCCACCCCATCCCTTCACATCTCATTAATGTTGTGCTTGCTGTAATCACTCATCGAGGCCACAGGGACTGGAGGCTGCTCGGGAACGAGGGATGAGGAAATCCCCCTTCCCAAAGCTTTTGCTCTCAAAACCAATGGGGCAAATGACACTGGGAAGGTGGGAATCAGCACTGGTTTGGAGGGAGAGGCTTCAGCCTCAGACTGCAAAGGTGGTTTGTAAGAAACTGCTCAGCCTGTTCCCATTCACTTCTGATAGGATTTAACTGCTCAGTTTTAAAATGGGTGCAGACTTTCAAGTCAGAGCAGGGGAGTCATTCCCACTAAAGAGATATACAGAAAATTTTTGAAGCTAAATTTATCCAAGGCCAAAGTCATCTGAGAGAGGTAATTTTTCCCCAGGGTTAAGAACGGCCAACCCCTTTAAGCAGTTATAACATCAGGTCCTAACTCTGTGTTCCTTTCCCTCAGCATGAAGACTTTTACCTGTGTCCCTTAGGGTTTAACTTCTACCCTGACTTTATAAGAGAGGAAGAGTGTGGGCTGGATCTCTCTCAGATCTGTTTTATCCACTGCATCCACCCTGACACAAAGACAGTATATCCCTGAACAGTTAAAGATTAAATCCCAGACTGGTCAGTGCAGGATCAGACACAAACACAGTCTAACTTTACTCACTATGGTTTACTTTTTTTTTCTTGTTTTCCTGCAAACAGGTCCCTGGGCTTTTTGATTTATACTTTACCATCTGAAATGCATAAAAGATGTGGCGCTTTTGCTGCTCCATGAATCTTCCACGATTTTGTTCAAAATTTTACTGAAGATGACATGACAAATTACTGCCCAAGTCAATTTGTGCTGGAGGAGGGCATCATTAAAAAAACAGAAGACTTGTGACATAAAAAAAGAGTAAAGAGAGGGTGGGGGGAAACAATGAGCTCACGACCTCTTTGAATATGTCACACTCCAAAGGCAGTGCTACCAGGATGAGACTGGCAGACTAATTACCCACACAGCACATTCACTGATTTAGGGAGAAGTGAGAACTCAAAAGCTCGTTTGACCCATTCAGTAGGACTGCTCTATTTCTTGTTATCAATTTTGGAGAGAGCAGAGGAGCAGAGAGAGGTAGGGCAGTTCACAGCATCACTCAGGCCTCTACAGCTTTTCCATGTCTCCATTGCCGTAACTGTCCCTGGTCCCCTCCTCTGGCAGCCCCTTCTTGTTTCCTCACCTGACTCTGACCCCAAACTCCATGGGCAGGTAAGAGACCATTTTATTATGGCAGTTACTTCCCTGTTTGCACTCTATAAAGGAGGTTTTTGTCTTTGGTGCAGCTAAGAACAGTCAAGTAACAACAGGTAATTTGATATAAAGTGCAAAATAAATGTATATAACACGTTCATTTTATTTTCCCAATGAAAAGCACCATAGTAAGCAGTATTATTATGAGTCAGGTTGCCATGTGTTCCTTCTCCCACATCTATCAAAGGTGTTGGAAGGAGAGCCTGTTTCTGTAGTGAGTAGTGTCCCTGGTGTTTGCTTCTGTATCTTGTTTCAACGCTTTCTGCAGACAGAAATCTTGTATCCCTGTTGCAGTCCTGGGGACATTTTTCTTAGTAAACAGCGATTTTCACCGCAAATGCCAAGGTATCAGCCAGGATCAAATTCTGAAATACTTGTGAAAATATCTGATTTCACACATGGCTGCTAGCAAAGTAAATATTAGCTAGGTTACGCACAGTCCTGGATAACACTTGGATCTGGTATGTTTGGTCTCTATTGGTCCTACAGGAATTATACCCTGTTTATTTTCTTTACTAGATCCATAGGCATTCTGAAGTGCCTGATGTCATGTTAATTTAGTGTTTCAATTTCTCACCTAGAACCGAATCATTTCAGGGGTGACTTTGTACTTTACCTTTCACTTCCCGCGAAAGTCTGTCGCAAATGGTACTTTTGCACACAGATTACACATTTCAGCAATTAGAAGATCCTGAGTATTATTTCTGTTTATGCTTGGCTTACTGGGAAAAGAAAATGCAAAAGAACACATGGGGTTTAGCACAAGCAAAATCCAGTGATCTTTTAAAATCACTGCACTAGGCTTAACAGATGCACCCTGCCTAGATGCACCTGGAGTGCTGCTGAATTTACAATACACAGAATGTCTGGCTTAAAAAGTCTTCTATTTTAGGTACAGTGACTGCAGGACACAGCTGCTGTGCTAGCAAACACACCAAGTGTATCTTAATGGGCATGGTCTGCTATGCACCCAACCTGTGTCCAGGTAAAAGCCAGCTTGGCTCACAGCCAGATCTCCTCCAATGATGTTCAATTGCAGCATTTAGCCAGCGGCTGCTTCCAGGGAGGCTCCCTGTGGAAAGCCCTGCAAGGTGTGTTGCATCCTAAGCCCACCTGGAATTCATGTGATCTCAAGATATTCCCATTAAGACTTCCTCAGACCTCTCTAGCACACTGTTAATTTTCAGAGCATTTCAATCGGAAGGGGCTCCCTGAACTATTGAGCCCCAGACCTCTGTTACTGCCAGCACCAGGTCATTCAGCACGACTTTGGCCTCACTGTCCCTTCCAAAGAGGACGTGGTGACATACCATGGTGGATCTAATTATGACAACATCTTAATTGCCATCCTAAATTTACCTGTAGGGGACTTGGTACCCTTTTTCCTATTTGAAAGACATTTCTACCACCTGCATATTCCTTTACTCAAGTCTGTTGCTCCCCATTCTGGTGTTCGTATCTCAGATCTCTTTTACCCCTCCCGCAAGAAAAGAGCAGCCTGGTAAACAAAGTGTAATGGGAAATCTGGGACTAACAGGAAGAGATTTTACCCTTCTTTCTTTCACAGCTGGAGAGAGACAGGCCCTGGAGAGGGAGGAGCTGGCTGGAGAGAGCCTTCCCAGAGCACGCAGGGATGTCAGATCACCCTGGCTCTGCAATGGCTCCTGCTCTAAGGAGGATGTTTTGGATGCAGGGAAGAGTTGTGCACCTCAAGGCAGTGCCAGGGAATGCTGGGACAGCAGCTGAGAGAGGCAGCAGCTCAAGTGGTCCCAGTTTAAGTGGAAGCCACCAGTGCTACTGGAAATCATTGTCAGCAAAGGCCAAGTCCAGATGCATGAGTCCAAACAGCTGCAGGAAACAGCAGCAATCACAGACCTGAGCAGGGCAGCAAAGCCCAGGGAGAAAGCAGGAAGGAGAAATGGGGTCCTCTTGAAACATGGCCTGAGATGAACTTCTGGATGGCACTTGGGTTAGAGCCTTGTCCCCCCTGCACTTGCATCTAACAGCTGGTCTCCACACATACCTTCACTGGACTTGGTCCTTCCCCTCCCCAATTCCCACCTCTGTGCATTTTTAGCTGTCTCACAGCTGAACACAGCACACAATCCTCCTCCATAATTCCAAACACCCCCTTCTCTTGAATTCCTTTTTTCCATGAGCAGCAGCTGGGGACACAGATTGACTGAAAGCTGTGAGGCAGTATAAACAATACCATAAATAGACTTCAAATGACCCAACAGGAGCCTGGTACCCCTGAAAGATCAAAACCACTTTTCTCACTACACACAGAAAAAAAGCCACCTGCTCTCACATGCCTGCAGCAATCACTGCCTGATAGGGTTCTCTGCAACAACCTCCCCATTCCCTTGCTCCAAAGCTTCCCTTCTACCCACTGTCAAGCCCCTGAGACTCGTACCATGTCTGTGTCTTCTCTGCTAACCTGGTGATGGACAGCACTGCCCTCAGCATCTCGGATGTACATTCACTTCCCTTCTCTGCTGTGTCACTGGAAGGGGCTGTAATCTTCCAGGGTTGCTTTGTTTTACTGGAAGTAATACTCTCCATCCTCCAAACTCCTCCTAGCTTGGTTTATCTATTCTATACACATGCTGCTCTCTAATAACAGTAGTGCAAGCCCAGTAGCAGATTTTGTCATCTTTCAGGAAGTGGCTGATAAATTAGATTGGATGTTCAGTCCCATCATGGAGCAGCAGACCTGCAGAACCTCTGGTGCCTGCGACTTCACCCTGGGCACACAGGCACAGTCCTCATTTAACCCTGAGACTTTTTACTCCTTCCTCATTATTACAGTGTAGCAATGCCTGAGCAGAGTAAGCTGTCCTGTTAAAAGGGCAACCAAACCAGATGTTTGGCATTTTTGGTTACCCTGAGCCTGGCTGAACTCAGAAGAGTCGCCTTTTCCACTGCCCAGTTTCATACATGTGGAAACTGGGCTTCAAGAAAGGGCAATCCTTTCAAGGCTTCTCTTAAAACAAGAGGTGCCTAACAAGTCATCCACTCCTTTCACCTTTAGTTCCTCTCCTGGAGGGAGGCATGAATTACAAAGTGCCCAGGGGAAAAGGCTGTCCAGGAAGGCTCCTTTTCTTTAGGTTTTTACCTGAAGCATCTAAAGAAACTCAACACTACCGGGACCTGTCCAGCCTGCCAGGAAAGAAAAGCAATTGGCAGACACCACTGCACAGTAGAGATGAACCCATATGCCTGGGCTCAAACTCATGCCCTGCTCCAGAAGTTCAAGGGCATTGAGATCAGATGTTTTGATTGACCTCATTATATATAAAGGGACCATCTGCAAAAGCTCAGATCTGGCTCCAAGCTTCTTCCAAGTCCAGGTTTGGGATTTTGGTTTGAACCTCCTCCTAACTCATTCAAACTCTGCCAGGGCACAATGAAAGCATGGTGCACAATACCAAGAATCCTTTCCATATCCAAGCTGAGCTCAGCTCCTACTCTAAATCCCTAACTCTAAACTGACTTTCAGGTGTGCCCACCATCCTATGGCTCCCCTGCAAACCACAGCCTCTCCCTCCTTGCCTATTTTACACCTTTCTGCCACACTGAGGACCCTCTCTGAATGCCTATTAATAGAGTATATAAACCTGAAAAACAGGGAGTAGTGATGTACATACGAACTGTCTCTATTTGCAAAGGTATGTGGCAAGGGATACCTTCCAAACCAAATGTGGGAGATCAACAGATTCAGCACACTCCCAGATTCCCTGTAGGTCTCACAGAGGCAAAACATTTCATAAACAGTGAGCAGCTGTGACAAGAGACCTTTTCTCTTTCCTTTATTCCTGAAAAAAGAATTGCATCTTTGAGATCCCATTGACAGCCATCCT
Organism: Corvus hawaiiensis; assembly: GCF_020740725.1. Lineage (NCBI taxonomy): Eukaryota > Metazoa > Chordata > Aves > Passeriformes > Corvidae > Corvus > Corvus hawaiiensis. Next base: position 13,592,296 of record NC_063223.1, read on the forward strand.
CCCTTAACAATCTGCTTGACTCAACACAGGCCATGCTCTTGAGACTTGTTAAGGGAGGGGTGGGGAAGACATCTCTACACTGTTCTCTTCTTTCCTCCTTTCTTTAATCAAAGAAAGAAAACGGGGGGAAAAAGAAAAAAAAAAAAAAAAGCAAGGAGGAGGAGGGGAACCAGTAACCCCCTCCTCCCCACTCCTTGGCTTTCTCCCCTATCTTCCTGGCTGTCAGATGCTCTGACATTCCCTGCACGTAAGTGTTTTGCTTCAAAAGTTAGAAGAGAGGGAGAAAGAGAGACTGCACTGCACAGTCCCTGTTGATAAGGTTCAAAGCAGACAGAGATGCCTCAGAAGCACATGTGGTCTCTCCCTCTCTCCCTGTTACAAGAGAAGAAAGAAGAGCTAAATTCCATGGCAGACTTTGCTTCCTCCTGCTGCTGTTATCTTTCCTTGCACACAGGCTGGAGGTAGGAGAAAGATAGAAAATGTCCTGTTTACCTTGCAATTTCTCTCCACCCCCAGCCCCCTTTGAAATGTCATCTCTAAGCTGCTTTTTCAGTCCCAATTTTTAATGGCATTTGTAAAAAGAATGAAATATTTTGGACACGTTTATCTGCCAAGCTGTTGTTTCCCCCCATCTCCCCACATTGTTTTACAATTTTCCAGAAGTTGAGATGAGCCCAGCTGAAGTTACTCAAGGAAAAACCCTGTTAAAAATCTTCCTTGCTGTTATTATTTCCCCAACTTTGTCATTATCTGACTTTCGCCTTCCTCTACCCCTTGATAAATCTCTCTTATTTTTCCTCCCTGCTTTGCACTGCAGTAGAGAGGAAACACCACAAAGTTACCACCACATTACTCATTTGGGGAGCCCAGCCATGAGTGCTCTGGCCTAGAAAAATCATCACAGCCATCTGTCTGTCTCTTGTGCTGGAGGAGAAACAAGCACACACACTTACTAAAAAGAAAGAAACCCAAAAACCATGAAAGTCAGAAAGTAGCCACCAGAACCAGCAGCCACAGAGGATATTGAGATAGAGTTTTGGTCACTTCGCCGAGATTTCAGATGAGCCTGGTGGGCCAAAAGCCCTCCCCCTATTGCCTTCAAAGGGGAATTAAGATACCTAAGAGGGATAGCAGAGGGGAGTCAGTAAAAGGTAAAGAGCTCAGCAGGCTGCCCTCTCCCTTCCCATCTGTCTAATCGGAGCATCAATCTGCTCAAGGTGGAATATCCCCTTCAAGAGCACCTTAGGACAGGCCCAGCAGCCCTCTGAGGTTAGTTTATGCTTTCTGGTCGAGGTGGTTGGGACTCAGGTATTGGGTGGGTACCTTGGGATCCACAGGTGAACTCTTATCAGCTCCTGCCTCTGTCTGGAGCCTCCTCCCTTACAGGTGAGGTGCATAGAGAATTTAGAGCCATGCATACAAGCTTTGTAACTATGACCAAGAAAAGCCCAACTTGCACTTGCTTCTCTCTTCCTAAGTAGGAATAAGGCTTTGACTCTCTCATCCCACTAGGACTGCTGAGAGCAAAGGTTTCATCTCTCTTGGAGCTGGTTCTCGGAAGACCTCTACGTTCACATCCTGCATGTGTTCTTGCATGCTCTGCAGCTGGGTTTCCTCTGCAGCCATCAGAGAAAAGGTGGCTGGAGGTAAGAACTGGTGTCTGGAGAGGACTGGACATGAGGGGACAAGAAGGGATTTATCTCTGCAGTGACTATCAGTATATTTATCTTTCTCTCCTGTTGTTGCATCAACTGCCAGAGATGAGCTAACAACTCAGCAGTGACATTTGAGGAGCACACAAAATGGTTTTGTCAAAACATGAATGATAACAAAGGCCCTTTGTGTTATCCGTGTTTACTAGGGAAGGCTGGCATGGGAGGGAAAAACCCCTGACACTATCCCAGGGTGTTAACTACATCCAGATTGGCATTTAGTTAATAATTTATACCAGACATTAAATACTCTCTTTCCTATGCAGTGAGGAATTTAGGCTGTAGATGGAGAATATTTCCCTGCACAGCCATGCAGTCGTTCCAGGAGGGCACTGGAGGCTGCAGGCTGTTTTTAGCCTGTTGCATGGACAGCAGAGCAGGGAGGGAGGATTTTTGACTGAAAGTAATTGCATAGTCCCTGTTACTGGTAGCTGGACTTGGTGTCAGTACACTGAAAAACTCTTGTCTCCTTTCCTGAGTGTTTTCCTGCCAAAAGAGAAGAAACTCGAGAAACTCCAAGAAGTGAAGACTCAGTCCAGCTTCTACTTGGCCTGAATGTCCAAAGACAGAAGAACCTCTACCCCTTTAAAAGATAAGGGGTGTTGATGCTATTGAGTTCTCTTCATCCTTTTCATGAAGAGTGTCACATGTGCTGGATGATATTTAATGCTTCCCTATCCCAAACTGTCCTGGAGATGCTGCTGAGGGACGAATTTACACCGAAAGCAGCTTCATAATTCTTCATGGAAAATCTTTGCAGGGGAAAGCACTGACCACTCTTCCCAACAGGCCAACTGATGCTTCATGAAGATAACTGAGCCCTATCCATGACTATACCTTTGTCTGATTTGGCTGGGAAGATTTATCTGACATCTGAACTATGAATTCCTAGTCTGAGGGTCAATATCCATAGTTGAGGCCTTCAAAAACAGCCCAGGAGTGTGGCAGGAGAGCTGAGTGCTCTGGGGTCTCTTTGTTGCCCCTACCCTGTGAAGAGTCCTTGCTGTGGGTGAATGTTGTTCAGTCCCTGTGCCAGAAAACATCCTGTTTACTTCATCATCCTGCCTTCCCCATCACACACAGCACACCTCGTTTCCCAGTTCACAAACACACATAGTGCTGAGGAATTTCTCTGTGAATTACAGTCATCAAGAAACAGGGTGCAAACGTCATTTGCTCATGAAGGGAAGATACAGTGGGAAAAGAGACTGGTCTATGCTAGAGATGGCTCTGTGCAGCCTGTGGTGACAATTCTGCATTGCAGTGAGGGCATTTTGCAGCCAGAGGAGCAACACTCCGAAGCAGCAGGGCCCTTGCTTAGAAAGTGAGTCTGAAATAATTCTATAGCTGCCTCCATCTCTTCCCATTTTAGTTCATAGGCACAAGAGTGCAGATGCAAACTGCAGACTGGTAATGGAGCAGTTTGGGAACACCTATATAAGCTGCAATTCAGGACCTAGTTCCCCAAGTGCCCATTTCAGACTCTGTTGCTGTGAAAGAAGCATTTGGGGCAGAAAACAACTTACTGCAGAATAATAAAAGCAGGAGACTTGGACTTTACAATCTGTTCTGAAGAACGTGAGTTCACTTACCACACAGTGAAGCAGCAATAAACGTCCCAGTAGGTAAAAGCAAGCCCATGCTGGTTACCACTGTATATCACAGCTAGCCTCACCTGGCTTATCTTGCCTCGGGGCATGAGATCAGTTTGTTCTGCAAGTCACCTGCACTTGATGCAAAAAACCTAAAGTTCCTGCCCATCACATCTGATGCAGACATTTCGAAGTTCAACATCTAGTCTGTTTTCAATTTTTCCTTCAAATACCAGAAGTGATTGCACCACATTATGGACTAATCGCCTGTCAAATTTAATTTCTTAAGATGAGGTTGCTTTAGAGCCAAGTGAATGAAAAGGAAAAAATACCCTGTCCAAACCCACTAAATTTTTATTTTTATGCTTGTATAGTTACCTGAAAATTGGAGCTTTCCTTAATCTTTTGGTTTAACTATATGGCAAACACATTACTGTCAGTCTAGGGCATTATATGCAAAATTTGATCTTCCAGTAGGTCTTCATATTTAAACTGTAATGAAATGAATTTCCTTAAAGTAGCACAAGGTCCAGCAAGGGGCAAAGTCCTTTTCTGTACTTATTACTGAAGATCAAACACAGACCTTCATCTTCTCTTATGTGAAGTGTCTGCACTATCTGTTGGGACAAGGCTTCTCACTTTATACATGGCCCACCTGAAGGCCTCAGAGATATAAAGGTTTATTAATGCTCTTCAGTCCTAGGAAGGGGCCTCACCTCACCAGCCCACGTGTGCTGTCCACCACAGGATGATAACCATTGTTGGCACAGAGAAAACTGGGCCCTGTGTGTGGATTTTGGTGCAAACCTAAACCCAGGCTCCCATCCCTCACCCTGTGTGGGGACAGATCTCAAATTTTGACAGGAGGTTACGGTCTGATGCAAGTTCATACACATGGGGAAAAATCTCAGAGAAGCCTCAGTGTGCAAACCTTTCCCCAGTGGGAATACCTTGTAGCTCAGCTGCTAAAATAGCTAAAATTTGGGTTTAAGCGTGGCTTAGTGCCTTGACCCTGAGCCTGTAAAAGAGAGGACAAGGAGGGGGGTAAAAAGTTAGCAGAACCCTTGAGGATCTGGGTGGCAGAAAAAGAAAGTCCAAGGAAACTTTGATTGAAAGAGGAGAGAAGTAACAGAGCAGAGGCTCCCAGTAAAGATGATAACCCTACTGGTGTCAATAACTAGGATATGACACACATCTGTGTGGAGGCAGTCTAAGCTTTACAGCTCTCCCAATTAGCCAGGTAGACTATGCTTTTTTTTTTTTTTTTTTTTTTTTTTTTTTTTGAAGGCTTCTTAAGAAAACACAAAGCTAGAAAATTACTTAGTGGAAACATCACTATCTAAAAGAAAGTTACTTTGGACAAATACCAAAAAGAGAGGCAAACAAAAATTAAGATTGTCTGTGAACCAGTGGAAAACCTTTTGAAGTACCTATAATCATTCTTGATGTATTATCAGAGAGACCAAGTCCAGCTCTGATCTGCTAGTGTTTTTCATCTGCAGTTTCCAGCATGCTTTATAGCCTCCCTCTGCCTCCTTTCTTATAGGAAAGCAGAAGAGAAATTTGTTATGGCTGAGTGCCTCGGGTCACACAGCCAGCCAGTGACTGGCAGAGATACCAAGTGTGCTGCCTCCCAGAAGCAGTCTAATTTATTGATTTTCCTCATGTGGGTGTAGACTGTTGCTAATGAGAAGAAAGAACGGTGGAAAAAAAAATGATTCCCAGCTCCTACCACCGACCAGAAATATCCAACCAATTTTGTCAACGGCAGATTTTCCCCAAAGTCTCTCTCATTTCCACCTTGCATACCCTGGTTGGCTCAATCTTCTCTCCTCACCAGTGATTTCACTGGACTACGCTGTGCTGAGGATCATATCAGCCCTTTCTGTAGCTAGAGGTTGAAATATTTATTGGGGAACAGGGTGTTTCTGAAATGATAAGAAAACTTGTAAAATACATAGTTATTTGTGGAAACTATCATCAGTAAACAAGTTACCAGCCAAGAGTTTCCAATTTCTAGTTAAGCCATGTCAACATGGCCTGAAAGAAGGGCTTGAGGAAATTTTACCAAGCTTCTTCAAACTTTTTAAGTGATAACACAGTGGTTTTACAGCACGCATGTAAACCCATGCACAGTGAGATAAAAGTTTTGCTCTCACGTTGCCATACCACAGCAAACAGCTGGGAATTCTTCTGAAGTCTCTTGCTGAACCCACAATTTTCCTGGGTTCACACTGGTTTTGCATGCAGCTCATCAGCACAGTGGAGCTGAAGGAGCAGAGCACTGCTGGCCCCTCCTCCAATGCACTGAAAACTCCCTTCTCAGAGCCTCCAAAGAGGCTTTAAAAGTGGCTGAAGTGGGTCTTGCAGCTGGCCCTGGTGAAGGGGAGAATGATGCCCATTTGTTTCCACGTTAATTCAGGTCTCCCACCTTTGTGGGGACCAGAATAATTTTCATGTGGATGGATTGGTGCTGGTGCCTCGGGCTTTGAGCAGCTTAGTGGCAGGGTTTGAGAGGGAAGAGTTGCAATAGGAAGGACAGTGAGTGATGGTGAAACACGGCGTGTCCACAAATAAATGTGACCATTCCCCTCCCCCTACTCTCTGCCTTTTCTATTTCAATACACACAAGCACTGATGTTAATAGAGCTGACTTCAGAAAGGCAGCAATCACCGCAAGCATGAACGTCTGGGAATTAGCCTGGAAATAAGATGAACAAATAGCCTTGGGAAACTGCTTGCCTGCTATCTCTCCAACCACAGCCCCTTGCTTCTCTAGGGAATTGGTGCTCCTCCTACAAATTGGTTACACCACTGAACTTGCTTTCCCTCTCTGTCTCATGTCCATCCCAGTCTCTGTGGCTCTGCAGTGCTCTTCAGGGGCCTGATGTCCAGGGCAGACCCCAGACACCTCCTCAATCCACATCCAGAGCCAAACTGGTGCTTCCCTCATCCCTGCACCGCAGTGTTCTTAGGAAGGAAACCTGGGTCACAGGCCGTGCAGGAGCCACAGTTTCTTCTGCAGGTCTCCAGGGGGGGCAGTCAGGGATGTAGGTCTCCCTACAGGACATACCTGTCCCTCCTGATCTGGACACATCCAGGGCATGTTTCCTCTTGGCTGGGTGCCTCTGCAGGCTTAGAGCCAAACACTGGGAAACATGAGATAATGGGAGCTTGGGTGGAATTAGTGATGGCTGCATGCAGCCCATTTAATGTGTCTGCAGAAACTCTTTTATTTTTTCAGAAGAGATGCAGAAAAAAAGGGATGATTCTCCATTGTTCTGCATGTTACTGGCAATAGAAATGGAAAATATTCTCGTCCAAGCCAAGAGCTGTTCAACACTTTTGGGAATAGGGAGGTGTAAAAGTTGTCTGCCAGCTGTCTTATCCCTTCTTCCTGCTTTTTAGTCAAAGGATGGGATTTATTGTGCAGCCAGCAGCTGGATACCTCACCTGCATCTCCTGCTCTCAGCCATGCAGTGCAGTCCTCTCCTCTGCACAGTGCTGACTCTCCCATGAGCTGCCTTGGGGAGTTAAACAAGCAGGGAGTTATTCCCTTCTGCAGGGTAGCTTCTATTGCACTGTGCTGGAAAGATTCCCCCCCATAAATCAATAGGCTGCAGGAGGGCTCTGATCTGAGTGTGTGTGATAAGATGTGGTCAGCACAGAAGCACTGCCCATCCTCCTCCCCTCTGAGAGGTCTGTCCTACTGAAGTGGCTGAGAGTCATGGTGGAAGGCAGAAAATAGAACAGCCTTTAAGCCAGTGGCTTAAAAGTTTTTAGGCTCCCAAGTACAGAATCATTAAGGTCGGAAAAGGCCTCCAAGAACATCGAGTCCAACTTCTGACCCAGTGTTAGGATAATGGAAATACTGGCAATCAGACAGCATCAGAGAGGAATTGCTCTGGAGAAATCAAAACTTGGAGGGTGGATCGGTGGCAACGGTCCCCATCTTCAACAAGGATAAATCCTCTGAACCCGCTTATTCACCTCTGCAGGAAAACTGGTTCTCAAAAGGCTCCTGTAAAAGGAAAGGGAGGGTGGGGATGCTCTTTGTATGAACCTAAGCATCCTGCTTGAGGGTAACAGAAACACCCATTAGCTTCAAAGCCTGGGTTGCTTGTGTCTTCCTTTGAGAGAAGAGAGCCCCAAGGAAGCATCTTTATTTAGAAGGCTCCAGAGAGACATTCTGTACTGAGTACAGAGGAGCAACAGGCCAGGAACCAGCTTCCTGCTCATGCCAGCGCTGTAGTTAGGGGAGGCTGGGTCTTGTGTGGGAAGGAGGGTTCCTGGGCTATCTGTGAAGGGATTGGGAAAAGTTGCCACAAATACCTGGCAGTGAATAATCCCCTGCTAGATCACAGATGACTGAGGCGAGGTGGGGAGACTCAGACATTCAAGTTGATACCTAATAGGTCTTTTCCACCTCTGATTTCTATGATGTGCTGTACACAAAACAATAAGCAGCAGCTAAAATCAATGCACAGCCAGAGCCAAGTGTAGGGGTTTTAATCAATCCAAGAAGCCGTTTATTGTGAGGATCCAACAAAGCCACAGAGATTATCATTACTACACATGAAAAAGGGACGTGGAAAGCAAGAGGGAAGCATTGAGCTCCTACTTTGTGGGGACTGAAAATTGAACCTATTGCTTCTGTACCTGTCAGGCTTAATAGTGGCATAGCAAGAGTGAATAACTCTGGCAGGGGTGTGGAGAGAGGGGATCATTAAGTCCCAGGTATTGATCAATGCTGAGCTTAGAACAGGAATAGCTTTTGACTACCTATGCTTGGGAAGGATAGCTTAGCCCCCAAGGTAAATGATGTTTTCCACTGACACATCTGGGTGAAACATTGAGGAGCTGTGAACAGACTGGCTCGTGAAGGGATAGTGTACATGAAGGCAGATCTTCAGGATATGGAAAAATCAGTAAAAAAATATTCTGCCCACCCATCTCCTTTGCAAGCGAGAACTGGCCATTCCTCTTTCCCTCAGCAGGGTTTTAAGAGGATGGAGTATGTTATGGAAAATGCCAATAATTGGGAGCAAACAGTTGCTGCACATGGTGCAGAGGTGGGTGCCATGCCCTCTGAATTCTCCTGCCTGTGGACAAAAGCCACCTCTGACTCCAGAAAGGGGATCTTGTCTTTGTTTCTTGGCACACACTAGATGCCCAGGTCTAAGTGCTTCTAGCAGATTTAAAGTTAAAATTGGATCCAACTTCCGAGTCTGGACCAGTTTTCTTCTGAATGTGAAACAATGAGGGCCTTCAGGCTCAGGCAAGAGCAATTGCTGTGTGGTGTTGGTGGTGACAGAAGTAGCCCTGATGTTGAACAGCAAGGAACTGTAGTTCATAAATGATGACCTCATAAAGTATATTGGTGCATCTCAATACGATTACCAAGTAGATGGTAATTAAACTTCAGCAATTTCAGGAACACAGTAATTTTCATTACACAATATTTGGAGGGGTTGTAGAGGTAACGGAAGGAACTATATAATCTAATAGACCTTTGCAAGACCTTTTCCATCTTCATCTTCTTTGATGTTCTAAATGTAAAAACTGAGCAGAACCATCACTCCAAGCAACAAGGAAAAATGCACATTGTAGCAGATGTTCAGAGCTGCCCAGAAGAAGATGGGAGGAAAGTGTAGACTTGGCTCAGTTCTCTATCCCACCAGGAGATACCCAGGGTTTCTTTACCTTCCCCTGCTCCCAATTCCTTCAGACATTTCACTCTCTTCTGTTAGGACACCTAAATTCTTCCTACTTGCTGCCACACCCAACTCAGGATCACAGCTGCTGAAGTGGCAGCACAGGGACAGGGACACTGAGCAACACCACACATATGACAAGGCCCAAAGCCTGGGCTCACTGGTGGTTCTGATCTTCCCCTTCCATCCCCACACAACTCAAAGGCCACAGCAGTTGTGGCCAACTTGGTTTTCAACTGACAAACATCAACACGGCTCCAGGGCTTTTTCACCACCAGATTTTTTCCAGAAGTCTGCTGTCCCCACACAGCCTCTTCAGCTCTGGCAGTTACCATGTTATTGATATCCAAGAGACCTTGTTTAAAAGTTTGCATGGACATGGCTGTGGGGCAGAGCTGTCTCTCAGTGACCACTTCCTTGTCTGCCTTACTGCAGAGCAGGATCTGAACTCCCTGTGCACAAAATGGTTGAGAAAGCCATGGCTGAATCCCCATTCATGAAATACCAGACAGTGCAAGGCAACAAGAGCCAATTCTTTGCTGCTCTTTAGCCATGCCTCCATTTACGTCACCATCTGTGCATTTTGCATCCCCCTTTTCATTCCAAAACTTTCAGTGCCGTGGCCATGAGAAATAAACATGCAGAACAAGCACCCAAGAGCTGCAGAGAGGAGAAAACCCGAACAAAACAAAACATTCATTAATCTCTCTTTAATGTATCTTTTCCCCTTTCCCTCCCCATAAGAGGAGATGGTGGGGGCTGGCAACGGGGAGGGACGATCCCAGCAGAACAGCCTAACTATAAAAATATGAGTGCAGTTGCTAAAAGCCCAATCTATTTTCAAATGATGTGCTCTAATGGAATGTTGCTGTACATCTTTTGATGAGACAGGAGTCTATTTAAAAAGACAGGCGCTTTCGAATGTGCTTTTAAACCCCGTCTGTCAATTAGAACAACATCAAGGGTTCAGTGGTTGGGAAAAAAGATGACAGTAATGAAAAGCTGGGAGGGCAGCAGAAGAAAAGAAAGATAAAGACAAAAAAAGGTGGGGGGGAAAAAAAAGAAGACAGGAAGAAAAGAAAGAAATCATTATTTTTAAAAAAAAGCAAGAAAAAGGACGTGAAGGTAGGGCAGAATAAAGATTTATAAAGAATAGCAGAGAATAAAGATTCATGAAACAAGATTGCACTCTTTTACCCCCAAAATTATATATTCATTCATAGCCAAGAAGGATGCTGAGTACAGAGAAAGCAGAAAATGCAATGCCTCTTAAAATCTGATTCCCTGCATTACTCAGCATCTCTAAGTAAGGGAGAAGAAAGTGATGCTCAGCCTTCCATGGATGGATCCCATGCTGGGACCTCTTCCTGCAGCTCTGCCATGAACCTGAGCAAACGTAGGAAGAGAATTTAATCTTTGAAAGGCACTAAGGTGAGGATCACAGTAGGAAAAAAGTCCATGAGGAAATTTATAACTGGTATTAAGTGCAGGATGCAGAGAGCAGTAAATAAGTCACTGGGCCACAAAGTGAACGTGGCAGGAAAAAAAACTTTGGGCTGGGTTCTCCCCAAGGGAATGAATTCTCACCTGCAAACTGGAGGTGTCAGGAAAGGTGAAGGTGGGCACCTCCACATCAGAGGTGGGTGCAGTGCAAAGAAAGTAAAAATCATATGTGGTTTTGGTTTGGTTTCCCAATCCCAATGCCCAAGATGCAAGACTCAGAGGTCTAAATGCTCCCATAAAAGTCCGTGACAGAGTTTCTGTGCCTCAGTCCCCTCTGGTGCAGACAACTCTTCCATGCAGGCTCTCCTGGTGCTCACCTGTAGCAGGGAGTCCATATCCACAGCACACAGTGGTACCTGGAGCAGAGGTTTTGGCAGAACAAGTTGTATTTCACACTTTTTGCCCTGGAATGAACACATGCACTTGCCAAGAAGCAGTCCTGAGCTCTCACTCATATTGCTGGGATTTAGAGACTTTTGTTTTGTTCCTTTCTACGACTACACATTGTTTATGGCCTCTGTTGCAGCGAGCCTTAAAACGTCATAACAGTTAACATATCCAGCTCCTCGAGAAGCTAAATAAATCCTCTTCATCAGTTCCTTTTGCTACTTATGGAGCTGTTCATGAAAGGCAGTGCACTATTTCTCCAGGTTTAATTGCAGGCACTCACTGAGGTTACAGCAGAGCATGATCACAGAGCAGGGAGCCATGGGCAGGGTTAAGCCTACAGCTGGGTGCCTTGCAGGAGCCCACAGGCATCCTGGGCTGTGCTGGCACTCGCTGTGCTGAGCTCTCTACAAAGGTACAACCAAAGGGTGGAGAGAAGTTAAACCAGCGTGACAAGGAATCCTCTCTCCAGATTAGACCCAAGTGGATTTACACACCTTAATGAGAAAAACTGGAGCTTTTCAGTGTCTTTTCTCACACAATGTTTGAAGAAAGGAACATGCAATCTCTCTCTCATGTGGCAGTGTAATTAGGCAGTGTAATCTGCAGGGAGGGAGGTAAGAAAAGCAGCAAGCTAACTGGAAATACTTCATATTTTTGCATTATCTGCTGATGCATGGTAACTTGTTGCCTATGCTGGTAGCTTTCTTATATATCTCCATCCTATTTCTGGACCAAACAGTGCTTGTTCAGCCAAGAAAGCACTTTACAGGTGTCAGCCACGCAAAGATATTAATTGGGGGTAAATACCGGAGCTGAAGTTTCCCAGGTTAGACAAAAAAATCAAGAGCCCCAAAGGCTCTTTTAGGTAGCTCTTTCAGGCATTACTCCATATATATAACAAAAATACTACAGGGAAACAATTAATGGCAGAGCTGGCTGCTGCAGGAAGTTCATGGGCACAAAAATATGAACCTCTTATCAGGCCTTGGCACCCACAGGCATTCTGTCGAGTTCAGTGAAGGCTTCCTTGTCGGCCCTTATTTTCCAAGGTGGGTGTTATGGTTTAGGATAAATAAGTAGAGCTCCCTTGCACAGAGGCTGGTCAATATTTGCTGTTCCTGAAGCAGACAGGCCAGTGTCCCCATCCCTTGAGGACCAGGCTCTTACTCTCTGTGTAAGGGGAGGCACAGGACACTGCCAGGGCTGGGAGTGCAGAGAGGGTTTGGTGTGGGCACAGGATCACACCAAAGCTCCCATGTGTGCTCAGCTCAGGCAGCAGCAGCACAGGAGCCATGTCTGGAGGGACAATGCTCAGGATCTGGGGGGCTGGGGTGGGTTGGGGTCCCTCTCTGCCAGTCCTGTTTTCCTCCCCACAGAGACACCCAAACTCTGCATGTTGAGATAACACCCTTCCCTGTTTGGAGAATAAATGCACTGCAGAGTGTGAGGCGCTTGGAGACTGTGGAAAAGAGGTCTATGTAAGAACCTCCACTGAGCTGGCATGTTTAGGCAGTCACCACTCAGATCTTCAGTCATCATTACCCAGGTAAACCAGCTGTTCTTCTGCTATTTACGATCTCCCCCTTAAATCTACCCTCCCTATGACTCAACCCACAGGCTTTAAAGTGTGCAGTGTATTGACATTTATATAGTACATTTCATACACTTCCTCTCAAAGCTTTTTACAAAGCCATGAATTACATACCTGTCACCCACTGAATTCATTCATCCAAAAAAGCAGCAGTCATTACGCACTCAGCAATAAGCCTCATAACACTGCCAGCCATTGAGTTTGTATATGTGTGCACCAAAGAGATAAAGTTACTTTAATGCCATCTCTGCTATTAATGCAACGGAGAGCAAGGGAGGGGAAGGATGAGGAGAGGGGGAGTAAATGATGGGTGGGAGGGTCTGGGTCTTTCTCCATACTTAGATGTAGAGATGTAGCATTTATTAACTGCTTAAGAGGCCGCAGCTGCAGGAAGGTAATTGTGTGAGTGGCAAGGTGCCTCCATCCTGGTCTATAGAAGAGATATTAAAACAATAGAATGCTTTGCATTTGTTTTGCTCCTTTCATTCTGGGATCCCAAAGTGCTTTTTAGACATTAATTAATTCTCACTAAAGAAAAAAAAAAGACACCACCACAACTTTGGAGCGGTTTTTAGAGATGGAGGCTAAGGGGTTTGCAAATTTTCTGCAGGCTGCAGGAAGAATTAGTGGCAGAAATGAACCCTGCCATCTTGATTCCCAGCTCACTGGTCCACCTCATATACTCACCTCCTTTTCTCTACTCCTATCAACGCTGCTTCTTTTTAATCAGTATTCCAGTGGGATGGCTTTCACTGCTGAGGGAAGACTGCCTTAACTTTCATCTCAATGAACCAAGCATATGTACAGCATCTAATTAATATCTCTGGACTTGATTGCAGGCAGGAAAAAAACCTTCCTCCAGATTCCAGTGATTTTAGGATGTATTTTCCACCAGCCCTGTGAAGCCCATCTGTGTTGAGGAACTGGCAGGGATCAGTTCAAAGACAAAAAGATGGAACTCAATCTGCTGCATCCTGCACAAGTCCTGGATTTCCCCTGAATGGAGTAAACCCCGTGGTGTGCTGCTCTTGAGCCAACATTTACCCAAACATTAACCCTAATTCCTCCTCCCCATACTGTTCTGCAGTGACATTTCTGATCACGGGATTCAGCAGATTCCGATTCTGATAGTCCAAAGCCTTTCTCAAACCTTGGTGGAAAAGGGCCACCCCTGCCCAGAGCAGGTGAAGAACTGGGAGGGAACACAGCATAAATCAGGCCTTAAGAGATTTATTTAGTTGATGGACTGAAATTGAAGTGTCATAAAGTGACAGCTCCTGGTCTTACTTGAACTCTCCAATTCCAGAAGAATTCAAAAGTAGGGCTGAATGGGAGAAGTCACTAAACTGGGGAGAGGAGCTAAATGAGGTTTTTTCTTCATTTTGCTAGTCCTAATCTGGCTTTTGTAAGAGAAAGTCCCTCTTCAACCTCCAGGACACCAAGTACATGAAAGGTGTTGCTCTGGAAGAAGAAAGAGCAGAAAATAAGGTGTGAGAAAAGAAATGCTCTCTTGCTGAAGACTGCCACCACCCTAATCTTTCCTGTTCCAAGAGAAGCCAAGAGGAAAATGGTCTTTTCCCTGGTGTTACCATCAGGTAGTATTTCAAACTAATTTCCAATAGATGAATTTCATTTTAAAAGGGTGGTAAGAAAAAAATCAGTCTCGAGAAATTCTGAAAAACATCTGTCAAAATATGATCAGCTCATGATTTCCAGTCCATGAACCATTTCCTGGACTGTTCTATCAGTGGCTGGAAAGGATGAGTCCATGTCAACACCAGATGCTCATAAAAGCTATCTTTGCCCAAATCCTTCTCAATTCTCTTACCAATTTACTGCAGTCACCAATGAGGAAAGTCATCCAGATTATCAAATGACCATGAAAATTTCTACTTGGGAATGAAGGAACCAAAACAGCAATTCTGGTTTGCATTTACTGAGTGTCTCCTTGCTCAGGACACAACCTGCCAGGCACTGACATCTTCCAGATGACACCACCACTCAGCCCATGATGAGTGGTTAGACAGACAGATGGCCAGACAGACAGAGAATACAAAGATCCTTATTTGAACCCCATCCAGGGTATCACTGCCTGCAGTGAGGAATCATCACTCATTTCAGAGGGATTTCTACTCCCTGTGCCAGGTAGATGAAGCAAGTGCAGTTCATTTGAGGCCTTGCTGTGGCAGACACTGACACACATTGCGTACAGCTGCACTGATGACAGACCCTTTCTAGAGAAATTTCCTGCCTCACTTGGGGATGACTCAAGCCCAGAGTTTATAAACCTGTTTGTAAATAGCATGTGGTTTAGCAATGACAGCCTCTTTCTTAAGTCATTAATTTAAAAGCATTAATGTAGCTTAAACACACCTCCCTGTGTTCCTTTCCTCGAGGCTCTGGCCACAGCCAACATGCAGAGTGTGCTTACAAGGCTGGGAAACTCATCTGGGAATCAAACACGTCAATGACCAAATGCCCCCTCTTCAAAACCCGAAGGCCTCCAGGAAACAGGCAGGATCCAAATCACTGACCCTCAGGTAACATTCAGAAGCAAGAATACCCTGTCTGGAGAGAGAGCTTCCTTCTGCCTGCATTGGCTAAAATACACAAACATGGAATTCTCTTTGCCTCTGTTTTCACCAAATCACAGTTCTCAACGGGGTTTCAATATGGTCTCTCAATTGGAGATACATTCAAAAATCCCTCTACAAATGGCAAAATAGAATATAAAACAACAAAAAGGACATTGCTTTAAGTCTAGCTAGATTGCAGTTATTATGAAAAAAGATATTTTACATTTCTTTAGTAAATTCCACAGTAAAGCATTTAGCAGCCTACTGCTAAAATTTTAAAAGCAATATGTTGGATCATATGCCTACGACCCACTAATTTAAATGAAAAATAGAGACAGGCATTTACTACTCCTACATATTCCGTGTCTCCCTTCCCAGCACACACCCTTGCATGCACATGGAAATCCCTTTGGCCACGTGGTGGTTTCTGGGGTTGTACTGCTGAGCTGGTTTTTTGGAAAAGACCAACTCATTCAACTGGCAGTCAAGAAGAATGAGATCTCAAACTGCACATAAAGGAGGAAAATGGAGAAGAAAACCCATTTTTATTCACAGGCTGTGGAGAGAAGACCTATCAGTCATGCCTAGAAGGGACACGACAATTTCTTGGAGAGTCAAGATGCTCAGGGCATTAAATTTTGTATCTTATTCTAAGTGCTAGAGAGAAATAGTCCCCGTCCTCTGCTGGGCCCCTCATCTCAGCCATGACCAGAATTCCAGCTGTTACATCCGTGGATGGTGCCACTGGGGCATTCCTCAATGCCCTCATATTTCAGACCAGGCTAATCCCACCTGTGAGTACACTGTGTATGGAGTGTGTCACAAAGGAGGAAGCTGCTGCATGAGGCTCTGTGTGTTGCTGATGAGGGCAGAGTGGGCTTAAAACTGTAGGAAATTTAAAGCTGGTTCCAGTTCACAGTGATGTCAAACCACAGGAAATGAAAGCAGAAAGTGGAGATTTATGAAAAAGTGGCAGGAGTCATTATTATGTGCGCAGTATTGATTGAAGAAGATCGTGTTGCCCCCAAATCGAAATGGCTTTTACGTGTTTGGGCCCATCCTGACAAAAACACTTTCTTCTGTGTTGACGAGGCCATGTTGCCATGGAGATGCAGGGCTGGATGCTTGGCAAAAGCACGTTTCGATAAGGCAGGTCTAATGGATATATTTTCACAACATTCACAGTTCCTTTCTGCTCATTTTCTCCTGAGCAGACTTGTCCACTTCTTCCATTTTGCCACTTGATGAAAAAATATCTTTTTAATCTTTTAATTTAGCTTAGATTTCCCTCCCTCCAGCACCAGAGCTTGCCAATTAAACTACTTATCTGAGATGCTCCACACCAAGGCCAAGTGCTTGCTTTTCATTATCGGGTTGGGTGGCTTGTTTTCACCCTCCCTGCTCCATGTCTGAACCTCTTCGCTGCTTGCTGTATGTTATAGATGTTGTGATACACGATATGAGCTTAGAGTTTCATGCTAGTGGAAGAGGCCATAGGTTCATCTTTTCTTTAAGGCAGCCCTTCTGAAGTCCTTAGGACAACAAACCAATGTTGTGTTGGCTGGTACATGTCTTGGAGCATACACTGATGCTGCCTGGGCCAAAAGCAGGAATGGTAATACAGCATCACCTAGAAGAGAGGCAGAGTTTAGTTAAATGTTTTTAATTCTGGGTGTCTGTTTATCTTTTTACTATAAGCAAATGCAAGTTTCTTTTAAACTAATTTGAATAAAAGAGCAATACCTGTGCTTATGCAGGTACACAAATACAAGCATTCCTACACACAGATAAGTAACTTCACATCCAGTTCCATTCAAACATCTTTTCCTGGTTCTTTTGAGTATCTTTGGACCATCTTCTGGAATCTGTTTGAGTTTCTTTAGCAGGAATAGCCAGTGGGCATATTGACTAGAAAGGATGCTCACAAAAACATCCTATTTGAATGGAAAGAGCAGTCTGAAGAAATACTTTAAGTCAGTGAATTGAAAAATATATATATATTCATGCCACAAAATGCATTTATGCCAGGTGGCCTCTGTGACCAATTAAAATTAGTAAATTCCTTTTGGTTTGGGGATACTCTTAATGAACTTCTCCTGGAGAAAAGAGCAGACCAAGAAGTATTTGCATCAGCAAACAATTTCAAACAACCAATTAGCTGGAGAAATCAACACTGCAAGCATAGAAAATTCACAAATAGAAAAAGAGGCAAAATTCATCCAATAAATTATTCATCATGAATTATTTGTCCAGTTTCCTTTAGATGTGGCCTAAGTTATTACTAATTAGTTATGGATACCTTTACCTACCAAGCCAGACTTTGTTGAGAAGTGGAAAAAACCATTATCCTCAGTGGTGATTTGAAGGTAAAGCTGGTAACTCAAAGCTTGCGTCACCAAGTGACTCTTACAAGCTCTCTTGTTCCAGCTGACAATAACAGAGGCCAATTTTCAATGGGGACAGTTATCAAAGGGAATATTCATCTCTTTTCCCCCGAGTCAGAGCTGAGGCAAGCTGTTGAGTCAATATTTTGGAGGCGTCATTGTTCAGCACATTCAGAAAGTGCCCGGAGGACTGCAGACACCAGGGCTGTCACTCAGACATTTTACAAAGACTGGGATGTTTCTTTGTCCTTTTGTACATGCCAGTGTTCTTGGAAAAAGAAAAGAAGAAATGAGATTTAGTATCACAGGATTCCTTGTTTCTTTGGCTTTGCCTCTGTCTGGGCTATATGTCATATAATAGGGCTTTGGCCCAGGACGTGGGCTGTGAGATGTGAGGCAAATGGGGCAAGGGAATAATCATCCAATAAGCAAATTCATTTCATCTCCTCATGCTTCAATTTTGCCATCCACAAGACACTGCTAATGATACTTCCCCCTGCTCTAAGATCTTTGGATGCAAAAACCCAGCATTAACTCTTTAAAAAGGCTAATCCCCTTTGTCTGCTTTAACCACAGAAGCATGCAAAGCTCAGTGTCAGATGTGCCTCTGCAGTGCAGAAGAGCTATAATTGGGAGCTCGGAAAGGTACAGGGGAGAAGGGGCAAAGACAGCCAGGAGCAGGGAACTGCTTGAGTAGGAGGAGACACCAAGGAGGATCCTGTGGATCCTGAGGGAGGATGTGATGAGGTCTGTGGGACCATGAGAGGTGGGAAGCAGTGGAGCAGGAGCAATTTTTCACCATGTTGAGTAAAATAAGAGTGACTTGTTAACAGATTTAAAACATGTAAAACACAGTCCTTTCCACACCACTCCTAGTGACTCTGGGATTGTACCCAAGAGCTTGTTATCACCACAGATGGAACTGTTTTTTAACAACATCCCTGACCGATCTACGGACTCTGAGGAGAATTAACAGACTTCCCCACCACCCTTAGGACAACTGTCAAATTTTGCAGGGTTTTGAGGGCCTGTGCACAGTTCTGTCCTAAGCATCAGATGTTTGCAGCCACATGTCTGTAAATGCCCTGAGTGGGAAGATATTACTAAAACACAGAAGGTATCCTATTAACAGGACATCTGCATCTGCACACAGCCACATGCAGCCAGTAGATGAACACAAGACTTACTCTGGTTCCCTTGTTCATCTGATTACAGGATGGGAGATCAGAGAGGAGGAGGAGGTCTGAGTACACTACACCTTCCTTGTAGATTTTCTCTGTGGAGTTTTCACATGGTCACGCTTCATTGATAAAATGAGTCCCAGGAAGGTTTATTCATTTTACTGCTTATTGTTTTCTCTAACAGGTGCAATCACTATAATTAGGTCTGTACAACGGCATTTTCTTGTTACTCAAATTCCTTCTGTCTCTCAGACGCTCCTGGCTATAGCACTACAGTGGCTGCTGCTTAGAGAATGAGTAAAAATGAGTTGTTTTCTTTCCCTCCTTTTTCTTCATTCATCCATATTAAGCCAAGAAAAACACACCCTCCATCTCACACAGATAATTTCTTCCTTGTCTTTCTCGGGCTCAACCAAAGATGTTAACAAATGCCCCACTCACTTCTGATACCAGCATCTTCCTTGAAAACACAGCACAGACCCACACCAGAGCAGACCATAGTTAATGTGAAAAGGGAAGAAAAAAACAAGGCTGTCCCTGGAGAACTGCCCTTTGCCTCCAGTCTTGGATGGAGGGAGACCAGGCAGCTCAACAACTGACACTCAGAGATCCCCAGCAGTTCTGGGGCAAAGATTGATAGCCAACAGTTGAACACGTGTCCACTACATCTCTTCCTGCTTTAGAGGCTGTGGTTTCTTACCCCCAGCTAAATGCACACAAATACATAATCCATCAGGAAAGTGGTGTAATACCAGGCAGAGCCTGGTTCAAATACTCAGGAATGCGTGGATGCATCCAGTTTAACCAGCAAAAAACTACCTTTTGAAGCCACATCAAACCAAAGCCTTCCATCCCAGAAAACATTGAGCTTGCCTAGAAAACAAAGGAAAACACCTCTCTGTTGGCACTGTACACAAATGGGTATTTTGCCTGTCATTTTCTTGCCTCATTATATGATGTGCCAAAAATGTAAACTCAAATATTCCCTTGGAGTGGGGTCTTTCTGGAAATGATGGGGCTGCATGTTGGCAGAGGCCTCAAGGCCCGATGGGTTTGAGGCTACAAGCAGCAACATCTCACTGAGAAAATGAGGCTCTCAGGATAACAACTGGGGGGATGTGTGCTGCTTTCAGTCAATCAAGCCCAAACTCAGTCACGGAGTAATCAAGCTCAATTCAACCGACTTCTGCGTTATTATTGTTATTATTTATCACTTGAATTACTGGAGCACCTTGAGGAGGCAACTGAAATGAGAGCGGAGAGAGCTGCTGCTGTACAAAGATATAATGGGAGTGTGGCAGTCAGGGTGAGCACACAGGCTGCTGAGAAGAGGCTGGCAACAAGCTGAAGAGAAATGGGGATGCAATAAGGCTTTTGCAGTGTTCGTCTCCTGGCCCTGCGGGGAAGATCCTGCACCCTGATTTCAGACAGGCTGCTCAGCATCTGGAAAACTCAAGGCTCCCTCCACAGCTGGTGGCAGCAGAGATGGATTGCAAAGCTCAAGTCTGACACAGGTCCTGTGCAGAGCTGCATGGAGGAGCAGGTTCAGGCTATCATGCTGCACCAGCCCATCAGAGCCTTCATCTTTCTCATTCTTCCTCAGATATGAGCTTTCTCATCTCACCAAAGTCATTGGCCACTGCTTGCTTCGTCCAGCCCTTCCCTCAGCAGAAAAGCTGACACATCCATTGGCATGTCAGCTGGGATCTGTCCAAATGAGACAGGAGTCAAGTCCCTTCCCTCTGCCTTGCTGCTGAGCTCACACCAACTGTCATCTGTAAGTAATATGCTAGACATGTTTCTTTTTCAGTTAAAAAAAAAAAGTAATTTATTTTCTAATTACAAAAGAATATAGGATAGGAAAAAAAATGAAAGAAAAGAAATTATGACTACCAGATGGCAAATCACCATTTAGCAGGAGCAGGCAAAGAGAGGACTCAGTCAATCACAGGGTAAGTGATAAGACACCAGAGGGAACTACCGAAAAGAAAGGCAGCTCATTACACAAAGCACTAAATTATTCTTAGTGGGACTTCTCCTCCTTCTTTTCCCCTTTCTATTTTTTATTCTGAGCCATAAAGCAAGTAATTCCACTGAGACCCTCTTTTAAATGATTAACATTTCCATTTTAACTTTTGTTTTTGGTTGTGTCCCTGCCATTAATCTTCCTGTCTTTTTCTGTGCCCTGCTGTTCACCTCATCTTCTAACTTTCTAATTCCCTTGGCCCATCCCTCGCACCCACAAACGCATCCATAAGCTTTGCTGCTGGTGGGAGCCTTGGATGGATCAGACCAAGGCTGGGGGGGATGTCCCAGCACAGCATCACCCAAGACCCCAGCAGCATCCTGGCCCACCAGCAGAGCCACCATCCCTCTAAAGAGGCATCTAGCCCAGATTGCCTTATTTGCACAGATGTCCTGGGGCAATTTAGAAATCCCTGGTAAAGAGATAATCCTGAGATACACCTGGCCAGCAATCCCCGCTTGACTTTGATGATATCTTGAGCTGATGATATCCGTGGCTGGCTGAGATCTCTTTCTGGCCCAATTGTTTTCCACTGAGCAGCTAATTCATCAGTGGGATGAAAAGTTTTGGGCAGCACAGTGTTTTCAGGCAACATCACAGCAACATCTGTCTTTGCTGTTGGAGAAGGCAGGATACAAACCACAGCTCCCTTTCCCCAGGGAAGACACTGGGGAAAAGGTGGCAGGTCAAAACAGACTGTTGTCCATCTTTGCATGTTTCTGGGTAAAGAGGAAAATTGAGGGAGTGTTCATTATTCACCGATGGTTCTCATTGTGCCAGGGTTCCCAGAAGAGCTGCAGGTTGCTGGGCTGCATTCCTGTCCTGCCTTTGATCCTGATCTGTGCTGGGACATTCCCAAAATCTCCTCCCCCACCAGTTTCCCTCTATTGCCAGAAAGGTAAATATTATTTCCTTCCTTTGCAAATCCCCTGTAAAACACTGCTAATGTGCAGGGAGGGCTCAGGTTTTTACAGCTGCCTCCTGGCACTGACAAAGCCTGTTCCCCTCAGCAGGAGCGAGCCAGACATGGGTGTTGCTATCCCATAAATTCCCTCTCACTATCAGTCTCCTTGCACTGCTGGCATTTAGAGCTTGTTCGTGTGTTTTAGTAGCATTAGGCAAAATACCGATAGCCAGGCATTTCATTATTCGTATTTCTCTGGCCGTAGCAACAGAACGTAGTGCTACTTGCTAATGAACTGGGCTGAAGCAAACGTGTCAGTGGCACTAACTGAAGGGAAAGGAGTGACACCTCACTGGCCTGCCCTCTTTCACCTCTGGGCTGTGGCCATGGGTGTGTAACTGGGAATGGTGTCCTGCTTTTGCAGGAGCCATGGGCTCACATGCTGGGGGATCAGCTGGGGGATCTCCCCCTACTTGGCTACAAAAGCAGCGTGGCTGGACGTGCACCAGAGAGAACCTGGGGAAAAGGGGTGAGGGAACCCCAGGGCCTGGCACAAAAGGACTCCCACAGCACTCCAAGCTGCCTCCATCCATGAGATGAGCTGTTGAATGATGCAGTTTTGTTTTTTCTGGAAACCACACAGGCAAAAAGGAGGGGTTTCAGTCGATACATAAAGTACTTTTTAGCAAAGTGGGAGAACTTCAGCTCTGAGCAGCTCAGGGGCACCTGTTAACTGTGGCAGCTTCAGAATATGGGCACTCACTTGTCAATAAAAACCAAATCTTGCACTTGAAGCAAAAACAAATTAAAATTAATTAATCAGCAGAAAACACTTCATTTGAACTGGGAAGAGCAGATGCAACTAGCAAGTCTAGGTGGACAAACAAGATAATCAAATCAATACCCACACTTTTCTCGCTGGCTGGCAGCCACAGGCTACCAAGGGAGAGCAGAGGTGTGGATCTGCCTTGTTTCTATCAGGCATCAGTTAGTTCTGTAATTAACTGGAATTCAGGCCTGCTGGGGGAGTTATTACCCTGTCCTTGGGTGGATTTGGTCTGCACAAGGGGGGCAGCTTGCTCGAGCTGCTGGTGTCTTCTGAATCTCATGTTGCTTCTGCGCAAACCTTGCTCCCTCCCTCCAAACCACCACTGCCTGTGAAATGTGAATTGTAGGAGGGTGGTAGATACTGGAGGGATAACCCCAGTTCATGGCTGTACCAGCTAATCAGTGCCATTGTCAACAGGAATAGCTGCAAACGAGTAGGGCCAGGTGTAGGGCTCAGTTAATAATGCTGTAATTGAGAGTAGATTGTCGGGCCCTGACACAGGAGCAGGGCTGTGGAGAGATTTTCTTCTCTTTTTGTTTTTAGCTGTGTTTAGCTGTCTCAAAAATGCAGCTTAGATTTTGCAGATGGCAGTCATCTTGTTCACGTGCCAGAATTGTGTGCGTGCCCTCTGTGGGGACACCCCCCAGTGCAGTCGTGGCTTCTGGGGGTGCTTCCATAAGGGAATCCCTAGGGAAAATGCCTGATACATCTCGGAAGAGAGCAGTGTTCCCATTCCTATCCACCTGCCCCCGGGGGCAGATTTTGTCCTGAGGGCTGGAAACAATGCTGGTGTCAGTTAAAGACACCCTGAGAAATTTGGGCTCTAACACATAGAAAGCAGGAATCAGAAGCTGGGAGTTTCCCTGTCTCTTACGAGAAATGGCCCAAGAGCATCTCAGCTGTAAAGAGGAGAACTTTAATTTTCTTTAGTTACATATTTAATTATTATTTGATATTTTGTCATTGCCAGAAGAAGCTGTCTTGGTCCTAGAACTGGTTATATACTGAGAAGAAAGACTCATAAATATGCATTTAAAACTGCCCTGAATTAATTCCAGTGCAATTCGTTGTGGTTTTTCTTCCCACGAACATTCAAGGGAAGAAGTTTTGCTAGGTGAGGCAGTAACCAAAAAAGACAAAATTTCAGAGAAGTGTGGAGAATATTTGCCAAGCCACCCCCTAACCCCCGCCCAAGCTTATCACTTTGAAATTACAGGGAGTTCCAGTGGTGATCAGAGCCAAGCATGAAGAGTTAGTGCCATCCTGCTGGGGCCAAGAAACGTGGTAACACCTACATATTCAAGCCAAACGGGGAACGCCGCAGATTTCAAGTAGCACCAATGACTCATAGGTCAAACAAGTGGCTTGGAAATTCACAGGAATATAGTACATTTAATAAAAGGGAAAGAAAAAGACAACTCACTAGCAAAACAGGAACGGTTCTCCCTAGACTCACACTTCATTGTTAATGAATGCTTAGATCCTCTCTCCTCTGCCCTCAATGCCTTTTTTTATTGTCCCCATTCTTAATTTTGCATTAGTTACACTTGAAGCTTTTTGTTTAGGCAACAGAAACATGTATTTCACCTGCAGCACTTCCCTATTCCTGAGATGAATGTGGATCTGTTTTAGAGGCTGGAAAAAAATCATTACTCTGAGATTCAGGGTCTGTTTGCTATTCCAAAAGCTTGTGAAAGAAGAGAAGGTGAGTCCCAGTGACCAAGATTGTGAGTGTGAGAGTGTGTGTGTGTTTGCATGCACACCTTAATGTGCATCTCAGTGATTCTGTTCCTCCCTCACCCCCCTTCCTCCACCCAAGGTCTAATTAAAACAAGAATGCACCAGGCTGCCTTTTCCTGTGTTTCATCTCCTGATTTTTTTTTTGTTAAATCCACCAAGGAAATATCCTGAAGTCTTTGAAGTCTTGGGGTGTGTGAATAAAGATGTCACAACGGTAGACACAGGGCTTCTTAATGAGGATACAAGGTTTGATGTCAGAACACTTCAGTGCCCAAAGGAAAGAGATGCTCTCCAACAGACCCTCCCTTTCTCTCCTTCCCTCGCTTTTTTTTTTTTGTATTCTTGCTGCAAGGGCCTAACATTTTTTTTTTCTCTTTTGTATTTTTTATTCTGTCCCCAGCTTTCAAGGAGGAAAGGATAAATGAGAAGAAATGTAGAAAAATGCAGTTTTACAAATCCTATTGTTGTTGATGCCACTGTTTCTTTGTCCCATTTAGTCTCAGTCCCATCTGAGGAATCAGCCCCATCCAGATTCCTACTGCCTCCTTTCTGGTCTGGCCCAAGGTACCAGACCCTCTCTCTGCCTCTGTCTCTCCCCCAGCCAAAGTTCTGACTCAGGGAAAGAAAGTTCAGCTTTATCAAGAGAAGAAATCAATTTAATATAACTGAGGGGAACATCTGATCCCTAGAGTAAAAAATTCATTACCACAAGCCTGGTCAGTGACAACAGCTCCAAATACTGCCTGGGACCTTGATATGTTTGAGCTGATCTGTGTCTGCTTTGAATTCACCTGATGGACCCTTATCCCTATTGCTTTCCCCTGTTACGTCTGAGAAGTCAGCTTGCAAAATCATGGGCAAATAGAAACCAAAGAAACTTATTCCCTGATTCTCTCTCATCTAACCGGCAGAACAACAGATACCATTAAGGTAGGGCTGAGCATCCTCTTGAGAGTGTCAGTTCCATGGTGGAGAAAGCTCCCATGTTTCATGGGAAAAAGACACTTCCTGCAGTTCCCTTCCCCGTGGTGTGTGCTTTGTCCTGAGGGAACTGCTGGCTGCCTTGTTGCTGACCTCGCAGGCAGCCTCTGGCCCACACGATGTCCTGTCACTACTAAGCAAAGTCCCATTGTCCAGTTTGGGATCCCTCCTTTGAACACTGTCCTTAGATCCTGCCACAGCATCCTGCCCGATTTGCTCCCCATTTATCTCCCATCATGATGGGTTTCATGATGGGTTCCCCCCAGGTCCCTCCCTCCTATGGACCATTTGAGAATCTTTTACTCTTCTGATCATTCCTCTGCAGGATCTTTTACCTCACCTTCACAGTCCCTGATCACCTTCCACACTGCTCAGCACAGTCCAGTGCAGAAGTTGAGCACATGCAATGCAATCCTCCCAGACAGAAGGGACTGTCCGTGGCAGGGGATGTTGTTTTGGTGCTGTTTAAGTGTCTACAGGCTCCTGCTTTCATGCCCTGGATCAGTGAGCCCCTGAACGAAAACACTGAAGCCTTGAAGCCTCAGAAGTTCATGTCTTCATGGGATGTGGTGGGGAGTGCTTTCTGGAAAATGAAGTTTGCAGCAATGGTGAAAATCCAACCTGCTGGCTGCAGAAGCCAGTTTAGCTCCTAAGGATACTGCCTGTGTACTTCTTCATTAAGCTCAAGCATAGCTGGAATTCTTGCTGCAAACCTCCGAATTTCAAGCTCAGCATGAGTCAACCCCAAAGTGCTGAAATATTTAAGGGTTTTTTCCCCACTCACGGACTAGATTTATTGACACCAAATGAGCTGTATTATTTTTCAACTAAGGAAGCCCTGAAGTTTGGGGTTGATAATGATGATGATGATGATGATTGTTTGAAATTAAACCCTTTGCATTGACCACATCTGTTCAGTTCCATCCTTCTCAAATAAGACACAATCTTCCTTTCCCATCAGGATTCCTCCTCAAAGCCTATTGTTTTCCAGCCCCCTCGGGTGATGCTAATACATTTTAAAAGGAACGTGGGAGCACACTCACCTCCTCAGTTTGTACCTTGATTTAATTGTCTAGACCTGTGGGCTTTGGTTCCCACTGCTTAGAGACATCTGGAGGAGGGAGGTAAGCTGTGACATCCCAGCCTGCCTGCAAAGGGACCTGGCACAGCAGCTGGGCTGGAGTTCCCAGGCTGCAAAATACCTGTGCAAGTAAAGGCTGGGTGGTCTCATAGCAAGGGGGATGTGAGTGCTTTTGCTTTGCAATTTTGTTCAGAAGGAAGGGTGGGTAGTCAGCCCTTTCCTTCCTCCTCTAAGAAAGTCACAGCCTTCTGTTTTCTCTTCTCAATAAAACAAAGTACCTAGATCAGTTGGTTCACTTTGATGGTATATGTTGCACAAAGAGGGGGAGGTTTGTGCTGGAAAATATAAGGGCATGATCTGAGCTCTGGCCCTTATGTTTACTGCTCCAGCCTGCTGCAGCAATCAAAGGTGCCCACAGCTCCCCTGCCAGAGGATGTGACCCCTGAGGCTGAGATTTGGGTAAGGTGTCTCTGTCTGTGCTGCGATGCTCTCCATTCCCCAGACAGTGATTTATCATCAGACTCCACACTGACAGCAGAAGTTAACACAGAGGCAGTAAGTGCTTATCCCAGGAAGAGGGGCAGGGAGACAGCTCTTACAGAGAGCTCTGCCAGAGGCTGCCTGCCAAAATGAAGCCACTCTCTGCCTGTTGAGCTCAACACTTGTTATAATCTGGTCTAAGAGCAGAGCTCTGACTTTGCTGCGCTGGAGACTCTGAAAATTCTGCACAGCATCAAGTTTTTTTCTTGAGGGCTGGCAATTTTTAAGTGAGTGTTAACAAATTTGAGGTGTGTATGCTAAGAGCTTGGGTTGCCATGTAGTTTTATCTATTTACCATCCCCTTTGCACGCTATGAGCACACCAAAAGCCTGGTCTGTAAACCCAAAAAAATCCCAGAGAAGTGCAGGGCCAAATCCCAGCTTACCAGAGCTGGCCAAACCTTGTCTCTCGATCTGATCATCCTTCACATCAGAGATGTGAAGCCACACAGATCCTGAGCACTGTTACGACGACTGCATTGCTTCCACTGTCGGACAGAGGATTAAGTCCTGCTCAGGTTTAAGGTCACCTCCTTTCCCAGTCTGGGTGAAGCCATCTGGTTTTTGGGCCACTGACCTCTGTCAGTCCCCACTAATTCACATAGGCTGGCAAAAGTGGTTCACACTTTCTTTCTGCAGAGCCATGAGTCACCGCTGGGAGCTAGATGGGTAATGGAAAAACCGTTCAGCTTTGTTGTGATTTCCAGATCTTCATTTATAAATCCCTGCTCAGGTCCAATCACATTGTTGCCTTTAAATTCCCTGCTTTTGGTCCTATTTGCCTGAGTCTCTAATCTCCATAGCGCCACAAGCCCCAATTACCAGCTGTGGTTTGTGATTTTGTGTCATCGACCCTCTCAGCCCCAGTGTCCTGGCTTCCTTCCTTGGCTTTTCCCTGTCCTTCTAAACACTTTGGTATCTTTTCCTGAAGGCACCCAGTTTGCAAGCAACTCCTGGTCTGCCTTATCATGAACCCAGGTAGTCCAGTGTCTTCATTCCACCTCATCCAAATAAAAATTTTTGGTGGTAAGATGTGCCTGGTTTTCACAGCCTGACCTCTGAGAATCTGCAGGAGCACATCTGCTCGTACAATGCACCAACAGCTCATGAAAATGATTCACTGGTGCTAATTGGAGACTGTAGTGGACTGACCCTGGCTGGACATCAACTGCCCAGCAAAGTTGTTCTGTCACTCCCTTCCTCAGAACAGGGGAGAGAAAATATAATGAAAGGCTCATGGGCTGAGATAAGGACAGGAGGAGATCACTCTCCAGCTGCCATCATGGGCACAACAGACCCAGCTTGGGGAAATTAATTTAACTTATTGCCAATCAAATCGAAATAGGATAATGAGAAATAAACCCAAATCTTAAAACACCCTTCACCCCTCCCTTCTTCCTGGGCTTAATCTATCTCCTCCCCACCAGTGCAGTGGGACAGGGAATGAGGCCTGGAGGAAAGAATTCAGGAAAGAATTCAGGACAGAGTGCAGGTAGAGGGAGCATCCCACTGCACATGCCATGGCCTCATCCTGCATGTTGAGCCAGGAGCTGGGCAGGGAGGGAGTAGTGCTTTACACACCACTTAGCCTTTCTCTTGCCTGGAGCCCCGGGTCACCACAGTGGCACAAATACCATTAAACTGCTCCAATCTGATTTGCTGAACTTCAATGGTCCTTTGGTATTCACAAAAGGGGGAAAAAAAAAAAGCAGTCTCTTCTATTCATTCTGGAAAGCATTTTCTTTCCTGCTTTGTTGGTCGTGTGATTGTTTGGTTCGAGCTGTTATTTTAAAGGTCTGTCAGGCAGCCACAGCGGAGAAAGATTTCCATGTGCCCAGTCGTGTGCCATGCAGAAATAACAGCAAACAGTTGAACTAAGCAGCCTGCCAGCTCTCTGTAGCGAGGGAGTCAGCCATCTGAGCTGCTCTCTCCATCCTCGTGGATACAATCCCTAGTGATGGGGGACACTTCTCAAATGAAAGGCTCTCTGCCAGTGGAACTTCACTTGGGGAAATCCCATTTCGCATGGTCATTTCTCAGCAACCTCTTACTGTGCTTTCCCCCTTCCCTGAAGTGTTGTGCTGGTGAGAGGTGGGAAAGGCACTTCTCTTGGCCAGCTCTGCAGGGTTGCGTGGCTGCAACCCATCATTTGGGGTGAAGGGAGAAAGCTGCCCGAGCTACACGTGGGCTGGCAGAAGTCAGGGTGCTCTGGGCAGGGGCCAGTGAACTCTGTTGTTGGAACAGACATAAATGGAAGGGGCCTTGATTGCATCATTTATAATTAATCAATAGAATTGCCATGAAAATAAATAATGGGAAGGGTTCAAAAAAAGAGATAGGGGAAGCCAAGTTACTCAGGGCTGACCATGCTGCTGCCTTTCTTCTCCTTTGTCCCTCTGTAACTAGATAGCTCTAAGCAAGATAGTTGAAGGTGGTGATATCCCACATTCTTTCTTCTGTCTTGTCTTACCTTTGCCTCAGTAAGGATAGCTGCTGGACTAGTATTTGGGGTTTGGCCTGCAAATTTCTTCCAAAACTGAAAGACTGTGGGCAAAGAGCTGAGGTCTCATATCAAAGAATCTCACCATGCCTCGTGCACATATCAGGAGACGGAATATAAAGGTGATTAAAGCACCTGAAGGTCCTTCCCTGCCTCTAATGTTTCTGTGTACATTTCTGATGCTAGGATTGCAACCTTTGCCATTTGGCACCAAACAGAGCATGTAGCTCAAACTCTATGTGAACAGACACTCAGAGCTCAAACCAAAGCACACCTGCTGTGCTTCCTGAGAGAGCAGGGATGAACCTACACAGAGGTCTCTTTGGTCTTCCCAGGATCCATGAAAACAGGTGAAAGAGAAATATTTAGCAGGCCTTGAAGTGTGTGGAGTAAACCACAACAGTGACCCTTGTATGCAGAGACTGAGTGTAGCTGAAGCCAGTTGCATCCTCTCTGTGGGTGAATGCTTTCCAGACAGCCACAGCCTTGGGAGCAGAGAGGATGTGTCCTTGGGCAGTATTTCAGCAGTCACAGGTTGTCCAAGGTCCTTTGGCATTGTGTCCAGATGAGTGTCAGTGTGCCAAACTCTTTTAGCAAGAGCTTCTCATAGATAGTGGCATTGGGATCAAGTGAGCTGGCAAAAATCCTCACGTTCAGCAAAATCCAGCATCCCTTTTCTCCTTTAGAAATTACTGCCATTTGAAGTATGCAGAGTGGCACTGCAAGCCAGACCAGCTGGGCAATTAACTCAAAGTTCACATGAAGTTTGTTCACAGAATTGAGGTAGGAGGTGTGAGTCAAATGTGGTTGTCACCACAATTTGAAAAAAATTGCAGCTCTGTAGAATTTTTACCAAAATCCCCTTGGAAGTCCCCTGCATGTAACACAGAGTGATTTTACCCTCTGGTGTGACCTCAAAGCAAACATCATGCTGACATTGGCATCTGTGCAAGAACCAAAACAAGAAGCCTTGCAAAGGCAAACCAACTCCCTTCAGTGAGCCCCAGCAAGTGGTGCAGTGAATCGCTTGGTGTCGAAGAGAGCACCAAGGCCATGAAACACCTGTTTAGCATTTTTTGAGCTGCATTACTACTTGTGTCCTACTTGCCTGGAAATACACTTAAAAATACACTGCCTGTCGCTTCCAGCACTTGCATTTGCTTCCACACAGCAACTTTTACAGTTTCCCATCCTCGGCTTGGCTCCCTTTTACATATCTCACGCCAGGGGCTGACCCAGCTGAAATCTCTGTTTCCAGTTCCTCAGAGTGAATCACAAGCCTTCAGCTTTTTACTGATTTTCTTCGGAGCAGAATACTTTCAATATCCTTGTGGTTTTTTATAAAACCTCACTAAGTTCAGAAGTGATGGGCAGCAACCCACAAAGTTCAAAATAGCAGTACTTTGTGGAGGATGTTCCACTCGTGGGAGTCAGTGATTCCCCTGATGTGCAGAACAAGTGTTTGACTGCCTTCCCTATAGCAAATACGCACATTGCCCACTCCTGATCCTGATTACATCTCTGTCAATCTGCTTAAAATACCATTGGCTGTATTGACAGTGCAGGATGTGGGCCAGATGCTGTGCATGGCACCTGACAGTTCCTGCTTCTTTCACAGTGAATAACCTCTGATTCAAACCCCTGCTCTCCCGCTTTCTCCTCTTCTCTTTTGGCAGCCTGTGTGGATGAAACTGGGAAGTTCTATGCTAAGAATTTTGCTTGCTTTCTGCTAACCTTTCTGCAGCTTCTGGAAGTCTGATTCACGCTTTCTACAGTGCACCATTATTCCCCTAAAATTTAAGAGTGGGCTGATCATGTCAGTATGCCTGTAGCTTGGCCTTTTCTCTGTCTCAGAATGAAATCAGCAATATTCCACATTCCTCCTTCTCTGGTGAGCAGAGTTTCTGATGTCTGGCCTAGGGTTAATCACAGGGTTAACCAAGTCATGAAAATATATTCTGGGAAGATGCAGAAGGTTTCTCGCTTGGTTGGACTGAGCAATCTTTCTTTTTTAAATTCAGTGTCACGGGGCAGCCAGACAGATCCCTCTTTCACTGTCAGTCTCTTCTGCTGCAGGTCAGCAACATGATGTGCTTCTCCTTCCTTGCCACTTCAGGGCAGAGCAGAAAGCTGTAATTTGCTCTGGCCCTTTCAGGAAGTCAGCTCGGTTTTCCCTTTGCTCCAACACCAGGTGAGGGGAAGTCAACCAGCAAGATCCAAGGCACTGCTGTGGCTCATCAGCCCAGATGCACATGCCTTCTCAGAGGGGCAAAAGAGTTTCTTTCTGCACTGTCCCCATTTCAGTGGTGACAAAAGCCTGGCTCTCTGCAGCCAGAGCTCTCCTGGCAGTTTCTGGCCCAGTAAGGAGCAAATGGTGCCTTCACTGGGCTCCTGTGTCCCAGAGGGAGTCACTGGGGCTTGAGATGGGCCATACACAAGTGCCATTGATGCCTCTAGCCTGAGATGCTTATCTCTTTTCCTGAGTGTTAGTCCCTCTGGGGAGATTGATTACCCTGTAAAAGATAGTTTTAGACTATGTTTGACAGGCCTGTCCCCTTCTGTCTCTGGAGTTCAAGTACAGCTGCCCAGTTTTCCCCTTTGCTGGGCTGCTCTGATTTCTCCTGCCCCAATCTGATTCCTGCTCCTTCTCATTCCTTCCAACAGTCTGCTCCCATCCTCAGTAAGGAGCAGTGCTCATTCATGCTTGGACGGGCAGCCTGTAAATCTTTCTACAAGTTCTAGGAATGACTTTTGTAGTTGTTATATATTCCCCAAGCCAGCTCATGTCACGTTCAGGAGGGCAGCACTGCCTGTTGCCTTTCACAGCCAGCGTCTACATTTTGCTTGAAGCCTGTGTACAGCAAGGGAGCCTTGATGGGAGCATGCACAGTGCTCAGATAAATTAGCTCGTGCCTGCACGTCACTGGCAGCCTCTGGTTACTGCTCACACTGCTCTGCACTCTGCAGCCCCTGGCATCACGGGGGGAGCAGCCACACTGAGTGTCCGAGCTCCAGGCTCATAGGCCCTTCCCTGCACCTTCAGGAGGTGCACAGTGTGCCAGGTGAGGGGGAGTTCAGGAGTGTCCTGAGGTGTGGGGTTCTGGTGTGGGCAAGCAGCACTGAACTCTAGATGCCCTAGCCAAGAAGCTCATAGGAGTGCTCACAGGGCTGCTTCCCCACCTCCAAGGAGGGAGGAGAAGAAGAAATCCTGTAACTTATAACTGTATTTAGGTTAATATCTATAAGTCCACTTGGAGAATGGGTGAGCCCAGGGCTTAAAGCCAAGGGTTTGTGGAAGGGTAGAAAAAGTAAGAGGAGTAGTACAACAACACTCCAAATTATGAATTTGTGCAACCTGATCCCCTAATGACCCAGGGGCCTGGTGTGCTCTGCTGAGTTCCTGGCACATGGCACAGCTAACCCAGCCACCCTGCAGTTCTTCTGCACACTGGGGCAGTCTAGAGATATTACAGAAAACTGCTCCTTTCCAAAATGACTTCTTTTTAAATGGCCTTATAATATGGTAGGTGTTGATCCTTTATATTGCTTCTTTTAAAGTGCCTTCTGCTCATCAGCTGTTCTTTAAGAGATGAACAGACATCTTCACGTCCTGTCCTGACCTGCTGATGGCTCTGAGATGCTGCCAAGCAGCTGCTGCCTTGAACAGCAGAGAGGGCTCTTTTCTCAGGGAGTGGGGGGTGATATCTGTAGACTTAAGGTTTCAAAGTGCTTCCTAAACTTCTAGGATAAAAGCCACTGGAGAAATGTAAAATATTAGTGGTATTTTAAGAAAGTGTGTGGGTGTGTAGACACAATTAATTTTCCTTTTTATAGGCCTACATGGAATATCTCCATCTCTGAGGAAGACGCCTAGATCTATGGAGCGTTGGCATCCCAGAGGAGGGCACTGCTCTGTTCATGTTAACAGCAAATGCCATGGAAATTAACAGTGCAAGAACACTGTTGTGGTCAGGCTCTGTCAGCCCAATAAATTACAGTACGTGTGAGAGGAGGCAGGCTCAGAATCTCTCCATCCTTCCCAGGCTGAAGCAGCTCTTGTTAAATGCACAGGGTAGCAGTCGTAGGGGATTCTTGTCATGTTAGTCCCCCAAGATCTGAGAGAAGCTGATGCGACTTGGAAATCACTGCGTAGGATTAAACAGCAGAGGGGATGTGTGCTCACACACACAGGCTGAGTGTCTGCTCTCATGCTATGCATTGTTATTGACACACTGCACCTTAATGGCTATAATGTCAATGGCCACTTTGGGACCTTTACTCATGCATTACTAATGCATTAGACCACAGTTTTCATGGGTTATTGTGTCAAGAGCAGAGGGGAGTGGAAGCATAAAGCACATTGGCAGAACAAGGATGTTTTTTAACCAGGGCTGTGGTGTGCACTATGAGTGTTGCACCTTAGAAATCATGTTTACTGCCCTCTCATACCTTCTTTCAGCACGTGGGATCTCACTGCAGCTCAGAGGACAGCATGGAAAAAATGACACTGCCAGAGAGGAAAAGGGACAGTCCAGAGAAGGGAAGAGATTGTGGTGCCTGTAGCCAGGCAATTGTACATTGCTATCCCAGGCTGAGGGGAGATGATTTCCCGGCACTAGCCACTGATACCCTGAAACATGAAGATTAATAGGCTCTTTATTTTATTGTTAGTAACTGCAGGTGCTGCTTTTATTTATATAAATGTGCACTGCTCTCCTCACTGTGGACTCAGCCCAGGACAAATCCTCCAACGGGACTTTGGAGAGGGAAACTTTCTCACACTGCCGCTCTGCCTGAGAGCAAATGTCACACCACAGGCTGGAACATGAGCCTGGGGGGTGTCCCCAGAGCCTTTGAAGGTGATGGAAGCTGCAGGTGCCCAGTGCTGATCAAGGGATAGATCCTGTCATTTGCAAGGGCCTTTTTGGACACATCACAATTTGCAGAGGAAAGTGATGCAGATGTAACAAGACTTTGGCTGGTCTTTGCTGGGTAAATAGGATATTTGTGTTTGCCAAAGCCCTGTTTGACAGGATATCGTGGTTAAATCTGCAGAAAAGTGAAAAGGGCAGTATAATATGTTCAAACACCCTGAATGGAGGCCTGACTGCTGTGCTGGTGGAGCAGGGGAAGAAGGGGGATCCTGAGAGCAGTGTGGAAGGAGCAAGGAGAACATGCATGACATTGTAGGGTTGGAAATATCCTACCTATCATTTAAGCAATGCAGTCACTTCCAGGTCAAGCAACTCAGAGGACTGAGGGAAGGGCTCTTAACAAGAGCTCCGAGTTTATTTCTGGCAGAAATTGCCATCTTTCTTGTAATCACTGCTGCTTCATTCTGTGGAGAATTGGAGAGCTTATCCTCACAGCCAAACTAGTTATTGGGTAATAGAAACAATAATCAGCCAGTTATAGAAACAAAACCCATGTCACAGGCCCTTCTTCTAGGCATTAGCTCTAATAGATGGGCTGCAAAGGCACAGAGCAAGAAAAGAGGGGCATGGAAAGCCTGAACCCGTGGCAGTGCCGGTTCTCCAACGTCCTACAGGGCAAGAGATGGCACCAACCCAGGAGGGAAATTCCTTATTTGCCAACCGCTGCCATTGCACTTAAGGACCATGTCTTTCACTTTCTCAGCTCCTCATTCTCTCAATTTCATATCTGAAGGAGGCCAAGAATTCCCCTGATTTTCCTGACAATGCTGAGTTCAGTTTGACTTTCCTTCATGTCGTATCTGGGCCACGGAAAGGCCCCTGCTTTTATTGTATGACGACACGGAAATTACTGAGTAATTACAGGATTATGCAGCACCCTGTAAATTAAATGTTACCTCTTTACCTTTTATAGAACAAAAAATAACCATGTAATTACCTAACAAATTAAACTGTTAAGGTCTCATGGTAATTATACATGGAGTCAAAAGCTCTGAGTTCTTCTGGTAGTTACAAGTAAAGAATTATCTTTCATTTTTAAACATATGTTGCAGTTGGATCCCAAAGCCTGCACATTTCCATTTTAATAACACTATGGCCTGCCCAAATGAGAAGAGGCATATGTCTCCCATCTGAGTGTGCAAATAGAGTGAACATGTATATATAAAATAGATTGGACATATGCAAAACTGACCCAGGTTCGTACCAGAAAAATGGAATACCAACAGAGGTAAAACATGATTAGTTGGATGATAACATTTAAAACTGTGTTTACTTTCCAAGCACCGGAATTTGTTTTCATAGGAAGCAAGTCAGTTTGATCCTATTTTTCACATGCACGTGACTGTATTTTGAAAACAGACAATCAAACCATCCATCAGGAGCCTCTGTCTCCTAAAGGAAGGCTCAGGACTTGCTGCTGTAGGTGGTTTTTGCCATTATCAGCAAGGAGGGGATGACTGGGCTTGCAGGAGAGCCCATGATCCAAATACAGTGATGGTGTGAGCTTGGTGGATGGTCCTGCCTCAGATGAGGAAGTTTTGCTGTAGGACAGAGCTCTCGGGGGCACTGGCCCGGGATCCAGACTCTCCACAGACAGCCAGGGAGAGACATTGCACCAAAGAGCTGCAAAAGGAGGGGGGGTTGCAGATGAACAAGGGTTTGCTGCCTTGTGGCAGAGCTCATTCCTCTCCAAGCACCTTCAGGAACATGTTTTCCTGCTTTAAAAGTGCCACCAGAGACCTGGGTCCCTGCAGAGGGAATGTGGAATAAGCTGTAACATAACCACAGACCATCCAGCCTCTCTGAGTGGACAGAGTGGACAAGCATGAGAAGGGCCATTGGAACAGTGATTGCATATGCTAAAATTCATTGTCAGATTTTTATTGAATATCAGGATCTGTAGCACATAGGAATTGTCACTGTTGTCTGTGTGTCCTTCGCTCTGGCTAAAAATGCCCTTCTGTTATTACAAGATTTGCTTTTTTTTTTTTTAACTGTTCAGCATAAATTTTTCTTGCTTAAGTTTTTAACCAGACAAAATCAGATCAAAGTGTTTCAGGTCATCTTCTACTTTCTTCATTTTTTTTATTTCCATTTTTTAGGAATATATTTCAGAAAAATCCCAATGAACTTTAATAATGAAATAATAACCAACTTTGATGTCCTTTCAGTTTTAAACTAAGCATTTTCATAGGTCCCAAAAACAGATACTTTGGCTTCATAATTTTAGATCCCTAAATCTGAAAAATGTGATGTTACAATGAGCCTAACACTGTTGCAGAGGTGCAGTCCATTCACCTCCAGCCCTTCAAATAGGCATTATGTGCATTTACTGGCTAATTTTTTAATTTGCTTTGAAATATGTAGCATGTTATACAAGCACCCACTTTGGTAATCCTGGGATAAAATGCAGAACCAGGATAGGGAGGTGAGTTTTTATTTTAATGATGCTTCACAGAGACATTTTAACTATTAAAATTGTGTCTGGTTTTGCTATCACAGACCTAACTATTAGATCTACAAGTCATCCCTAGTCCAAACAGTAACTGCTCTAGGCACAAAACAAATTGAGGAAATTAACTCCGAATATTTTTATTTCTCATGTTTTTATTGTTTTGCTTTCAATATGATCAGCAATTCTCTGTAGCACTGTGTTTTGTAGTGTTCAAATCCTTCAGTAATGCTGCCTGATGAATGCAGTAATGTGCATTTATTTCAAGGAGTCATTTATATCCCCTGGTGAGCAGGTAGGCTTCGCTTTAGAGATGCAGGGGTGTTTTGGTGCAAACGGGATTTTTTACGTGCGTTTGTTGCATGATTTTTTCCCCCTTAAGTCCATCACTTGTGCCACTTTGTAGTTGCTATCCGGTGAATATTAAAAAGCACCCATTGGGATTGGATCTGAGAAAGGGGGGGAAAAATTATGCTCCATCTCATTCCTCGTCTCTTGCGTAACGTGCCTTCATCCTGACACAGATTTCTGCCAGCATTGTGCTCGCCCCATTCCTCTGCCTTAATAGCCTTACGTCTCATTGGAAGCGAGATCAAAGACACACAAGTACCAAAGGGCTTACATTCAATTAACAGGAAAGGGGCAGGCTCTAGACGTGCTCAGCAGAAGCTCTGATTGCAACAAACTGCTGACTGCGGATCACATACCATCGCTATCGGTGCCTGCCACGCCAGCCCTTTCCCTGCCACGCTGAGAGGGCGTCTGGGAAGGGAAATGGCACTTTCCTGCTCTTCTTGGCTGTGGCAGGAAGGAGAAAGCTGGAGAAGCCCACGTCCCTTCATGGGCATGATCAGGAGGAGAAGGAGGAGAAGGAGGAGGAGGAGGAGAGGGGGGGTCTCTACCTCCCACTCTGTTCTTTTTTTTCTCAGAGCTGCAGACTGAAAACTCTGTCAGACCTTGACCAATGTATTGGACAACTTGAATTTTTAATGAGGAGTGATTTCCCACTGCTCTCTTACACAGATCTCAGAGTTGGAGGCTTAGCCTGCGGCAGTCAGAACTCCTAGGGCAAAAGCTGAGACTTTTGACCCTTTCTGT
The DNA here is from genome assembly GCF_020740725.1 of Corvus hawaiiensis. NCBI lineage: Eukaryota > Metazoa > Chordata > Aves > Passeriformes > Corvidae > Corvus > Corvus hawaiiensis. The sequence continues at coordinate 13,630,023 of NC_063223.1, forward strand.
ATATTTGGAGTGTATCACAATGAAATAAAGCCCCTCTCAGTGTTCAGAATAAACTATCTGCTTTTCCCTTCTCCAGGTATTTTGTGACATTGGGCAAAACTGAAAAGCTGTGTGTATGAGAGATAGCTTGTGATTAGGAGGCGTCTGGGACCAGCCCCTGCCATGGAAAACACAATACTGGGAAGACAAGAGACTTGACTTCCTATGGCAGTCTGGGTTTAAAATTTTTCCATTTCTCTTAATGAAAGGTAGAGGGGAGAGTTGCAAAACTAGGAACTGGATCATAAACTTGGGGCAAAAAAAGTAGAGCATAAAAAAAGATGAGGGATCACAAGGAGTTGACTTTTTGAGCATTGCTGAAGTGAGACAGCACATCCCATCCCCTAAACACCCAGTGCTCCTTGCCATTAACTCCAGTTATGTTGAAGTCTCACATTTCCTGGGGTTACACGTGTGATGTTTGGAAAAGACAGGAGTCCTTAGCTTTGCATTACTGCTGGAATTTATTTTGGTATTATTTTTTAGAGCCCTGTGACAGCATGGATCCCTATTTGTATTAAACCTCTCTCTCCACTGAGCTGATTGCTGAGACAACCTGCAGCCGGGTTTGTCTGAACTTATGTGACCTGGTTCCATCTGTGTACAGCCCTGTTTTGCATTCTTTTCCATTTACTTCTAATGCAAACCTTGCAGAGCAGGATGTTCCTGCTACACATACACAAAATCTGTTCCTAGGGATTCAGTACCTGCTCTTGCCAGGAGTATTTTCGACTATTTTAACCTTTTAAAATTTTCTGCATTACTGTGGGAGATGACCAATCCTCACACTGCTCACAGGTTAACCGTGCTATAAAGACTGCAGCTGGTCAGTGGAAGCAGAAAACACTGAAAAGGTCAAAGCATGCAAGTATTGCAGAGGTTTCACTCTAGATGAGAGTAGCCTGTGACCTTCACTTAACCCTTACTTTAAATGATTGCAGATTAAGTTGGGCAACTTAGCCTGAGCTCTAAAAATCTAACTGTATTGAGAGATGAAACTACATCAAACAGCTTTCCATCACTGTCAGGCAGTGTTCTCCGACACACGTACACCAGATAGACATTTCTGTCTCTGAGCCTCACTTACCCACTGAGCTGTATTCAAATAAAGCCCCATTAACTTCCCCAGTGCTGAATGACATCCATGCATCTGTTCCATAATGCAGCCGTCCCTCTGAACAAAGGCATATCCAACCAAGGATCTTTCCGACAAGGTGTTTTTTAATCTTCTTGGCTTATACAGGACTTAGAGATATAATATATGGTGTTTGCATAGCAGTCAAAGCAGGGCTTTCAGCACTGTGAATCCATCACCTGCTTCCCATCAGCCATGTCAGAGCTTCCTTCGACTTCGGCAGGCAATATCCAGTCTCCTGGGCTCTAGGGACCAAATACCCCCACTAAATGACCAAATGGCACTGATTAAATATAGTGACAAAAGAGAAGAGCTCTGCAGCAAAGCATCCTGTGACACTCTTTGTCTTGACCTCCTCCACACTGTGACACCAGAGCAAAACCAGAGATGGGGACCAGTGGTCTTCAGGGAGACCTGTGCACGGGGTTCCCTGTGGGATCAGAGCTTCTGAGCAATCACCTGTGCCCAGGAGCAGCAGAGCCAGTGACACCTCCCTAGGGCAAAGGGATGGGATCCCCCAGCTAAACCATCAATATTCCTTAGTCAAAGGGAGGAGCCCTGAACATGGCTTGGATTTGCACAACATTGTCAGCTCTTCCTATTGTTGTTCTTTAATATGGCCTTATTTTCTTTTATTCCCTGCTTAACTACCTGACTCTTTTTTATATCACAGCAACAAATGTGAAAGCAAAACCATTTACTGAGCTGCAAACCCAAGAATTTCTGGGTTTTGCACCCACATAAACCTGTATCCCAATAACAGGAGTGGAAGGCACACTTTCATAGAAGAAACCCACAAAACAAGTTCTTTACTCCAGGAAGAACTCAATTCTTCAGGAAATTAGTTGACATTGAGACAGGGAAGTAGTGGCAGGGAACTGATATATCCTGGGAGCAGCTCAGATGTGTTCAATGCCATGGCCAAGTAATGGTTGCTCAGTGACTGAATTGCTGGCCAAGAGGATACTCTACATTCCCATGGAGATGGCCTGATTTCCATAGCAACTGGATTCTTTCTCTTGCCTTTGCCTTTAACAGGTAGAAACACACGTGAATCCTGAAAATGCTAGATTGTTCTGAGTATTACTGTATTTTCGTACACTAGAACACTTTCTGGACAATATGTTGAAATACAGGCTCACTAATGATATTTTTTTGTATTCTCCTTTAGAACTGGTGGTGACATCATCTTCTATCTGCTCTTAAGATCTGCTGTGATGTGAGCATAAAGTTTTCTCTTTCTTTCCTTCTTTCTTTCTTTCTTTCCCTTTCTTTTTTTTTCTTTCTCTCTCTTTCTTTCTCTTTCTTTCTTTCTTTCTTTCTTTCTTTCTTTCTTTCTTTCTTTCTTTCTTTCTTTCTTTCTTTCTTTCTTTCTTTCTTTCTTTTCTGTTTTCTCTTACATTTTATCATTGTTCCAATTTTCTATTGGATAACCTGCAATGCAGGGTGATGACTATTGAAGAAAGCTCTTGGTGGAAAGAGAGCATTGATAATACTAATGAACCGCAATATCCAAAATGTATGAGATGTATTTCTAGAGAGATTTCAATCTCTGCCCCAAAGATGGATTAAAAATTTGAGCTATTATTCAGTATGTCAGATAGGAGACCATGTCAGCAGTAAGTTTATACATTATTTGTCACCCATTTCTTGAGACTTTTAGTGGTTTTAGGTTTTGATTTTATATGCTAACTTGACGTGTCTCTTTAGGTCTCTCCTTCCTCAAGTACATCTCCACAGCTTCTCCTTTCTAGACTGCAGCTGAGTACAAAGCATAAAACCAACCCAGAAGAAGTTGGTTTAACTGTGGGGTTCCTTATAGCTACTGTGAAGGAAATAAAAGTGGACAGACCCTGCAAACCATCTCCCCAAAGATCTGCTGAGGACACATACAGGGCAAGAAGTCATGGAAATAGGCTTTTGGATAGTAAAAAGACATCAGTCTGATTCCTGAAGGAAAGAAGTGCCATGGACATCATGAGCCTGCGAATCACAGGGTCTGAAAAGGTACCTAAGGTTGCATTTGTGAAGGAGCAGAGAGGTGGTGTGCTCCGGAAAGCTCCGGGTTTATGGCAGTCTGCACTGCCCCAGTGACTGGTACAAAAGCTTCTGCATGGCAAGGACTGCTGACACAGTCAAAGGAAGGGCAGCAGGAGGTGATGAGTGCAGATCCTGTGTCTGCTAGGATGGATAGCTGGTAAAAGGTATTTCCGGCAAGTGAAGCCATTTGGGAATCCAGGAAAAACTGCAAACTGCATGAGTTGCAGAGAAAGTGAGAAGTGTTGGTACAGAGGTGCTTTTCCTTTAGCCACAAATCACAGGAATGTGGTGCCTGCATTGAGGATGAATTTCACCAATATCCCTTTCAGGCAGCAGTCTGGCCCTTGCCCCAACCCTTCCAGTTCCATCTCTCCCTGAGCACACATTGCCCTCTTTCCCCCGACCTGGCAATTAAACAGTCAGTTGTGGCAGTCTGCGATGCCACGAGAGCATCCTGAGGTCTTGACAGCACTTTGCCAATTCACTGACCTCTGTTACGTTCTGAACCACGAGAGGTTACACCCGAAATCAGACTAAAAAATTGACCGATTTTCCTGTGACCCCCAGTCTGACCTTACATCTGAGTTTACATTTTTAAATCTCACCATGAGCTGCCAGCTGACATCCTCCCTCTCCCTGCAGCTCCTGCACAGCTGTTCAGTGGCCAGTCTCCCCTGCATTTTGCAGCCCCTCTTGCCCACACACCCTTGCCCTCAGGGGTTTCCCAGGTTCCTTGCCATGGTAGCATCCCTCTTCTCTTCCCTGCCCTCCCCTCCTTGCTCTCCTCTTCCCCTCCCCAGCTGACCACGGAGGAAAGACTTGCAAATGAGGCAGAGGGAGGTTGGAGGGGGAGATGAGGAGGGAGCTCCCAGGGCTCTGTCACTTCGGCTGCCTTTGGGACCATGGGGAAAGAAAGGGAGGGTGATGCTGGGGCCGGATCTGGAGCAAAGCCTGGTCCTTGGCAATGGCAGGAGCTTTATCAACTCTGACCTCCAGAGCACTTAGTGTGATGAGGAACATTGAGATGATCAAATTAGGGTTGTTGTGGGAACCAGAATGGCGTGTTTGTGCTGGGAGTAAGGGGAGAGCAATGGGGGGGGGGGGCTGGGCAGCTGCCTGTCATCAGGAGGAGGACCACAAAGATGAAGGTGCAGTCCTTGGTACTGCCTCCACAGCATCTGTGTCTCCCCCTGAGCACCCCAGGAGCAACCACAGGAAAATTGTCTTTTGGGCTTTTTGGGGATATGCCCATAGAGGGCACTGATTTGTCAACAAATTTTAGGGAAAAGAGGTGTTTGGGTAAGAAAGACTGACACGAAGGGCCCGGTGTCTTCCTGTGTCTCCTGTAGGCGTGTTACTTCTGAGCTAATGATGGATTGCTTCTTTTTTTACTTCCCCTGTCTCTCTTGAAAATGCAAACATCACTGGGAGGTGGGAGAGGTGGCTCCCCCTTCCCGTTTGCTAGAGGAGCAGATGGCCCCACAGATGATTTCTCCTTGCTTCCCTCTGTCAGTAAAAGATATATAGCCTAGCTCTGAGAATACCATTTCTTGGCAAAGATGTCCCTGGAAAATAGCAGGGAATTTCCCAGTTTTAAGCTTCTCTATCCTCTTTTTTTAAAAAATTCTTTAATTCTGCTGATAATGACAAGGTGCACAGCTGCAGCTGTCTTTAGTTACTCAGAAGACACGTGCAGTGCTCAGCAGATGCTGCCAAGAGCCTCACCCCAGGGAAAGCCCAGGAGCTCTGCCCTCCACTCGGGGGACAGAATCCACCTCCCTTGGGGCTGGCCAAGCAAACCTTTCAGGTCAGAGCAGTTCACCGTGGGGCCGCTGGGTGTGCACAGAGGTGTGGTGGAGAGAACAAAAAGCCTTGGCTGCCTTCCTTTGCCGGTGCTCTGCTTCCCCTGCTCCCAGCTATTCCCGCTCCTCCCTCAGAGACCAGCAGGGAGGAGGCCCATTAGCAGCAGTTCTGCTGCAATGTCTCTTTAAAGGAAGTGTCAGGAATAAAGATTTACCTGCAGGTTTAGGAAGACAATTATTGTACGTTAATTAAATATGAAATGACACTTAAGAGCATATCCATTGCCTTAACAGCGACTCTCTGTAATAATAATAATACTTAGCACTTACATAGCTCTCTCCGTCTACACAGCGCTTCACAAACATTAACTAATGAATCCTCACAACCTCCACGTGATGCTAAAGAGGCTGCTGGCATGATGGGGAGTGGGAAGAGGAGATGTATCAGGGGAATAGCCTCCTCTTGGCCTGCTGCTGCAGCTGCTTGTCAGGCTGCTGTGGTCTTTGCTCTTCCTCCTTTCTGTCAGCATTCCCCTAAGTGTGCTTCCCTCCAGTACCATGCAACAGGCAGGCCAGCAGTGCAACGAGGTGGTCACCAATGGAGCGGGCACCGAGCTTCCCTGGCTCCCAGCACTGAGCCCAGAATCCCCGCTTCACAGCAGCAAGTCCACATCCTGTCCCATCCCCTTTTCCTCAGGGCTCAGTGAGGGAGCCTCAGTGTGCATTTGCCTGAAGCTGGAGTGTTTTGAATGTGGTTGTGAGAAACAAGGTTCTGGCATGGACATAAACATCTATAAAATGCAGAAGTCCAGTACCAGGACTGAAATAGTCTGGACTATTGCAAATCGCTTCTGGTGAAGCCATGCCTTTCCTTCAAGTCTTAGTGGCGAAGCCAAGAAGCTCCTCCTGAGCCTATTTCTCTTCCCCAGAATGGGATTTTTGAGCTGAAAGCCCAGGTCTCCTGGCCAGCTCTGTAAGAGTTGAATGCCTCCTGGCAGATGTGCTTGCTTCACCCTCTTTGAGCTCCCTACATGAGGACCATCCTCTGAGACCACTGCTTGACCCAGAGGGGATGACAGATGCTGCACTAAGGCTGTCTTTCCTGACATATTTACATTTTCCTCACTACAGGCACCAGTCATTGTGCAATGTCTTTGCTGGAAACGTCAGGAGAGCGATAAAAAAGAAGATTCATTCTCTTTACAAGAAGAAATGGACCTAACTCTCCAGAAATCCCAGCACCACCCTCTGCCTTCCATTGTCAACACTCTCCCTCCTCCATCTCCCACGGCAGGCCTGGCTCTGCCTCTGCTCTGGCTTTTAGGCAGCAAAGTCCAGTTTTACCTGTTTTTCCAGGTTTGAAAAGGCACTAGTTTCATGTCCATCCCCTCCTCCATCCCTGGGCAGCTTCACCCCATCCAGGAGGAGCCTGTGGGAAGGGGGAGAGATAGGCGCAGTGGATCAGGTCTGGTAGGAGGGAAGAAAGTGATTATTCATCCCTTTTCAGGGAGTGGTTTTCTGCACAACCCTCTTCCAGACTATTTTTTTTTCCCCAGCTCGTTCCTCTTAAAAAGGTAATAAATATTCAAAACATACTTGTTCAGATTACCAGCTATACCCTAACAGCTTCAACACCTACAAAGCTGATGCCTGTGTGTATCCACTAAGCAGTTGTCAAACTGCATTGCTCATAACATTTAGGGTTGGTTTGGAAGGAGGTCTCAAGGCTACAATGCACAAAACAGTCTGTATTGGCCAAGGGGGAAAAAAAAGACAACGTGACCTAGAAAATCTTGTCATCTTCAAAGCTTCCTGATTCTGCTGTTCTTTATTTAGCACTGTAAGCCCACCAGATCCATTTCTGAGCAATCAAGGATTGTTTTTGTCTTCCAGAAAGGTCTCAAGCAAACCTCTGAGTTTGAACATGCTGATATTTTCAGATAGTCCTGTCAACACCAGTGATTTTAGCTGTTTTCCCATCTAACTCACTGGTGGGCTTCTTGGGGTTCTTGGGGCATTTAGATGTGAAAATGCCACATGGTGCTCTCTGCAGTTTGGTGCAATATCAAAGGTTACCTCAACATTAAGCAGAATTGGGGTCTTTCTGCACAGATCAGTTATCCTGGTTTTATCCATCGAAGAGCCCTTGATAAGGCAGTGGGAAAAAGAACATTCAGTGTGTGAGAGCTCACCTGTTCAGCCTTAAATGCACAGTTTGATGGAAGCCAACCTCAAGTGTTTTATTTAAACTCAAGTAATTTATTCATGCCTCAGCCTTTCCTGTCTCAAAAACTGTCTTTCCCCTGCTTTTGACTTTGTTTTGCAAATGCAGCTCCTTACCCTGGGGCTTTGGGAACTTCAGTGATACCAGCAATCCTGGCAGCCTCCTTCAGCCACAGGCAGGTGACAGATCAGGTGTGTTTGAGCTCAGGTCTCCAGCAGCAGGACCATTTAGCTGTTTTCTCATGAGTGGCTTCCGTGGATGAAATGACTCCGTGGGACTCCTGCCCTGTCCATGGAGGAGAACTGCATGATGGGGACCTGCTTATTTGCACCTGCACAGCACAGAGAGCAAAGTGCACCAGATCAAATGCACCCAGGACTCCTTCAATCCCCAGGAGACTGCCCCTGGTGAAGCAGCAATTCTCCCACCATGGTCCTCACACCCATGTGGTCTGTAACTGGGATCTTTCTCCTCCACAAGTTAACAAATTGGCCATTCCCTGAGAGCAGATAATTTCTTCTTAATGGTAGCCATCTCTCAGCACGTACTTTGGCTGCCAGGTTTCGAACGTAATTGCATTGTTACTTAGGAAAGTCAAAGGTGCATTCTTCCAGAGAGGCTCTGGCTGCGAGCAGGCGTGGGGAAGGCTGACCAGAGATGGCTTTGCTTGCTCTTGTTACAGCCAGGTGTCACTGTGGGCAGCCAGGAGACAGGGATGGATGGATGTCCCCCCCTCCACTCCCCACTCTTTTCCTCCACACAGAAGAATCTGTAAGAAGTCATTTGCTGAAAAATAAAGATGGGCTGAAAATACAAAACAAAAAATGTTCCTTTTTCTGATAAGAAAGTGATGTCACAAATAACCTTATTAAAAAAAGGTAAAATGCTTGTTTACTTAAAGCACTTGTTCAAAGAGAGCAAGTGAAAATGTAGCTTTTGGGTATTTTTCTTTCTCCTCTCTCTTTCCTCCTAAATGAGATTGAAATACAGTTTCACATTTGCAAGGCCCAGTGCCCTTTCTGCCAAGAAATCCATTGACAGTCCAATCAACAGACATGTTCTGGTTACAGGAATCAGGCATCAGTCAAACGCTTGAAAGCCGGATCCAGCAAATGCAGCAGATAATAGTATTGAAAACAGCCAGTGGGGGAGATGAGAAAGTAATTGGAGTGTAGGTAAGAGCTGGTGTAAGCAGGATGGATCGGCATATTGCTGACACGTGGAAGGGAGGAGGCAGAGGGGGAGAGCTAATGAGAGGGGTAATTCTAATGATAGAAGTAGTTCAATGTGTCAGGCTTTTGTTTTTTGAAGGCTGAGAGAAGGATTTATTTGTACAGAGGCAACTCAGCCCATGGGATTTATACACCACCTCCAACACGAGTCCTTGCCAGCTTCCAGAGCTGGCTCAGCCCTGGGATTTTGCAGGTAGATCCATAGTAAAAAGCTATGAAGCATCAGTGGGGAGGACTGTGGGGCTGGACTGGCCCTGGAAGTGCTGGAGCAGATGTAGTGAGGGTTTGCAGGGGGATCAAGGCAAAGGCCTTTGTGGCAGCGCAGGGCAGCTATGAGTACCCTGGGGGGCTCATTACCATGAGCAGAGCAACACTGGTCTCTGCGTGAGCAGGGGCTGCATCACTAAACACAGTCATTTCAATCTCCACAAGCCCTAAAATCTGCTGATTTCATCCCAAATGTAAAAATCTAAAGAAGACAGGAGTGAAAATGAACAGAATAGAATTTGATTGTATGGACTATATATCCTAATTTATTCCTGAGCCCTTGCTAGTAAAATACCCAGGCTCTGATTAGAGTGGTGAGCGAAGAGAATTACTCACTTCCTATGGGTAACATGACGAGCAAATTACCTGAATTTCTTGTAAATCCATGATCCTCTTTTGGGACACAGCACTATGGAAATGGCAGAGAGGGGCTGTTGATCTCATACACTGTGGTATGTACTCCCTCATACCGAGACTTGGGTGGGTTCACCCTACATACATCACCCTGCCCTGTCTGTTATTCCTGCATCTTTTTCGATTGACTTTCTCTGTCCCACTGCACCAGGTGCTTGGCTCTGTTTAATTTCCTGGCCCAGGAAGGGCTATTTTCAGGAGCTGCACCATTGTGTGCTGTGCTGCATTGGAGATGGTGTGGAGAAGGGGGCAGTGGGGTTGGCAGGAGGAGAATTGAACACTCTGTAAAGACAGCACAAAATATTCCGAAGTAATTCGGATCCGACTTGAGCAAGTGATAAATGAGAGCAGCATGGCAGTGACAGGTCAATCAAATATTTATAGAACTTCATCCATTAGCATTGCAGCAGCAGAAAGGAAGCAGTGAAGTCTGGGTGCTCCAAGACCTGCCAGGGGTACACATGCTGATTGGCTTCCCCAAAATCTTGAGGCATGGGTGGAGCTTCTGACTTGTCCTGAAGGGGGCCAGGATAGTTGAGGTGGTAGTTGAGCTAAAAAGATGTTGGGATTATGGAGCACTGTGTTTTAGAATAAATTTCTCTGATGTCCTTGGGTGGATTAATGTATGTACATACTGGTGAGGAGATTCTTGTACCAAAACGATGGGAAAGCTGAGTGGTGTGTGAGGGATGTACATTGGTGTGTACACACTGGGAAAGGGCACGAGGTTTTGCAATTCTCTGGAAAAGCAGTTGCTACAATCAGTGAAATGCCAGAAAAGGTTAAACCACAACAGACAAGAAACCTTAAGGAGAGAAGAGAGTGGAATTGGAAAGCCTATTTTTAGGATCACATGACATGATTTGATTAATATTTTAGGAGGCAGTTATCATATGCTAAGAAACAGAAGGATTATTACTAGCATCCCAACATGCCTGCTTGCAGGGTTTTAACAAGAGAATCCCATCCAAATTTCTCGCTCCTCACCTTTGACCGCTCCTCACCAATTCCATAAGCCAGGGACATGCAGGAGTGACACATGGATGCACTGGAAGGTGCAAAGAGCTGTGGAGAAGCTATTCGTTTGACTTCAGCACTTAACTGGAAATGCCACAGTGCAGCCTGTGCTGAGGGAGGAGCACACTGCAGACACATGCAAACAGAGAAATGTTTAGCTGGGACCATCTCCACAGTGCTCCCAGACACCCCCAAAACAATCCAACAGCAGGCTGAGGAGAAGGACTAGCCTGGTGTCCCAAGGGGTTAAATAAATGTTTGACTTTCAGCACAGGAAGGATTGCTCTGAAGTCCCCCTTTGACCCATTGATGAGATCTGTGTGACCAGGAACTTTGCCATCCTGGCCACATAAATGCACATCCTGAATCTCTTCTTGGGGATCACAGGGCCATTCTCATTCCCTTTGGCAATTTGGGCTTCCCTACATGTGGTCTATACCTGAGTGCCAGGGCTTCACCAGGTGCTGGGTGTGGGACTTCTGTGATACCCCATTTGATGCTTTTCACCAAGAGCTGAATTCCTGTGAATACAGGAGGAATCTGGGAAGGGAAACAAGCTCTTTCTTCTTCATTCACTGTTCTCCTGACAAAGTTTCATTCATCTGGCCTGGGAGTAGTAGGGACACCATGTGTCAGAAGCAACCATTCAGCCAAGGGAGATGAGGCAGGGCCCGGCACTCACCAACAGCCCATTTGCTGAAAATTGATGATCCAAAGTTGCATGGGGAATTTGTATGAATGGAAGAAAAGACAGCCAGTAATTGGGATCGGTGGGTGAAGTGTCAGCAAACAGAAGAAAGGGATACTTTGGTGACAGTGATAAATGCTAGCAGCTTTGGGTCTCATCTGGAGGAGCGAATTGGAGCAGAGACTTTGTAGGAGAAGGAAGGAATAAAAAGACAGTGGTCTGATGGATGTTACAGAGGAAAAGGGCTCAGAAAACAAAAATTCAGCTGCGTGTTTTTAGGGGGGTGATCAGAGGCAAGTCACAAGGGTCATTACCCAAGGCTGAAGGGGGTCATAATTTTTTACACTCTCAGGAATAAGCCAGCATTGGGCTGGGTGCTACATGGACTCACCAGGCACCAGTCCCTGGAGAATGGGGTGCCCATGTGCTGGGCACCATGCATGGAGCTGCAAAGCCCTCAGGAGCAGCCATGCAGTTCTCCTGGGTAAGCAGCACAGCTGTGAAGGGTCTGTGCCTTTGGGGAGGTGCAGAAGCCCTGGGGTGGGGCATCGGGGCTGGGCATCGGGGCTGGAGCACCAGGGCAGTCCTGCAAGCCGGGACTTTCAGCAGGCACCAGTACACTGACCACTAGGGGCTGCTTTATTTGTCAGCCAGACCGGCAGGTTTGTCTCAGGGAGGAATCTGCCTACAAACCCAGTACGTGCAGTAACAAGTGGCCGTTTCCAGAGTCATTTCTCTGACCCACACCAGCATTTCAGAACAGGCTTCAAACACAATTGGCACCTCTACACTGCCAATTTTAGAAACGTTTTGCTTTGGAGGAAGGACTGGAGCACAGAGGTGATTATCCCTCCCCTCCTGGCAGCTTCAGGGGTCGTGCAACTTGCAGGGAATGTCAGAGATGTACAGCATGTAAAAGAGCTCCAGCAAATGCTCTTTCCCAGAGCACTGGAACGTGCCTCTGTCCTCCTCCTTTAGATTGTGGAGGATCTTTGCCTCTTACAAGAGAAAAGATCCTGGCTGAGGTAGCTCAGACATCCATCTAACACGCCCTGAGATAGTAACACCAGCGACAGAGAGAGGGACTGATTCTGCTGTCAGCAGTGTAGGCAGGGAGCCGGTGGAGTCAATGGGAGTCGATGTTTACCTCTGTTGTACTGCCTCACATGGACACTGATAAATGTTATGAATTTTAAAAATTGAGATTCACATTAGTTCCCTTTAACTCATTTTAGATTTTCTGCTGAGCTTTATTAAGTGGCTTTTAAAAGCCGTTTAGCCTCTACAGCTCTTACTGCAACAGCTCTTACCTCAACAGCCCTGCCTCCCAGCCTGTCTCACAACAGGAATAAAATGAATCCATTGGTGCTTACAGGGAAGCAGAAGAGTACTGGGGATGAGGCAGCCAGTCCATTGTGTGGGAGAGCCTGGGCAGAGCAGGGAGATGGAGGATAATGGTGCAGGGTGTCAGCTGTGCCTCAAGGCTGGTTTGGACAGAGGTGGCAGATCCTGCAGAAGATTGTGTCATGAGGCAACATGCAAAGCTGAAGATCCAGAGATGTTTCTGGTCCCTTGAAATACAGGTAGAGGAACATTAATGCAAGGATTGAATTTCCTCTTTCCTGAAGAACCATACAGATAGGTAGCTCTAGGCATTTTCCGGCAACAGATCTGAGCTGATCTCATGCATATTAGTGTAAATCAGGATTAGCTCCAGTGGGTTGAACTCAGCATCCTTCTGATTTTTAAGGCCTGATACAGCTTTCCCCAAAGTCAGTAAGCTAACTGTTCTTGGCTCAGTCTCTTAAGTGCTTTGTTTTAATATCCACAAACTGCAGTAAAACAATCCACATCTCCCCTGCTCCATCCTAAACTGTGCTTGCCACCTGTCATTTAATTTTACATGACACTATTATCATTTTTAATAATGGCACTGCATTTTCTTGGCTAAAGAGCCTCTGGAGACCCTGTCAGAAAGGAAATCTTCCCCATCTCCTCCATGCCTGCAGGTGTATCTGCAACATAGCAAGCCTTTCCTAAGCAGCTCTTCAAAGACATTCACAGCTTTGCCTCCCCTAATCTTAGATGCACATTTGACATCACTAAATAACAATGCAGTTACACAGTAAACTGGTGGTGAGAGATATGCAAGTGGTGGCTAAAAATCAGTAATCCTGCCTCAGCTCTAACTGATTGACTGGAAACTGAAGCAGGGGGAAAGCAGGCCCAGTATGGACAGAGGAGTAATACTGATTTATGGGAGGCAAACCTCTGAGATAGTGATTTACTCCCTTGGGATTTTTTTTGAGAGATGACACCACACATCTGCAGGACTGGAACCAGGAGAGATAAAGTCTGAGTTGCTATAAGCAACCAAAAGGACCAAGTGCTCTGGAGTGGGGGACATGTGTGCCTCCAGGGACATAACTCTCCTCCTCTATCGGCAATTCACTTTTTTACTATTGATTATAACAGGAAAGGAGAGATGGAAAACTCATGTAATTCCCTGTCCTTGGGGTTGTGGCCTGGGGGAAGCTGATGCTGTCTAATCTAATAAGGATGCAGTGCAGCCTGGATCATCTGGGCTCTCCTCATCCTCTGGGAGTTGTGTGTAAATGAACACTACAGAAAAGAATTAAAAGTCCCCTAAAAGAAAAAGCAAACAACAACAACAACAACAACAATAATAATAAAGAAAAAACCAGCTGATATTTCTGCTTTCTTTTGAATGGCAACTGACTTTCCATCAGGACTCTCATGCCACTTTGGAGGGAGATTGCCCAGCAGAGATATGAGAGGGTTAAGCTGCTGCCTTTCCATCAGGGCGGGCCGTGGTCTGGGGAAGGGGCATGGCAGGGAAGGGGTGGCAGCCGTGGGGATGAGTGGGGCAGGCTGAGAGCAGCTTTGCAGCAGGCAGGTTCCTCTCCATGCTGGAGCCATGTGATGGCCAACACAGCACTTTAAAAGGACCTTCCCAACCCATTGTGTGCACACACAGATCCTGGTGCAATGTCAGACGGAAATGAGACAGTGCTGTGACATTCACTGGCTTCAGACTGAACCAGGCCTGACACACACCCTTCACTAACCCAGCAAGGAGCAGAATTGGCCAAAGCTGGAGCGTGTCCCAGGAGCCAGGCTGGGTGCAGCTGTGCCCAGCCTTCACCCTGCTTCCCACCTTGCACTGCACAGCATGTTTCCTCAGAGCCCATGTCTCTCAGGATAGGAGAAGTGTGTTGACTGCAAACGTGGGCTGACATGGCAGGCAGCAGTGGCCGGTGGGAAATGGATATATTGCATCCCAAATTGGTGCATCTTCCCATTCAAATCAGCTCACCAGCACAGATAGCCTTGTGTCTGCAGAGAACACTATTTAGATGGCAGATTTTATTCAGATGGCATCTGAAAGTTATTTTTTATTGAATTTAATTTTAATTAATTGTGTTGTCAAGGGTGGGCTGAAGTGGCCTCTGTTTTTAATTTTTTCTCCCCAGAGTGGATGTCCTTAAACTCCTTCCTATAATGATATGGCTGTAGCTTGCAAAAAGGCAGCCTGGATTTATTATTCTGCCTCTTCCTTGTCCCTTCTGATCCTAGAGAGAACATTGCAATGACTGTGGTTAGAAAATTAGTTAAGTGAACTGTATACTGTATTCTCTTTCTGTATCACTTCTTATTAGGTAAAAAAGATAATATAGTTCCCTCTCTCCCCCCCACTCACCCTGCATTTCATCCAGAGCTCTTGTAAGAACCATTCCAATGGACTGCTGCAGCCTGCTTGCAAAAGGACTCATCACATCTAGGATAACTCTTGACTTCTGGTGCAAAGTGCAGCAAGGAGTTTCATATGTATGGAAGAAGATGGAGCTGAGATCTGCTACTAATGCACAGGTGCTAAAGAAAGAAGCCTGTCGGGGTCGCTTCTGCACTGCACAAGCAGCAGCCTGTCACCTGCCTCATGTCTGAGCTCTGCCTCTGCAGCACTCAGGATTTCAGGTGTTTGAAACACAGCGCTGCCCTTTCGCTCTGGATCCGAATAATCAAACTCCTCCAGCTCTGTGTGCTCCGTCTGGTGGGTCCCAAAGCAGAGTGGTGCTGCAGCAGTGAGCCCACCCATATAGATAGCTCACATATTAAAAAATAAAAGCAGAGAAAAGATACTCTCCACCAGCTGCAGCCTGGCAACAGGAGGTTGCCTGCTCCAGGTGGTCTGTGCATGGTATTTGGAGATCAGAAACATGGGAGGACTGGAAATGGGGGCACGTACAAGGTAGCTGACCTCTTTAGCAAAGTATGGGCAAGACATCCTGCAGCCTGGTTCAAAATATTGTCAAAATTAAACTGAATTTGTATCAGGTAAAAAAGCCAGAAATATCTTTGTAGAACTTTATTGTTATGCTGTTAATAGTGGATTTTTCTTGTCCATATGGACTAGCTAAAAGAAGGAATTTTCCCAAATTCAGTCAATTTATTGCACAGGGGCCATTTTGAAAGAATGTCTGACAAAGGAATAGATGAGCCTGTTATGAGAATAAACTCCCAGACAACTAAAAGGACAGCCCCAAGGAAGGCCAACCTGGTGAGAATGGAGAGTTAATAAATGAAGATACTCTTTGTACTCCAAATCCAAATATATCTCATGCAAGAGCAGAGCTTTCTAAAACAAATCCCTGTGATAGATGAAGGATTTAGGCACAGCCAGGTTGTCTGTTTAATGAATTCCCTGCATTTACCCCACTGAGGGAGGAATACCCAAACACTGCTGTTCAGAACCTTTTTCATGTGGATTAGAGCAGCCACAAATAACAGAAGACTAATTTTGCCTTGTTTCTCTCCTTCACAGCTCGTCTGTCCTACTTTTTACTTTTAAAGGAATGAGTAATTCAAAAAATCCCTCCAATATTTATGGATGCTCTGGTTCTTTTAGGCTCACTGACTGTATGTGAGCCAGGAGCCTAATTACATATTTTAGGCACATATGTAATTCTTTGAATGTATCAGGAAAGCCTTGACTTGGAGGGAAGATGGCTCAAAATGAAGTTATATGCCCTTTCCTGTACTGGGCCATGCCCTATTCTGAGGGGACATTTTTGTCTGGAGATCTACCCCCTTTCTGGTTCACTCCTGCATTAAGCCTGGCCTGTTGACAGGAGCTTTATGAACTGCTAGGAAAAGAAGGCTCAGTGGATTATCTGATACACCACGGAAAAGAAGAAAGGTAGAGATCATCCAAGAGGATGCCATTTGGATTGCATGGGGTGTCAGCCACCTTTCAGAGGGTAACAAGCTGAAATCCCAATTTTCAGTCATTCTTTCTTTGATTTTATTTTGAAAGTGGATATTGAAGCTCTGCACATGGAGCATTTCACAGCTGACCTCTGCTCACAATAAATGCCCTACCTGATGGCTAACCCCAAGCAGTTTGGAAGGAGCAAGAGTCACAGGCAATTTTTTGAGTTTTATTTAATGAACTGATCCACATTGCAGTTGAAAGACAAGCCCTTTCATCTTAAAGCAAAATTGAAGCCCTCTGTGGCTGTGTCTCTAGAAGCAGCCACGAGATGATGCTGGGTGCTTGTACCCAGCCCTGCTCCCTGAGCTGCCCATCTGGCCAGGCTGTGCAAAAGACACTCCAAAGAGAGTGATGTGGCCTGGATGCTACAGCAAATGCTGAAGAAATCCCAAATGGAAAAGTCTCCATAAGTACTCACTATTGTGCAGCCCAGACTTCCACAACATTTTCTGTTACAAAGAACTGCCCTCCAGCTCATCACCCTGCAGCCCTGAGAGGCAGGACAGACATCCCACCGTGATTGGCTTCCCCAGGAGCTCCAGGAAGGAATGATGGCCCTACTGCTTGGTGACTATCCAATTCCTGCCCTCCAGGGACCACACCTCATGCACTGACCTCTTGGAAGGAGATAAACTGCTCCAGAAAGGTTAGGTTCCCCTTAGCTTCTCTGTCCTGAAAGCTCCCTGTGAATCCCTCTGAGAGATCCCTTTGTCTTAACTGGCTTTAAATGCCTCTTTTTGGCACTTGAGCCTCACCCCAAGAATCTACCATGAAAAAATGAATAAATGAATTTCCCTGTGGGATTCACAGAGGCAAAATGCTTTGGGGAACCTACTGGGATAAATCCAAATCCAGCTCAGATTTGCCTTAGGAGTAAATCTAAGCTGTCTGTCTTCATCCTTGACCTTGTTTCCTTTCCCTTGACACTTAAAAATCCTTTTTCCCAGACTAAATAGCACAAGAAGTGCCAGGAATAGGTGTTAGCAACCATCCAAGTGAAGAGTTACTTTAAACCCAGGCTGAGTTTTTGACTTCTCCTCCCGTTCTGCTGAGCCACCAGCTATGGAAATTTTTCATCTCTGATAAAGCAGATTAGCTGCTGGAAATGTCAGAGAGAGGCTACAGCTGGCTGCACGGCGGGGAAATATTTCCCTGCTAGCCCTGGGAGCCGCTGAACACTGGACCCCAGGAGAGATGCTCCACAGTCTGTTGCATAAAGTGACTTGGCCTGTGATGCTGTTCATGCAGAAACACCCCAAAGTGCTCTGCTCAGTGAAGTTCACCAACAGCAGCGAGTCAAACCGACAGACAGCTCAGTGGAGGGGAGGCGGGGCAGATTTTTTCCTTTTCCTACTTCCATTTCTTTCTTCTTTAATTTTGGTAATGGATCAGAGTCAAATGAACAACATCTGGCAATTAGCACATCCCTTGCCTGGCTCCGATCTGCCACTAAGTTCTGAGTGTTTGCCTTTATTTTTAAATGGGTGGCTGTCAGAGAGAATTAAATGGTGCCTAAAGAAGCACACAGACGTTATAATTAAAGGCACGCCAACCTTGACAGGTAGCTGTGAGTAGAAATTTCAACTTTTCATGGGAAAAGGAGCTGTTGGCATGTGCATGTGCTCTTAAACTCCATGTGTTTCCCCCGGCTGATCTATCCCCAGGTGCTTTTTATACACCCATACTTGCAATTAATTGTCTCTTTGTCTGCTCCATTTCAACAGCCATCCAGCCCAGTACTGCGAGCAGAAATGTACTTTAAATCTAGGAATAAAACTGGAATCCATTAGCTGTGATTGTGTATGCTTCTGTGGGACTTCGCTGTTAACAAGGATAGAAATGATATAATGGAAAACAGAACAGGGAGCATAAACCTGCTGGTGCGGAGAGCATCCTGAAACCACGTAATCCACGTGCCTTCTAGCTAGGAATGAATGCCTGGTGCCCTGGGCACTTCCCTGCCAGGCCATGTTATTATAATCATGGTCTTCCCCCAGCTCATTCTGCTCCTTCTAATTAAAACAGGGTCAAATCTTCCTCCTTGCAGTAGTGACCCACCTGAATCACAAGACCAGCTGACTTTTCTAGGGAATAATGAGAGCAAACTGCATTCATTGGCTACCTGCTCAGCTTTGACCCCAATGCTGAATGGAGGACAAACATCATGTTAGTAGGATCTAGCCTGGCCTCACACCCTTCTTCCAAGGATTTCAGGCCTCTGAAGCTTCCAGTCCAGCATTTTTCCTGTCACTGGTTTAGGGCTGTAATTGAAGTTCATATGTGGTGTCAGGCTGTGGTCCACTCTCAGTCTTAGGGCTGGTGCTGGTCCTGCAGAGGTGGGCAGAGCTGTATTGCTGATGGGAGCCGTTGTCCTGACATGGGGTGTCTGTGCTGTCACACAACTGCAAGTTTGGATATCACACCAGGCAGCCCAGGTTGGAGAATGCAGCCTCCCCACATCTCACCTTATTAAT
The DNA here is from genome assembly GCF_020740725.1 of Corvus hawaiiensis. Taxonomy (NCBI): domain Eukaryota; kingdom Metazoa; phylum Chordata; class Aves; order Passeriformes; family Corvidae; genus Corvus; species Corvus hawaiiensis. Next base: position 13,648,648 of record NC_063223.1, read on the forward strand.
CTGTATCTGCTGCAACTTTTGGTCTCCTGGTGATTTTACCTGCTGTCTGCAGGTTTAAGTTGGACAGCATTAATAATAACAGCCACCAGATTTGACAACCACACCATCCTATCTGAGGTGGCTTCAATAAGGTGATGCTGACAATCTGGTTCTTAAGTTAGTGTTCAAGCAAAATTTTAAACAAACTCCCTCCAATGGTCCTTGCACTGCCTTCACAAGACTTGCTTGGCTTGCTCAGCTTCCTATAACGTTGTTAAACACCTATCCCATAGTGTTTAACAACTACCTCATGACCGTGCTTTCAGCTGGCCATCCAGCCAGGGTGGGCTTTCTGTCCACCCTGGAAAACTAAGGTGAATTTTGTGCAACTTCAGTTAGCATCCAAGGGAAGAAAGCAGAGAGAAGGATTTAGGAGGGAAGGGAGGAGCAATACAGGCATGGTAAAACCAGGACTATCAGTGGGACTATGTTAGGGAATAAACTCTCTTCCCATCTTCTTGCTGCAAAATTGCTGCAGTTGGAAAATGACTGTAGGAAATTAAATTCAAGGTGAGAAACACCAGAGGGATGCAACTTCTCTCTCTCTGTCCTGCACCTTGTAGCTTATTCCTACCCTATTCCCTGCATCTCTCACTCAACTTACGATATCTATCTCCTTCTTTTCACCCCTCCTTCCCCTGCTCTCATCCCCAATCCCTCTCCCTGCCTCTGATGGATGGAACCATTAGTGGAATCACTGTAAATAATGTGTAAAGTTGGAAGTTACAACAAGGTATCTCATTAAAGCCGCTTCACTCATCTTACTTCCCAATTAATGTTTAAGGCTTCGCTGGAATGCGGTGACAATATGTCACAGCATATCATTGTGGCAGGCGACAGGAAGTTAATAACCCACTGGCCCTTAAAGAAGCCTTTAATGTCAGCTGCAGAGGAGTAAATAACATTGGTTTCTTCCCCCACCTATCCCCCCTTCTTTTTCCTCTTTTAATTTGCTGCAGGAATGAAAGAGTTTGTGCTGAAATAACATCATTATCTCATAAAGCCATTTTCCTGCAGAGGCAGAGCACAAAAGGTGTTGCCCAAGGGACTCTGGGATTTTCAGCAGCTTGACAAAGTTGCTCCAACTCCCCACCCTGAAAATTCAGGAACTCATGGAGTGTTTGTCTTCACCACCCTTTCTGCCTCCATTCAGGACCTCTTTCCTTCTTTAATAATAGAAATTCCCTCACCCACCTTTTCTTAGTATTAATTTCTACCCCCTTCCCACTCTTGCGAGGCCCCAAACACAACTTCACAGCATCAGTGTAGTCAAAAGTTTCCTTTCATGGGTAAGTTTTATCTACTGTTATTGAAACTTTCTTCCCTTGATGTCACTGCTTTCTGGGGGACGAGTCATCTTTGCCTTTCGTTCCTCTAAGCGCCTGTTCACTTTGAGTGCAATCACTGCTCTTTACCCTCCTCTTGCTGCATGATGGGGCTTTTAAGCTCTCCTGGACATCAACCACCACAGGCTCCAGACCAGGACTGGCCCTGAGAGACTCCACTGGAGTCAAAGAAGCTGCTCTTGTTCATCGCAGAGCTGCCAAAGCTGGAACTGAGCTCCTGACTCCAGAAGAGGTGGTGTGTGGCAGCAGTCTCACTAGCCTGTTCCCCTCTGGGGATGTAAAGATCCATTAATCACACTGTGATATAACATAAATGATCCATTATTGGAAACCCATTTTGTAGATATATTTTTCCCAGGAGAAAAAAAAAGAACAAAACCCATATACGTGTAGCACTTATTTTTAAAAAATTGCAGGAAAAGTGTCTAGGGCTTGGGGAATGAATCCCACAAACTCTCTGCTCAGCTCAGCCACAGACCCAATACATCACAGTACACAAATCATGCATGGATTTCTCATGGCCTCTATTTCCTCCAGTACAGTGTGTCTAAAAATGTTTGCTCTCCACACCTGGGTTATTGCTTTAGTGTTTGGAAAGGTCTTTCAAATTTCAGGCTAAACAGTCAAGTGTTGTGACTATATAAACACTTATTTTACTTATTGTACCAGGGATATTTCAAATATGGTCCTAGACTTCTGTTTTAATAATAGGAAAATGCAGGATGAATATCAAGAGCAGACTTGATACAGCAATGAGATTTACTGTTATTGCAGAAAGGTCCCAAATGAAAAGTGTATGTTGGTTCTTTCAGAGCATTTAAAACTTGACTAATTCCAAAATTTTGGAAGGCATTTCCAAGAGAACAGGGATAGTCAACCAAGATGTGTTGCATCTTCGTTTCAGCCTGAATGGGCCATAGAACATGCTGTGCAGCTCAGATGATGGAGAGAGCTCAGGAGATTGTCACCAGTATGAGAGGACCATGAATCCCAAGGAAGTGAAGGCATTAGCAGGGTAATCGTGGAGCTGAGTCTTCAAGAAGCCAAAGTTTGGTCTGTGCAGCCCTGGAGGGAGAATTCAGCACCTCAGGTGGGAAACTACAAACTGGAAGCAGATGGAATTCAGCATCCCATGGGACTCCCCAATAAGGGGTGAACTGAGGTCCCTATCTAGTGGGACCATGGGCAGGAAGGTCTGCCCCAATCCAAGGGTCTAGGGCGGCATCTCAAGCCCTGCCCAGATCTGGACCTTTGTCCCTCCACCTCGTGTGTGACTCCTTCCACCGCCTGGTTCTGCCTCCCCACACTGCTGGAAGTCTAACAAACTGAAAGTTCCCACAGTGCTTTGAGATCCTCAGCAAAAGGCACTGCAGAAATGCAAATGTGCTCAGTTCCTAGCTCAAATACATTATTGATTTGTTCATTTGCCAGGGGCCACTTGTCAAAAGTATAACAGCATTAGTAGCACTTGACGTAATAGGGGAATGGAGAGGTCTGTGATTAAGTTTAGACAGCCTTGTTTGACTTAGTTAATTGGTTAAATATATTCAGTTACATGTGATGCTTCAGAATTTCGGCTCCAATAAAGTATAATATTAATTTTAATTAAAGCTCAACAGAGTTGGCCAAATATTTCTATTTTCTGAGTATTTTTCTTAATCACATAATTCATATTCTGATAAAGCAGGGATTCTGGTAGCAACTAAGGCCTGAAGCACTTTGTCTGACCATGAGAACTTAAAAGAAGAATAGATAGACTAACACTGAGGAGAAGTGAATTTATTAACATCTTTCTAACCCGAAGAAAAAAATGAGGTGGAACAAGGAAAAATTCCCCTCTGCCTCAAGACAGGATTAACTTAGGTCTATTCTGACAGATGTATTTCTGCTATTTCTTAAAAATCTAGGATTGTCATGAAATCCATAACTGCAAGAAGTTGCACCTCCTTCTAAGTTTGCCCAGGAGCCTTTGTGTTGGCAATCCCTGATCATCGTTTGCTGTTCCCTTGCTTAAGACCTGCATCTATCACAACAGGAAGGGCAAATAGCATCCCACAGGTTGCCTTAGCTAAGGGTGCCAAAAAGTGGGGACTATCACCACGGAACCCTGAATGATTCCAGAGATGGAATTCTTTTAGTTTCCTGATTGAGGACACTCTTGTAGGACTCCTCCTTTATTTCAGTGCTTTTCTGAGGAGGGAACATTCATGCCAGGGACATGCTCACACCAAAGGCAGATTTGCAAAGAGATGCTCCACGTGGCCAGGAAACTTTCCTTAGCTCTTGCCTGGAGAGGTTCAGTCTGGCTTGCTGAACTGCTGCCATCCTTGGGCCATAAAGATCTCCATCCAAAGCACGTCTCTGGTTACATGAGGAATGTGCAAGCCCAGTAACACTGTCAGACTGGCATAACTGGAACAGTCTCACCTGACCGCTACAGCACAGCAAGACATCCAGCAGGTGCTCAAAAGGAGGCGTTGGCTGACTCCAGTGAACCCCACTGACGTAATAATTACAAGAGTGGGTATTGCCTCCTTAATGACAGCAATTGAAAGTGCAAATACAGCCGCAGCACATTAAAAATAGCCCGCTGCTCCCATGAAGCAGCAGCTGCATCTGAGGACTTTTCCCAATGCAGAGCTCTCAGGACCACCCCCCACAGCTTTCCTGCCAACTCCCCAGCCCTCTGCTTTGCATTTCAATTTTTTTTCCTTCTCTCTCCTTAAATGCAGACTCAAAGGTCTGAAAGAAGAAAGATGGAAGGCAATTCTTGTGCTGCCTACTGGCCATAGTCTAGTTTTCTTTATATTACCTACACAGGCAGTCAGTTAAAATAATGTGATATTTTTCTTTTGCAGTGTTGGGATCTAGCTCTGCAAGCCTTTAATTATCTGTGTGTCCTGGGTTGCAGTGTATTCTGTTACCATCCCCATCAGCTGTTGAAATCAGGTGGGGCAGTGTTTCCTTGCCTCCTCCCCCTAGACTATCTTTCTGTTAATTGCCCATCATTGTCCTGCCACATGACTCAGAGATAACTCCCTCCGGACTATCTTCTGTTAATGAGCCTAATCAACACTTTGCCTCATGACTCGTTACCCCATTGTGAGATGCTCCACCCAGAGGGAGGAACCAAGCATCCCATCGTGGATATAAGCTGAGGCTGAACACCAGAGACACTGGCTTCCCACTGGATTTCCAGACGACAGGAGCTACACAGTCACCATTGGACTTCCTGAGGAAGAGCAGACTGTTTTACTACAGGATCACTGCTTCAGAGGACTGCAGCCACCATTCTACCAGACTGCTACCACCACCCTGCCTAACAGGGTGTCAGGTTGTACCTTGACTCTGTCAGTTTGACAGTGTTTTCTTTTACCTTTTTTTTTTTCCCCTTTTCTTTAATTTCCATTAAATTGTTATTCTGACTTGGTGCCTCCCACTGGTTTGTTTTCAAACTAGCACACTGTGTAAGTGGAGCCAGGACTGGGAGAGGGTGGAAAGAGCATCCATCCTTTCAGCTGATCTGTCCCTGAGAGCATTTAGCTCAGGTATTTTGAGCCTAGTGATAAAAAATAGCCCCCTTTTGCATGTTTTTCCCAGTCCTCTCTGCTGCAAGACCATTAAGGCTCTGATCTCCTGAATTCCACAGGATCTAAATGGCCAGGCACATCTATAAGCACTTCATTGATGAAGGGCCTCAGCTTGGCCCAATGGTCACACCTTGCATAAAAGATGAATTCATAAATCTTCTTTAGAGCATCTGTATGTGGTAAATGATGTTCTTGACAGGGCTGATAAACCCCAGCACCAACTTCTGCTGGTTCAACTCCATGTTTAATGATGCACCCCACTCTAACTTTTTATCACCTGTTATTTGTACACCTTCCCTTAGAGCAAGCATAGCAGGGAGTGCCTGGAGCAGAAGGTGCAGTGTCCTGCTCCTTCCCAGAGCTCTGGTGGGAATGTTCCAATTCTAAATAAAATGGGTCATTTCCAGCTTTGGGGTGAACTGCTCTCCCTGCTCACATCTTCCTCTAACCCACATCAGATGCCACAAAGGTGGACGAAGGGGCAGCCTCCAACATCAAATGGGAGACAAGAACAAAATCCTGTGCATTGTGTCAAGGATTCGTGGTTCTGATGCCTGGGCAATGGTAGGCTTTGCTGAATCGTGCTGTCAGTAGTGTTTAACGAGTATGGCAGTGGCATAATGTGTAAAAGGCCACAGGCAGGTTGGGACCCAGTGCACAGCAGCCCAAAGGAAGAAGGCTGATATCTCACTCTTGTGTTAGAGAAACCAGAGTTATGTTCTCAGGGGAGTCAGTCATGGGGCTGGGACAGACTGAGATATAATTATGGAATAATAATGCATGTTCTTTTCCCACCACTCCCCCCTTTCTAAATTAGCTGTCATGTCACTAAAAACGTTTCTGTGTTCCACAATCAGTCCACTTAACTGTAACAAAGCAGCGCAGATCTATCAAACTCACAATGAGCTCCACTAATGACCGCTGAAATTACCAAATCAGTCCTGCTTCCCAACACCCTGCCCTTCCCTCCGCACCCCTCGTCAATCAGAGCTCCGCTTGTGGCCCTGCTCGAGGGGAAACGATGGTGTCAGGCTCCAAATCCACGTCGCTTTGCCATGCAAAGCTGTTCTTCTGGATGCAGAGTGATGAGGTTGTTGGGATTGTGCCTTTTTTCACCGTGAGGCGGCTGCTGGATGCTGGGGGTGGCTCTAGACAGGCACTGGAGGCACCGGAGAGAGAGCAGCAGAGGCACAGCCAGCAATGAAATACCAGCAGAGTGCATTGTTCCTGCTCCCTGATTTTGAATTTAACTGCATTGCTAAGCACATCCTTTTTTTTTTTTTTCCCCGTAACCGCTCCTCGGAAGTGCAATCTCGCTACTATTCAGATACAATGTGGCTTCTATTCTCTCTCCCAGTTTTAATTATGTGTCCGCCACTGCTCCTTCTCCAAGCTGGCGGTCTCTGAGATTCATAATTTCAGCCTGACACCATAGTAACCACTTAGTTTGATTCAAGACTCTAATGTCATCACTGGCTGGTCTTGAATAGAGCAGGGAGAGAGGGTGTAATTTGAAGGCAGCATCACATAGAAACTGCAATTATTTCTCCCTTTCGGAGGGAAATGTAAACAAAAGGTCATCACTGGTCAGTGCTCTTCATTTCCATCCTCACACACTGACAAGCTGACTTTTTTGTTTATTATTTATTTCCTCACCCACTTACATGCCTCCACACCAACACTAGGAGCAGCAGCCAGTGCTAGTTACCACCCCTGTGTAGGGACATGACTACTCCACTGGGAGGACTCCTCTGGTGTTTGAAAATGGCCCCAGGCGGCTTTGGAAACCAGTCTAGTTCCCATTAAGAGACTGGAATGCACTGTCCCTGATGTGGCACACAGATACTGCAGCCCTTCTGCTACAGCCAGAGGCTACAACAGACAGTACACACCAGTGACAGACATCCCTGGCTTCTGCTGTCCTTGCATGGAAAGGTCTTGATTCAGATTCTCTTCTCATTCTTCTCTGCCTTCTCCCACACAGTTCCCACATAGAATTTCTTACACTGTTCCTCTTAAATTAAATATGTGAGTCTCTCCTCTGGAGATCAGACTCCATGACTCCTGGAATGACCCGAGAGCCCTCCTGTCCCCTGCCAGCTCAGAGGAACGGTCACACAGGCTCATACTGAAAGAGCTGCTGGGCAGCAGTGCCACAGCACAAGACACTTTTCCCAGGTCCATGGTTTGCCCCTTCTCTGGACACAACCTTTCTCTGATCCTACTGGGAATGGCAGAGACACATAAGATGAATATCAGAAAGACAGATGAATGTGTACTCACAAAAAAATGCAATTCACTCGACAGCATTCGCTGCAAATCCTGCTGCACTAAATGAAGCTTTCCTGCCTTCCCCCAATGGCTCAGTGATAGAAAGGAGTTAAGTGAAAATAAATGCTCATATCAAATCACAGGTATTGATTTTCTGAGCTAGTAAATGAAGGCACTTTATCTCCAATGGGAGATTGAATGTCTGTGTGCCACGCTTTGCTCCATTTTCATAAAAAGGAAGGCATGGTGGAATTATTTTACCTGGCTTCTCATAAAGTGTAGAGGGAGCAGATTCTCATGTCCATGACAAGGGGTATCAATCAGGAACAACGTCATCACAGTGATGGAGCCACTGAGGATTGACAATGGAATAGCAAGCCTGGAAGGCTGGTCCTGGGCATTGGCTCGTCCTTCAGCAGATGTGGCAGTGTCTTTCATGGGTCCCTGTAGTCCCCTTCCCTTTCCAGGTGATGGGGACGGCAGTTCTCTGCAGTTTTTGCTTTGGTTTGCTAGAAGGTAATCTTACATCTAAATCATTTAATTCTACTGGCTGGTTTAAGATGAGAACAAGAGTTTCACTGCTACTTATGCCCTTTTTGAGCTCTAATGAGTTCTGAGCAGGATATGATATTAAAATTATAGGTACATTACATTTAATAATCTGCAGAAAGCCTTAAAGGGAGCTGTCCATGGCCTTGAGGAGTCGTTTAGAAGATCAAAGCTGACTGATGCAAAATAATTCATATAGACGGGAAGTCACACTCACAAAGGTCCTTGGAAACACAACCTTTTTTTGACCAGGTTCACCTACACAGGCATGACTAAAAGTGAAAGAGCTAAATTTCTGCATCTGAGATCTACAGATCTGTGTTCAAACCTTCTGTCTTATCTGGCAGTTACCCATCTTATCAGGCAGATCTCTGGCACTAGCAATCCATCTCTGCAGCCCTCCACCCATTTCACTATGCAGCCAGACCTGATGTATTTTGCTGCCGATATTTTTCAAAGTGAAAGAGATCAAATATATAAAAATAGATACAAAGAAACAAGCCATTAAAAAGCAGACCCCATGCTTTTGCAGAACATAGACTGTTCGGGTATAAAATTGTGCTGCTAAAAAAACCCCCTGCATTTTCACTCCCTGCCTTTCATGGCCTTGCACACCAAGATAAATCAGAGAGGGTCCAGTTTAATCCACTGACAGGAAGAAATGAAATGGCAGGTGGATTTCATCCAGGAGTGATTTTTGCATGGGTGAGGGATGATTAGGAGAGACACTCATGTCCCTGACTTGGAGCCTGGCTGCCTTTTATGTCCCCATAGTATGCAATGGAGAGCCAATCTGGAATCACTGTCTCCAGGGACACAACCACTGACCTTAAATTCTGAGGCTTCTCTGTGTCCTCAACTTGAAGAGACCTGGGATGATATTCAGAGTTTAAAAGAGGATTGGCATGGCCCAATGCTAGTGCTCTGTCCAACCCTAGCCTTAAAATTTCTGCTGAAGTCTGAGGGAACAGGACCAAAATCAAGTCCATCACTTTGGTGGAGACAAGCTCGTTTGTACCATTGTGGATTTCCATAGGGCAATAGGAGAGAAAATTGTATCTTGATAATTACTGGTTGAATCTGAGAGGTGGGAAGGGGCAGTATTTGTCTAAAGAAGTGACAATGTTTACTTTGCTGGGAAAGAAACCTACAGTATATGGGAAGCTGATCAAAACTTCTGTCCCTGTCAGCCCTTCTTCCACGAGCCATTGAACGTGGCCCTGTAGGGCAGTGCTGTCATGATGTCAGGCTCCCACGGTGGTCTTTGCTGTGCAGTTGCAAAGCAGCACTGAGATAATAAAAGAAATAGTTTTGTGACAGCATCCTTTGAAATTTACTTTATTATTTCTCGGTTATTGTACCTCCTCAAGGTGGTATGTGAAATCTTCCAGGAGCCCAGATCTGCTCAGGGAGGTGGGCACTTGAAATAAATAAATGGAACAAGGTAGTCTTTTATAGATCTCAATTGAAGCATTCAAGTCACTTTTGTCAGAGTCATGGGGCAAATAGGTGAGAATTCCTTTTTATTCCCAGTGGGAGGGTTGAACATAAAGCCTGATCATTCTGTTTTGGTAGGGCTTTGATTTTCATGATGACAATCATTTTATACCACCAAGATTTTTTAGGCTCTCTTTGCAACTGGTTGTGGTTTTGGGGTTTTTTGAGGGGGAGAAGAGGGATTGTTTTAGGGGGCTGGGGGGCTTTTTTGTAGTGGAGGAAGAAGACATGCTACTTTTTATTATTATCCCTCCCACCCACTTGTCTGAGGCATCTTTTTCAATAGTCTTCTTACTGCAACAAGCAGAAACACCACCCTGGTCAACCTTTCCACAGAGTGCAAACATCAATTCTCTCTTATTAAGCTGAAGCTAAAATGCTCATAAAACAGTTTTAACAAACCGTTAAAAAGAAGAAAGCATCCACGCTGTGGTGGAAAACATAAAATGCAGTAATTGTCCTAACCTTCAAGAAAGAATGTCTCGGGGGGGGTGGGGGGGAGCCTTTTTCCTTCCTGTGGCAAATTGCCAGAAGACTCCAGGAGACCTCACTTCACCAATATATATTTATTTTTAGGCACAAAATCACCTTTATTTCCCTTGATTCCTGTGAATTTGTTCCAAAGGCAGAGAAGAGAATCTAAAACATTTCCCTTCCCACTTTCCTGCACATGCTAGCCCTATCTCACATTGCTGCTCTTTTTTGAGTGCTTTCTGAATCTGATTTATTTGCAGTCTCACAAAGGAAAAAAAACGGTCTTCCTTTCATGTCTACACAGCAACAAGAGAGAGAACTGGAGCATGTGTAGACATATAGGGTGAATTAATCTGATTAAATTCAGGCTTCTAAGTTTAAGCTAGTCACCCAAAGCTCCTTTCATGCAGTAGACAGACATCTCATCAATATACAGTCAATGGAGCCAGAGGTGTAATTCATATCATTCCAAAGTAGATGCCTAAAGTAGGTCACATGAATCACACCCTTGAGAGCTTTTTTCTCCCCATTGACTGGAGAAGGATCCCACCGTGACTAAACCACTTGTAGATACTGAAACCAATGTTGACTGAGTGGCTCCTCTCCGTTGCACAGTGCCACTCCATGCCTTCGAATGCCTGTGTGAGCCACTCTTCTCCCCTGACATCTCTGATGCTGAGGGTTTGCTGTTGTCCTGACTTAGTCCAGGAAAGTAAGGTAGGTCCGGCTATGGAGATACAGGGATAAAGGCACAGGTCTCACTGAGGGACACTGATGCAGCCTAGAAGAGCATGTAGAGCAGGGTAGAGCAATATGGAAAAGAAGGCGCCCTAATGACATTGTTATCCTGATCCTGGATACACCAGTGAGCCCTGCGCAGGACAGCATAGCTTTATAGAGCAGTGCTCTGAAAGCATCTTTTGGCAATCAGACATGACCTATGGAAGTCCTCACTTACCATCATCATCATAATTATCATTATCATCATCATCATCATCATCATCATACCTGGAGAACCCAAGAGGCAGAGAAAGAAGATGGCAACATGATTGAGTCACGAGAATATAGGAGCTCAACCTTTTTTCTCTGCTATGGAATGCAATTCACTACCTCTGTGACTCCATTTCCCTCCTGTGGCAAAGAAATAAATGTCTCTTCTTTCTCCCTCCTCAGGTTTATCTCTTGGATCTTGAATTTCTTATCATCTTACTAGTTGACAGGGGATGAAGGTATAAACCCATCCAGGCCCAGTGAGCTGTTGATCTCTGGACTTGATGCACAGCTTTAGTCCAAATAGCAATAGCATTAGTATTTGGAGATGGGGGAAGCAATTGAGAGCTTAGCTGGGAATGTGAAATGGGTTCACTTGGTCATTTTGTTGGAGAAAAGGTGTTTTTCCTTTCTCTGCCAGGAGATTCTTTAATTGACCTTTAGATTAAAAAAATACTGAGACAAACAAACAAAAGAAGAGAAGAGAAGAGAAGAGAAGAGAAGAGAAGAGAAGAGAAGAGAAGAGAAGAGAAGAGAAGAGAAGAGAAGAGAAGAGAAAAGAAAAGAAAAGAAAAGAGAAAAAAAGAGAAAAAAAGAGAAAAAAAAAAAGAAAACCACCCAAACTTAAGATAGACAGCGTGAAAACAGAGCTGTGAAATGCACACCAGTCTGCTCAGGTCTAACTAGAAGCCCTCAAAGCAGAATCCAAAAGTTATTCGTGAGATTTTGATGCCAAGTGAAGAGAACTTTTTAAAGAAAAGGGAAGAAACCTGTTGCAGTCAGAACAAGTCAGTGCTTCACACAGCTGTTTTCATGAATCCAGAACGACAGTCCATACATTATTTAAACCATCCAATTTATTGAACAGCTCAAACAGGTTCTCTCTACAGCAGTCAGAGTTGACAAGGGCTCACAGAAAACTTTGCAAGACATTCTGCTTTCACTCAGTTCTGCTCCAGCCATGGCAAGTTCTGCTCCCTTGCCTGGATCATTTGCATGTATAAACACCTTCCTCCCATCACCTCTCTCCTGCCTCAGAGCAGAACCTCTGGTGTTAGCAAGAGTCACCTGTGCTTCTTCAGAGAGAGGTGATGTAGAGCTTCATGGCCCCAGGCCAGCGCCTTCACATGCAGTAATGACTCTACTGGCAACATCACAGCACCGGTATAACAGACAGCACAGGAAAAGATGAGCCTTTAATAACATCTATTCAGAGATCTGTTGGAACTGAAATAGCAGACATTAGCTGCAAGGCAAGTGCTTTCCCATCCATGGGTTTCAAGAGAAAACTGTGTTTAAAATCCTTTCCAACACTCCCAGTGAACCAACCACCCTTGGGTATCAGAAAGATGCATATACCATAAAAGAAGTTAGAAGCCCACATGTTTCCAGGTAAAACCCACACAGGTAGGTCTCTTACAAGCTGTGGAACTGGGAAGAAAACCAAGCTTTTTCACCCTTCAAATAATCCTTGTTTTTCAGCCTGCGCTTGAATGAAAGTTTGTATCTTCAGTTGAGGGATCCCAACAAGCTCTTGTTCTTTTCCTTAGGAACAATCCTTTGCCTCTCCAAGATTTTCTCACATCTGAGTCACAAAGTTTTGTGTTTATGTTGGAAATGTGTGTGAGCAGATCTTCCCTAACTAGCAGGGCATTGGCAAGAAGCAGCTGAACAGGAACATGCTCCATGCACAAACACACTCAATGGACCCAGCACAGCTAGTTATAAATCTAATAAACTGGCAAGCACTGCAAGCCTTATGCTGCCCATAAATAATTCACTGCCAGCATGCTTGTAGGAACAGCACCTTCTGCATAGTCCACGGGAAAGTCTAACAGGTACCAAGCCCTGCTGACTCCAGTAATTGATCCTGTTTATTGCTGCAGTGCCAAAGGGCCAACACAGAATGAGCCCCCTTTGGGCTAAGCACTGCATGCACACAGACTCTTGGGTTTAAAAGGACTTTAGGAGGGGAAGTCTCTGGTATGTTAGCTCAGCCCCAGGACTGTTAAGACACAAAATTTCTTTCCTCTCCAAGAAACAGCAATAGCTTTTAGGCAAAATTCTCTGCTTTGTGTTAGAAATAGACCCCAGCTGCTGAGTGTGGAGTCTGATAAGGATGTGAATGTCTCAAGCTCTAAAGGATTTGTATGAGTTTGACTTACTACACTGGTCTCTGCAGCATGTTTCACCCCAGTGGGAGGAAGTGGCTGAGCAGGGACAAAGATTTTGCCCCTTCTGAGGGACCTGGGGTGTGAGGTCCCTTGAGGTGTGAGGACCATGGAGGTCTTGGGAGGGGATCTGAGTGGACCAGCACCAAGGCAATGTGCAGAGTGGGGAAGAGGATGTAGTTGTAAGAAGGTGTTCTCCATCATGGTTACAGACCAGAGTGAGCCATGTAACAAGGAGAGGGGAATCTCCACTGCCAGGAGCTTCCAAATTCAGAGAAGGCAAACTCAGCAGCAGAAATTTCCTTTTCCTTGTCTCCTTTATTGCATGAGGACTTCTGGTTTGTGGCAGAAAGAGCTGAGGTGACAAAAAACAATGACTCCTGTTAGGATTGAGTGAATCTGACAGGTTTAATGTCAGCAAGGGGCAGAGACCAGGCTCTGCAGTGTGATGAAAGGGATGTCTTGAGGGCACACTGGCGTATCTGAACATGGGGCTTTGGGACACACCAGAAGGCACCAGGAATGTCAATAGAGCAAAGGGCACCAAGGTGCCCACGGCTGAGCCGGCCACATGCCACCCAGGGATGCTCTGTCCCTTCCTCCCAGTCAGTTGGCCACTGGGTTCCATTGCCAGGGGCAGGTTCTGTGTCAACAGTCCCTGGGGATTTATTGCCAGGGGCAGCTGGTGTGTTACGGGGGTAATGTACACTTACTTCATAACTGACACTGCAGTGCACGTGGCCAGTGCAGCGGTGGCCCCTAGCCCACAGTGTCCATCAGGACAAAACAGAACAGAGCTGGTAAAAGGCCATGTGCATAGCCAACCCCACATCTTGCCCCATAGTGACGATGCATTTGTGGAAGCTTCTCTAGTCCCCATCCATAGGATGGCAGAGAGACTCCTTGCCTGCTCAGGGGTGGCCCTGGAGGAGGATGGGGCTGCCCAGGAGAGCAGCTCTCCAGTGGAGCCCCATGATGTGACTGCAGAGCAGCCACTTCAGCCTGGTGAGTGAGGGGCCCTGCTGGGCTGGGCAGGGCTGGGGACCTTGTGCAATGCCAGGATCCCGTTTCCCCAGCACGCTGGGAACAGGGGACCCAGAAAGGCACTGTCCAGCTGGGTCAGGGAAGGGGGAAGAGGGATGGGCAGAGAGCAGATGTCCTCCCTCTGCTCTCTCCTGTTGCCAGACCCTCTGCAGCCCTCCCTGCTCTCCCCTGCATTAGATGTCAGCTGGCTGCCATTGTATAAAACAAAGCAGGAAGCCATGGATTTCCTCCAGGCCTTTGTCAGGAGCCCCTACCAGGTAACCGTGGCCAGTTCAAAGGCTGCTGTGCCTGTCCAGTTTGCTGGCCAGGCAGAGCTGCTGTTCCCACAGGGCACTGCACCCCAGGGCTCCGGTCCTGCTGGCTGAAGGTCCCGCTCTCATGCTCCCTGGTTGTCTCTCTGTCCCTTGTCTGCCAGGGCGAGTATGACAAAAGGATGTTCCTGCAGAACATCATCAGTGTGTGCAGAAGTGCCTTGGACACTGACTTGTTACAGGGCCTGGAAGTCTTCTTCCAAAATAACAGCCTGGCAGATAAGGTCAAGGTGAGGGGACACCTGGCACTCTGGGAAAGAGGGCAAGGCCACCTGGCACTGCCACACTGCAAGGGCAGCGCTTGGGCAGGGCTGGTGGCACGGGGTGCCAAGTCCCAGCCCAGTTGTGCTCTGCAGATGATGCTGGAAGAGGAGCCCCGGCACTGCCTGCACTCCCCTGTGAGGGAGCTCGCCATGCGTGCCATCGCTGCATTGAGGTACCTGCTCAACCCTCCTGGGCACCCCTGCCCTGAGCTCTGTGCCCACCTGCCCAGCCCTCCCAGGGACTGCTGCCCCAGAGCTCTGTGCCCACCAGCAAACAGCCTCGAGGTGCTGCTCCCAGCACCAGCCTCCAACTGGCTCCTCTCTCTCTCTGCAGCTCTGTGGGGACAGTGCTGGAGGGCAAAAGGAGAAGCCTCCTTGAAGTCTGCATCTCCAGGTTGTTCTGGCTTCCTCCATATGAGGAAACGAGGGAAGGAAACAAATTCTACCAGCCAGTAAGTGCTGGATGAGCTGCAGGAGTCCCCAGTCCCTCTGAGCTGCTCCCTGGCCACCCCATGCTGCCCCATGACCAGGGATTCAAGGCAGGGCAGGGTTTCAGCTTTGCTTTGCCACCCTGCTTCCTCCATCCCCTTTCTGTGGTCCGGCCACATCCAAAACCACAGGCTGCTGTGCTGCAGCAGGCTGCCTGCCCCTGGGGCTCTCCCAGGCAACTCGGGCATCTTCCTCTGGCACTGGGAGTTCACATTAGCCTCCTGGGTGGGAGGGACAGCAGAATCACCACCACTACTCTCTGTCTTCCTTGCAGACCTTGTTTGCCATGGATGACATGCTGCACGCAATGGCGTTCCAATCTCCTTCCTCCGTAGCTGTCGAGGAGCTGCAGCACATCTTGGAGGTCTGGCCTGTTCAAACAGTGGGTGTTCCAGGGCTGTTCCTCGCCCTGGAGGGGAAGGATTGCCTGCTTCTGGGTGGGTGATCCCCAGCCCCGAGCCATGCAGGCAAAGCCTGCTGCAGGGAGGGTGCTCACCTTCCCTGGGGAAGCAGGGGCTGGCACCAGGCTCCTCCGGAGTGCAGTGGCGGCAGAGGATGGCAGCTGCCTGGCCACAAGATTGGCCCGGGGCCTTTGTCCCAGGGCTGAGAGGACCCCAGGGGCAGGAGACCCCCAAGATTTTGCTGAGGGTCAGAGGAAGCCTTGAGGGCCAGTGTGAGCCCAGCCCAGGAGTGGAGCCACACTGCTGCTGCTGGAGTTGGTGTCTGCTCTCTTCCCAGGTGCTGCTGGACCTCACCAACTCTGAGAACACAGCTGTGCAGGAGAGGGCCCTAGGCAGGATCCAAAGGCTGAGCCGTTCACTGGTCAACTTTTCCATAAAGGATGTAAGGACCCTGCACCCTCCAGCCAGGCCATGCCCTGCTCCCTGCAGCTCTCCTTGCAGGGCTGCTGCCCAGCTGGCTGCTCCTGGATCCAGCCCTGGGCACACCTTGGGGGCAGGGTTCTGGCGCCAGCCGCCTGCCTCAGCCCTTCTGCTGTTCTGCCTCCCTCACCCAGGCCCAGCGAGGTGAGATCATAGAAACCCAGATCCCCATCCTGGGACAGCTGCTGGTGCATCTCCTCCGTTTCCAGCTCTCCAAGGGAAAGACTAGATACTCAGCTTTGAAGGCTTTTTATAACATCTGTGATTTCATTGGCATGGAAAAAAGTAAGAGCTATTGAGGAGGGCTTCATCACTCCTCAGACGTATTCCCAATGGCTCTGCTTCTCTTCCTGACTGCCTTTGCCCCTCCAGCTGCTTCCTGGAGCACCCCAGCTCTCAATTACTGTAGCAGCCAAGTGCTTTCCATGTGTTCACACCCTGTTCTCTGCTGCTCATCCTCCCTGCGTCTTTCCCCACCCTGAATTCCACTGGGTTGGGGACTTCCCAAGCCAAAGCTGTCATTGATCACTGTGACCATGGATGCCCCCCACAAAATCTCCTTGCCCACACCATCCTGCTCCCTCAGAGCAGATCTTGGTATGGTTTGGGAAGCAAAAGCTGCTGACTGGTTCTCCTGCGCTTCCCCCACCCTTTAGGGAGGATGTCAGATCCTACCGATAGAGGACACCTGCAAGTACCTTTCACTCTCTTGCAGTGGTACCACTTTGTCAGTGCCCAGATCAAGGTAATGAGTTCCCCCCTGGATGGGACTCTGCTCCAGGACATCAACAGGGGCCTTGTGCATGCAAAGGGACCCTGAATAAATGGGGATGTCCCTGGTGAGAGGGTTCCTGCTGTCGCTGAGCAGGGACACTCTGGTGTCCCGGCACAGCTCCAACCCTCCTGGAGACAAGATTCTCTGGAGGGCCATCATCCCATGCCTGTGAGCCCTCCTCATCCTCCCCTGTGCAGGAACTGCAGCCAGTGCTGCCAGCTTTCCTGTGGGCGCTGTCAGCAGCACCGCCAGGGCTTCTTTTTGCTGCCCAGCCAAGTGGCACCGTGGGGGCACTCAGTGTGACAGGTCTTTGCTCCCTTCCTTCCTGCCACAGGCCTTGGAAACATACTTCACACCTTGGGAGAAGACAGACATCGTCCTTTCGGCCATTGAGGCCATGAGGGACTCCAAAACCTTTGACCATCAGGCAGCAAGGAACTTCCTGGACGTGGCCATGAGTTCCCCTGAACTGTGGCTGACGGATGTAAGTGCCTGGATTGCCCTGCCCTTCACTCTGTCAGGCCATGTCCCTCCTGCCTCCCTCTATCGCAAATCCAGGGATCTCGTGCCCCTGAAGCCACAGCTGCAGGCAGCCAAGAGGGCTGGGAAGGGCAGCTGAAGACAAGGCTGTGTCCCCTCCAGGTGCCAAGCATTGTGCGAGGCATCCGTGCATGCCTGGAGCACACCAGCCCAGCGTCAGATGTGCAGAGCCTGCACACCCTGCTTGGTGTGCTGGCTCACGAGTCCCCCAGCGAACTGCTATGCAGCATGTTGACCTCCGTGGCACCACACGACAGGTATCAGCCCCAGCAGCCCCGAGGGAAAGGGGAGAGACCCCGAAATGTGGCCTGGCTGTGCGCACCTGGGCACGGGGCCACGGCTGAGGCAGCCCTGCTGATGCAGCACTGTGTTTGCAGCACCTCCCTGGCCATGTGGGACGTGATGTATTCTCAGAACAACATCAGGTCCAAGTTCTGGACGGAGCTGCAGGGAAGCATTCACTCCCAGGAGCAGCAGGACTGCGAGCTGTTCAGCCCCACTGTGCTGTATGCCATCAGAGTTAATAAGGTGGTAAGTGACCTGCCCTGGCTCACCGTGGGGACAGGAGACACTCGTCACACGTGTCCTGCCTCCTCTGTGCCAGCTCTTGCTCTCCAGTCATTCCTCAGAGACTGCCAGTGCTCAGAGGCCAGGAGGAGCCTGCAAAGACCCCGTGGGGTGCATGGACAGGGCTGTCCACAGGATGGGCACCTGGCCCCAGCGCCCTCACCTGGAGCTGCCTGGGGGGAGCAGGAGCCTCACAACTCTGCCAGCCGCTCACCACCACCACCTTTGTTTCAGATGCTGAACCCCATCGACACCGAAATCCTTGAACTACTCCAGGAGAACCGGATGAGCCTAAAGCTGGAATGTCTCTCACTGCTACTTGCAGGTCTCAGCACCACCTTGGAGAGTCCTGAGAAGGTGAGCAAGGCGTTGAGTTGAGCCACACTGGCCAGAGAGGTGGCTTGGCCTCAGCTGGGCATCAGGAGTGTGGTGGCGGTTCCCAACACCCTCCCTGCCGTGGACAGGGCTGGTGGGTGCCCGGGAGCTTTCCAGGCCTGTAGGGTTACCAATCCATTGTCGTGATCAGCAAAGGGGGGCGATCTAGCTGAGGACTGGGAGTTTTTGCTCTCCTACCCTCCTCTCCCTGCTCTCCCTGCTCTCCCTGCTCTGCCCTTCCCTGCTCCCCACATACCTGGCTGCTGCCAGGTGGCCTTTGACTGCCTCACCAAGAGGAAACTCTGTGCTTCATTCAGGCAAGAAGACTTCAGTTCCTGCTGCCAGATGTTGTGGAGCACCTGCAGCGCCCTGACAAAGCCATCAGGATGAAGGCCCTGCGGGTGTTCCAAAATGTGGTGCATCACACAGAGAGCAAGGAGGCCAGCAGCATCGCTGTGCAGCTCTCAGAGCGGCTCCTGCCACTCTTTGATGATGTATGGACACTCAAACCACCATCTTCTGCCCTCCTCCAGCCCTTCAGGGATGTTCTCTGCCTCTGGGAAACCTGTGCTGGACTTCTTGCTCATCGTGTCCTCCCCTCCCTCCCAGGAGTGCAGCGAGCTGCAAGAGTGCTCCATCCACCTCTTCGAACACCTGCTGGAGTCTCTGGTGGGCAGGGACAAGAAGAGAATGAAGAAGAAATCACGGAGGGGACTGGTGCCGCTGCTGCTCCACATGAATGAGCAGACCCAGAGTGTGGCCCAGGTGAGGGGCTCAAAGATGGGCAGTGGTGACCCTATGGAGGTGGTCTTGGTGTTGTGGGCAAGGGCTGCTGGCCCACACTTGCCCTACCTGGCCCAGCAGCCTGTGCCCAGGCCTGAAGGCACCAAAAGGCTTCCCAGATTTCCCTGCAGGGCTTTGAGACCCTGCCCTTGCCCACCAGGGCCGTGCCCAAGAGTCTCCTAGGTGTTCTGTCCAGGATACATCCCAGGTCCTGAAGGCAGGATGAGCCCAGGCCTCAGACCTCTGCCCACCTGGACCTGAGGTGGTCCTGGCTGTGGGATGCCTACCAGGGTCTCTGGGACTGCAGCCTGGCCAAGAGGAGGGGGACTTCAGATGCCCTTCCCCAGCCCTGGGGCCATGTCCCATTGTCTGCTGCTCGGCAGGTCTCCAGGAAAGCCCTCCTTGCCGTGGCTGGGATCCTGCAGTGGGGAGAGCTCAAGAAGCCGATCCAAGCACAGCACCTGTGGGAGATCGCAGAGCGCCTGGTGAGAATAACCTTGGAACCCCAGGCTCCCCTGCCTGCAGCTGGCCCCAAGAGCTCCTCTCTGGGCACCTCCTCTCTTCCCAAGGGTTCTGAGGGAGTCCTCAGCACACCTGGCTCCTGGCAGATGCACAGAGGCACCTCAGGGCCCTCGGAGGCCACTCTGCCTATGGCTGTTCTCTTCCCATGGAAGATGGGAATATCCTGGGAGGGAAGGGGAGCACCAGGAAGGGGGACTGCTCTGGCCAGCTGGGGAGGGCCCATGTCAGCCCCGTGCCCTTGTGCTCTCTGCAGCTGGCAAAGGACAGGAGCAGGGCGGAAGAGTACCTGCAGCAGAGCCTGCCGTACCTGAAGGACCCTCAGGCCACCATGCGAGAGGCAGCAATCAGGTTCATCAGTGAGCCCCAGGGTCCCCGTCTGGGCAGCCCAGCCCCCGGCCCTCAGCCCTGGACAGGCCTCCCTCTGCCACCCCTGCCCATGCAGGCGGGCTTGGTGGCTGCCTCACTCAGTGCCACCCCCTGGCCTACTGGTGCTTCCTGGATGGTTGGTCCCTGGTGAGGGGGAGAGCAGGGCCGGGGACGAAGGGCATGGCAGAGCTCTCTGCCCAGGACTGGCCGTGCGGCAGCTGCGGGACCGGAGCAGGGAGACACTGGATGAGATCGAGAGGGGTGAGTGGGGCCAATGGGCTGGGGGGAAGCAGGAGGGGGTCTCTGCAGACACGGGGTTCATCTCTGCTCTTTTGTTTGGTCACAGCCTTTCTGGCCGTGGCCATGGTGGACCCCGAGCGCTCCATCCGGTGCCTGGCAGACCAGACCGTCCTGGTGCTGAGGGTTCTCAGTCCGCAGCGAAGACCCAGAGGGATCCTGCGAGTGCTGTGCTGCCACTGAGCCTGGCACACGGGTCACTTTCCTTGAGGACCCAGGGAATTAGATTAGATTAGATTAGATTAGATTAGATTTGTAGTGAATTTAATAAAATTGTTGTAAATACATGATTGAATAAGCCCAGGCCTGGCAGTGCCTTGGGCATGCTGAGCAACCCACGTCCTTCCCGGTCTTCCCCCTCCATTCCTCCAGTCCCTGGCTGCTTGGACACTGACTCCTCACTGAGCTCCTCATGAGCTGGAGATCTGTGTAGCATCAGATTTGGAGTGCAGGGTGCTGAGATATCTAACCCAAAATATACCTGCACCGCCTTCAGTAAGGACCTGCTTCTCTTTGGACCACATGTTGGGTAGTGCTCAGGTCTGTGGATCCTGTCCATTCAAGCAACATGAAACCAGTCTTGGTTTGGGGCAGTGAGGTTCCTCCAGGACCGAGGGGGCATTTGAGGGAGACATGATTCCTCTCCCTGTGCTCAGCCACGCATCCCTGGGGCTCACCAGGTTCATGCTCTCCTCTCTGCAGTCATGAACACAGCCTTTGGGCTGCTGCCAGAACAAGTCCCCAAGAACTCTGCCTTAGCCCACTCCTCTTACTTACAGAAGTTTCTGCCACAGAATTGCCTTCCCAAAACCTCCTGCCTGCCCATCAGACATTAAACTCAGATGATCTCTACCCAGGGCAAACCGAGAAGCTCAGGCTGGAAAGCAGGAGGTACAATAGAGGATGCAGGTAGAAGGCCGAATCAATGACTTTAAGAGAAAAACTACAATCACACCCCATGCTGTCACCAAAAAAAAGCTGTATCCCAGATAACAGAGCAGAGAATCACACTTTTTTTCCACCAGACAATGACTTAAACTGATCTAGTATAGGAAGTCATCTTGACTAATCCTAATTTTATAGCATCTAATGGCCATCGCTTAGCTGTGATCACACTTTACCCAGTGTGTGAAAGAGACACAGGTCGAGTTAGGGTGGATACAAAGGCAAGTGAGAGATTAGCTGCTTTACAGCTGTTGAAAATGAGGCAGGGAAGAGGGTGAAGGGGAATAAACCCACCCTGATTGAGCAAGGCAGCTCCTTAGCACATCACAAACTGCATGAATTGATCCTGAGCACTGCAGAGATCTTCGCTCTGCACTGGTTTTTAAAGATTACTCTTCCTGTAATCTGCCTTTTAGATGGTCCACGACAAAAGGCCTCTGATTAAGCACTTCTTTTGCTTTGTTACACTTCTGGGTGAAATTGGTGCTCCTGAAAATAAAATAACTGAATAAAAATGAAAAGAGACAGGACTGGTTGCAGGCTCACAGTGCTGGAGGCTCCTCAGTGTCTGGTCCAAAGCTGTTGGAATTTTAGCCATAACTCATTCTGGGTCCAATGCAACATTTTACTCAACCAGAAATAAATAATTTAATTTAAGGTTTTGGGAAACTTATTGTAGCTCTATGAAACATTCATATAAAAAACCCACTTAGATTACTTTTTTCCTACTTTGAGGAAAACTTTTTAAGTACTTTAAAACAGAACCCATTCACCAAAACAGACAAAGCTGCAAAATTATTTGGCTAACTCATGCCTGCAATTCAATAAAATGCTTATGGGCTACTCCATACAGCTTTACTATCAAAGGAAAGTAAGCTTCTCATTTAAGTTTCTTTTTCCAGTGGGATTTTACAGAGCTTAGAAGAGACTTTTTTTTCTAATTTTCTTTAAAAATGATCCAAGAATTATCTTTATAAGGGTCGTGGTGGCTGCAGGGGGAACAAGCAAATTAGACTTACTAAAACCAAAACCAACAAACACAGCAATGTTTCCCCAACGCTTTCCCTGCACTTGGAGAAAGGAAAGATCAAATTGAACACCACAGTGCACAGAGAGCCCATCTCCTCTCCAGCAATCCAATGCTCGTTTTTCCATCAGTGAGGACATGCTTCCCAGCCATCACAGCCTGTACTGATCCACAGCCGTTTAGCAATCCAGGCCACATACACAGCTTCAGCTCAAAGCTCTGAGTTTTTGCTTTCCCTTAGGACAAGTGAAACGCTGCATTACACAAATGTAGTACAAGCAAGTGGCATCTCTGCTGAACGGCATGGACGATGCTTGCAGGGCACACGCATGGCTGGAAAGTTAAGTCCTGAAGCGATGAAGTGACAAAGTGAGGAAGGATAGGGAGAGGAACTCCTCTTTCCTCCGTGATGGCCATTGTGCTCTGGTAGGGAGGAGAGGCACTTTTTAACTCATGGAATATAAACTGCCTATAAAACAGTGTTGCTAAAGGGTGGAAGATAACGTGTCTGAACATCTCTCAGAACTCTGCTTTTGGGAGGGCTTGTTGGCACGGTGGCAGTGGAGGGGACGGAGTAGAGGGAGTTCAGTCCCAGAAAGCACATCTGCAGTGCCAGGCACAGACACCTGAGCCAGCAAGGGGATCAATGTCCCCATGGCTTGTCAAGATAAAATCCTCAGCTTGGTAAGCAAGGCAATGCCTGTCACATACAGCCGAATGAGTTAGTCTTTCTAACTCCTTCCCTCTAAAAAAGTGATTCCACAGGTCCCAAGTCACCAAGCACAGGTAACCTGGATTGCAGGGTATTGCTGGTACAAGTGCACATGAGGTAAATCCTCTTTAGAGGTCTTTTGCTGCCTGGGAGAATTGGTTCTCCTTCATCTCAGAGGGAATTTTTTACAAGTCCTGGATCCATTAGCAGTCCAAACACACATCTGGTTTTTTTGGCTCCACCCAGTTCTCATCCAGGGAACTGAACAAAAATTTTGATTAATGAAGAGTTCAAAGTCTGGATTAGCCATTTGTTCCAACTGGTTCCTGAATTAAGCAGCCAGACTGGGAAGTCAGAAGCATCTCCATGAGCAACTGGCCAAGACCCTGTACCTGTAAATCTGACGGGCTGAATTCTGCTCTTCTTTGCTCGCCTGCATACACACCTGAAAAGGTCAGGGAAATCACTTCATCCTGACAACTGGAGCAGCAGGCAAAAGCAGAGACACCTGAAAGACCCCTGTGTTTTTCAAGTTCATACACTGCTGTTCCAAGGGAGAAGTGTATTTCTTCTCAGCCCCAGAGACCTGAAGATTCAACAATGCCCATACAGATGTCAGAACAAACCTCTCCTTCCTATCTCCTTGAGATCTCAAACAGCTGCTTCAATATTCCTTTAAACAAAAGGGCAGTTGGTGTTCCAGATGTTTTACTTGCAACTGAATGATTTTTTTTGTCCCTTCAGCATCCATCCCCATGCTTCTTTTTTGCAATTCTGTTACCAAATTTGCAAGAGCAAATTGCATGAGTACAACATTTTGCCTTTCACCTCTGCCCCATTACTCATTAGATGTACAATTTTCAAAGTAGGTATCCCAGGGACAGAAGCAGGAGGTAGCTGAAGATTTTGCTTTTGGGGGCAGGCTCTGCTGATAATTCTTCAATTGGGGGAGATTATTAAAGCAGTAGGAAACCTGAAGTTTTAATGATTCAAATCCTTTCCTATCAGCCCTTGAACAAACAGTGAAAGAGAGCCATGATTTGCCCTGAGAAGAAGGCAATTAGATAAAGCAGGATGCACGAGTGTTTGATAAACTCTTCCCTCAACTCTTCCCTTGATGGTTGTTTCAAAATGTGCATATAAGCTTGGTGTTCCCACCAAAAATAAGCATTTCCAAGGGTCCCTATCAGAACAGGGGAGAAGGAAGGTGGGAGGCAAGAACAAGGAGTTGAGTTGTCCAAACTGAGCCTGCAGAGCCACACGTTACGTGCTACCCCCTTTCAAGATGTCCAAGTTCTGCTTGCCCTGGGATGCTGTGCCACAAAATTTCAGACATAGCTGTCGCCAGAGCCCTGAGCTGGAGCATCACAGCCCTTTGATCCCAGCTCCACTGCAGTAAATGTTTGGGGAGGGCTGACTCCTTGCTCCTTCCAATGCACAAATATCCCCGACCACACCTCTGGGGAGAGAGGAAATTGTCAGCCAAGCAAATTGCTTTTTGGATTGTTTTTTGTCCCATTGTGAGAGCTTCACTTTAGGAGCTACCATGGGAAGGGGTGACATGATCAGGTGAAAACCCAACATCCCAGAGGTTGCTGCAGGGGCACAATATATATTAATAAACTAATTCCTTGCAGCTGAGGCAGAAGCATGGAGCAGCCACTGATTCTTCAGAAGACTATAGATTTTTGATGAAGCAGTGTGGAGAAAAAGACCTATTTTATACCTAAATAATAAAAATAATAAAGGGAGGCAAATAAATAAATAAGTAAATTCTGCTTGATAAATGCATTATTAGCTGTAGTAGGAGCAATTACTAGAAGAATGGGAAGTGACAGCTGCACGTCCCAGATAGCCAAAGCACAAAAGGGGAATTTTAGACAAATGTCCTTCAGATAATGGATTTGTTTCTCATCTGCTTTGGGGAGGGAGGTGGGAGATATGGGAAGCGTTAACAGGCTGTGCCTCACATAGGGAGCAGAGATGCTGCAGGAATAATTTAGCTTATTTTTTTCTTTGCTGGTGCATCTGACTTCATATTTATTTAAAGCAATGTGGGTTTCTCCGTCCTCACCCTCCTTGCCCAGAGCTATTCCCAGAAAGAGAAGGAAAAGAGGGTCCTGGGACTACCTTCTCTATAAGCATGTGGAAGCTCAGATTAATAAGAGAGTGAAGTGACCTCTGGGAATGGGATCACTGGCTCTGGGAGTGTCCATGCTGGGGGGCAATGGAACCTTGATGGCAGCAGCCCAACAGAAACGATCCAGAGACTGTTCCTAGGAGGCTGCTTCCTCCAGATACCTCAGGGACTCCCAGAAGTAAGGTCTGCCCATGGGTATCCATTCACCAGGCTCTTTGCCTTGCCTGGTCAGCCATCCCAGCACATGAAATCCTCTCTCCCCTTAGCATAGTCTGAGTCTATTGCCCAGAGGAATACATCTCAACACAGCAGCTCAACAGCCCTGGTGGGCCAAACCAGCATCTTTTCCACTGCCACCCCTTCGATATTTGTGAGCCCTGTGTCGCCTGACCTCAAGTCTGTGTATCCCCTCTGCTGACTGGTGCCTGGCTGGGCCATGGAGGAGAAGCAGCTTGATGGGGCCATAGGGGATCATTCTGCTCCAGACCTTGTGCCAGATATCCAATGTATGGTTGCTGGGATCTCGCTATAATATCTTGCCTCAATGCTTTTCCTAATAAGGATGAACAGTGAAAAAAGTAAAGCAAGTGCCCCCACATTTCTTCTACTGACCAGCTCTGTCCATGCCCCTAAGACTGGTATTTGGAGCCACACCTGTTGCCCTTTTCATGTGAAGCACACATCTTTTGCTGCTTCAACCCACAGCACTTTTTCAGCCGCACAGTAATGAAAGCTTTTGGCCTTTTCAGGAGCATGGGAAGGCATAGGTGATGGAAGGTGGAGGGAGAATGACTCCCCTGGATAGCAGTGCGTTCCATAATAACAGTGTGAGAACCAGTTGCAATTTGCTGGGGATGATGACGCTGAGGTCAAACAAGCTGTATTGTAATTTACATCAAGGAAAATGTAACCAGACATGACCAGACAATGAAGGATCACTCTTTCAGTTATTATGAACAAAGAACATGCAGCAGGAAATCATAGAGGCCTCTCTACAAGACCCCTTTGCCTTCAGCTTAGCTCCATCCCAGCATAATTGCACTCACTGGTTTGCATTAGTATTTTCTCCTGCCTCTCCCGTGTCCTCTTCTCCCTGTGTGTCATTCAGAGACATTAGCAAAGATTGCACAACCCTACTAGAGATCCCCCAAAGGCATATACAAACTTTCCTCACAAAATATGATCAGTCCAGCCTGAGGCAACACCCAGGAGGGAAAATTTCAGCCTGAGTGCTTACAATTTGAGAAAAGTGCAACAGAAAGTGGCATCTAATAATAGGAAATGTGAGGCAGCCCTAATAGAAAGCACCTTACAGGTCTGTGCTCTGCATATAATGTCTTGTCTCCAAGTTAATTGCTCATCAGTTCAGTACATAAACAAAGACTGATGCTGTGACTGTGCAAGTGGCAGGGCTCATTCCACCATGAGCTTCTTGCTGCTAAAAACAGGCTCTCCCTCTGTGCTGTCCCCTGCCTGCCCAGGATGGAGTGTCTGGGAGAACAACTCCCCCCAAAACCAGGTGGCCTTCCTGGACCTAAGGGGCTGGAGCAGGGTTACCGCAGTATCTCCTCATCTCGAGTGCAATCCCTTCCCCAGCCCCGGGAAGGCTTACAGGCAGATCTTTGGAAATTGCAGCTCATGGCTGGTGTTTTGAAAGCCTGCCAGATTTGCTTTTGTAAAAACAGGCACCTGCAGGCCCTGGGACAGCAGGACTGGCTCTGCTGATGCAGAGTTATTAGAGCAAAGTCTGAGGCTGAGAACAGAGAGCATCCTGCGGTTAGGGTATTCCCAGAGGACTGGAGGCAAACCCAGCAGTGTCTCTGCTGAGGTGTAGGAATATGCATAGGTCTGAAGCTGGAGGTCTGAAGGAATCTGAGGGAAGCAATCTTATCAGGTGGGATGGGTAAGGGTTGGAGGACAATAAAACAGGATCGTGAAGGAGTCACAGAAATGACAGGTTAGCCACAGACGGTTATTCTTTTCTTACAGGGATCTAGATTCATCCCACATGAACACAGGTAGGGCAAGTTCATTGTACCCAATCGTCTGAAGGTGTCACCTGGAAATACACTGGCACAAACAGGTGAGAACTCAGACCACATTTATATACCACTGAAAAAAGAGGAGAGAGGAATCCTGCACACGACATCATGATTTGTTTTGTTGGATTTTGCTTCTCCATCCCTTTTGCCATTCCTGTGTGCACAGGACTCTGCTTCTGCTTACTGCTCTCAAAATGTTACCACATTTCCTGCTCTGGTTCTTCACTGCCATCATTCCCATCTGAGCCTGAAAAGGGAAGGGAAGAGAAGGGGAAGCAGTATTATTGTTTTGTGATATGGATAGTGGCTCCGTGGTCCTTCACATCCAGGAGAGGTCAGTCCACACCACCAAGTGAAGCATCACTTCTTAAACATCCCTTACTGTCTCAGGAGCGGCTGTTCCTATGGTGGCAGCTGAAGCTCCTGCATGGTTGTGACACAGGTAGAAATGAGATTGCTTCTCTCCCAGGTAGTGCCAAATTTAGCCTTTTCCCACTCCTGTGCACAAGCAATGGGAAAGGGCAGCTCAGTCCCAGGGCTCAGTGCAGACTTGCAGGGATAGATGCATGAAGGAGAGAGTGCTGCAGGGACCAGAATTAATGCCTACACCACCCAAAAAGTTATCTATCTCTGGATCTGGATCCAGAGATCCAAACCATCGTATCCATGATCCATGGGTACCCTTGGGTACCATGGTATCTCATGGGGCACTATTTTCAGAGCTATTTTCTCCTTTACCCACAAAGGCATACTTTTCCTGCACTGAGTGTAAAGACAACAACCTGGGAGCCTGGAAAGGCTGTCTCCATCACATGGAAGACTGCACAGCCATCCTAGGCAGGACAAACATCCCTTCTGCAAGTTTCTGCTTTGTCTTTGGGGCTGCGCAGAATATCTCTGCTGGTTAGAAGGGTGTATACACATATCTAAATATGTGTGCATGGACTGAGTTGGGCATGAGCAGGAGCTCCATGTTCACTACTCAGTAAGGTCAGCATCTCACAACTAATCTGATGGGTCTTTAAGTCTGCACCAAGCCTGTGGCCACCACATGGCATTGAAGACTGAATTTGCATGGCTTCCTAAGCATTGCATTAGCATCCCTGTCTGTCCCTGCTGGAACAGTGATCCTTGGCACTTGGCTTGGCAACATTTTCTAAGTAGACTTAAGGACTATCTATGAGAAAAGCCCAAAATCTGGTATTCCTGATTGCATGAACAACTGGTCTCACCCAGAATCATACAGCAGGAGGTGTAATGAAGTGTTGGTGTTCGGCAGCAAATAAGTCTAGACAGATCACCAGGCTGTTTCTAAATGGCAGAGAATGAATGGCCAGAGGTGAAAATTGTCTGTTCTCAGGAGTGTGCTGTTTGCAATAGTCTGGCTGCCCAGGAGGATACTGTAAGTTATCCCATGGCAGAAGATATTCTAATTTGTCTTCAGCTCAGCCTACAAGTCTGTAATCAGTGCTGCTAATCTTTAACAAAAGGGGTTCACAGGAGCCTTTGTTTTTAATGACATGGTGGGTGATAGCTCTTTCTTGTTATAATCCCCTCTCAGAAAGCATCTGATGGGGAAAATGTCTCCCTTGACAGTTTGCTTAAATTTTCATTTGCCAAAACACTGAATAAACTTCTTGTTTGTCTAATGGAACTAGAAGGAATTGTGACACTTTTATTGTTTGTTTACTTCCTCACTGGGGCACCAGCTAAATTGAAGATGTCATCACACAGCAATGAGAATCAAGCTTCTTAATTTAACTGACTGGTTTGCAAACAAGGGTCTCCAAAGCACTTCTGAGCCACACAGACTTTACAGTGACCACGGACTGAAACACACCAGTGAACTACAAGCAGGAGAAGCAATGCAATGGGGAGGTAATCCCAGAAAAGCTGCTTCTTTTACAGGGTATCTCACAGAGGCACTGGTCGGATGGCATCTGTAAAACCAGCAACGGGAAGACAAAGAGAGCAAATTTTCCTACAAATCCTATATAATTAGCAGCTGCTGCAGGATTAATGCTAGCCCTAATTCTGAATGGGTGGAGGGGGGTCTGGATTTCTTGCCTGAATTCCCTCTATTATTCACTCTTTTTATGCCCTTAAAACCAGGAGTAGAATTACTCTCATTTTACACTGCACTAGGCAAGGAGAGAAAGCAGCAGTTGAGATGCAGACAGAGGAGCAGTCCCCCACGGATCGGTGAGATTTTCAGACAGATCAAATGTTGAGCTTCAAGTAATTGGCAGAGATCCTTTAATGTCTGAGTTTAACACTCACCTACTAGAAGAGAACGCAATTAGGCAATGAGATTTGGAAGAGTCTGAAGTGCCAGGTATAATAATTCAGCTCTAGTGCACTGTTCAGAGGAAAGCTGAAGGCTGAGAGCTGTCAATTACACCAGAGGTGAATTAATACAACCAAATTCATGCACTGAAGCGTCTTATTATTGCTATGATCACATTTTATTATGAAGCAGTTTGGGTGAGGTTATATTTTTTTAATTTATTTATCTATGTTAATTTTGTACAGAGGCAAATAAGTTATGAGTTGGGAATTGTATTAATTTCACTGCTTGGAAATATTTTAATAGCCGATTAGGTTGTTTGCTAGTTGATGCTTTTTTTTCCTCTTCTTTCTGCTCATTAGAAAATTAGTCTTTTTTACAAGAAACACCACAGGCAGCAAACCATAACCCTTCCTTGTTTTCATCCCACACAAAATTTACTGGTCACCCCCTAAACTCAGCCTCCTTATCATACATTTCCTTGCCTTCCCTGTGTGCATTTTAAGGGCTTACCTCTCCAGTGCAAACAGAGCCAATTTTACTCAATGAAGTCTCCTCATCCTCCCCAAAGCAAAATACTGCATCTCACAGCAAGCACAAGAGGGCTCAACAATCAGAATCCACAATCAAGGAAAATCATCATAGAATCATAGAATGGTTAGGGTCGGAAGGGACTTTAAACATTATTTAGTTTCAACTCCCCCTACGTAGTCAGGATCATCTTTCACTAGACCAGGTTGCTCAGGGGCTCACCCAGCCTGGCTTTGAACACTTCCAGGGATGAAGAATCATCATTCAGCTACATCCAGCAAATAATGTCACATATGGAGGGCACAGTTACACTGCACCATCCCAGCCTGCTGTCAGCAGCACTGCTCTTTGCAGACCAGGCAGGCTGGAGGGGAGCCACACAGTTCAGGGCAGATGCTGAAGTGCCTTCTGGTTCTAGGTCATGATATATCACCCAGGCAAAAGTCACTGGTGCCTGGTGCACATTTGGGATTGGTAGGAAGCTGTCTCTTCACAGGACATGGCCTGGAGGACATCAGTGAAGCCGAGAGCCATGTACACAGATTGGACACGGCACAGGAGACTGCAGGCCCGAGGCTGATGCCACATTCTTACAGTGAACAATGCCCCTGGGGTCTCCAGCCAGCACCTTGTAACTGCACAAACCTGATCTTCCGGGAAGAAGAGAGGAAAAAGCAGAGCTGGGGGAAGAATAAATAAAATCTGTGATGCCCCTTCTTTCCTTACAAAAGTATGTGAGATAGAAACGACAATGTACTGGGATGTACATGGGATGGTACTGGGAGTTTTGCCCATCCCATTCAAAGAAATGGAGATGTCTGAATATTTGCCACTTTTACATTCTAGACATCTCAAACAGTTTAGAGATGTTAGTTTTTCACCTTGAGAGGACAGAGCTCCAGTATTTTCCTTCTCCACATATGTGGCACAGGTGATGTGAGTTTTGTGGTCTGCTAGGTGTTTGTGGTGGAGCAGGAGTGTAGATGCCAACCACAGCCCCTGCCTCTGGCAGATCGCTCAGTCTCTAGGCTGTCTCTGCCTTTCCACAACCTGCTCTGAATGGGAAGAGCCTTTAAGTGCCTCAAAGTCAGGGAAAAGACCACTTCATTGCCTTGGCTGCAGATATATCAGCACAGCCTCAACAACTCTAGCTGCTGCAAGCTCGGAAAGTTAGAGGAATCCTACAGTAACATTTTTCTTTGTCTTAATTACCAAAATAGACAAATGGGAAATTGGCCCATCATGAAGATAAATAGCAATAAAAAAACGCAGTTGAGAAAAGTGTTCCTGCTAAATTGTAATTAACCACCCACCAGCAGCTACCTGACAGAGGTGAGAGGGGAGGCTGCGAGCAGCCCCTCGCATTGGCCGTCAGCACTCCTGCGATGCTCCTCGTTACTGCACCTCTGGGGCACTTATTGCACCATTTTGCTTTCAGTGCAATTATAAAAGGCCACTTACATTTACCACCCCCCCCTTTGTCTCCCCACCCCAAGATCTCTAATAGTCTAAATTATCAGCAAATTGCCTATTTGATGAGGGCAAGCCATTTTGCATTGAGAGCTGAACTATTTCCCACTTCTGGGGGATAATATTAAGCAAATAACAAGCATCATTCTTTTGACATGTACAATTATTTGGCAAGTGTATGTTTGAATAGCCTGCTCCTTTGTGTGACAGGGTCCGTTCTCCATTAGCATACTTGACAGATGAATATGCTTGGTCCTTGTGGAAAAACCTGGCAGTAACCATGGTGATTGGGAGACAATGTTTTGAGTGAGAGATGTATTATCAATTTCAACTGGAAGTGGAAAAAAAAAAAAGAAGTGTACAACTAACGAGCTGATCTGCAATACAGGAGACATACATTGTTCCCAGGTAATTAAACCCACCTTGGTACTACTTTTAAACTCACATAAATTAGAGTCAGAGGTGTCTACCTGTTTTGCTGGTTCCCAATGGAGGTTTTTCTCCCTGAGTTTTAATTAACTTTCAGTTTGAAGGAACTGAAATGTGGCTTTCTACATGCTCCAAAGTTTTGGGGGCCCCAGGGCAGAGTGGATCACGAGGACACACCCTGTCCCTGGGTGTGTTGGGAAGGAGGTGGGTACCCAGCCTTAACAGTCCCCACCACGTTTTGGGTTACTCTGACTGTCTTTGGAGCTTTCCCTTTAGAGCTGTGGAGAGAGATGTTCCCCTCATGCCACTGGTCAGAGCAAGCAGTTCAGCAGGGGCTGTGGAGATCTTTCCTGATCTTCCTGAACCAAAACCAAAATGCAGAGCCTAGTTCCCACCTTGCAGGTGTGATTTCATGTCAGGGTAGCTCTGATATTTGTACTGGATCCCAGCTCCTCCTGTGCACACACATTTCCCAGTGGAAGTTCTAGGGAGGGAGGCAGACACTTAGGGTTCCTGGTGCATCTAAAAGACACAGCTCTGGATACAGTACCAGACCATCCCAGGGAGGAGAGGTATCCTTATGCCTACGTTTGGTCAGAGTGGCTGTTCTTGTGCCTCTCCCCCTTGGGAAAGAGACCAAAAAACCCATGCATTACAGTGCTTTGCCTTGAATCTTGTCCATTTAAATCTTTACAGAATAGATAAAAAGCGTCTTCATTTTGTCCTGGTACTTACTTTGCATCAGCTTTGCTGGGAATAGACTGACAAACACCCAGGCAAGGAGGATCAGGACCAGGTTTTCCTTCATGTTATGCTAATAATAAAACCAGCAAACTGAAAGCATTGCCTAGTCCCTCTCCAAAGTCCCTAAATCCCTGTCACACATAACCCCACTTTACGGAAAAAAAAGGCAAATTATAGAAACAAGGTTATTATTAGCAGTTTGATTAGGAACATATTCTCTACAGTCCTTCATTAGAAGGAATGTCCCTGCCTTTTTAGACACAAATTTGCCATCATTTCCCACACACCTGGTGCTCTCTCCCTTTTATTACTGTAAAATATCGACTTGGAAAATGCTGAGTCAGGTGCCTGAGGTCAGAGAAGGCAATTTTTACTGGAGTAATGAAGCCCTCTGCCTTTTAGGACTTCTTTTTTTTTTTCCTTTCCTTGTCTTTTCCTTGTTACTGAATCTATTTTAGGCAAATGTTTGATTTTATTATTTTTTTTCCCCCCGCCCCCAGCTTCTGTCCCCATTACTCCCCCTGTTTTGGACTTTGGCAGGTTGAGAGCTACAATTAGAGCCAGTGTTTATGGTGTCAGCCATATGGCTTGCAATGCAAAACACCAGCTGCATGGGAATCTCGGGATGAGCCCTCTCCAAGGTCACCGTGTCCATGGCAGGGTGTGCCTGCCCAGGTGGGACACGCAGCCCTGTCCCCCGTGGGGCTGTGACCGCACAAGTCCCCAGCCAGTGCCTCTGCTGCAGATGGTCTCACAGAGGGGAACGCTGTGTACAGCACCAGAGCTTGGCATGTGGGCGGCTTCTGGCCCCTCTTTGGGAGACCAGCTGCAGATTCCTGCAGCACTGCAGGGCGATTTCTTTCATTGCAGCACCTGTGTGGCTCCCAAAGCTTCCAGCCAGCCTTGGTGAGCCTGGCTCTTGGGAGCTGCAAGTGCTCCTGGGAAAGAAGGGAAAATAAGGTAGGAGGCAGACTGAATATGCTCTTATTCAGGAGCATATAGTGTCTTAAATGCAAGGTCTAGGCCAGCAAGGGGACTGAGGTTTCCCTTTTGTAAGAGGGTCTTTTGAAGGGAGTTTGGCTCCCTGAAAGACCAAAGAGCCTGAGTACCACTGATGGAGAGCCACACAGACAGGGGCTCTCAGGGCACGAAGCACCTCGCTCTCCTGAATCAGACAGATTTCTGCCCATTTTTTTTCAGCAGTGACCCTCTCCTTCCCACCCCAAAGATAACTGACAATTTGGCAAAAACTGTGGTTCTTTGCTTGATCCGTAGTCTCAGCTGTGCCAGTGACAAACACATGGCAAAAAAATCCATTGCTGCAATCACGAATGCATTACACCGATGTCTAAAGAGCAGAGCTTTGTCCCAGATGGTGCAGATTTTTTTTTATGGGACAAAGCTGTTTAAATCACTTATTTTCTGTAGAAACAGTCCTGCAAAAAAACAACCTGCGCATCTTTTGCACCCAGCTGCTCTTCAGGAAACCTAGTGCCAAGCTGACCGAGCTGGGATTTCCTCTGGGTCTCTCGTGACATTAGCAGATATGCTTTTAAAGATGTCACATTCATAAAAGAGCAAGGATGTGACCTGACTGAGGCAGGCCTTTCCCAGGCTGTTTATCACCCCCTGATAAATGAATGAGAGCATTTGATGCTCACAGCCTCTAAATAGACCAGAAAGGCACTCCCTGGGACTGCACCAACTGCCCTGCTCTTCTCAGACACCAAAAAACTGCGTGTCCCAGGGACTAACACACAGGCCACTGAGCAGCTCTTCATCCTGAAGGAAGCTGGGGAGCTTTACACATCCCATGGCATGACCTGCCTCTGAAATGGTGCATTTCCAGGATGCTGCTCTCTAACAGTATGTGGCAACACTATGCAGTAATTCAACACAGGGAGGGAGGAAGGCTTCGACAGATACCTCAAACTGCCTGGAGGAATTAGCCCAACACTAACCTTTCCACAGGATACAGCCTCCCAGCCCTCACCAGTCTGACTGTCGTGGCTGATTTAGGACCCAAGGCTCTAATTCTCACCTAAAAATCAGCAAACAAGATCTTGTCTGCCTGTGTTAAAGATTGCCATCCTACCCTAATCTAAACCTATATGAGACGGGATGGGAGAGGTTTCCCAGCTAAGCACTTAATTCCCTGTGGTGTTATCTACAGTAACATGTTCAGTCCTCATAAGGTGCCCACAAAAAGTAACAGAAAGGGAAAGAAGACGGAACATATTAAATTTCTCAGAACATGTAAAAAGTTTTATGAATATGTGTTCAGATTTCTGAAAGAGAAGAGCCTGAAACTAGAATAGTTTAAGTATGTAATAGAAGTGTTAAGTGGGAGAACAAGAAGAATGAAAATAACTTTGGTTACCTTGTCACAGCCCAATGCCCAGGCACACAGAACAGGCACTGGGTGGCAGCGAAAGGGCAAGGCACACGAGGTGATGGGGCAGAAGTTTTTCTGGGATCAGACCATATTCCCTCTCATATAGATAGGATGCTTAAAGCATGGACATCTTCCTGTGAGTCTTTCACACTGCCTAATTTAGGTTTTGCACAATGCATTGCTATGCACGTGGCTGCAGAGAGCAATTGAAAACATCTTAATGAGGTACTTGGGCTCCTTACTTAGTCCATGAAGAGAGCTGGTGACTGACAAACTGAGGAAGCCTGGGAGCGATCAGAGCTGCCTGCTCTGTAGAAAACACAAAGCACAGCACAGTATGAACTTTCTCCCTTCAGGCAGGAAATAATTGCCTGCCTTCCCAAACCAGGGCACTCCTGTGCCTACATGTCACTGGATAAAGTTTTCAGCTGAGTAAAGCACAAAATAGGAATTAGCCACCTTCAGGGTTTATCAGTGTGGGATGGAGGGCTTCCAGGTTGCAATTTGGAATGCAAATACAAATACCCCCTCGCACTTCGCTAAACCAGCTTCACCACGCAAGGCTCTGAGGAACTGCTTGTTAGAGAGAAAATCCAAATCTGGTGGTGAATTCAAGTTTCAGCAGCCAGAGCTGATTGGGACCTTACTGCTGCCCGCAAACCTGTGCTCTGAGATGGACAAGCCGGGTGGTGAGGGGAAGAAATGACCAAGCTAATCTCCTCCTGTGAGACCCACACCTGGCTGATGTGCTGCCCTGGACTGTCTCCAGCAGTGGAGACACACTTTGGGCTTCCTGAAGTTCCCCGCCATGAGGCAGGGGCCACTGGTGTGGTGCCCAGCCAGAGTCATACCCCACATGCAGGCTTTTCTGGGCTGCAACAGCCAGCTAATTCCAGGGAGATCCAGAATGAGCATTACTGTTAGACATAGGCCTAAAGACACATTAAAACATAATGAAGTGTCTTAATCACCCTTTACAAGCTAAATTTATCACAGGGAACCCTGTAAAATGAAAGTGAAAGAGCAATTCCACAATGACGCCTACCCAAGACGGATTGAGAGATATTACTTGTTGTTAATGAATGGCAAATTCATTGCTGTCTCATCTGCAGGAATGAAATTTGTGGGCACGTGGAGCAAGGGCCCTGGGCTGCACTGAGAACATTCTGTAATCAGCTCACAGCATCTGTTAAAACAAGCCTGGGAGCTTGGTTACACTGATGCTCTAATGCCCAGGCACGGGCATGTCTGCCTCAAAATCCTCTGCTAACCTGGGGCTCAACAGCTTTGTGGCCCCTCCAGATTCAATTGATTCCATCAGCAGGATTTTTCTTCACAGAGCCCAGGGGGAGAGCACAATGATTTCTGCAACTTCTTTAATGAAACCAAGACATCTCCACCTAAGTGGTATGTTCCCCTGCATAATTAAATATTTGGCAGCGGATAAATATTCCAGGCAAATACCCCAGGTTCCCAGTGTCTGCTGGGCAGCTGCAAAATTGCTGTCCCTATGCATGTCCATCCCCACCAGATGATGCAAAGCACCAGGAAGGTCTGGTGTTTCCTTTCCCTGTCTCCCCATGGCCCTCTTGGAGCTTCTATCCCTCCAAACGTGCACAGTTCACTGCAGCCAAAGGGCAGTGCAGGCAGACATCCCTCGGGATCACTCTCTCCCACAAGCTGCTGCTTGGGCAAAGCCCCAGCCAGCCTTCGGTGCTGTCCTGAAGAGCGAGGGTTTGATGAACATGCTGAAAGGCCAGATGGACCACATCCCACCAGGCTTCATTACAGACCTTTGCTCTGTTCAGCACAAGTGGTCAACAATCTCTGTCCTCTAGATGTGCCCTGATGTGCTGTTTTCCTGTAGCCTTAATGACAGCGACGCTGTGTGTCGTGAATGCAGAAAAATACAGACATGGCAGAGAGGCTCTTTGCTCATGTCTGCTTGAAGCCTCCAAGGACCTTGGGGCTCAGAGAGCACCCAGCTGCCTCTCCAGCTGAGCAGAAGCCCTTGCCTCTAACTGTCACCAAGGGCATATCCATTGGGCAGGCCAATGCAACCTCCTCTAAACACTGCAGGAGTGAATTAGAATAAGTGGCTCTCCATCACAGATCCACCAGACACCTTATACTCCCCTGTGTCCATTTCATGAGTGGCCTTTCTGTGTGTCTTTCTACCTTTTTGACCATGAGCTTATATCGATGTGCTTTAAGACACCAGAACTCTGCTGTTTTCCTGCTCTAGCCCAGGCCACTGCAAAGCTGAACTTTTCTTCACAGGGCTAATTTCTGCACAAAGCAGCAGGGGTAGGATGCACTCTTGAAGGATAAATGCTTTAGGACTGTTCCAATGGACATTAGAGGAAGCCACAAAGCACAGCTGGAGAGGTGCAGCTCACTGCTTTACCACCAATTCACTGCATGAATGTGGATAAATAAATCATTTCACCTCTTTCTGCCCCCATATAAAAAGAACTGATGGTGCCTTTCCTTTGTCAAGCACTGTGAGATCTCAGGATAAAACACACTCAGAGTTTTATTAATTCTTCTTTTGGGCTCTTGTTATTAAAGTGATCTGTGTGGTCATGCACCTTTGAAGTAAATATCAGCAGGAAATAGAAAAAAAGAGCTCCCTAGCATCCAGGGATCAGACAGTCCCATCGATTGCAAACACACAGCCTCATTTAAACGAGTGGGTGCTGTGCACACACAGCAGCCGGGACTGTCTGCTCCCAGCGAGTTCCAGCTAAATGTCCTGAGTAACCTCCTGGACACACATCCAATCAAACTGACGGCACAGGAAAAAAAATCCTTCTTTATACATTTGCAGCTCTGCCATCATCAGAAGCTGGTGGTGTTGCATGACCTTCCTGCCAGCAGACGATGGCTGAGCTGTGTATTTTCCTTGAGGGTCTCATATATCGTCCTCCTGGAACGTGGCTGAGGCAGGTAACTGTTTGTTAGGCTGTGTGCTGGAGGATTGTACAAATACAGCTTCTTCTTGTCCTTGAAGAGCCTATAAATAAATGGGCTCTTACCTTGACTGCAGGCTGCAGCATTAGTCAACACTCAAGCAGTTCATTTGGAAATTTGTACACAATAGAATCCAAGACACTTGAAAAAGCAGCAGAATGTACCTTTTTTGTGTGCAGCTGGATTTAGCACTTGAGCAAACTGCTGGACTAATAGGCAGAGAGGCCAAAGGTTTGTATCTATCCACAGCAACATAGCTCAGACAGCCACGGTGCTTATGCTCCCTCCTTTGCCACCCCAGCGATGCCTCCAGAGCCTTCCAGTGGGAATGAAGAATCCCAACCATCCCTCTGCCTTCGAAGGTGGCTATATTGCATAGTGACTATCCATCCCTGGGACATGGTTTGTTATTTGGCCTTGCAGCCTGAGAAATGACAGGACCAATTCTCCTCCCACCGTCTATTCTCTTCCTACTTCCCTGATCTGAGTTAAAAAAAAAAATTACTGTCTGTGTTGCCCAGGTGTGGATATGCAGCCTACTTGAAAAGCAGGTCCAAAGCAGTGCACAGGAACTAGATGTCAAAACACAATATTTCTCTGCTGGTCATTTTTTTAAAATACGTAATGGTTATAGTAATATTTTCTAGCTCTTATTAGCCTTATAGCTGGATTACTTTAATTATTACTCATTACCACACTACCACTTCCATAATTTATATTGTTTATGGTCTTGCCACTTTAATTATTTAATTTTGCAAAGTATTTTGGGGACTTGCTTGTCCAGTGCAACATACTGTGTCACCCTGCCACGTCTTGTACTGCTGTGATTTCTGGCAGTCCCACTGCACAGAAAAGCAAAGAGCAAAACAAAAAGAGTCCTCAGCCTTGTCACCTGCATGAAACGAGCCCAGACTGATGGGTCTTGTTTCATGAGCTATCATCTCTCACCTCAGTTGCATTGGTGGGATCCTGTGTTATTACTGAGGACCAAGAACAAGCTCTACACAAAGGCCTCTGAAGGAAGAATTAAAAACCATCACACGCTTAGTGAGGCTAAATGAGTATTCAAATTGGCTAATAAAAAAGTAATGAGGAATGCCTGCAGCCCTGAGCCACCTAAAGAAAATCAACAAATGCCAGCTACAATGCAAACACTTTCCATGGTTGGAAGTGGGGATTTCAAAACAAGGCACAGAGGGCTTGTGCGGATGACAGGGGAGAACGACACTGGAATTGCAGCTGCTGGAGGATGTGCAAAGGAAAATCATGGGAGAATTTCTCACTGAAGGCAAAGACAGAGCCAATCCACAGAGCTCCCAGCTGAGACAGGGCACATAGCCAGACTCCTGCTCCATCCTCCCAGGAGGAAAACCTCCCCTGGGTACTGTACGGTCTCCTTGAGAGCTGAGCAGTGGACTGACAGGCTTCCTCCTTCAGCCCATAAAACCTTTGAGCTCAAGGAGTATCCCTCAAGGACATCTTCAGGTTTGGGTTCAGGTTCTTCCAAGCCATCCCCAGGCTGCTGGAGGGGTGTTCTGCCACCACACATGGTTTCATAAAGCACAAGGCCATGCTCCCACTGCATCATAGTGGTTCTATAGCATGGTCCAGCTTGGGATGCTTATCCCTGGGCTCACCTCCCATAAAGATATGGGGATTTAGCCCACATGAGACTCCCCACCTTCAGATGAGTAGAATTGACCCTCTGATGCTTCCGACCTCCTTCCATCAATGGTGGGATCTTACATTCCATGTCTTAAGCTAGGGTAGATAAAGATGGTGAGACGTGTGCTGTTCCAGGGGGAACACCACAGTGCACAGCATTGGAATGGGCTGCCAACCACCACGTGCCTCAGTCATCCCAGGGGGGTGAGGGAGAGGAGGAGGTGATGGTGGAGACATGTCTCTCAGGAGCATGTGAAGAGAACTGTATTAAAGATTGTGAAATGCTCAGGTACCCTGGAGACCATATAAGTATCTATGACAAGACAGTGAGAATAATTAGCTCAACAGCTGTGAGTACTGATCAGGAGCATTTTTAACAATATCCTGTCATGTTTGGGTCTATTACTACAGTCCAATGAGGTGTGATGCCATTTTTCCTGATGATGGCTTTCTTTCCAGGAAGCATTGAGGTGAGCTTACATTTCAGTAGGTATCTTGAGGGTCCTTGGCATATTTTGTCCCTCATTTAAAACTCAAAGCACCTTTTAAAAATGACAAGCCAGAGAACTCGAGTCTAACAGACCTGTGGAAATAAAGGCTGGGTTTGCAGGTCCACGGTGCCAGAGTGTAAATGAGCTCAGAAGCAGACCAAGCAAGATTTAGAATGCATACTTAAATGGGTAACAGGATTTCCTGGCCTTCCAGGCTCAAAATATTTCCCTCAGCAGGAGGGGTGTTATTATATCTCTTGTGTTATTTATCTCTTCCTCTCAAGAATAGTAGCTTAGCAGAGCAGCCAAACTTCAAAATGTGAAGGAACGAGGATGGAGAAGTTGCACCAAGTGTCGTCCTCAGAGTACCCCAAGTGCAAGCTGGGGTGACAGTCTGCAGTGTCTTCACAAAGGGCTTCTCTCACACTCTCCAGAATGACACCTTCTCCATGAAGAAGGCCAGCAGAGGAGGGACAAGGAACATTGACTTCCATACCACAGCTAGAAATGACAGGAGTATGAAATAAGAAAATCCTGGAAGACAGCCAGGGAATGTGTTTTCCAGAAGCATATAATCTGCAATTGGGCTAATTCTGATGTATTTGTGTCTCCAATTCTTTGTTTCCCTGTTGCCTGTATAACTCTTGATTGGAACATTTGACGTCGCTTTTGTGAGCTCCTAAATCCAATCCTCTCTGATGATGTACATGAATGTGCATCTGATGGATGTTTTCCAGCACCTTTTTGTTGCCTCAATTAAGGGATAATGAACAAGAATTGTTCCTATTTGTAAAACATCTCCTGCTATTTCCTGCTTCCCAATTGGTTGGACAATACGTCTTAATTAAACACAAAGCCTTGCAACTTCTTTCAGGGGAGAGAGACCGGAACTGGGAAGAGAGGAAGAAAAGGAGGAGGAGGGGAGAGGTGCGAGCCTTTTGTGCTTCCAGTGACTTGCTTGCAGAGGCATTTTTGATTTGTTGTACTAATGGTCACACCCTGCCGTTTTCTCTGAGTCTGCTACTGGGGGAATGGGTAAGGAACAGACGTCAGAGTAATCTCCACTCAAATCCATAACTTTGTAGAATACCAAAATCGATGCCTCAGGGAATAAGAAATGAGGTGTAGAGCCTTTCATTTTTAGTTATCAGTCAAAATCTAGTTCGTCTCCCAAGGTGCAAAGAGAAATAGCCATCACCTGCTAGGTCCTGTGTAACATAAACTTATCAATAAAATAAAAAATAAAATAAAATAAAATAAAATATAAAATAAAATAAAATAAACCCAGAAGACATTGCACTGTATCTGTATCTGCAGAGATGTGCAGGAAAGATGAGGTCACAAATTTTTAGCAAGCTCATCAGTGTGGGTTGATATCTACCAGGGTGGAGGGTGAAGGTCCTTTTGCACTGCCTCTGCTGCTGTGTGAATGGAGAGCAGGCATGTCATGCCATCTTTCACCAACACACAATACGTTTGATTATATGATTCTAAATCACATCCCTCCGGATGTGAGCACAAGCATATAACATGCAATTTCATGTTTTAGTCCAATTAAAGGTATTAGAGAGTGTCATCTACTCTGCCCATGAAAAAGCAGCTTTAGCCTGATCTTTGGCCTCTAAGATCTCTGTCTCCTGATTAAACATGCCTGTTTTGTCGTCCTTGGATAAAGCCCAGAATGGGTGATGGTGTCAGCCCTAGGTCTGCTAGATCGGCTGCTCCTCCTGCCTCTCCTTCCCTTTCCAGTGAGCGCAGGGTGTGACATTTGTGGGGAGGATCGGATTACGCGCTCCGATGCCATCGCTGACTAATCGAATTCCATCCGCCCTTCCTACTCACTGCCTCTGCCAAACTTCCCCGTCCGCAGAGGACGAGGGGCGACCGCAGCAAACGCTCGCCCCACGCGGGGAGCCTGGCCCCTGGTTTAAGTGGAGCCATATGTTTAATGCATAACACACAACGCTGGCAAAGGAGGGAGGCGATAGAAGTCTTTGGAGCCTGTGTTACACATGCAAATATCGCCTGTGAAAGGCAAGTCTGCCTCCTTTGACACTGCTTGTAATCCTGATGTCATCCTCTTCACTCCCTCTCGCACACACAGTGTTTATTTTGTCACGGTGCATCTGAACACAAGACTAAAATCCTGTGGGGCAGCAGAATTTTGCACATCTTCCGAAGCCAAGTCCTCATTCCCACAGAGTATGTATGTTTAAATATAGAAAAGGGGAGGCATGACAGAGGGATGAGGGAATTGCATCTGGTGTTTGTCATCGTAACGTAACTCTGTAGTGGCATCTGTGAGCCTAGAGCAGCTCCAGCTGAAATAACTGGACAACCCTTTCTGTCTACTGGGATATCCCAAGCAAACCCATGCCCTGAGCTCTGCTGTTTCTTTATATTTGCTCCCAGAAATCTGGAAGCAAATATTGTATCTGCAGCAAAAATATTCCATTTGCTCTAGTGTATCTAACCCATCTGCAGCTGAAAATGAGGAGATACCAGTAGATGTTACATTCCATGACTTTGTGTGGACAAAAGAAGGGGCTTTAACCTATCTGGATCCTGGCATCATCTCTTGATTCACAAAATCAAGAGCAGCAGCATAAGCATCTCCCATTGCTCTGCCTCAAAGTCCCAATCTGCAAGCATCTTGCCAGATAAGAAAGAAGAGCTGAATTTCCACGGTCCCCTCAAACCCGAGGTTCTCTGAAGCTGCCAGTGAAAGGACGAGCTACTTTGTTCTCTGTGTTGATACCATGTAAAATGTGCTTAGGTACTCTAGAGATGGAGGCTCCTGTAACAAGGAGATAAGCTGGAGGTAGTAGCAGCTCTGGTGATAGGGACAGGGATGTTTGAGTGCTGGACACAATGCTGAGGCTCTCAGGAAGACATCAAATGGGCTGATAAGGATATTCCCCATCCAGGCAGAGCAGAGGCCCGGTGGCCAGGCCTTTATCTTTCCCCCCACATGGGCTCCCTCCTCTCCTTTGTGATAAAAAGCCTTGTGCTTAGACCAAGGGGAATAAAAAGTGCCAAACATCCCTGGGGCTCTCCTTCTTCAGGAGGGGACTGTGCCAGCTTGGCACTCTTTTCTCTTATCCCCTCCTTTCCTTCTCAACACCTCATCTTTTCCTGGCTCCTCCAGTCCCATCCCTGTCCCTCCTGCCTGTGCCTTGCCCCAAGAGTTGGCAAAGCCATGGACATCCTAGGGGGAGAATTGCTGCTCTGTACTCGGGAGATACCATAAGGTTTTTTCTTTTTTCCACTGCAACTTAAAAAAAAAAAAAAATTCTGCTAGCCACTCAATAATTAATGCTTATGAGCACTGATTCAGCATGTCAGGAAGAGAATTTTGCACTCTTATTGTAGTCTTTTGTAATTGAATCTTATGCTGTTATATTAGTGTGGCCCCAGGTGAGTATGCAATAGCTGAGGGGGAAAAAAGGTAAGATAAAGGAATTACAATAGAGCCAAGCTAATGTGAGAACAAGGCAATGTCTTCTGTGCCTCAAGGTGTTAAGTTAATCTCTGATAAGTTATTAACTTATTAATGGGCTGAGAAGGGATGAACTACTTTTCATCCAAAGTCCCAAGTGCTCCTTGTTTTCTTTCACATGCTTCTCCTTGTCAACTAATTCTCCTTGGGCACTGCTCCCCTATTGCCCTGCCTCCCTTCCTCCACGTATCCTGTTTCAGCAGAAATGAAATCCGCTCAGAGAGCTGCTCTATGCAGTGATCACATCGTGCTCAATGCCAGGGATGTGGGGACTTCAGGAGAGATTCAGGGACAGAAATCTGAGGATGAAAGCTAAAGAAGTCATAACAGAAGCTTCTAATTAATCTCTCCTCATGTTGCTGACTAATCACTGATGTGGAAAAGCAAAAAGAGGGGATGGCGGTCTTCAGATAAAAAAAAGGGACTTGTTAGAAGGAGTTAAGCACCTCCATCCCAGCTCTCAGTTCAGCACTGGGTTCACAAGTGAGTGTTTCTTCACTCAAAACCCAGTGTATGATGCATCATCTGAAGTCATGGCCTTTGATTCCAGCTTCTCCAAAACAAGAGCAGAAATTTAAAACTGATGAAATTGAGTGAAATTCTGAAAAGTTTCTGTTGAGGAAAGAGGGACAGGTCCTGTCTCATTCTTGTGCAGTATGATTTCTCCTCATAGCTGGATTCCCTTTGCCACTGAACAGTCTCAATAATCCTTTCTTTTGAAGTCACTGCTGTGCTGGAGGGAGGCTTTTCCCTCACCATCCCCATTGCAGGTGTCAGAGCAGAGATTGGAAACCACAGCTTGTAGACAGAGACCTCCTCCAGGTCTCTTCTGCCGAGGAGGGGCATCCCCCAATGGTGCAATGAGGATGTCCTAAGCTGGTGATCGCAAGGTTCAAAGATCTCCTTTGAGTGCGGTTCAACAAAGGAATGGGTCCAGGGCTTCTGGCCAGAGCCGTTCCTTTCATCTGGCCATAAATGAAAAGGGAAATGGTTTGACGGTGCTGGGGTTGGGTGGCCATCCCCTTGGTCCAGAGAAGCAGAATTAGAGAGGGTCAGCACATCAACACAACAGATTTCTGACTTCTGTACCAGAGCAGAGACCTCCCTGCAACACCCCACCAGAGCATGACACTGTTCCTCCAGTGTTAAAAGCAAACCGTGTTTTCGAGCTTCCCTTCCAAGCTCAGACACCAGTGCTGAGATTGCAGGAAGCAGAAAAAGGATACTGTTCATTATAATCTGCAGAAGATGATGAACCTGATAATTCTTCCACATGAAATATCAATGACCTTTTAGCTGGAAAAAGGCACAGGCCATCACATGCCTTAGCACAAAGCGGGGGGTGGGGGGGGAGTAAAAAACAACCAGCAGCCAACTTTGGAAAAACGCACAAGGGGTCTTCTTTGAATTAGCTAAGGCTTCAGCCCAAGTCTTTCTGTTTGCTCAGAGACAGGTTGGCATCTCTG
Source organism: Corvus hawaiiensis (assembly GCF_020740725.1). Lineage (NCBI taxonomy): Eukaryota > Metazoa > Chordata > Aves > Passeriformes > Corvidae > Corvus > Corvus hawaiiensis. Next base: position 13,693,604 of record NC_063223.1, read on the forward strand.
TCTGTGCTGCTGCTGCTGCTCCTGCACAGGGTAGGGAGCTCATCAGAGCATGAAAGAGATTGTGATAAAGATACACTGACTGCCAGCCTCCTTCCACTGGAAGCAGGCTCAGCTTCATATCTGAGTGACATCTCAAACACCAGCACCAAAGAAGGGGAGGGAGGGAGCTGCTCTTTCTTTGCCCTTTCTGGTTTTGATATCATTATTATTATTATTTGCAATTATTCATTGCTAGGGCAGCTCCTCAGGTATATAAATAGAGGCAAAAGAAGTCCCCTTTCCTCTCCCTGCTTCAGTGCATGCCACTCTTTCATGCTGCACCCAAGCTGATTGAATTGTTTGGTAGATAAAAGCCTTTGTTGAAGATTCCCCTGCATCCCCACTTTGTGAGCTATTCCCATGCCAGTTCTGCTTTCCAGCAATATCAGCTGTGCATATAAATTGTCAGACTCATCTGGATGAATTCTCTTCTGCCAGCCAGCTGTTTGAAAGCATTCCCTGACACCACATGCCATTTGTTCTGGGGAGGTTGGCTGGCACTGGAATGTTGCTGTTCTGCCAGGATGTGATGCACTTCTCACCATGATGGGGAAGGGGAAAAAACTCCTGCCACCTCCAGGGCTTGCCCACAGTGAATGGGCTAGTTCATATGATGGCTTTTCTAACTTTTGCCAGCTGAGAGAAGCTTAAAAATGGTCTGAAGTTCATAATTCCACGCAAGCTCCATGGGAGGGTACCACAGGAACCATCACCAAAACGCTTCTTGTGTCATAGAACCAGTTATACTCAGGAAAGCAAGATGTCTTGCAGGCATCCAGCCAGCAAAACACAATGACCTACAGGTAACCAGGTTAAATCTGTGCTGTCCCAAGTGCCTCATGAAACCATTGGTGTGTTGTTCTCCCTCTGAAAATGGAGGGAAATAACAGCATTGTCCCACCTCACAAAGGCACTGTCAGGATGAATACCCCAGTGACTAAGATTCTCATGTCCTACAGCATCAAAGGCCACTGAAGAGAAACAGTTTTGCTTCAACAAGGCAGTATAAACATAGCCAGGGATGGAAAAAAAGGGTTTTCATGTCTCAAAGAGTAACTTTGGGGAAGGACAATGAAGGCATTGCACATCCTTACCAACCCAAATAATCCAAATTGCCATTCCCATTCATGTTTATGAAGTGTCAAGATCTGTAAGCATTTTCACAAAGACCTAACACTTGGCCAAATATTGAGGAATCAAAAAGAAACTGTGAAAAAACTCATGGTTATGACCACAGCGTAAATACAAGGAAGCAATCCCAGACCTCAGCCAATACCTCACTGTCAGGAGATAATCATCCAAGCAGACTCCCAAGTGGTGAACTCGAGTGACAAATGGGAGGCAGACCCCCTGACAGACATGGGAATGCAGGCATTCTGTGTGTTTTCTGCATGAAACCATAAATCATCCACAGCATTAAAATGGCTGGAGAACAGATAAAGGGTCTCTATGTAGCTGAGCAGGAAGCTGAGGCCTCCTTTAAATGTGGGAGTTGGCATCAAGTAGTTCATGCTGAGTTGATCCACATGATCACACTGACTCCTTCTGTGAAGAGTTATTGTTTGAGGAATACCAACCACAGCACTGGTTTACCATCTTCCTCAGCCCTAAGGGTGTTCACACTCCCCCAGCCACAAAAGCAATGGGACCCAAAGGACACCAAAAATGAGTCCAGCACAAACCTGCATGTAGAAGCAAACCTGATCACACAGCTTTTGGTTTGAAGATTGATCATGCCTGGCTGGTTCCTCTGAACAGAGCAGCTCCCAAAGGTGCTAAGCTGCTGTGATGAATGGAGCCCAGCACATGGGAGCACTTCAAACACAGGTTTGATTTTCCTTGCTTATCAGTAGCTGTTGCCAGGCAGGGGAAATGTCACTTATCTCCTCCATGCCTACCTGCCTTTGGTCATGTACAAAACAGATGACTAATATGTAACTCCCTCAAGGGAGAAGTGAAAGTCACTGCACTTGCACTGTTTCTCATGTCCTTCAACCTGCACTTACGACACCTTTTGTGTCCCCAGTATTATTGCCCTCTGATGCAGCATTATCCCATGTTGACTTGTTGTCATATTCATGGCAGCATTACATTCCCTGGGGAAAAAGGGCTCCTGGCAGTACTGCTTTGAGAGACCCTTTATTATATTGATGCCAACAGAGATTGCCTCTTTGATAAATGAGAGTGTACCTATGAATAAATACAGGAGTACATTTTATACGTATTGTATATCTGCTGTGACAGGGTAGAGGTTTGTGCAGGCGTGTGCTTTAAATATGCATGGAGGACACAAGGCAGCAGGAGCTGGAAACCGTGGGCTGCTGCCTGGATATTCCAATGACACAGGATCCCTGACTGTCATCCGGACAAGATGTTTCCATTGTAACCCTTGCTTGAAGCAGTTGGGAGATACCCACTCTGCACACTGAATGGGTGTGATACTCTCTGCATGCAACAGGACCTCTCTGTGAACTGGCAAACTCAGCAATGCTGGCCTGTCTTCTGGTCTCTCCTCAGGCAAGGAAGCAAAGGGAGCCAGAGTTACAGGTGTATTCCCAGACCAACACAACAAAGCAATTGCACATGAAAATTATTGTCCTCCCGGGAGGTCTTCCTGGAGGTGCTGAGTGTGGGATTGTACTGCGATGCTTTGGCACACAGCAACGACTGGGAACAAACTGATCCAAAATGCTTCAAGGAGCAGTGTCAGACTCCAGAGGCCATTTTAGTTGCCCAGGCTTCTCAATGAATGGCACCACTTATTCCACAATGCCAGGCCTGGGAGCCCACCCCAACCCCCACCCCAGGCAGAAGTGTCTGTGTGCTGCCCTGGGGAGTGACCACCATGCAGAAATGGTCCCCAGCAAGAAGCCACTGCAGGGGTAAACAACATCATTTCACTCAAAGGGTAAAGCTTTCCTCTGAGTGCTCAACTGAGAGACACCAGGGAGCTGACCCAAACCAGATTTCATCCTCCCAGACAGGCCTCCAAGAGGGGAATTGAGAGGGAAGAGAGCGAACACCTTAGCCATTCTCATATCGCCCCAAAACCAGCTCACAGTCCCTGGAGGAGGGAATAGCAGCCTGCCCCTTACCAGTCACCTCCCTGCTTGACACCTTGCCTCATCCCAGGGAGCAAAGGAAACACATTTCCCAGTTCCTGCTCGCCCTGCCTGAACAGCTACTTGTTATATTCTCTGAAAAGTTAAGAAGTTGTGTTTGAATACCACAACGTCAAGGTGATGGTTACCAAGGGAACTGGACGGGAGAAGGTCAGACTTTTCTGGGTATTTTTTTGTGCTTTATCTGGGCTGAATGTTTTTCCAGACAAATCCGATGGGGGTCTTTCCATCCCAGAGAACTGAAGCCATCATATACTTGAAAAAAGACTGATAAAAGCCAAAAGGTGTAGCTAAGATCTCCCAGAACTGCACACCACATTCTGGGGGAGTTACCCTCAAAATCACCTTTGATGGGAAAGCCCTGTAGCACCCTCAGCAACTGTGATTTCAGTCAAGGGACCTAACTAGGAGAGCCCTGCAGTGATGAGTTTAAAACTGGATTTGCTTGGAGGCCACAGTAGAGATACAGAGTAAAAATATCTCCAGAAAATAAAATAGAAAACTGAACCAACAATTTGCCTGAAGTAAATCAGCACAGCCCTTGGAGTATTTACATTTTCGTGGAGCTATAGCACTTTCACGAAGAGGAAATTCAGCTCTCCAGGAAAGTCAGTGAAGCTGAGGTCTAAACATAAGATCCCACACACCAGGTCATCATCTGACCGCACAGTGACAGAGATGTGGAATGATTTCTGCTATAATAAGAATCCCCAGCTGTTAAATTAAAATTAGTTAGCTAAACAAAACCAGAGCCTGATGCTGGCCTTCGTAAGCCTGGCTCAGCATGGCTCCCCCAGCCACAGAGGACTGGGCTTCTGCTCTTTTAGGAGGTTGGTTATCCAAAGAGCAGGTTCATTTTTCATGCTGCACATGGCAAGTATTGTGCCACAGCTGCCAGTCATATCCTTGATTTGCAGTGCTGCTGGTACCCCCAACAGCTGCCTGAATTAAATGAGATATAGGAATTAAGGAATGGCCATTTTAAGCTCTTGGTGTGTGTTGAATACCAGCTGCTGCCAGTTTTTCTCCTCTAAGAGCCCTGCCAAGCATCCTTACCTTCTGCACTTCAGTTTGGATCTCTATCAAAGTCCTTCACTAGGAAAACACTCTTGCTAATGAAAACCTGTAGCTTTGCTGGCCCCAGTTCTGAGTACTGCTAATGGGGGGCCTCAGGAGACCCCATTTTTGTGCAGCAGGGCCACTTGACATTAGTCAATATTAGTTGCCCTGCCAATCCCTGATAGGGTCAGACAAACAAGCTCTACTGCAAACAAAGATCTGGTTCTACTAAACAACTAAACGTCAAGACAGGTCAACCAAGGTGTAATCAGCTCTCATGGCATAGCTGTGAGCTGCAAGACTTTGTACAGGTGGCCAAACAGACTACTGCTGGGAAAGAAACTCTTCCCCAGCTCAAAAAGGAAATCAAAACTCTTACTTCCAGCTTGGTCTTCACAAAAGAAAGCCCAGCAAATCAGGCTGATCAGTCAATGACATATGGTTTTGAAAGGTTGTGATTTTGCAGACAAATATGTGTTCCCAGCACCAAGGTGCTTGTGGTTTGTGCTGAAAGAGATGTTTTAGTGCTGAATTTCTGGGACTGAGGGCTTTTCCCTACTCTTTCTCAAAGAAAATGTCAGTGCCAGTAGCCTTCACGATCTGTTCCTGTGCAGCATTCACGCTGTGTGTGTCTGTGTGTGGCAGGGGGGATGGAGCAGTGGGAGCTGCCAGTGCAGGTGGCCCTGAGCACAGCCCTCACCAGCAGGCATTCATCAGGCCTGGGACAGGCACACTTCCAGATGATTTATTATTGGTATTTAATATTTAAATGCCAGCTGATCATCTAGCCCTGGTGAGTAGATGTTCAATAACAGCAGGGAGGAGCCATCTCCTGCCAGCCCACCCTGCCTCCTCCATCATTTAATGCCAAGCATGGAGCCCTCTCCTTGCTCCCTGGGCTCATTGTGGGAGCTGTGTCACACACAGCTCAGGTCCCCTAGTCCTTGCTGCCCTTCCCATCTATCCCCTGTGTTTTGCCTATGTCAGAGGCCTCTTAGGATTCACAGCATCAGGACCCAGCAAAGAGATTCATTCAAGGTATCTCCTAAATAGGACAGACAAAGCTCTGTTCCCCTCCCCTCACGCTGTAGAGAGAACAACCTCTGCACTGCTGGTGTCCTTATCTGTTTCTCAGTGTCAGCTTTTGCTGCACAGCTCTTTAGCCTTGTCCATCTGACTTAAAACTGCCCTTTCCTGGCAAGCAAGGACCCTGCCCAGCATATAACAAAGCACATCAGTGACCTTGCAATAATAATTCGCTGTCCTGACACAGGCAGCTGGAGCACAGGGGACCTTGTCCACTTAAAAACCACCACCACGCTTCTGGGACTCTGCATCCAGCAGTACCTGAGATGACTGAAACAGGAAGAGTTTTTGAAAACCAATTTGCTCTCCACTCTTTCTACCTCTTTGTTTGCATTTTCCATTTCTCTCAGCGTGGGGGATGAGGCTCAGTACTCGGCTCGTGTTTATCCATGCTTGGCTCTTCGATTGTCACTTTGCAGCCCTGTCTGTGGGCCCTGCAGGTGGCACTTGCTTTCCCCTAAAGAAATAGCACCCCCACAATTTTTCTTCCAACTTCTGTCCAAAAAATAAGTAGTACAAGAACGTTTCTGATGGTGTCAGGCTTTATAATAGTTCATTCATTTCAACCCTAAATTTGGGACTGAATTTGAGCTGGCAGTAGCTCTTTAATATACAGGACCTGTCTTATTACATCTCCGTCTAATGCATATTTGGGAGCTTTCCCTGAAAGCTCTTGTATAAAGGAGTATTATGACATCAGGAAGTCTAAAAGTACCTGAACTGCAGATGTGATAAATTCAGCAGGATGATACGTGCCTGGAATTTGTAGTTGCCTTTTTCCATTGGCAAATGGCCGCCTGGGCTCCATCCCCTGGGATAGCTGTAGAGAACAGCCAGTTTGATGAGCCTAACCAGCCATTGGATGTCACTTTGGCTCCACACTAATTCAAGGGAAACAGCATTTATCTGGCAGCCAGGCAGCCAGCTCTTCGGCAGCTGAGAGTTTAATTATCAAAGGTTCAGGCGAATCTTGCTCTTGCTATCTCCAACCAGCTGCTGCAGAAAAAGAGACCTTCTGGCCCCATCCAGAAGTTTATGAATCTCTTGCAAGTTCCCTTTTGCTGCTAAAAAGAGTCCCAGTCCATTTGCCTTTTCCTGTGAAAGCTCTGGACTAGATGCCACTAGAAAAAGGAAATAATACAGTGGGGAAGGGCTCTGGGTGGATGGGGCTGAGAAGCAGCAGTCAGGAATGGGAGCACTGGGCAGGCTCCAACTGGTGCTTTGATCCAGCCGTGGAGGCCTGCACTTATAGATGGATGTGGGCACAGCTTCCTCAAACTGCAGGATGTTGTTCTCTCACAGCTTCATTCTGCACGGGTGGGGCAGAGCCAGTCTGGTTTGTGTTCAGTCCAGGAGAGCTGTGTTTCTGCTGGTGGACCTCAGCCTGAGCAGTCTCAAAGTAAAACACAAGGGCTACACCTGCCCCATCCCACTCTTCAGCAATCCATTAGGAAGGGTGGGGATTGGAGGAGGCAGAGCAAGCAAGCTGAAGGCAAAACAAGAAGAGAACAGTCTCTGCAAAGGCAGCTGTTTGCTCAGTGTTTCTGCAAGAGTAAAGGGCAGATGGTGCACCAGGAAAATTAGTGGGGGAAAAGGTGACCTCAAATGAAGCCACCTTTCCCTCCAAGAAAACAAGAGGCCAGTGAGTGAGGAACATGGAGGAGGTGTTGGGGTCATAGGGAGCATCCTGCTCTACTCTTCAGTCACTCCCAGTTCCTCAGACACTTGACATGATTCCCCCATCTCTGGGTCCAGAGGTCCTTGTACTCCTCTCTCAGCCTTGCTATCAACCACAGTCAGTCCAAAACCAAAGGCTGTTGGTACTCTCCCAGGTTCTGCTCAATATCCCGCTGTAAGTGGGACACTCAAGACCTGAATGTGGTGCCATTTCCAATAGATCCTTTGCACTTCTGTGGCAGGGATGTCCCTGCCCTTTCAGCCTTGCAGTGGCTAGTTAATAAAGGGGCCACTTAAGTGCCTATCAGGGAAGTTGGTAACTAATGTGCAAGTGATGCACCTGCTTTTTGTTTCATGCAGGCTCTCTGCAGACACAATCAGACACAATTGGCCATTCTCAAGGCACATTTATCTTTTCAATATGAAGGCAAGAGACTCAATTATCTTGTTCAAAAGCTAAGATTCTGCTGAGCAAATTAGTTATCCTCCCCATTCTTCTTCAAAATGCCATCAGGAACCATCATAAGCAAATACTATCAATCACTATCTGTTTTGCCCAGTCTGCCTGAGCTATCAATAGGGATCCACATAGGGAAATACATTGTCTCCACTCCCCTCCCAAGAAAAGTCTCTCCAAAGCTTGGGCATGATTTTTGTAGTTGAGACTCCAGGTTAGACACAATAGAACAAGAGAGCTCAGGGCATGTGTGAACCTGAAGGAGATGGAAGGACCAGGCACCCATAAACACCTATTTTACTCTTTCCAAAGAGTAAAATAGGTAAGAGGCCCTCCCTGCCTCTTTCCCACCAACCCAAATAAACTTGGAAGCCACCCAGCCAATGGCTTCAGATGGAAGAGAAACGTGCCCTGGTAGCAAGTTCCTGCTAGAAATTTGATCTTGGGCTCCCCATTGTAGTCCAGAAGCACTGTCACTAAGGGCAAGTTTCTTTGGGTGTCTCATTTTTCCATCCTGCATGAACAAAAGTGTTTATTTAACACCACCTCTCCAGGGTTTCCTCAGCTCTCTGGTCTCCAGACCTGTCAGTTTACTTACAGCACTGCTAACTGCAAACTGATTAGTCCAGTCCCCCTTCCCTTCTCCCCCATGGTTATCACTTTTATTAACAGCAAGGGAGTGATAATGGGGAAAGATGATCAAAGCTGCTGGTATTAACGCAGGGGATTAGCAGTATTTACATTCCTGATCAGTGCAGTCTCAGTGTGAAGAGGGAGCCACCACAAATCAGCCTTTTCCAACTGAGAGTTGCTGCAGTGCCACTGCCTAAATAGCTGCTGGCTAATGAGTCCTTTGCAGCTGGCTGGGGGAAGCTGGCTGGCTGGGCAGCTGGCTACTGCCCTTGCAATATAATGAGCCCAGGCAGGCACCCACAGCGGCATGAGGGTCCCTGGCCTCGGGTTTCAAAGTGCTCTTGACCTCTTGGGGAAAAGGCCCCCCACTGTTGAGATCAAGCCAACTAAAGCTGAGCGAACGACTGGACTTCTGTGGCCAGTTCATGGTGGGATTGCATCATTATCACAGGAAGGGAAAGCACAGCTTCCATCCCAGTCTGGGAGTTGTGGGAAGTTCAGTGAGCACCATGCTGGGAGAGGGAGGGGAGCAAAAAAAATTCATCTGTGCCAGGTTTTACACATAGGGCAGGAGAATGAAATCCTCTGCAAGCATCCAAGGAGAACAGATGCGGTGTTGCATATTGACTCTGCTAAGATTCCAACAGCCACTCAGTGGCAGGCATGGTTGCAGGGACAGGCAGGTTCAGCCACCACCAGCAAACCAAGGTGAAGAGGCTTCACCTGGCAGAGGCTGGAGACCAATGCAATGAGCAGAGAGCAAACAGAGGATGCTGAGGTCAGGGAGACAGGGGATGGCAGAATTTCAGTTCACATGGAAGAATGAGGACACAAAGAAAGTGTTCACTTCTCTTCTGCATCCCCTGAGGAGACTTTCAGGGAGCCTATGACCCTCATCCTCAGAATGCCCACAGAAAGTCCCCATTGCAGCACCCCCTTCCAACCAAAGAGCAATATATAAATGCTCAAAGATAAACAGAGGAACCAAGACAACTCCTTTCCAAGCCACTCGGTCTGTGTAAGGCGATCAGACTTCAATATTGAGCCAAAGACACTCATTCAAAGCCAGGGCATTCTTCTAAATAAATCTTTACAAAACGCAGGAGAACGAATGTCTTGCCCACCAGCTTCAGGCAGATTTTGCTGTCAGCCCTTCAAGAAAAGAGCGACCTGGGTTTGATGTCCAAGTTTGAACGCTGCCATTTGGGCCATAAGGTGCTTCCTCAGGAGAACTAACTGCAGACTGAATGAGAGGTCTTCTTAATTATAGCTAGTAAGAAACAAGGATCTTGAAAATACCGTTTGTTTGCATAAAATGTAGGGTCATTAATACCTTCATGACCAGGTAGAGTTATCTTTGACTATCTACACAACTATTTCTTCCCCCCCAGCCCCAACCTGTTGTTCATCACTTTCCACCTCTCCTCTACACAGTGCAATAATATCATGGAGGGTTTATTTATATCACCATAATTGGTTGCTGTGGAGACAATCATTATGTCACAAGTGTAGGCCAGGGAGTTCTGGCTGCAGAACAAATTGCAAAGGGGCCATGCAGGTGAGCCCTGTGGTTTTAGTGCACAATCCCACCCTCCTGCTTACACCATGGACCATCTGCATCCATACACAAGCCCAGCTCCACTTGCAGATGTTTTTCCCACATGTGGCCATGTGCAAACACAAGCTGACTTGCTCTGGCAAAATCTCAAAGCAGTTTTTATCCACATAACAGGCAGTGACAACTGAGAGGACAGGAGACACAGTTTGAACTACAGGAGAAGGTTGCAGTCAGTTAGGGCAAGACAGAGGCCAAGAGTGATGCTCCTAAGCCTCTTCTACTCCTGCCCCACCCATTCTTGAGCCACTCTCCACACATGTGCCCAGTAAAAATTACTCTGAAGGTGTTGCAAAGCCCTGTGTGACCCATGGGGACTAATGAACACTTTACACAACCCTGTTACTGTGTCTTGGTTTGAAAGACAGGTGTCTGCCAAGGAAGGCAGGAGCCTCCCTTGAAATGAAAAATGCAACCCCCTTCCCTCCAAAGTATTATAATTTTGAAATTAAGGGGCTTTCAGGCAAAGATATGAGGAATAGGAATAACAGTTCTTTACTATTTTTTATATATATATGTATGTGTATAACAAGGCAAACAAACAACAATACCTCTGGCAGTAACAGCAAACAATCACAAACCCAGTGCCAGCCTTCTCGGCTGTCGGTCCCTTTCCCCTCGGGTGCAGTTCCGCTCGCAGCCGGCAGGGGCGCTGGCGGCTCCCGGTGAGCAGGGCAGGTGCGATGGTTCCCCCGCGGCTGCAGGGGGCGCTCCGGAGCGAGCTCGGGGAGCGCGCGGCTCTGGTGCCCTGGGATCCCGGGAAGGGATGGAACAAAGGCTTCACAAACCCCTGGGCAGCCGATCCCGGTGTCCGGCCGGACCCTCGGGAACAGCAGGCTGGAACGGCAGGGACGAGCACAAATCCCGGGTGGCAGACGAGATGTATCAAACTCCGGAGCTGCAGCGGGAACACCGGGAGGTCTGGGCAGGCAGGGTGTGCGGGGCTACGAGGTAGCAAAGGTTCAAAGCAGCGACAGGGGCAGGGCGGCCACAGCCTGGATTCCAGCGGGGCAGGGAAAGGCAGGCTTGGGAATCCCGGGGTTTCTCCTTGAGGCACCCAAGCAGATGGTGAACAGGTCCCTCTTTTAGTGAGGTGGGGTGTTAGGGTCCCAGTGCAACAGCCACTCCAGTGAGCAAGCTCCACTCACGGTAGAAGGAAGGCAGCCAAAAGCAGAAGCCCGCAGTGCTGACGAAATCCCTCCACAACGACGGCAGCATCCCTCCATCCCAACGCCGAGAACACCGGCCCACCCGGGGTGTACCTAACCCACAGGTGAAAGAGAGTAGCCAGTTGGACCCCTCCCTCTGTGGCCACATCTTTTGTTTTTCTTAAGCACACAGTAATTTGTTGCCCTGGCAATATATATGGAAAAAATTCTTTAAGAGAAAAAGAAAACAGGAGAACTCCTAAAAAACCCCAACATACTGTTACTCATTCATCAAAGCTGTTGTGGATTACCCCACTATCTCAGCCTCACAGCACAGTTCAAGGTGGAATTTTCTGGAGAAAACCCTTTTTCCCCACAAGCTGCTTCCAAGGTCATGACACCTAGTCCAGTATAACAGCAAACTGTCAATGTAGGATGATGTGGACTTCTCATATTCTGTCTCCAGGATGTGTTTGTCAGCAGGTCATGCTCTGCTTGGGTTGTGCGTATAATCAGAAGAAGCAAGAGATGGAGGCAAATGTTTTCTCCATGTGCTGCATCCATCCAAGATCAGTAAAACCACTCAGAGATTGCCCTCCTCGACAGATCCAGTTGAAGGTGAATGTAGAAAAGCTGATTGGCATTCGTGGGCTCTGGATAAATGGAGCTGTTCACCTTGGGATCGTGAGTTCAGAGGAAGGTCAGCTCACTGTTGACCACCATTCATTATCCTCTGGCAACAACTCAGCCTCAGTGAAATAAGGAGCCAGCCTTGGCTTGGGTCCCAGTGGAAAGAAAGTCTGTGTCACTGCAGTTGCTGTGCTCACTGGACTCTTGGCTGGCCCCTCAGGGAAATAACAAAGCAGTTCAGGGAGCCCATCCTCACAGCTTAGCACCTTCCTGGGGGATCAACCTGGAGTAACACGCTGGAGTTTCTGCAGTGTCTCAGTGTTAGTACACACAGACACCACTGCTGAGCTCCAGATCCGGCACATAGATGAAGACCAGGTGCTGCCACCAAAGAATCACAGCAAGGAAAAGCTCAGACTGAAATGGGGGAGGTAGGAGAAAGGTTGAAATCCCCTGTGGAAGAAGTCAAGAGAAAGGCAAATAAATGACTGCAGAGCAGCTCACATGTCAGGACAAGAGGCACAAGGTGAGGTTAGAGTCTCACGTGAGAGCCCTGCTCTCACCCATCACTGTTGCACAGCTTTGGTGTTGCAGGGGGAAGGAGAAAAGCCTTTCCCCACACTCCTATCCCCCTCTGCCCCATGCCCAAAGCAGATGTGGATCCTATAGCCCACTCCTGTGGGCTCCTCCATTGCAGGGCCACAGGAGACCCTGGGGAGGGAAATATTGGCCAAATGAACCATCCAGGTGGCCTGTGGGCCTTATATTGAGCATTCTGGTCCATACTAAAATAAATGCAATAAACCAGGTCAGTATCACTTGCATGAAATTCACTTATTGTTTTAAATTACCATTATCGCCATCATAATTAAAATCAAGCAACAGCTTAAAGAAACTAATGAATATTTTTATACGTGAACTTATCACGAGAAGGGGGGGAAAAAAACAAAGTGCAAATGTGCCTGTATTGCTAATAAATATTATTGGAGGGACTCCCAGCTTTTCACATTACCACAGTGTGATATGACAGCCTATAATGGATTACTCAACTGCCCGAAGCCATTGTAGGAATAAATCCCTTTTAATATTCATGTGAGGTCTTTGAGAAAATAGATGTAAGCAGTTAATACTTTTCTATAGACAAAACAATGCAGTTTATCAAAACAAAATGTGTGCTTGAAAACAAAAATCACAAAGCTCCTGGACTCATTCTATTTTTTTGCAAATCAGAAAAAATAGCACCCAAAGATAAAGACAATTTGGGGAGCATAGAAAACAAGATGGGGAGAGATAGGATATTAGCAGATGGGGAGGGACAGGGTCAGTAGAAAGGAGGAAAAAGCATAAGAAAATGAGTATTTTGTGAATCTGTGGTTGTAAAGAGAGCACCAAAGGAGCTGTGTGAGTAAGGTGTTATTTGGCAGTGGGGCTGCTGGTTGCCCTACAAAGCTCTCACTAGGACAGAAGGTAGTATATGTGTGGCAGAGGAAGATCTGGTGCTTCCGAGGAAGGAGACACAGGGCTCTCTGAGGTGTAGGGATGCTGCTAGGTGATGCTAGGGCTTAGCCATGTTTATAGGACAGTAAAGGATGTAGTAAAAGAGGTGAACAGCAAAGCCTGTGCAGGGCCAGCTGAGGGCTGCTCCCTCCCAGCCCCTCTGCTCTATCTTTCTGCTTTTCCTTTTGCAGCTGATATATAAAACCTACCTGGTTTTTAATCTCTGAGTTTTGGGGGGTTTTTTCCCTCCCTTTACACTGCAGAACAAGAGAGCAGTAGAGGAGGATTTGTAACTTTTTGTGTGGTCGGGAGTTGAGGGAATTGGAGGTTAACCCTTCCTGCCCCAGCTGTTTGTGGGCAGTTGATGCTTGGAGAGAAAACCAGATAGGAAAACCATCTCAGGGACTGGAGGGAATGGCTCCAGACTCTCAGAGGTGAGGGGGCAAAAATGAGAAATTAGATCTTACAGAACGGTATGCTGCTGGGATGTGAATCCAACTTTTATTTGGCTGGTATGGTCTGTGGCTAAAAATGGCTGTAGATGTATCTGAAACTGTGAGGGAGAGAGAGGCAGAAGCTCTTCAGTTCCTCTCCTGCTGTGAGATCTAGGCTGCAAAGACAAGCTTAAACTGAAGCATCAGGAATAAATAAGGCTCTCCTGGGACTCATGTGGCTTTGATATCTGAGGCTGCCTGGCGGGTGAAAGAGTGGAGTCACAGATTCCTCCTGCTTGCCATGTTCTGAGAGAGCCTCTGATGACACCCTTTGTCCCTGGCACAAGCACAGCAAAGGCAGCTCAGGGTCTGCCTTGGGTTGGGGTAGGTGCCATCCAGGCTGAAGGACACACCATATTCTTGAACCAAATTCAGCTCAAAACATAGCCCAAGAGGCTGACAGTACTCTGAATGCTGCAGGCCTTTGTGAAAGTTGTGATTCTGCAAAGACCCACAGGGTGCTTAACTGGACCTTCTTCCAAGTGCCACTGGCTCCCAGGGACCTGCTGGAAGGAATTCAGGATGGACACACACTGAACTAACTGCAGCACCCTGAGATCCTCCCATGCTTCAAAATGCTTGGGGGAAGGACACTATCCCTTAAGATGTCCAGTTTTATAATAGTAATTCCAATCCTCAATATAGGGAAAAAATCCATGAATTACCATGTTAGTATGTCAGAGCAATCCACACAACTTTCTCAGATTTTATTCCCATGTAAGTTTCATGGAACAGTACAGTTCCCTATCTGGACAAAGCTTCAGCTGTGTAACCATTTATGCAGCCAGCAATGTTGGAAAGATTCTATAATTAGAAAAATTCCAGGAATGTTTATAGAGGCAACATCTTTCATACATCTCTTTATTAATTTATTGTAACAGTAATCTTGTCGCTGTAAACACCGTGAGACTCCCTTTAAATGCCAGATAGTTTTATAGACTGTATTGAGTGATATGAAAATGGGCCAGTTTTATAGGTCATATATTTCTCTGAAATGGAATAGGTCCAGGAGACAATTGGGAACCGGAATGGGGAGAATTCCTCCCACCCACCTCCTTCCAGCAGAGCAGAGGTGTGTCTTGCTACGAAAGGGAAAGAAAAAGTTTCACCTTCTAATTGTTGTATTGAGTAGCTCATTGACTGCACTTTCTGTTCAATACCTTTTTTACCACTCAGATTGTCTAATCAAAGGCTTTTTCCTTCCTTGGTTTAGCTTTGCAGCCTCTAGCATTGATCCAAAATCAGAAACGAAAGAGAGAAACAGGCTCTGGGAAAAGAGAACACAATTAACACCCAAGCAGCTTCATTTTTTGGGGTGCCTTTAAACATCTTGCACTTCTCAGTCTATTCTCCCATTCTTTTATTTTCCCTTTTGTGTTCAGGAGGTTTCTTTAAGGAAAGCCTTTATCAGCTGCTCAGGGAGAAGATTAAAGCACCCTTCACTGAGAAACAGGTTACTTTTTGTGTCCAAGTTCTTAATCCACTTTATTAAAATGTTCCAAATCTTCCTTCAAGAGGAGAGATCAGAAGGACATTTCTCTGTCACCCCTGGCATGCCTTCCTTCCGGATACTTGTGCTTCATTAGAGGCTAAAAAAAAACAAAGTCAGGGCAAGGAAAAGAAGAGAGAACAAGACTGCAGTCACTGGTTAATATGGGACGTGGAGCCTTCTACTTCATGGCCACTGGTACGGCTCTGGCCCCAGGCTGGAAGCAATTGAAAGCTTTTCCCATCTCAGAGACACCTGCGTGAACCAAGTCAGAGATCTCTGGCTATTTTTGCCTTTGAGGTTCAAAGAAAAGAGCTTTGCAGTGAACAAAGCCAAGCATCCGTCCAGCCTGCTGCCCCGCTGCTGAAAGCAGCAAGGAAAGGGCGCAGAAAGGGTGAGGGTACTGAGTCTGCTCTGCTGTGTACTCTACCTGCTCCCCCAGACCGCAGGCCTGGCATTGCCCACCTGGAATAATGGCTCTCTGTGGCTAATAAACTTTGATGGATTTTCTTCCATGGCATCATCTGATCTTTTTTCTGCATATCCGCAATCTTTCTCTGCACTATCATGGCCCTTCCAGGGCAAGGCTGAAGGACACCAACACAAGCTGCTGCCTGGGCACTTCTGATATCTAGGAGTGCCCAACGAGCCACTTTTTGTCATGTTTAGTTTGAAGGCTTCCACATTAAGACAGAAACAGAAACAAAGCATGTGATTCCTCTGGGCAGCCTTGGGAGATGTCTTGGGGGAAAAAAGCCTAGATCGGGTCTACACCCCACTTTGGATCTGGCATCAGCTCCTCACCCCAGCCCTCCTTTCCTTTCCCTTCCCCTCAGGAATCTCACGTTGGATTTTCACAGTCTGTCTGCCCTGACCCAGGATTATGGCCACAACACGGTGCAGGCAAGCAGTGAGAGACACCACCTCCCACAGTGGAAAACTAAAATAAGGCTAGGACAGAAACTGCTCCAAGTAGCCATGATAGAAGTCTAATGAGGCATCTGACACGATAGCTTTTCCATGTACCCTGTCTTGGTTTTAAAAGGCCACTTGCTTTGCATAAGTAGCTGCTGTTTTGTAAAGCAAGTGTATATGATGCAGACACTCCTCGTGCTTCCTCAGGGTACAATTACTTTCTTATCTGTCTTGTACTGCTGTTTCTCTGCAGCTGAAGTAAATTCTCCAGTGTGAGACTGTAGGGTTAATCTTTTGAGTAGGTAAAGTTAAAAGGGCTGGAGAAAAGCATGGCAGCCTGAGAGAGCAAAGAGCAAGGAGGTGACATCTTGGCAGGCAGAGACGAGGAGTGAGGTGTTCCTGAAAGACAACCTTCACATTTCCCATCAGTGCTGACTCATAAAATGTCAGGTTCATTAAAGGTGAAATACACACAAACTAGAACTTGAGCAGTTTCATACATGGCAAAGCATCCATGCAATTGGCTTTTCCCCTGCATCTTGACACCTCCAAGTCTTCTGAGTCAAGAGTACCAAAGTAATTTGATATTAAAATGTGTCATCCAGTTAATAAAAGCATAGTCAAAGGCTACATTTTATTTATTATTCAAATTACAGTAGCTCTTTGATGCCTTGGCTGCAACACAGCCCTGCTTAGAACTCAAGAGACAAGTCCCTTCTGCTCCTACCCCAGTGAGTGCCACATGATGGGGGGAGATTTTCGGAGGGCGGCAGAGGTCTAGGTGTGGGATCCTGTTGATTCCCCTGCCTTAACTTTCACATGCCCTTTGCAGAGTCTCCTCTCTCAAGCCCACCCGTGAACACTGCGGGAGAGGGAGCCCAGAGCTCAGATGGCTTGCAACAGTCTCCAGCCACTCAGTGTCACTGCTGTGCCTTAATCACAAATCATCCCTTCTCTGCTGTTACAGCAGGCACACTGCCGTGTTTGTGCCCACCAACACTCCTGTTCCAGGCGTGGCGCAGCGCAGCGCTCTGCCTGCGGCTATCCTGGTGTCCCGTGTTTATCTAGTCTCTCCTGATGGCCTCCACAGCATATTTGCTCTATTTTCAAAGCCCTTTTCTGAGCCGCTTTGAATTCCCTTTGTGTTTAAAGATCTGCCTTGCTCTTCGAGCTCCGTGCACCCTCACCAGCCAGGTTTTAAAAGCAAGGCCGTTGCTGGAAGTTGTCATTGGTACGTGATGCAGAACAAAATCCAGCTCGCTCGAATGCAGCTAGATTGGCTCAGCAGGGCTGACAATGGATGAACTGGGTCTTATCAGCGGAGGGAGCAGATAGAACACGGGAGCAGCGTGCAGGGAGCAGATAGCAGCTCTGCGAGAGCGGACAGAGAGCCTGCTGATAGTGCAGGGCGGGGGGAAGGCATCACTTTTGTTCCCTGGCTGGTTTTGAGGCTGTTGTTTTAAAGCTGGCACCTTTCTGACCACAGCCACTGCATTAATGGGGAAAAGAAGCAAAAGTGATGGACAAGCCAATGGAGCAGTGCTGTGATGAAAGGTCTCAGCGGGGCACGTTTGTCCAAATGAGCCACTGCCTCCCTGCGCGATTTATTCCTCGCTCCAAATGCATTTGTTGGATTTAACGACAAGTTGGTGGCATTTCAGCAATTAATCCTATCAAAGGGAGGTGATTTTACACAGAGCTGGTCCCATATTTCCTAGGCTGTGTTTTTGTTTATGAGGAGAGGGGCTGCCAGCTGTCTCCCAAGTCTGGGCACTAGAGTTCATGGAAAGGAACTGTGGGTTATTAACCAAGTGTCTTCTTCTGACACCTGAAAGCAGCACAGCTAAAAAATACAACCTCAGATTGTCCTAACAAGCAATCTCCAAACTGTAAATATGCAACAGTGAGAGAAAGTATTTCTTTACCAGTGAAACACTTTAATGAGTGGATGGCTCAGCAAATCTTTTATGCAGCTGCTTTCCCTGCTGCAGATACTGAGATTTATGGTAGGAAGGGAGGGGAGTTAACAACCAACCAGGGAGCTGCAGCCTCTGTATACTTGGGTTCCACCTCATGTTCCTGTTTGACTGGTTTGATCCTTCTGCAACTCTCCTTGGATAAACCATTAATGGTCCCATTTACTGGGGTCCTGGAGACAGGAATGCAAGTAGCTCCTACTGCCAGAATTCATGACTTGGCTAAGCAAGAAGAAACAATCCATGCTTCTGATGAGGGTACTGATGACACATGCCCAAAGACTTTAAATATGGAGTGCTCTTTGAATACTGATTACTTCATTTGGAGAGAGAGAATCAATGGAGATTATGTATTTTTGCAATTCTGAGAAGCTTTTCCATATTCTCCTCCAATGGAGAGGTTCCTAAGCTCTTTATCCTTCTGTCCAATTAATGACATTTCTAATTAATATTAGGACCAAAACCAAAATCACAATACCTGGAGGAATGGGATCCAAAAGAAACAATCTTCTTTCCTGAGAGGGGTGGACTAAGAGGCAAAAGAATAAGCATTTTCAGAAGGTGATCTTCCTAAACATCACAACCTCCAGCAGCAAAGCCTGTTTGCGGAACAGAGTCCTCAGACGTGCAATTAATAGCAATACAAACAAACAAAAAAACTACCAAAAAAATCAACAAAAATAAACTCTACAAACCAGCAAATTCTCAACTGATTCACCCTCTGAGCTGGTCCTTGAGCCACTCTTGCTGTCATGATGAAATTTCCACTTCCCATAGACCTGAGCCCCCAGCTCGAGGAGAAAGCTCACACCCTGACCTGGCCTTTGGCAGCAATGTATTCATCTGGAAATCTGCTGTATCAGTGACAGCGTAGAGCAATTCTTGTTTATGACACCACATCTTATTTTGGGCAATTTAACAGTCATAAACCCAGTAACAGCCATCTTCTGATTTGAAAATAAAATGCCTCTAGAAACTGTTGCTGTTACCTCACTTTGGTATTGCAGACTGAGCCATTGAGTCTGTTAGTTGCTGGGAAAAGACTTATCCAAGATCATCTCCAAAAGCATTTTCTGATTGATACTTGTTTGCAGAGGCTCTGAAGACAGACCAGCCAGACACGGAGACTTAAAGAAAGCTCCTGAAGGAATGTGAAGGTCTTGCTGCTGAGGACACACAGATGAACACATCACCAGAATACATAAGATGCTTTGCACTTTTCTTATTTATCCAAAAAGCTATTTTTGCTTATTAAAACCTAGTTACTAGCTGCATCTTGCCAATAACCTGGAGTGCTTGCTTGGTTAATTTAAGCAAGCAGAGCTTTGACAAAGTAATTTTACCATCCTCGGGGATCTGCCAGCTTATGCCGGTCTTCACTATTTCAGATGAAATTGAGTTAATTTTCACTGAAATTGCTTCTTAGCATACAAACACATTCCCCATCATTGCGAGCTTATGCCTCTGCAGCTCTATTATTCTTTAATTTACACAACCCGGCAGCGAGGGATTAATGCCTGAGACATATAAAGGGCTACAGTGTGGAGAGGAGAAGGCAAGGAGAGAGAGAGGGAGAGAGTGGAGCTCTGCAGAGAATAGGTAATGGTGTTTCAGTTTTATAGTCAAAACATTTAAAGTCTGGCATTAATACAGAGTCAACTCTTGTTGTCCTTTTGCTCTGGAAACACATTGTCCGAAGTCTCGAGGCGGAAAAGCACTCAGATGCTCAGTCAGGCCAGAGGTGATGGCAGGTCCCTGCAGGATTGCCAGGCTGAGAGGGCGTTTGCTGGGATATTACAAACAGCTCCACATCAGGAACTGACTGCAGGCACTTGAGGCAATGTGGAGCAGAACTGCAGGGGGAGGCCAGGCTTTGCCTTCGCCTCTTCCACAACACTTTTCCCTCAAACAAGAATTCCCCCCTCCCCACCCCCCACCATGAAAATGCTGCTGCCAAGGCTCTGGGGATGCCTTCAAATGCTCAGAAATTAAAATCATGGATTCTCAGAAGCATCCAAACAAAAAATATAACTAGTGCCAAAGCACCTGCAAATGGGTGGAAAAGGGGGATTCCACTATCTGGCTTTTTCCAGAGAGAACTGGCAGAAGTGCCAAGTTCAGCAGTCCCTGTAAAGTCTCTAGTGAGCTTTTAAAGTAGCTGCATTTTAAGCTAGTCCTGGCTGGTGATTGATCAGAATAGCAATTACGCTCCTTTTTTATGTTATCACTTCAATTTTGCTTCCTTAATTAAACAGCTAACCATTTCCTCTTTTAATATATACACCTCTGAGGTATATGCAGGTTATTGGATAAAATATGGCAATCCTGTATCACGTATTGGTATGCACATAGCAATGTCATAATGGGATGTTTAAATTCCTTATCTTCCTTTGAAGGGCTGCCTTTCTTTTCCCTTCCCCAACTACTACCAGTGCCACGGTGCATACCAAGATCCCACTCCACTGCCCATGTCCTACATCTGTGACACACCAGTTTGCGTTTCAGGGCTCCCCAGGGAGCATTTTACCCTTCTGTCAATGTCACAGATGTTTGGCTTTGAGTCCAATGGAAGAAATATTGCTCTTTTCCCCCAGTTTGCAGCCAGCACTGAACAGCACTGGCCAACACTTCATACCACCAGAATAATGACACTTGACTCTGCCTAACAGAGGCAGGCTTCCTTTATCTGATAACATCCTCTCCTGAAAACTGTCATGGTTAACTGTGGCTAGGATAGCAGTGGGGAAAGAAGTCCTCAAAGTAACTCATGCTGAGGAAAATGAGAGGAAGTCTGGTTCCCTCCAGAAGCAACCTCACCATTTTGCAGGGTTAGCACCAGCTCTGCTGCACTGCTGGGAAATCCCAGCCTCCAGAGCAAGTCCTGGTTGAATCCAGGTGTAGGTCATGGTAAGAAAGGCTTTGCACTAAAGACAGAATCATGAGAAACTCCTGTGCAGTTAGAGCAAGACCAAATTTGAGAACAAGAGAAATGCCCTCCTCATTTTCAGAAAAGGGAAGAGAGAAAAAGCAGAAAAACATTAACAGACCAACAGTTCCATTGAGGTGAGCAGTAAATACTGAAAACTGGGACTTTCAGCCACGTGCAGGTGGGGTCCAGTAATTATCAGCTGGCAGAAATTTCCTCTGTTGGATCTGCATGACCATTTCTTGAAAATACCTGAAAAACAGCCCAAAAATTTTTATTAAACCAGTGATCTAAGGCAGGGTAGCACCAGCAGCACACCAACAGTAGGGATGATTGGGACCAATGGCTCAGGCAGGTGTATTTTTTCCTCCCTCTGCCATACAAGAGAAACTTCTGCCATTTTCCCAGCAAAGTTATTTGAGAAATCAACTCCTTTCAGCTAAGCTGAGTTTTAGTTTCATGCATTTTTATACACTCTGCAAGAATGAGAAGGATATTTACATTTTTTAATAAGCCTGACAGTTTGAAAGTAATTGGGGATTTATAATGGGTTTGTTTAGGTCTTTTTTCCACTTGAATTCCAACTGCTAGTCTTAGGCCTAACAAGCAATATTATCTCTATGGTGATGAGGGAACCTCAACAGGAGGCCCTGAAGCCAAAGAGGAAAGCACTGGTGTGTTTTGTTTTGTCATGGTTTGTTTTTTTTTCCTTTGAACCTGCATTTTAAAGCAAAACAGCATAAACAAAATTTGAAGCAAGATCAAAATTCCTCC
This sequence comes from Corvus hawaiiensis, assembly GCF_020740725.1. Lineage (NCBI taxonomy): Eukaryota > Metazoa > Chordata > Aves > Passeriformes > Corvidae > Corvus > Corvus hawaiiensis. Next base: position 13,715,141 of record NC_063223.1, read on the forward strand.
AGCCATCCAGTGCTCACAACTCTGGCTTCTTCCGCTGGTTCCCCCAGGAGCACTCAAGCCAGTGTCTGATCTCCATCAAGGTGGTTTTTTTCTTCTTGGCAAAGATTTGCATTTATTTACTCTATTATGGCTCTAAAATTATCTTAATCCTGATTTTTCTTTTGGGGGACTCAGATGTTTGTTGGTAAGGATGGAATTAACCTGCAAAGCTCAAGGTCTGGAATCATATTCCTGCAGTTAAGGACTCCGTTCTTCATATTCCTAAAATGGAAAGACAGCTGTTCCCAGTGGAGGAGAGAAAAGAGCAAAAGCCAAGAAGGGGTCTGATCCAGTTGTGATAACGGGGTTTGCAGTGGGGACTGCTTTCAGAACCTGAGACTCCTGTGGGTCTCTCTGGCTTCCTTGACATTGCTGAGACTGCAGTGCTGATGTGTCCAAGGCTCCACTAGGCAAGGGCTGCTGATGTTTCACAGGTGATAAGCTCTGAGCCTAAATTTTAAATCGGGTCCTTGCTTCTTTGTGCCTCAGTGCCACACCTACTTAAGAGAAGAAAGACCAGTCCCTGTCTTCTGCAAGAGTAAGGATATAAATGCAACAGAGAACAGCAGGGCTCAGTGTTTAAGTCAGAGTTGCCCAACAAAACCCACAAGAAAGAGTTATAATGAGGAAAAAAAACCAAGCAGGACTAGCACTGTCACCCTGCTCAGCAGACATCAGCACACACCTTCATTTCAGTGAAAGTGAGCACCAAGCAGTGGTGCCTTGGGACATTCCTGACTTTGTTAAGGACAGAGCCTCTCGGTTCACATCTCTGTGCCTCGGGCCTCCAGCGCATGCAGGGCACACCAGCTAATACCTTCCTGCACCCCACAGTACTGTTCGTTCCTCAGAGCAGCTAAAACTGTGCAAAGAATGACCTTCATGAGCAAAGCAGGGCGGAGATGTTGCCACTGCTCTTGCTTGCTCCTCACTGAGTGCTTTGAGTTGACACCCACGCAAGGCACAGAGCCAAAGGGCAGCTTTCCCAGTGGGTCTCTGGCATGGGACTGCGCACCCTTATTTCTTCCCCCTGTGGAGCAAGGAGGGACAAAAAGGACAATGCCCATTCCTAGTGTTTCCTAACTCCCACAACCCCAGGAGGGGTTTCTCCAGCACCCTTGCAGCAGAGAGAGCTGTTGTGCCTCTCCTTGCCCTGGCATCCATGGCAGTGCTGCCCACTCCCTGCTGTACCTTCCCAGCACATGCATCCTGCATCTGCAATGATGCTCGGGTCTCATCTCCCTCTGGGAGGGCAGCAGGCAGCGAGGGGGCTGCAGGCAGGCTGGTGGGACACATGGAGGGAGGAGTGGGAGAAGAGTCAAAGTCAGGGAGAGGAGATAAAGAGAGTAGGATGGGAATGGGAGAAAGACAGCAGGGATGAGAGGGGAAAGTGGGAAATGAATTGAAATGAGTTAGAAAATTCCAGGCAGATGAGCTTGAGCATTCAACAGCTGAGATGTGGGGCCTCATTAGAACAGACCGACTGAAGATAGAGACATTAAGGAAGGAAATGTGTGACTCACGGGGGAAAATGGGAAAAACAGCACACACCATAGCAGCTGCTCCGTTTACTTCAATTAAAGAGCAGCTCAAAGGGTATGTTAAGGGGAAAGGAGGGGGAAGCAAACAAAGGCACAAACAAGAGAAAAAAAAAGCCAACCAGATGAAGCAACTGTTACCCTCAAGCACCTAAATGAACTGAGTCATGTATTTCAACAAGGGGCCAGCATTACTCACCCTGTCCCTCCAAACTGGTTGAGCTGACCAGGGAACCTGGAGCCAGGTACAGGGCAGCGAGCGCTGACAAAAATACTGTCCCAGCTATCAGGTGGGGAAGGGGAAGGGGAAGGGGAAGGCAGTTTCCCTTAGCATGTTCCATAACTCCTGGGGAATGGGCAGGCAGGGCATCGGCTGCACTGACCCACCAGCCACAGGGTCAGTGGAGCGAGGAAGGGAGGACAGCAGCGGTGGGTGTTTTAATCACAGCTACAGCCCACAGCAGAGCTGTGGTGCCCAAAGGGAAGCAAATTGCACCTGGCTCCAGGGTGGTGGGGAACACTGTGACAGCCTCTCCATCCTCTAGTGCCACCCCACAGCCATCCCAGCTCACCTGTTCCAGGCTTTGCTGACAGCATCAGCCAGAGCCAGGCAGCCTCTCACAGTTGCCTCACCAGTGACCATACCTGTCTGGAATGAAAACACTTCTCTTACCTCCTTCTGTGGTGTAGGGAGATGTAAAGAGCTCGCTGAGATTGGTTGTGCTGCTTTTTCAGGGAAAAAATGATTGACATTAATTCCAGCTGGAGACTGTAGTTGTTCCAGCCACACTGGTGTGAACATCCTGGCACTGGGAAAAGAGAAAAATAAGCAAGCTGCCACCCATCTCTTCCTTCCTCCAATAAATGTCAACCCTAATTTCTCAGACCTCATGAGCACTGAGAAATGCTATACTAAAAGGGTCCTGGACTGCACTGAATCCTGTTTTCAGCTTCCAGGTGATAAATACTGAAACTGAAGAATAAAGTGGACCTGGGAAAAAAAGCAAGACACAGGAAAAGGAAGGGACACAAGAAACTTTCATGTCTCTAGATGTTTCCTCCTCGCACCTTCCACCAGGACAAAATGTGTTTAGGATTTATAGGGGAAGAAAGTTTTCTGTTTGGAGCACACTGACTGCCATAGATCTCTGCTTTCTTTACCGGTGCCCTCACGTAGGAGGTTTATCTCTCTGCTCCAGCTGTGACACCAGCCTGCAGGGGTTAGTTGCTTTGCTTGGTTGACTGAAGCCTCAAATTGGGAGGCTACTGGGTCAATCCTAACTCATGGCCTTCCCAGATGATCAAGACAGACAACCCCACAATGTCAGAAAACATCTACTTTCATCTTTGGTTGGGGAAAATCTTTGCTCAGATTCTATCCTTCTCTCCTTATCTTTTTGGATGCTTCCCAGTTCCTGGATACACCAAATCCATGACCCCTGGCTGACTCATTCCCCATATGAGCATGGCAGTGGATTTCATGACAAAGTTCCATGGTCTCAGGATAATTACCTGCCCAAAGTCTCCGATAGAGAGCCTAGATACAAGCAAACTCCCAAACTCCTGACATTTATCACTCTGAAGAGCAGCCAGTGGAAAAGCAGCCCCCATCAGATAAGAAATGTCAGTCAAGATTTCAATGTAGTCAGCTGCAGCTTGTAAAGGACACATCACAGTATATCTGCAGGACAAAGTGTGGTGAATGTTAAATCTCCACACCGTGGGAACCAGCACAATGGATCACATCTCCATACGTGATAATGGGAACCTCATAATTCTCTCACACAAACTTTAATGCCAAAAAGTTGCCACAGAGAACCACCGAGGACACGAGGGCTCCTTCTTCAAAGCTTCTGAGATCAGCAGCATTAAAGGCGTTTTCTTTGAGCTGGCTCTGTGTTAAGCTTTCTCTCTGTCCCTTCATCTCTCCCCAATCAAGCTGTGCCTCAGTCAGCACCCAGTTGTTAAATTCTGGATGGATTAAAGAGCCTGAGAAAGTCCTTTTTTAGGAACGTGATGTTTATCCATCACTCATCTACGTGAGTGTTAAATTTCAGATCTTCGGCTCCTCTAATGATCGTTACATGGTGGTGCATTCAGAGTCTTTGCTTTGCACAGTAGTGGGGATGTTTGATCTAAAGGCTTCTCTTTGCCCAAGATTAAATCTGAATTTGAATCATCCTTTGGGGTCTAATTGCATAGGATTTTGGTGACAGTGCAGCAGGGCCACAGAGTGTATTGGCAGGAAGAAGAGGACAGGAATTCCTCAAATGATGGAGCCCAGGAGATTTCAGTAACATTTGGGACGGAGAAGAAAATGGAATTCAAAGACAGAAAAAACCAGATTTTCTTGTGCAGTGTTAAAAATGAAAAAAGGGGAAGGATAATCTCTCTAATTAAATTCCTACAATTCCTGCAGGCTTCCAACTACTGCCAGCTTAGAAGATGTATTGACCTTTTTCAGACCCTCTCTGATGGAGCTGTGGGTGGGCAGGGTTAAGACTGACAGTAAGTTCTTCAAAACTGTGAAGTTTTGACACTGCATTAGGCATAATTACACCTGCCAAAGACAACATACTCCTGCAAATTTTCTGTTGCAGAGCTAATGGCAGAGGGACTCTTGCAAAACCCTCCACAATAATTTCTGGATGCCTCAGGCCTTCAGGAGCTATCTTGACAGGATGATGACATCTTGCTGTGCAACAGGAGGCTCTGCTTCAACTACAGGTGAAGCCAGCAATTTGAAGCATCTTTGCTTTTCTTCTTCTGGAAAAGTTCACCCTTTGCTTTTTGGGAGTGCCACCACTTACAGACGCACAAGAAATATGAAGCCATAAAATCGGCACTTGCCAGTCAGCTCCTCTGGTCTGTCACCTCCACTAAAGGGCAAACACTTCAACACAGCAAGGAAACACATGATGATACTGAGCTTCGTGGTAAAACCAACCCCTTCTTCCCCTCTTCTCAGTCCTTAAAATGACTTTAAAAAAAGAAAAAGGAGATGTTCCACTCCCTCCCCCCCCCCAAAAAAAAAGAAACGATCCCTTACAGGGCCAAGCACAGCACTGACGGTAGCCAAGAAATACATGCAATAACTGCAATATCCCTCCCTGGTTCAATTTCTTGCAAACCCAGCAGTGCAAAGATGGTGTGAAGTTTCCCCCAGAACAGCAGCCTTCCTCCCCACAAAGGAAAGCTCAGCCAGGCTGAGGCTAAGTAAGAGGGAAAGGTCTGTGTCAGAGCAGGACTGAAACCACAGGACTTGCTACAGCTTTTCCTCAGCTCTTACTCGGGTCTATCCCAGTGCCTGCCCCGCCCAGGCGGATCTGGAAAACTGCCTTTGAGATCCCAGACAAAGGCAGTCTGTGCCGTGTGCACGTGGGCATGAGCCAAGGAACACACGCAGGTGTGTCAGCACTGCCTCAGAGCCTGCTAACCACGCTCACATGAGGCTTCTTCTTCCTTCCCAGTGGCACTTCTCTCACTGCCACACCACCACACCCTTCCAGCTCCAATTTTGCATGCCCTGGGGAGCAGGAAGGTCGGCACTCAGTGCCAAAGGACGAAATGTTGAAATCCTCCTCCAATTGAGATTAAATTAAGGGAGAAGGGATGGAGCATGCCAAATGCAGTGAGGCTCAGATAAAAGCTCATTGTCTTCACCGAGACCTGGGTTTGAATAAGAAGTTCAGGATTTGGCAGACTCTGTGTAAAGCATTGCAGAATGACTGCTATGTGCATGCAGCTACTTTTCATGCATAATATATATAGGAGCATACCATATGTTTAAAGAATCAGACAATCAGGCCCATCTTGAATGATATTATAAAGCTTTCCTTCAGTGTTGCATTTGTTCTAAACAGATGCATTTCTCCTTTTCCCCCTCCTCCCCCCAAGCTTCAGACAACTCCCAGCCTGCCAACACTCATTTATAAGGAAACCAGGGGTCCATCTTTAAAAATGAAATAAATCAGTATACAAAGGAATCTGTCCAGGAGGAAAGCAAGTGCCCATCTCTGCTATTTTTGTTTCAAACAGGAAATATGTTGATAAACAAACTAACAAACGGACAAACGAGAATCAAAACAAGGAAAAGGAAGACATGAAAACTCATAGGAATTAGGTTCTGAATTCTACAAAGCCAAATGCTAATCATGCCAGTCCCCAAATGTACAGAACAGATGAATTCAAGAACAGAAAGTGCGCCAATGATAGCAGATATGCTCTGGATGAAACATGTCCTGCATCAGTTATGAGAAGGGCTGGATGCTCTTGTCTTTAAAGTGTATGGTTTGATTTGATATTAATTCATCAGCAGCATCACATGTCTCAGGGGCTCGTCTCTGCTCATTATAGGTGCTTTGCATATGTGGTTGGAAAAGAACCACCATCTGATTTGCCTTGTTGCTGCTGTCTGCTGTCACCGTGTTACCCTGTTAGGGAGCTGTTGGCAGCCCCTGCCTCGCATCAGGAGCTCTGCTGGGCCCTGGCTCAGCCCCAGCGGGTGCTGCATGTCCCGGCAGCAGAGCAGCTCTGGCAGCTGGGAGACCGCCCAGCATCTCCCAGCATACTCGGTGTTGGCAGTGCAGGGAAGGGAGGTGAGAAAATCCAAGGCCAACCCACCTTGTGTGAACCATCCATGAGCAGCTCTGTCCTCCTGCAATGCTTCAAGAGACGTTGCCTTCATCAGTCCTTGGCAGAGCAGCAAAACCAACTTGAAGGCAAAAGCCACCAGGCTCAGCACCAGAGCAGCTGGGAATCCCCCGCAGCTGGTTCCCTGTCCTTCACATGGAGTTCCCTCCACTCGTGCAAGCTCTTCAGGCCATGTTTTATATCCTAATTAAACTGAAAGAAAAGGAATTGGATAACAGTCTAAAAGATTTGCAAGCTACATCTATTCCACAGAATTACTCCTGTTCCCACTAGTGTAGCTCATCAGGTCCAGCACATGCTCTAATGTGTGGGATTAATAGATTTGTAACAGTGATAGCTAATATGAGTCTGTTCCGGTTACATACTTATCATGGGTCCTTGCAGGCTTTCCATCAAAGCTGCTGAATGAAAGCACTTTTTATTAAAGAAAGAGGAAAAAAAAAACCCTCTTTGCCCATAAATCACTCAGCACATTAGCCTTCACAACAATTCACTGAGGCAAGGTCGTATTTCCCTTGCATTAATTTAGATCCTTGGAAAGTTCAGTGAGATAAGACAAGGCAAAACACAAGAGGCTGTGTGTTCAGCTGCCATGAATCAGCACGTCTTCCCATCCACTGAGAATCCAACCATACATCTAAAAAGAGCCATAGCAAATATACAACTATTTCTTTAAAGACTTGGGGTCTGGTAGTGATAATCCGTATGTTGTATGATTATTTCAAAAGAAAGGGAGAGGCTAAAAGGACAGATGACATTTGGCACATGAGAGCAGCTTTTACAGCCCAATAGAGAAAGATTTTTTGATTTCAGCAGGATGGGTTTTGCCCCGTGGTGTTGGGAGTCACCAGGTTTAAGAGGAGCGGAAAATATTTTGTTGCTTTGTTTTGTGTCCAGGCAGTATTTCAGTGGGACACGCCCTGATGCCAGCCACAGGGCTGGAGTAGAACATGACAAATCAAGTCACACAGGGACAGGCTGAAGTGAAGTATCTGATGATGATGCTCTGCCTCTCAGTTATCTCCTTTCCGCTGCTCTGAACAGCAAGGAAAGCTGCCAGCTCTGAGCCCTGTACTCGGCGCTGTCCCTTTGATACCACAGCTCTCTCAGTCATGTTTACACCCTTCAGATATTTTTAGGCCTTTTTTTTCCACATGCAGAACTACACATTGTCATCTCGTAGCCTCGTTTAGTGGTTTGAGCCTTCCCACATAAATCATTTTTCCCAAACATCTGATCATTCAGTGATCAGAAGGCAGAAGGGTGGTCTGGTTGCACTTCTTTTATCTTCCTCCCAGGTCCTGTTATCTGTCATGGTGGCCAGGACCAAGAATGTGATTTGTTTCAAGGACAAATCAGAACCGAATAGGGAAGAGCTGTTTCTTTCCCATGGCACAATTTGCCTCCGTGTAAGCAGACAATTTTATTTGCAATAATATACTGGTTCAAATTGATCTCCAATTTGTCATCCCCGAGCACTTCAAGGACCCCCATGCCTTACCTTACAATAACTTGTCAAAACTGTTAATTACTGATAAAGTTGGAGGGGAAAGGGGCCCCCTGAAAACAGCTTATGGTTTAGGATGAATAATTTTTGGTAGAAGGAACCTGATTTCTTAAAATTATTTTTACAATAAATACACTTTTCTCCCTAAGAGAATAAGATTTTAATCATCTTCACTTTGAGACCTTCCAAATCTCTTCTTTTTGTGAGTTGTTTCAACTCTTTTGGATACCATTCTTGCACATACACATATTTGGCAAGTTTACCAGAAAGCAAATATCACATTACAGTAACGGATTTGTGGGCATGATCTGGTCCAACTAGACAGACAGCTAAGCACTGTAAAGAGTTCTGTCAAATAATTATTCTCACCAAATTTCATTCTCCGTAGTGGTCATGTTATCCACATCAAATCCTTGGTCCTTCTGTAAAAATATCTTAGAATATCCCACACAAGCACCATTAAAACAAGCTATGCCAGATCATGAAATAGAAATGCATTCAACCCATTATTCTGTGAAGAAAAAGCTTTTACAGGCCAAATCCAATTACATGCCATGCTTGTAAATTCATTCCAGAAAACCTTTTTGGCCAAAAAGGTCCATGTTAGCCATTATGGGATGTTTCTTAGCAAAAAACCTCCTACTGCTGCAATCACTCCTCCCCATCCCACCCTTACAATGACCTCCAGCAAGTGCCAGATCCCAGCTGGTTGTTGGCACAAAGGTGAGGAGCTGGGTGGTTGAGAGCAGCATGACAATTACCCGAGGTTTGACAAGGTGTCCTCCCTTCGCCCACCTCTGACTCTGACCCTCAGTGCTTCCCAGCACAAGGAACGACTCCCAAGGCAGCAGCCTCACAACCAGGACCTGGCTATGGGTTAGCACCTCATCAGGTATTGTGCCCGTCACTGTACATGACAGGTCCTGCTGCTGTGGAATGTAATCCTGCCTCTTTCCGGGCTCCGTGGGTTCTGGAGGGTGGTGGGTAACCATAGAAACAATGTTGTAAAACAGCATGGGAGCTGACGTGTGATAAAGCGCTACCGCCGTGCAAAGCCTGAGCAGAGCCCTCCAGGAGGAGCCCTTGTGGATGCACTATGGGTTTGAGCAGGGATGTCCTGTGTACAAAGTCAAGAGTGGACCAGAGGACAGAGCTAGCATGGGAAGGCTGGCACCAGCCATGAATGCGACCTGAAGTCCTTAAATTAAAGCCCAGAAACCCATTATGTTTGCACACATTTTCTTTCCGTTTCTGAAGGGAGCAGGTGATGCTGAGCTCTGCTCCATGTCCCCACACAGCTTTAAGGTTGTGTTCACCAAAATCTCCTACAAGTATATGTAGGATGCTGCAAGTCTTGTTGGATTGTTCTGAAGGAAATTCAGGCTCCTCTTGGCTTGTTCCAAAGCTTGTTCATGTATGGAGAACACTCTTCTAATTATACAGAAGTACTTAAATATGAGATACCCTAGAAATAGCAGTATTCAGTAACCTCCAGTAATCAGCAGGAGCAGGTTCCCACATCATCATCATGAAAATATCAGCTTCTATTCTGTCAAACAGAAGCTGAATTCCTATGGTGCTCAGATGTGCCACACCAAGGAGTTTCCAGTTTTAACACTGAGCTTCCTGGCTTTCTCTCAAGACATTCCCATGAATCTCAGTATACTATGGGGACTGTAGAAGGTACAAATATAAAAGCCATGGCTTTAGGAGGAGAGAAAAAGCAGATGTTCTTCCTCCGTCTTCATTATTCATCTGCACTGGGAACAGTCACCACTTGGACCTGAGATTTCAGCCCAGCATTAATCCTTCTCTTACCATATCTATGCCTTCAGCTGAGGAAAACAGCAATGCAAGTGCAGCACAGTCTTACACTGACACTGGTTTCTGTCTGTGAATTCTCCTGCACACAGGACATGATAATAAATCATACACAGGGCACACTGATCGATTCTGCCCAAGCAGTATGTTGTTCTCCAGGGCCAACAAACCAGCACTTAAATAAAGTTTCCTTGCTCAGCGTGCCATGCTGCAATAAAAAAAGTTGTTGTGCATCCCAGGCAGGTCATTTAGCCTCCTGTGCAAGGAGAATGACAAAAAGATACACATGTAGGCATTAGGAAATGCTCCCACCTGAGGTTCCTAAAGTGAGCTCTCCAACAGCTCAATGTTTCCCCTGTAGTCTTCCTAATAATTAATGGAAAAATAGAGTCTTCTGGGAAAAATTGTCACTGGGTAATTAATAAAAAATGAAAGTGAGAGAACAAGAACAGGGATGTTGCAGAAAGCATGCAAATTGAAAGAGGCAGACTTAGAGTTGTGATCTCCTTCTCAGTCTCCGAGGGAACTTAGCACATGCTCTATGTTCCTGAATGGCTCACTGGGGCTCTCCACCTCTTCCACTCACACTTCTGAAACAAGAGACATTGTGATGGAAATGTTCACGCCCTGCCACATTTCTCAATGGCCCAGCATGAACAGACCTGCTCAAACAGATGGGGAATGGCTGTCAAGGACAAATCTCCAAAGTCCAGCAGGGATCTATTACGAGGTGATCACTTGAAAATAAAGGTCACTGTTTGTTTGAACCTGTGGGTTCAATCTGTTTACCATTTTGATGTGGAGGGTTCATTAAAACCCAGGAAAGAGCTCCTTTCTCTATCAAAGCAGTGATGCAATGTCCTTTTGCTTTAGAATCTCTGAAATGCTTCCCCAAAGAGCAAACACTCAAGCACATTTATCTCACAGTTCCCAAAGCAGAGTTTAAAAAACCCTAAGCTTTCAAGGTCAAAATTGACGCTCTGTTGGGACATGGGGTTGAGAAACCATTGCTGGAAATGCTCATCTCCCAGCTCTGTCTCCACCTGCAGTTTGCGAACACGAGTGCCTAAGCTAGCACAGATGCTGGGGAATCCTGAGGGGGAAGAAGATGAAGATGGATGGTGTTATGATTAAGCCAGAGGACAGGGATTCAAGGGACCTGGTGTCACTTATAGACCTCCTGTGCTGACTTTGGGCAAGTCAATTAACCTCTCTGTGCCTCTGCTTGCCATCTGTAAAATGGAGATAAGAGACCTCCCTACAGCACAGGAGTGCTTGAAGGAGACTTGTGTGGTTGACAGATGCTCTCATCCGATGCCAACAGGAGTCATGAGATTTCATTGACAGGAGAGTGATGGAGTGGAGAAGACCCACTGCCATTTGGGGTTATGTGGCTTTGTGAAAACTCAATAGGTGTCTGTTCTGCTTCCCTTGCCACCTGCTTCACACTTGTCTGTCTTACAAGGCACAAACACTCTCCTGACCGAGCGTTGGCTCCGATACCAGCTGTGGGAACCCACGTGTCTCATGGGATCGTCCCACGAGAGGATATGTATCAGTGAGGATTTTTGCCATTAAAAAAGGTGATGTGAGCCTCAGAAAAAGCTATGGAGAGGCCAGCCCTGTCTTACCCCTGTGAGTGTGGAAGTGCCTGAGGTGAAAGGCTCTACTTCCCTAGGCCTGCTGCCCTTGTGCCCACAGGGCACCCAGATAATTCCCCACTTGGGGAAGGGTGTCCTGCCCATCACAGCAATGCAAGAGGTATCACAGCTGGCCCCGCCTGTCCTTCTCTCCCACCAGGCTAGGGGAGCTCACTAATATCTCCAAGACTTTTACAGCTCTGTAAACAAGGGAACATAATTTGCCATTATGCTTTTTGATTTCTGACTGGGGCTTTTTTTTAAGACTCCAGGAAAAAAAAGAACATTCCTTTGCTTTCACAGGAAATGCTGTATTTCACCTTCCAGTTTCACAAGACAAGCATCTAATCCTAACCCTGGCAGAGCCTGCCTGACCCTTTCCTGCAAGGCTCAGGGGGAGGGTTTCTTTCCCTCTCCTGTTGGGTTTGTGGGTGGGGTTGTTTTTCTTGTATTAAAATCCCATAGTATTATTAAAAGGAATTGCTCAATTCCTTTAATTGGCTCAGAAGATAAATTCTTCCCTCAGCCCAGGGGGTCATGGCCATCAGCAGCTATTTATTAGCAGCATTGATTGAGAAGAACAGCCTTTAAATGGAAATAAATTGAATTCTATGGCAAAGACTATTCCATACAGGCTATTAATATAAGAGAAGGAGCTTAACAGTTTTATTTCATATTTGTTTGCTCCCCCCCTCAGCTCATCACTACTCCCAGTTACTTTCCATGTTTCCCACCAACCATCCCCTCCTCATTATGGGAACTTCCTTACCTACATGGGTGAGACCAGGCACAACGGTGATGATGATGGAGACTTGAATGAGCTCAGGGAGGCTCCAAATCAGATCCCTGGGGCCAGTGGAGGAAGCAGGGGTGATGGGGAGCAAGATGAGACTTCCACATGCATGTGCTATAGAAATAAGAGGGGGAGAAGAGCTCTCCTATGCTCTCTGGGGAATTTTTGTTCTATTTTTGCCTTCTCCACTGCTCAAAAACTGTCTTTGCCACCCCCTTATTGGCTCCAGAATACATCCATAGTGCACACCTTCATTCCGGTGTTTAATTGCTTGAGATTGTTACTTGTAGGCTGCTAATTTATTAAAACCAGATCTCTCATATTACTCTGGAGCCCACAAGAATCATTGCCTTCTATTAAAGGCAGTGGTGCATGCCTGCTTGTCTTTTTTCTCTGGCCACCTCTGTAATTGCAGCCCACTGCTAAGATGTGAAACTCTCCCCTAGCAGCTCAGCATCCTCCACTGGGAGTGTTTGGATGAGAACAAATGCAGGACAAACTCATTTGGGATATAATCAGAAATAACTGCTCTGATGTTCACGGAGATTGCGCTGGGGACGAACAAAGCCTCTAAGCTGTTCAGGTCACATCTCACAGATGGGCCAAAAAGTGAAGCCAGGGACTCCTGACACAGATGGTCACTGGAAGCATCATGCAGACTAGACCTTGCCAAAATGTGATGGTGGATCCCCACAGCATCCAATGGAGCCAGCACTGTCCTTGCCCAGCTAAGCACAGAAAGGTCTTCTCTGGTCATATGGGCCGTCTTTCGAGTCAAACACGTCCCTCAAAGCAGATATTTGCACCATAAGCTGGTGCCACAAGCACAGATGGGACTCCCAAACCAGGAGATCTATAGAGAGAGATATACACATAAACACAGGTATCTCCATATACCAGGTGGCTGATACAGGCCAGAAGCTCCCTACTTCTTCTCAGCCATCACCTCTCCAACAGGTCTGTCCATCTCCAAAAGGCTGTGCAGCTGCCTTCATCATCTCCTGACTCTGCTCTGCCTTTGAAGAGTTCCTTGGCAGCCCCATGCACACACCTGATCCTATAGAGCTGCTCCATAGCATCTAACACGGAGAAGTAGCGCCCCTTAAAGCAGTGCCTGAGCCTGGTTTTCAAACTCCTAAAGAAAAGAAATCAACAGACAATTGGGTGATGGAAAAATCACTCTGTACTGGAGATACTGCTGAGCAGCAGTGGGGGAGTTGTCCATCCCTCTCAGAGTGTTTTCTGAGAGCCTGTAATCACAAGAGACAGATACCTCTCAATATATGAGGACAACACCACAGCCCTTTTGTGTCATGGCACAGCTCATATTTCAGACACACAGTGTTTCCCCCAAATTTAGGTTCCTATGATTTACATCCTCATCTGGATTTGGCACTTAGCTCCACTGGTGCACAAGTGCAAGTTCAAACATAGGATTAAACCGCCACCAAATGTTGGGGTGGGGCACTGGATCCAGACCAGCTGGGAGATGCCTTGTGGGGTTTCTAAATCCTCCTGTGGTCCAAAGGCCACCAATACTCCACAATGCACCCAGACAGCCCATGACATTTTTCACAGTCAGTGAGCATCTGGGGCAGAGCTCAGAGCACCTGCAGGCAGGTGTAGGCAGAGGAGGCAGAGGCACAGGCAGAGGCACAGGCAGAGGCACAAGTACCAGCTCTCGATACTCAGCAGCCAGCAATTAGAACAGCAGCATTACAAGACTAAAGCAATAACATTTTTGTTTATCTCCTAAACAGTTAGCTCATTTTAGCACTCTGCCTCCAAGTGCTAGGTAATAACAGGATGCAAGGCAGGCGGCAGCTTTCAGTATCCAAAACAGTGTGGGTGCATCTGTGATTGTAAAGTGGAGAGTTGCTGCTCCAGATCCCCAGGCCTGGAAATGGTGTGGTGGGAGGTGGTGGTATGAGCCATAGGTTAGACTGGGTGTGGGGATTTCTCAGGGAGACAGAGTGGAGGCAAGCTAGGCTAGCTGCTCTGGTGCCTGTGGACTGGCTTTGACCTACATCCTTTGAAGATCTGGCTCCCTGTTCCTGAAACAGCCCACGTTATTCCAGGACTGTTTTGTTTTACCTAAGTATTTGATTTATTTGATGTTCACATGTCCCAGGATCTAATCTGAGACCTGCAAGCAGGATCACACAGCAAAAGACAGACTTACAAAGATCCAAAAAAACCCATTTCATTTAGATTAGGCTAGGCCATTATTGTGGTTTAACATAGGAATTGATTATTATTAGTATGCGTATTGAGCTTAACAGCTTCGATTTGTATCTATTTCATCACTGTTAATCTTTGATAAATATGTTTTTAATAATCTCTGGGTATTTATTGAACATAAAGCTGTCATGTGAAATTGAGAGTAAGATTGCTAAAGATACTTATTATACACTACTTCAACACAAATTCATTATTAAAAACCTTTCACCGAGGCTTACTTTTAACCACAACATAACTGATGTGGATACTGCATAGTTAATCTATAATAAGTATATTTGCAATAAACTATTGATATTTAACCTGCAGTAACTGTCTTAATAAATATGATACATGGAAATGGCTTTTGGACAAGCTGCTCTTTTTTTAGCTCTGTCAGACCCTTGGAGGATGTGGGGTGAGAAGGGGGAAAGCAATGGCCTAATAGAAGGCAGTTCACTCATCAGTCCCCACAGCCCTCCCCTGCCCTGGCCACTGGACTCATTGCTGTTTCAGTCCCCAAACCTGCAGCCCCAGGCTCTTACTGGGGTCTGTCATTTGGTCTCAGTCCTGACTCATATTAACATTTGGCCCCAACCATCCCTATAACTCTGGTGGTCTGTGCCATACAAAGGCTGTTAATTCAGCTCCTGATGCCCCCAGATGATGCTCTGTCTGCCCAATAGTTTTGCAAAGTGGATAAGCGCCCTCAAGGGATCTGAAGCACACAGAACCCATACCCCTGGGGCAGTAAAAACACAAGCTTTGTGAGAATATGGATCAACAGAAAAGCTCAAATGAGGAGATTTCAGCTTTGAACTCAGCAGAAGCCACCAAATGCCTTTGACACATGAACTAGACAGGAGTCTGACTCCAAGCCATCAGAGGCAAAGGACTTGACACACAGTGCTGCTGAGACCCCCTGGGATATCTCAGAGATGTGTTTGTCATTCTTTACGTCACTTAATGACTGAGGTTAGTTGCAACAAGCCAACTCTAGCAGAAACGCACATAATTTCCCTCCCAGCACTGATCAAATGGGAGAGGAGCAGAATAATTCCTCCCCTGTCCTCTCCCCTGGGTCCTGCCCCATTTGTTATATGGCCACTCATACAGGTGCTGTAAGCCTTCCTGGAGGCCACTGTCTGATTCTCACGTATCAGAGAGAGCCAAAGATTTTAACGTGCAACTTTTAATTGAGCTGTATCATCTGCCACAAACATGAAATTAATGGTCCTACATCATAATCATAAATTCATACATAACCCCATGCACCAGCAAATAACTCTTTGCAGTGATACTACAATGGTAAGCTGATTTGCAAGAAGCACACACTACCCAGGAATCCTAATTAACCAAATTAACACCATCACTTCAAATCATGTCCCAGCAGTAGGACATTTCCGATTGGCCTCGGGCTGGAGCAAAGCAGCCAAATGAAAACCTGACAGCATCTCTGTGAGTCCAGCAGCCTAACCCTCTACTGGGGGAAATATCTGCTGCCCATGCATGCACACAAGGAAGGGAACAAAAATCTCGTGAGCATTTGTAGGCGCTGACCCAAGACAGAGCACAGCACAGTGACACCGTGCAACGGAGGAGCAGCTCGCAGCTCCTCATGCATTTCCCAAATCCAATCAGCAGCACAAGGAACCCCTTTCTGCCATGCTGGCTTCCTCCAGGGGGTTGTGACCCTGCCAAATCCCCTCAGAGAGTGCCAAATGTTGCTTTGAGTGAGTCTGCAATGGGTCGTGGGGAGGAGATGATAAAAGGAACAGTCTCCACAAACCCCAAACCTGTCTCCCTGAACCCACTTGTTCGCACTGGTCTCCCCTTGTGACTTGCCCAAAATACTTAGTGCTCAACACCTTTTTTTTTCCCTCCTTCTGGGTAGTCAGGTTTTTCTATTTCTGCCATAGGAAAAACAAGTTGCTATTTTGGGAGCATGTGGGACTCAAGCCTATGACGGTCGCAGCACTCCCTGCATGGAAGATGAGATCCGCAGCCTGTGTGCCAGAGGGACTGGCTTGTATCTCTGTGCACATTCAGCCTGCATGGCAGGGAGGCCCAGTCCCACCAGGGTCCTCACGCTGGAGCATGGAATGGCCTCAGCTCCCCAGGCACAGGGCCAGAGATCCCGTCCCTGCTCTGAAGTGATGTTCCAAAAGCTGGGCTGGGAACTTTGGAGCTGGAGGAAAAGGAGGCTCCTACCAGAAGTGGGGTTCGAACCCACGCGGGCATGTGCCCATTGGATCTTAAGTCCAACGCCTTCACCACTCGGCCATCCTGGTGGGCTCTGGGCTCTCCCCTGGCCCACCAGCTCCTCCCTGAGAGCTCACAGCTCACCGAGCCCTCGGGTCCCAGCCCAGGACACTTCCGAAGCCCAGTGACACCATTCCCTCCTCACTGCTTTCTTTAATGTCCCCAGCAACTGATGAACACCTCTTTGGGAGACAGCAGGTCTCATGGGCCACGAAGGATGGCACAGGCCCTGTGTGCCACCCCAGGTCCTTGTGCAAGGACCACAGTCACTGGTGGTGATGCCAGCAGGGACCCTGGAGCAGGAGGGACACCTCTGGGAGGTCCCTCCTGACCCCACTGGGTCCTCAGGGGAAGGGAGCAGCTCTGACAGCCTGGCAGCTCTCAGCCAGCCACAGCACACAGTTACAGCCCTGGCTTTGCACCCCAGGTCCCGCTCCTCACCCCCCTCCTGCCTGCATACAGTACTCTACTAGGACATTTAGCTGGGACAGACAGTGCTACAGGAAGGTCTTTATTTTTCCTTTGAGATGAATTACAGCTTTTTTTCCATCATCTAGGGAAAGAAAAAAACCCAAACACCACTATTGAACCTCATGGGGTTCAAACCCACAACCCCCAGGTGCCCATGTTCAGGAAGTCTTAGCCCTTAAGCCACAGGAACCCGATAATTTCTGTTTCTGAATTTAGCCACCCTCAATCTTCTCAGGCCAGCACCTTCACACAGAGATGTTATCACACAGAGAAACCCTGCCAGGCCCTTTCACCAGAGGATTCCGTCTGCTGGAGATACTCTCAGCCAGGCTGTCTTGGTCCTGTTCTGCTTCAAAGTGAGAGCAATTTCCTCCTTACTTCCCCAGGGACTGCTCGTTGCTTTGCCCTGGGGTAGCTGAGCCACTTGGAGGGCTTCTGATTGGCTGATGGAAAGGGAGAGGCACTGAAAAGGGATATTTCCAGGTCTCAAAAGAGGGTGACACAGAGCTCCTCAATCTGGGGGGGTCACCCTGGCCTCCAGAGATAACTCACAGGTACTAGATAGATCCCAGTCATCCCATGGGAGAATGCTGCACGTCCTCGGCTCAGAGGAGGACTGGGTCAACCTATTCATATGTTGCCAGGAGGAAAACTCACAAGAGGGGACAGAAACTTTCCTTTTTTACCCTGTTCATTACAGCCACAGCAATCTGCCGTGCTGGTCCGTGTGTGCAGAATCACAGCGCAGCATCCCTGGATGCCTCCAGCTGCAGCACCCACATTAATATCAAATGAAGTCATGCTCACAAAGGGTGTTATGCTTGCCAGCTCCCGAGGAATCTGCTCCTAATGAGCGACTTCAAAGCATTAATGAGCTTGCAAAGCTCTCCTCTTCGTTTACAGAGCTGGATCTCACACGCTTGGCATTAAGACAGGGGTCACCCATCAGCAGAGGAGAATGCGTGTGCATGTCAGCGAATATAATATATTTGTCATCCTCTAAGAAGCAAAGATTAATCATGCCCTCCCCAAAAGGAAGTTTTTACGCCACATCTGCTCTTCACAGCATGGAGGGAAGGGACCTGCCCGCCAGGACGTCCATGACCCACACTGCTCAGATCCCCAAAGAGCCCAGCTTTGAAGCTAACAACCCACCTTAACCCCTTGGGTCCAGGCTGGGAAATGCTACTTGGATTGGCAGCCCGAGGGATGAATAAAGCGGTGGAATCCTATTCCAGTGAACGTTTAATGCATGCATGGAGGAAGGGAGGGATAGTATGGATGTGTGAGAGAGGAGGCTTGACTGATGCTTCCTGCTCTGTGGCATCCTTCCAGCACTGGCAAGAAAAGGAGATGCTGGCCCAAAACAGCAGGGCTGCACAATCTGTCTGCTGCTCTCTCCAGGGACCACTCTCTCCCAGCCACAACCCCCTCCAAGCCTCCCTGAGCTAACCATAAATCCTTGTGTTGAAACAGCCTCCAGTGCCTGGCCACCAGCCCATGTGCACCCATTTGAGGGGCTGAGCCTGTCCATTGTGCTGAGCTGGGAGGTGGCCACACAATCAAACTGTGGGAAGGGACCAGCCTGAGCACAGACCTGCTGCTGGGCACTGATTGCCCTTCCTCCCGAAGCCCCTGAGCCTCTTCAGCCTTCCCAGAGCCCTCTTTTTGGCTGGTGTTTCTGCTGGAGCAGGGAGGGTTGGATGAGGTACAGGACAATGAGATATCAGCTTGTTCTTGCACCACTGCTGCCCAGCCTTCAGACAATCTCCACCTACAGCCTACAGAGGTGCTGGAGTGGGGGCAGCTCAGCTTCCCTGGCATGGTTCAAAGTTACTATGACACATATCCAAGGGGGTCACAGGTACAACCTGTCTGTATTTAAAAATTCAGCTGCTTCCCAGGGTCTACCCTGGCTGTGCATCATCCACAAGGTTGGTTGGCTTCACCTGCAAACCTGCACAGAGCCCTGGCTGGGTCTGGAGTCAGCCTTGCCTCTGGCAGGGTTGTAATATCAGCTGAATTACATGTACTGTCTTGGATGTCTCCTGTGCAATCCCAAGCCAGTCTGGCTGTAGCTTGCTTGCAGTACCCCCACGAAATGTCAGCTTGAAGATGACACAGCTATAAGCTTTCAGAACACATGTTCTGCCAGAGGAAGACAATAATGTCCTGAAGTCAGAAAGGTGTCATCCTTTGGTTCAGAAACACATTGGCAATGTTAACAGGAAAGCTGTTTTTCCCCTCTTCTCCCTCCAAAAGAGATCTTCTGGCACTTGGTGTCTATTCAGTAGGTCTGTGTTTAATTTAAATAGCCACTGGAGGCAACTCTGTCCCACATGCTGATACTGCAGCTGAAGAGTGGCTGATTGGTAATTAAGAAAAAAGATACAAAGCCTTAAAGGTAAGAGCAAAGTAAAGTAAAATTACACTTTGAGAGATTTCAGACCAAAACTGCTCCGCTTTATTGATGTGGAGGCAAAAACATTCTCAACATCATCGCTTTAGAAACTAGTTGGAAAAAGGGAAAAGTGGGACAGGGTTCTCCTCTGTGCTCCTCTTGAGCCCCTTCCCTGCTAAGAAAGAAGTTCAGCACATGGGCTATGCTCCCTTTGGAGCTCTGTGACCTGAAGGTTTGGCAGCCCTGCCAGGGTCATCTTAGGTTAAGCATGAGAGGACAGCTTGGCTCCACCTTGTGCCATAGACTTGGGGGGAAACTTCATGCTGCTTATAGCTGTGTTTGTGTAGAAATTAATGGGGAAGGTCTTAGGACTTTGTCAGATTTAAAACACACTACTGGTGTCCCTCATGTGTCTGGAAATGACCACATTTTTAGAGTAACTGGAGTTCATTGACAAAGAGTTGAACAGCATTACTATTTAACTGGTCCTCAGTAGGTTTAAGAACAAACAGGCAAACAAGCACAGAAGATCACTCTTGCTCCCTGCCTTTCCTCCCTCTTGAATGGCAGTTCAGGAAACCAAGCCAGCCTTTCTTTGTATTCAGACGTTTTTCGTTATAGGATGGCTAGAAAATACATGTTGTATTGCTACGGGTGAAGGCTTATACTCTGCAGAATTTGACACGATGCCCTGCTGCTCGTTGGCTCAAATCAGCCCCTTTGGAACTACAAACCTTATGGTGCTGTGTAGCTCCAGAGGAAAGGTCTTCCATGTAGCTTGCAAGTACTGGT
This sequence comes from Corvus hawaiiensis, assembly GCF_020740725.1. Lineage (NCBI taxonomy): Eukaryota > Metazoa > Chordata > Aves > Passeriformes > Corvidae > Corvus > Corvus hawaiiensis. The sequence goes on from NC_063223.1 coordinate 13,735,275, forward strand.
GTTTGGCCAGAAAACCAAAGACCACTTACTGTGGGCACAAAGACTCGATTAAAAACCAGTGGAGTTGTGCAATTACGGGAGGTAATTTATCCCAGAGGGAAAATATGTTTTCTTTGTTGAGTAAATTCTTCCAAAAAAACCAACAAAAGCCCCATCAAACCAAAAGCAATGCAGCTACCAGAGCTAAAGTAGTAGTAAGTCACAGATAATAACAGATTTGCCTACTTTCTCCTGCTCAGAAGTGGTGTCCCAGATGTTTACAATTTTCCACAAGCTATTGCTAGTCTAAATTATTCTTCCAGTTATTTTCCACAAGTATTTCTTGGACAACGGAAAGTTCCTCAAAAATTAATCTTGAGGGTTCAAAGTAGCCTGGTTTTGAACTGCTTTGATTCTGAGTGGGCTTGTAAGGAGATGTCAGGAATGAATGGTGATGGTTCAGCATTTCAGAATCATCAACCGTCCATATTGAATTATTCCTAAAGATGTTCTGGACAGGATGCACAAGTAGCTCATCAAGACTTCACCTTTGTTCAGTCTGAATTAGATTTTGTGAAAGATACCATCATGGGCACATCTTTCCCTATGGCCATTCCATGTGTCTTCCAAACAGAGAAAATGAGTCACAGCTTTGCAGAAGGGAAAGCTCAAGAACACAACAAGGATCACAGTACTGCAGTACTGATGCCTCAGATGCTGAGTGCCCAAACCATGAAGTCATAAAGGGACCTGATGTAAATTAGACATTCACTGCATGTTCATCTGCTCTTGCCTAATGCCGTCAGTCAGCTTTTCTACAGTCACTGCAGAGAGAAACTTGGCCAATCCTGACTTGAGGCACATGATCCCTTCCAGCCCCACTCTCCATACCTGAACCTCAGCATATTTTAATCTCCAGAGGTGTGTGAACCAGGCTCTACTAAGGTCGTTCCAAAATCACACAATAAAATCTTATGTGTTACTTACTTTTGGCTGCCTTTTCACATGACAGAGGAGTTAGCTCTGGTAAGCAACAGCTCAGTGGAGAACTCCATCCCTTCTGGGACCATAACTTAGGAAATACTGCAGCAGCTCTCCTTTGAATCAACCCAAAGGGGAAAAGGAGGTGACTGAGTTACACATGGACAAATACCAGCAGAAGAGTTTTGCATTTGTCAAAAAAGTCTCCTGCAATTATTTAAATACCTCGGACAAAAGTGCTGGAATGAATGGGAAAAACCTTTTGCGCTCCACGTGCAGCATCAGCAGTGCCCTCTCCTGCTCGTTAGCTCAGTGGGGAGGTGTGCAGGCAACAGATCACATCCCAGATGTCAAGGTGCATCTGCATGAATTCCTAAAATGACATGTGTTCTTTAGCCCAGAGCTTGGCTCCAGGCTAAGAGCTAAATTTGATGTTCTCTGCGGCTAAAACTTCTTCAAAAACCATCCCAGGTTAATTAGGGAAGGGAAATTTTGGCTGCAGTCTGTTCAAGAAGATTGACTTGGGAAATAGTATGAAAGTCGCGGTTTTTGCAAGAGCAAAGAGAAAGAACAGACTCATTTCTAAAAGCCCTGCACCTAAGAACTTCAGAAAAGTGCAGAACTTCACTGAAATACAATAAAAGGGATTGCCTAAAAGCAGAACATCTCCTTTGGCTCCACATACCCGTTCCCAGAGGCACCACATCATTCCTGCTGCTCATAAAACAGCCTCTGCCTCCTTTTAATAGTTTTATTTTTAGGCTTCTCATATTTAATTCTCCCTTTATCCTTATGTAAGGTGCTTGGAAAGGCTGCGGTGTCAAACAATAATTACATCAGAGAAAATTTAGAATCCACAGTGTTAAAATGAGCCTACTCTTGACAAGTGAATGAATGTAGGAAGTGAGGGGATACAGTTCGGTCGAGGAGAGCACCCAGCTGGCAGTGTAACAGCATCTCTCGTGGGCTGGGGGCACCCGCCCTCGGCTGTGAGCAGGCTCAGCCTGCAGCACATCAGTTCATGCCTACATTAGCGTGGGATGAGATGCAGGTGCATGTTCAGGCAGTGCTGTCAGTGCCTCTCCCCATGAGAAACCTTGAGCTAGGCAGTTTTGCCATCCACTTACCACCCCTGGGTGGGCTAAAGCGCATGTAGCTTCACCTCAGCTAAGGATCGGGCATTCCTGGGGCCAGGATGCATCCCCATGACCACCATTAGTCTGCTTATATTAGAATTAGAAGAAGGAGAAGATCTGTCTGCTTCACCCCATCTGTGTTTCTGAGGATATGGGTACCTACCTCAGGCAGGATTCCAGTACCTTTATAACTTACTCCCCACCATCTGTGCTGAAGTAACTGGACATATATCTGCTGTGCTAAATTAAATTGTTTTAAAGTTAGAACTCAAACTGACACAACACTGAATCTTGGACTATACCCAAGTATTGCCACTGCCAGGGTGTTAAAGGAACTCACTGGTGATAATCTCCAAGCACCTGGGTTGTGTTTTCCAGTGAATAATCAGATTAGGGTGAATTTGATCCTCCACCCATGGAGGCCATGCAGAAATCACTGATGACTGAGACTTCTGTGGGTGACCAAAAACTTATGGGGAGACCAGGAAAATATTTTCCTCTCTAAAAGAGAGCATCACCTGCCTTACAGTGGGTTCCAAGTAGAAATATTAAAATGCTGACAGGTATCAGCTATCTGTCATGCAATGTCTAAAATCAGGTTGTGGAGAAGAGTAGGTGTACAGAGTGAGCTCACACATAGTACATACAAGAAGTTTTCTAGGGATAACAAGTTTATGGAATATATATATTTTTCCCCATATGGGTTCCCAGCTGGACTTCTTTGCTGCCTTGGAAGAGACCAACTTGCTAAAAACATCAATAATGTCAAAATCCAGGATCCTCCTAATTAGATGCGACCTTTGAAGGGAACTGCTGAAGGCTGAGAACTCACCTGCTTCTGTAGCTTACCCCTGCCTGCTAGGGGGACAGCAGGACCACGGGCATCTCTGTTTCCATTTGTTGCCTTGTAACTCATGTTCATGCTACCAAGGTGAAGGAAAAGAGCCTTATAAAAGAGAAGGATCGGGATGAAGGAGGGCAAACCCGTGAAGTTCCACAGCTTCAGCTCCATGGTCAGTATTCTGTCTGGCATTTGACACTCTTCATTTTGTTTTTCCTGATCCACTTCATTCTCATCAGTTGGCTCCTGTCCTTCCCATCCTTTGCTCCTCCCACGGAACAGAGGCCTTTGAGGGGCAAGGCCATCTCCAAGTGGAACTGGCTGCCAGGAGAGCGTACAACACAAGCAAGCTATCCCAAATCACGTGGCTGGTGGCTTCCTGGGAAACTGGAAAAGAAACTTCTGAAGTTAAAAAGATAGAAAAAAATCAGTTCTTCAAATTTATGCTGATTTGCTGCAACTATGATTTTCTTTTACACTCAGTTTTCAGAAGAGCCACAGTGAAATGAGTACTGAGCCCCTCTAAAGTCCTATGGACATCAAGCACTTCTCTCCAAGGGCTTCTTTCAGAACTTCTGATCATAAACTACAGACAGACAAACCCTGAAATATTTCATTCTTCATTTGCTTCCTTTTGGTTTGACTTTTTTGTGTGTTTGGGGTTTTTTAAAGTAAGATATAGTCTTTCTTCTGGGATTTACAGCCTGAGTTTGTAACAATTAGGCAAAGTAAACCATGTGGAGATTTTTTATGATCTGCTTTAAACATAAAGTTCTGGAAAGTAGACAGTGAAATTATTATTATTATTTTGCTGAACAGCTGTGCTAAAGCGCAGAGGAAAGACTGAAAAGACACTTCTATTTGTTTATTTGGCTTTCAATTGCTACGACAAAGCAAATCACAGCTTTGGTCTTGGTCCACAATTGAGTTAATTGGTAACACCTCAAATCGTATGTCCTAAAAAAACTCCTAATTAGCAACTAAGCACAGGATAAACTAGGTAGCATGTGTTCATTTGTGCTCCAAGAGGACCAGCCAATACATAATAGACAGTTGACTGAAGACCCGAAAGCATCTGAATTAATGTGTACATGTGCAAGAGGGGATGTGTGTATGTGTGTGCACATTCTGTCCTGTCCTGTGTCCATACAGCACCCAGCACGATGGGGCTGGGCTCCTTAATGCATTCTCTACACAACTGGGACCCAATCTGAAACCTACAAAGAGTCCTTTCTGGGAGACTTTTGCTGCCTCTGGCAGTGTCTCGGTCAGAGCCTGCTGAGAAATATTTGCCATTTCCTTCCCTGGTTAATTTCAGAGAGCTCCCAAGGAGATTCCCTCTGTTTGCTCTTTCATTTACCATTCAATCCCCTCACACTGCAAGAAAGTACTCAGAGCACCAGGGGAAGAAATGGTCCAGATATGAGCAGTGAAGGCACTGGGAAAGAAAAGGCAGATGTGCAAATACCTGCTCAGTAAAAAGAAGGCTTCTGGAGACAGTGCTAGAAATCATACGCCTAGGCCAGTAATTCAGGCATCCAAAGAACACACTGTGAAACATGGGCAGCACAAGGATGAGGTGACAGTTTACACTGGAGTGAGCAAGTGCAGTCAGAGTCCTTTAGCATATGCCTGCAATACAGGCCCAGGGCCAGGGGTCAATCTATTGCCTGCCTGATGATCCCCTAAAAGGAGTTCCTGCATCTCAGTCCATCTTTAGTTTGCTAAAAGCCTGCAGCACCAGTCCATGGCAGGACAGCTGGTGATGCTGGGGAACTACCTCACTGCCACCAAAGGGGAAGATTGGTAACTCATGAAGGCAGCAGCTGTGTTTCACTCCTTAGCAGCATCTGGGACATTTAAGGCTGATGGATAAAAGCAGGAGGCCATAAGACTGACACTCAAAAGCTCAGTAAGCTGAGCTAAGCACTGTTGGGTGCAGAAACAGAAGAAAAGACAGTAGCAGAGCATTTTCCTGAAATGCAACATTAGTGGAGATGGATGAGGGAGAAGTTTTGCAGCAGCTGTCCATGCTGCTTTCTTTCTCCTTTCTTTCTCTAAAGCTCTAACATGGACAGGAGGGTCTGGTCACTTCCTCCTGTCTAGCCCCTTAGGGACAACCACCCAAAATTTTGGCAACTCCAGTACAGCTACATGGAGTTGGATGTGAGAAGCAGGGAGATGGTGACACACTGCCCAGTCTCTCGCTAGTGACTAAGCCCAGCACAGGGATGGGAACAAAATAGTCCTGTACCCAGGCTGATGGAGGAAGACAGGATGTGCTCCACCAGGTGCAAGTATCTCCCTCCAGCTCTCTTGCATGCAGGTGAAACACAACCCATGCCATAAGGCCAGCAAGTGTTTAACAAAAGCCCTTCCTTTGGCACTCTCTGCTCTGCTGTTTGCATGGCCCTATGAGGCAGATTGCTGTCTCCTATTAACTAAATAAACAAGCAGCAAAAGTTGAGCAAAACGGAAACACACACACAGCTTGTCTGCAAATAGAGACAAACGCCTCCATCGCATGGCTGCACCCAGCTGTCTGCCTGTTACCTGCTTAAACAGCTCTAATTTCACATTAAGGTCAATGCAATCAGAGCCTCTCCTCCCAGCTGGAAAACCTGGCTAATGAAACACTCAGGTTTGTGTTGAGTCCACTTCAGTGCGCCAGCAGAGTGTTTTGAGGAGCTGAGGTGGGTGCCCTGGCCCTTCTTCCACGAGGGTGAGTCCCCAGCCCAGGCTGCAGGAGAAGGGCTGAGCAGGCAGTGGAGAGAGCTGGGGCTGCTCTGCAATCACCTGCTGAAATGATGGAGCACCTCCAGCTTTCAGCCAGGGCATTCTCCTGCCGGAATAATCCCACACTGGAGAGAGAGTGCAGAGAGCAGAGCCCTGCCCAGGTCTGCTGAATATTCTCCTGAATACTCCAGACTGGTTCCATTTCTAGAAAATGGTATTTATACAGCTTATGCATCCCTTCCCTCTGTCATTCACACAGCACTCTTGCTTCACCCTGAAAATATACATGGGCTGAGTAAACTGCCTTTATATATAGTCTGAGGGGTTTGACTTTTGAGCTTCATTTTTTACTCTTCAGTTTCTTTTAGCTTCTCCTTTCTGAAGACTGGAGCTCCTGACCAAGTTTCAATGAAGTCCGTGAGGGTGACAAACAGCCAGACAATGATCCCTTGTATGTAGGAAGCTATTTGACTTGATCTACATTCTCCATGTTGCTCAAGACAAAATTTAAAAAAAATAAAAACCCACCCTTAGTCTTTCATGCCTTCAAAGTAACTGTTCTGAGGATAATTTAAAGTATTGAGACATTGATTCACTAAACATCATTGGCCTGCTTATATGTGGGCAGACAAAGTCACCCATTATTGGTGATTTATTAGCTGTAGCTACTTCTTTGATCTTCCCCAACACTGTGCACTCGATATCCTGCTCCCGTGAGGCAGCAGGGACAGCAGCCCTTTCAAGACTTTCACATTATTGTGACTTACAGTTCACGTCTATGGAATCACCTCCACTTAAGACACTGCATCTTACTGGATTCAGGGGAATCTTCCAGAGCCCTACAATATATGCAAAACCAGAAGTTACTTTTGGATTGAGAAATTATGATACCAGCACCTCTAAATTGCTTTTAGTGGCATTCTGTGCTGCCTCGGGCTCAGAAGTGCTTAGTTTGCTGACAAAAATCATAGACTCGCACACATTGGAGATGGAAAAGCCCTGCTAGCTTCAGCTAGTCCATTTCTCCTACCAGGGAGGGAATATTCCCAGCAATCTGTTTTCCCCGCTACTTTGTCTTGTCTATTTTTAAACATCCCATGTAGCAAAAATACATTTGGATTGTCAGGATTTCAGAGCCAAGTTAGCTGTGGAAGTACCAGCTGTAGCCTAACCTGCTTTGTCTGGTGGCAGCAGCTAAATTGCTCTCTGCTGCCTTTGAAGTCAATGGTAAAAGTCTTATTGGCTTCTGTGGGAGCATTCTCAGGCCTTTGGTACGGATGATTGGAGCAAATAGCTATGGAGCACTGATAAGCCATTCCTACACTATCACTTTCCAGGCCGTAACTGCATTTTAATAGGCAAGAAATTGTCTCAGCAGCAGTCAGGGTGCAATAACAGCAAAGCCATGCAGAGCACGCGACAGACCGGGTCTGCACAGAAGTCACTCCTGCCATGACCACACAAAGTCATATCCACAAGCCCAAACAGGTTTGGTGAATTACGTGATCCAAGGGGAACAGTGAGAGGCAGCCCCTTTTGTACCTCCTTGAACTCTAAAATCTACCAGAGGTCAGTTCTCTTTCTAGATAGCTCCAATGTGTTTTCCTTTTTCCCTTTTGCTGTTTCATTTAACACCATGAATGAAGGGAGCTGGGCACATTAGTGTCCCCCTTTACCCACCTATCGTGCCTTGACTAGAATATAGCATAGGTATGGCACTGCCCTACTGTTTTAGCCAAAGAAGACAAAAAAAGACTGGTTGTTGAATCACAGAAGATGTTACCATATAAAACTTGACTCACCTTCTCCAGGATAAAGCTGCCAACAGCTACCCTGTGAGATGGAGCACTCAGCACCGGCAGTGACACGGCCCCGGTGCAGCTCAGTCCTTTTGCTTTCTCTTTTAATTTCAGGAACAATGGCAGGTAGTGAGAGCCAGGGCTGGATTTCATTTAACCATTGTTGTGCTCTGCTGGGACAACTTCCTCTGCCTCCACATTTCCTGTCTGGAAGTTCTCCCAAAAGGATGGATTAACCAATATATGACCTGTATGGGAAATGCACTTTATTGAAGCTATTTTTCTAGGGTGGAGCTGAACAGCACATAGCTGCACTACGTGAGAGATGGTAAAAAAACGCAAAAAATTAACTGTATTCAGGTATAACCAGGATGTAAGGAGGCAGAGATAATTATATCTTGCTGTAATTTTTGCCTGTATGCAGAGGGTACTGTCCTTGCTTGACAAAGAATGGGGGTACCACAGCATAACATCAGCACAGGGGAAGGGACTTTCTTGTGCCATAAGCGCCGACTGACTTATACCACTATGGCAGCCCCAGCATCATAGCAAGGACAACCCACATGCTAAAGCTCTGTGGGCATAAACCCCTATCCAAAACCTGGTTTTTTTCACACTATGGAAGCAAGTAACACAGCCTGTGGGGACAGCTGTGATGGAGGTCAAGCACGGTTCAATCCTCTCTTTTGTATAAGGCTACAGCAATCAGTAGGGGCCATAAGTGTCCCAGAAACAGTCCCACATTAACTTCATGGCAATCCCTATCTGTAGGCATCCCAGGTCAGACTCGGCTCTTCAGCTGTACTCAGGGAGCTGTTGGCTGCTGTGAGCTGGCACTGCCATCCAAGGAGCACACTCCCACTGGTGATGGCTGCTGTCCCAGGCCATGAATGACCATCTCTGGGCAGCAGCACAAGGCTGCACAGCCCAGACAGCCTCAGCATGGGAGATGGAAGCCTCCAGAATCTCTCCTAGAAGCCTCAGTGAAGTCCCTGCTTCCCATTCACATCCCTTCCTCCCCACCGGAGCAGGTTAGCAGTGCAGTTCAGTTATTGCAAATTTACATCAGGGCTGGAGACATGAGAAACTCAGCAGAGGCTTTAAAAGCCACTTTTTTTTTTATAAAGCCTGACATAAACCACCAGCCAGATTTACCATGAGTTTCCTGCGTGTGCACATGAGTTATATGCACAGTAAGTGCCCCGTCATCATGAATTCTGCCGATGTGCCTCTTTAACGGCACTGATCATAGGGAATTCATTTGGTCTCCATATAGCTGTCACCTGTATTACTAGAGTGATTTCATTCTAATTTAGCATTACTTAATGGTGAAGATAAAGTTAACTGTTAGCCATGTGGGTCTTTTCTTGGCTTCTCTCTCTCTGACACAGCAAGAGTGTGACTGCAGGGTGTTTTATGACCAATAATTCAAAATAGCAGGGGAAAGAAGGAGCAGCAAATATCAACTGCTTGTCAATCATCCACAGTCTTTCAGCTCAAATGGTTATACCTGGACCTCTGACCTTTTCTTCTGCCATCTCTGATCCCCATGTTTGTTTGGAGTTCTTTAGGTACTGCAACCACCAAAATATATTTTTTAAAGGTTCAGGCTTAGGAAACCTGCAGTGGTTACCCACAGTGATAGGAAACTGTGGTATAGGAAGCCATACCTAATGGCTGCAGTACAGCAGCCAAATTACAACCAGCCCTACAAGCTGGCTGAACACACGAAAATGCTGTGGGGGGAAATGGAGGGGGTTTACAGCATCAGTTATACAGCAACAAGTGATTTGTCTCCCAAGCCCCTGTGCCCCGCTTCTCTTCCCCTAGCTCACAAAGGTAATCATTCTGTATATATCATGAGCTTGTTTAAACTGGAGATGAAAAGCTACAAAAGTACAACTTAATTGAACTCTGCATTGTGTTATTACAAATGCTGCCGACCTCACTTGCAGTCCATTATCAGACGGTTCTGCTGAATGCTTTAATTAAAGACAATAAGGCTAATAAAAAGGCATCATTTTCTTGTCTTCAGCACTGCTGGAGAGTTGGGGCTGATGAGATTATTTCCTGCTAATGCTCTTTTGTTGTTGTTTTTAAATCTTTTTCTCCCCATGGTTTGCAAATACTGTCTGAGCCTGAGTTCTACTAGAATCATTAAGAACAAGAAAAAATTGGCTTTGTCTCTAAAATGCTCACTAATATTTGACAAGCAGAGTTCTTCTTCTTGATGACTTCCAGTGCCTTACCCAAAGTATTGCCACCTTTTGCTGTCAGATCCAGTCCCAGAGAAGGAAGAAGCTTCCCCACACAGGCACAGGTGCGCATATGGACCGACGGAAGGATGCGCTCTGCCCGCGGCACCCGTTTGCAGGGAGGACAGAGTGATGACAGTGCCACTTGCCAGAGGGCAGGATCTAGCCCACAGTAAGGCAGCACCTCTCCATAATTAACATGCTTACTAACAGCCCATATGTGCCACCTCTACTTTCATACTGGTGATAGTATTAACGATAGCAAGCCAGCAGTGTTTCCAAAGCCAATCAAGCCAGCCTGGCTGGGCCGCTTTGTCTCTCCAGCTTTGGTCCAACAAAGCAGAAGAAAAGGAGGACAACACAAGAAGGCATCAGTGGGGATTACCACAAGGAAGGGGAAGTTTGCAGCCTCAGTGGGGGGAGCTAAAATGCTGTGTGGGAGGGCTTTACACAAGGGACATGGAAAGGTTCGTAGTAGGACAGCTCTGCTCATTTGGCCACAGGGGAATGTGCAGAGGGATGAGTGAGGCAGGAGGCTCTCTGCCTCCGGATGCACAGGGAGGACACACTAGTCCCTGTCTGCATCCCTCAGCCTTCAACAACATCTGCAAGGGCTTGACCTCATCCATCCCATGCATGCCTTGGTCTTTGGCAAATAGCACAAACAAAGAGTGGGGGGCTACAAAAAGGGCAATGGGAAATGCCCTGGTGCTCCTTGTATGGATGTGCTTACTGAACAGGCACATGAACCCACCAGCAGACAGCCTGAGCCCAGCGACTCCTCAGCCCTGGCCACAAAACAGTTAAAACTTTGCTAACAATCCAGGCCATATTCGAACAAGAGACCTAATGGCAATTGGCATTGTAGGCCTGCTGTGAATAAGCCAAACCATCCAGTCCTGCTGTGATTAAAAACTCCTTCTTGGATTAAGGAACAAGCAGCCAGATGCTAAGTAACTGAACTTTGCCCCTGCAAGGAGGAGAGCAAAGAACTAACCACTGAGCCAGCCCAGTTTGCCAAGACTCTTATAGGGAAGGAACTTTTACAATTAAATACAGCAAAAGGTTTCTTCCACTGTGAGCCTCTGAACACAGGTTGAAAGAAACAAAGTCAAACGTGAAAGCCAAGTTAAGGAAGAAAAAAAAAAGAAAAAGTCTTGATCTGAAGGTTGCAGGCTCAAAGTAGCTGGAAACCCCATCAAGTGACTGAATGGGAACAGTGAGAGGCGGGCAAAGACCACAACTCTTCCCTGGGTAAAGGATGAAGCTGTAATGTGGAGCAGACTGACCTAGTTACATATTTCTTCTTTGCTCCCCATTTCTCTCACTACAGTTGCCAGGCTGGCATGTTGCAAAGCAAATTGTACATGAAGTTTTTGCCATCTAAGCCAACACAAGGAGAAACCAGGAGTTCTGTAGATGGGGACATCTCAAGCAGCACCACCTCAGGTGCAGGAAAGGCACTTGACTGTGCCACATCACCCCATCCAAGGTGACTCTGTCCATCATGTCCTTCTCATCCATCTTCATGTGTCAACAGCTGCCTCTCATTTTTGGCACAGTAGGAAATTACCCACAACTTGGTGATATTTGCAGCTTCATCCTCCAGAGCACATGAGGCACATGCTCATTAAACAAACTCTCTCCATCCTTCTGGTGTGCAGTTCAAGCGAGGGAGTCTTCCCTTGGGCTAGGAAGGTCCTGCAGCCCCTGCTGCTGGAGAGATGGTGCACAAAACAGATCTGCCCCAGACTCCTAAAAAGCCAGCAACTATAGGGGTGACATGGTGCTGCCATATACAAGTGCTGCTGATCCCCTTAATTCTGATAGAGTTGGGAGCAGGGAGGAGAAGGGATGGTGTCTTTCACTCACTGTGTGTTTTGACACAGCCAGGAGCCCTCTGACAGCTTTAACTCATTCCCAGATACACCCATGTGCTACTGGAGAGGGGCAGCAAGCACAGCCTTATGGCCGTGGTGAGACCCTGCTCCTCTCTGTATTTGGGTACAGCATCCTTGCAAAGCCAGCTCCCAAACTGAACCTCGATTTCCCAACATGTGGCAGAGCTTCTCTGGCCACAGCACACAGTGGCAAGCAGGGCACACGTCAGACTGGGCTGGCACAACTCACACCATGCTCCTACAGCAGGCACTGGAGATCAGCAGGCTGCCATGGATCCCAGGTGAGATCATGAGGTCTGGTCCCTTTTGTACCCCAAGGACAGCCAAGAATACCTGAGCACACTGAACTAGTGAGTGTCTGGAGGCCAGGAAGTTTGGAGGAGCACACAAGATCTAAATCCATTCACTGCAGGTCTCCAAAGTATCCATTATTACTGCAGACTTACAAGCCTGACAACCTTAAACCATAACCCACCAAGCTGAGATGGGGTGCAGGGAAAGCTCTGCTCTTGCTGAGCAATTAGATAAAGGAGCAGGTTCCAGGAGAGGCAAGAGGAACTACCAAGGGAAGCATTTCCAAAAGATGAACAAACCCTTTGGGGAAGACAGTATTTTGGAAGAATCGATGCTAAATGTAGGAGCTTTAATGACTTGTGGGGAGTCTCCAGTCTATAACTTCTAACTGAAAACAAGGGGAAAAGAACACTGAAACCTCCTGAACTTTTCCCCATTCAAAACTACCAATGGTGCTTTTTTTGGGTCAGGAGTATTTTTGATATGTGTATGTTTCATTTTCAATGAAAAAATATCTTGACGGGGAGAACTGGAGGCAATATGAGGAGATTCATGCCCTCAGTCACAGCTACCCCCTGCAGCTGAAGCAAGGGATCTCCAGAAAAGGAGATGCTGCAGCAGATGCTAAACGAATATGAAGCCAGACAGAGTTCATTTGGCAAACAGTTGCTGTGACCCCACTTTTCAGTGTCACTCATTCACTTAAAGCCTTGCTCCTGCCTCATCATCACTTTCAGAATAGGGAAAAAGAATGGGTTTGCCTGTACACGTGGGTTTGTCTCTCTCAGGCAGCTGAGGTGATCCAAGGTCCTGTGGACAACTGGGTAGAGCAATTTTTCCAGTACACCAAGTAAACATTGCTGTTGTGTTGTTTTTCCATGCCTCAGCAGTTCAGAGGATTCGACACTACAAGAGGGTTTACCCAAAGCAAAGCCCCATCCCACTCCCTCTCCCTTCCCTCACACGTCTCAGATGTGTTTCAAAACCCAGAACACGTCACAGGTACAGTGTCACACCTGACCTACAGCAAGGCAGTGCTCAGGCTTTGTCAGCTGAGGCTGCTGGAACACATGAGAGGGGCAGTGCCCTGAAGGAGGGAGAAGGGGATGCCAGAGCCTGCATCCCACTGCCCAGCTCAGCTTCCAGTGGGTGATGGGAGACCTGCAGCCATACAGCTAGGGCTGGCACAGTGGGCTGTCACTCTCATCAAGCAGGAGGGTAATTAGGGAGCACGTCTTCAAACAGAGCTGCCTGTGCTGTTTGAAAGCTGCCCCGTGCTTGTGCCTGACAGGGAATGCCATGTCCCAGTAGTGCAGGAGCAAACCTACCCCCTTCCCTCACCACTGCCCCAAACAAAAGCTTTGGAGCCAGCAATTATTTCAGAGAGGTCAGTGGTTGGTCATCATTTCCCAGCCTTCCCAATCCACAGTTTGCTCTATGAGCATCTTGCAGAGAGAAAAGGGTCGGTCATTGTAGATGTGTTCTCAGGAGAAATAAACCCATTCCATGTATTAGTAAGCTCCACAATCATCACTGCTGGAAGCTGGGTGTTTATGAGAACTGACTCCTTTGTAAGAGCTGCACAAACACAGTGTGGGGTGAATACCAACTTCAATAGGGGAAACCAAAAGATTTGGACCAAAGAAAACAGTATGATGCATAAACTGAGCGTGATTTGCCTCAAATCTCAGCTTTGAGGGAAAGTAAAACAAAACAACATTCAGTGTGGGACAACTACAAATGACTCATTAAATCCTGACAGGAATTTTGTTTAAACTGAATTATTATTTGACCTTATTATTGTTCTAAAAAAGAGGCCCTCTCTCATTTAAGTGAAAAAGACTGTGTCAAAATGTAATTTTAATCTGTAAAGATTTTTTCTCTGAAAGTTTCACCTGGTAAAGAAAAGACATGTCCTATTCTGAAACCTGCAAACCAACCCTTCCAGCCTTTGTGATCCCTCTCCCTCCATTCCTCACCACAGACATGCGCTGACTCCAATTCATGAGCAGCTTCCATCCTCCTGTACCTCCACTAATTGGCACATTTACTGTGCACTGCATGTATTTTACCCATGTCTGCAAGAACCAGATTTTCTGTTCAGCCCACTCCCTTCTCTGCCCCTTCTGCTCTCCAGTCCCCACATCTGCCTTTCTGCTCAGAAGTCACACACACACAAATAAGCCTCTGTTTCATCTGCAACATCTGTACAACTTGCCCATTTACCTCAGTATTTTTTAATATGTACAAACTAAACAAATAATGCAAATGAGCCACCACTTAATTATTTCCTCAACTTGTCACACAAGGAGCAATTTGGAGTGAGGGCCGGAGGTGGTGAGAGGCAGCACTGCTGCTCTCCCTGGTCCCACCGACCCACCCTCCAGCTTTCCAGCAAAGACTCACTTCACAAAATTTAATTACTCTGCTAACATGTCCCATATGCTCTGTGGCAGGCAGGGAAGGCTTTAATTACATCTGCTCTAGACATGCTGGGGAGCCCTGATTCCCCATCTCCCAGGGACCCAACACAGCACCCATGGGGTTGAGGGTGCTGCCAGAACCAAAGCAGTGGCTCAGTGTCAGGCCCTGGGCACCAAAACACCCTCTTTTTCATCCTGCTGCCCCTATACACACATCCACAGATAATGGTAGGGCTGCAGAAAGAGAAGGCTCTACTCTCTGGAGGAAAGCAATTCGTCCCTCTTAAAAAATGCCGACCATCACTGTTAATGAACTGATTAACAATCACTAATGATTAGAAAGCCCTTCCACACCATTGCTCATTTGTATGGCACTTGAGAGACATCATCTCTCATTTGGAAAGTGGAAGGCAAAACCTATCCCCAGCTGGCTTTCCTCTTCCCTCCATCCTCCCAACACTTCAGCACACCATGGAGCTGGCTTTTCCCCTCCTTCTCCCACCCCATTTTACTTTTCATTTTCACAGCTGCCTCTGCAATTGCTACTTTCATAGCCAGCGGGTGTTGCTGAGGTGGCAGGTAGTCAAAACCATTTTGGGGCACAATACATCAGGTGGTAGACGAGGAGCAGGCAGGAATTTGTTTGACGTGACATTGTTATGCAAAGATGCTCACGGTTCCCAAGGCTCTTCATGCAACTGGATGGCATTTTCTGGAGACAGAAATCCTGCTTTAGGGGAAGAAGGGCTGGAGGCAGGGGAAATCCTTTCATTCAGGACCATGTTTAAGTGTGAGAGCAGAATATCTATTGTTGTCCCTATGCTTTTAATGTGGTTTGTGGCTTATATGATCCAGCCTATAATCTGTTCCACATCTTATACTGCCTTGAATTTGATCGAGCCACATCTGAATTGTGATAGACTGCTCTGCTGACTGCCTTGTGGTGAGCCATCTCCCACCAGCTACAGCTAGTGTTTTGAACAAGGGCCAGTCATTATTGTTTGCAAACTCTTCAGGCAGAGGGGCAATTTCCAAGAATACTGTGGGTAGGAGAAATTCCACAGAAGATGCCTTTGATGTGTGTGGGGTATGAGTGTACATGTACACACAATTTGTTTGGTAAACTCCCCGTGCGTCCTCCATCAAAGATTCAGCTGCAGGGTCATGATTTGAAGCAGGAATAGCAGTGCTTTCCCAGGGATCAAGAATTGTGCCAGGGTCATTCCCAGGCCGTGGATTTCCAAGCCCCATTGCAGCCATCTGCAGCATCCATCAGCTTTCCTGCTGCACCAGGGCATCCCTGACCCAGACATACTCCAGTCACATTTGGCAGCCACAGAGAGGTGCAGGCAATGATGTGCTGAGCAGTGGGAGAAGGCCAGGGTGGGAGGCCTTTCCTGAGCCACATTCTTTGCCTCCTTGCATGAACTGCTTTGCTTGAAGAACAGTGCATATTCCATGTCATCCAAGTGGTTTTGTTCCTATGGAGACCTGGCAAGCTTCATGGGAGCTTGCTTTTCCCCCTGTACTAAGTGGAGTCTTGTCCCATGAGCAAGCTCTGGAGTTATGAGAGCAAGGCTCGTGGCTCATGGCATCAGCTCCCATCTTCCCTGTCCCTTTCCACTCCGGAACTGCTACACTGAGCGTGAAATGAGCACTTGCTCGAGCTCCACATCACTGATTTCTCCTGCAAGGGGGAGATAATCCACAAAGCACTCGGCAGAAGGGTGGCACAATGCATTCTCTTTCAGGAGATGTTCACCCCATTGCCCTTCTTTCTCCACCTGAGGTCCCAGTGAGGTCTCATACATGGAATATTCCTTCAGGAGAACACTGGTCTCCTCCCTCCCTTTCCCATGAGTACCTACATTGCATTAAGGTTATCCAGGTTCCGTGCCAAGGAATGGACTTGTGGCTGGTTCAGTTCCACTCTAAGATTTGTATAGAAGCCGTTTCCCTTTTCAGGACCATCATTTCTTTTTAACCTAGAGCCTAAAATTACAACTACTCAGGCTGAGGGAAGGGAAGGGGAGGGGAGGGGAGGAAAAGAAAAGGGAATAAAGGGAACAGACAGAGAGTGAAGCCAGCACTTGGGACATCACAGCTAGAAAAGGTCAGACTGCACTTTTGAATGGCTCATCCCGTTATCTAGGTTCATGGTAATGGGAAATCCTGCCCTTTTCTGTTTTATGCATTTTAGTAGTGTCACTGTCCTTAGGGTGAATAAAATTGATTTAGTCCAGTCCCTGAGTTCAATTTCTAGGGCTGCTTGGCCAGGACTCCCTAATCTGTGAACAGGGTTTCATTGTGGCTGGGCACTCCTGATCCTTCAATTTATGGCTTGGCATTAAATTGGGCTCCAGTGATGCAGGTCCACTTAGATTATGTGTCTGAAAGATCAGGCAACTGTAGCTCAAGCAGTGGGATTATAGAGGAATTCTTGTGGAAGTGAGTCTCCCTCCCTGAGTGAAAAGAATCCTGTGACACCCTGTCTGTGTGATCCAAAGGGCTGTGGTTTTGAGGTCAGGATGAAATCTCATTCAGGAGGAAAAAGCAATAAATTATCATGGAAAACTGGTTTGCAATTAAAAGAAGCATTTCTTTCTGAAGTGGCTGTTCCTCACTTGCAACAATGGAATTAACTGAGCAGCTGGAGTTGTTTCAGCCCCCAAGTCTGTTTTTCCATTTTGGAGGGCAGGAACTTGTGCAAAAATATCTCACAGGTTTGTTGGGTTTTTTCCCATTCCTGTGAGAGAGGCACACAATACAAAACCACCTAATTATAGAAGCAATGTTTGGAAATAGAAATTTCAAATCCACTATTATGGCCTTAAACCAGAGCTTATCGCTTCCAGGCATAAAGAGATGCTGCAGTCATTGCTTAAATATACTGGACTTATCCTGGTTGGTGCTGGGAGCTGGGTGGGCAGGTCTGAGCTGTGATAAAGGAATTTGCCTCCTTCCTGTCTGAGAGCAGAGCATGTCTCCCAAGTATGTATTTTAAGAGCAACTAGGACTGCACAAGCTCAGCCTTTGGCAGGAACCAACCTGCCAGTCCTTCAGTAGGGCACTTTACCCGTCCCCTCAAAGCACCAAGCAAGACACAGCAGCAAAATAGGGCTGGTAAACTTTTCAGTCCTAAATATCTCAGATGACTGAGGGGCTGCCCAGCAGCTTGCCAGAGGAATATCATCTGTTGCTGTGAGATGCGTGCCCTGAAGTACATCAAGAAGGCACATGGAGATGCTCAGGAGTGCAGAGCCAGCCGGGAGGTTCTGCCTGGGAATGGGCAGTCTGATCCCTGCTGCCATTTGGGCACAGCTCCTAGGCTGAGCCAACTTCCAGAAGGTGTCCAGGGACATCCTGGAAACAATCCAAGACAAAGCCTGGAAGTAACTTCACAAAGGACCCACCTGGACAATGGGGCCCCTTCCTGTGGCAGCCCAGCAGAGCTGCCCACCCGCACCAGCCTCCCTTGCCCTGGAGCTGACCCACAGCACAGCTGTGCCCAGGCAACATCCCCTGTTCGTGGGTAATTTCCTAGGCCCTGTATTGTTTCAGGGAAACGTGTATTTGGCAGCTCATGTTTTCCAAACCACCAGCCAGCAAGGATGGAAATAGCATTTTTTCCCAAAGAGTCTTTCTCCACTATGTCATGAGGTAAATATCCAGGGTGTGTTTCCTCGTCCTTAATATGCACACAAAGAGGGCAGGAGGGTTTGGCAACAGACCTCAAGGATCCAGAATATCGGGATAGCAGAGGCAAAGCAGCCTCAGGTTTACTGCAAAGAGCACAGGGCTCCCCTGAGCGCCAGGGTCAGCTCAGGCAGAGCTGCACAAACCCAAGCAAATACACATCCCCACCCCTGCACCTTCCTGCTCTGCCGATAAAATCAAGGGAGGGCTCTGGGAAGAAGAGCTCTGTGGAGCACAAAGTCCCTCACAGGCCGGAGATGAGCACCCCCAGGGCTCACCCCAGCCCCCTTGGCAGTGAAGCAAGGGGCAGGTTGTGCCCCGTGCCCCCTTCTCCTGCCCTATCGATGGACACCACTGCGCTGCCTTCTGGACACAATCAATAAGCAGAGACAGGCACTACTGTTAAATTATCCCACCGGCCTCCTGGTGATCTAATAGACTCTCCAGTAAGCTCTTATTAAATTCCAAGCCAAACTGCATCCAGTCACAGTAATTACTGAATATTTAAGGAACAGCAATTGGCTATTTAGAGCACACTAACAAATATCTCATGGAAAATTTCATGCTTTTTAATTACTGTGCAATACCTATCTTTTTAGTGACACCCTCCAACCTGGATTTATGTGTTAATTTGCATCTTCTCTTCCATGTTTCAGCGTTTTAGAAAAGAAGATAAATTAAAAATTAAATTTTTTTAAAAAATTTAGAGCATTTCTCCTGGTGAGGGTTGGGACCTGCAGGTAAAGAAAAGCCTAATGAAAACAGGTGCTGTGCCAGCTTCCCCTATCCCTATGTGGAAAGTCCAAATGCTGCAGTCCATCACTGCAGCTTTCCGCATCATGCCAGCTCCAAACCCAGCCCTGTCCCTCTGCACACTCAGCTGTGACCTCCACAACCCCCATCACTCCCACCCTAGGGCTCAAATGCTCCAAAAAAAAAGCTAAGTCAAGCAAACCATGCCTTTGCTGACCGATGAGCATCCTCAGGAAGTAGGGCAACACCTGCCTGGAGCTCATTTCCCTGCACGCAGCGAGAGCCGCGGCCAAATCCGAGCGCAGGTCCTCTGTGCTCTCCGAGAGCCGTAACCCCAGCTGTGCTCTCCAGCTCACTCCCTACCTTATTAGCACTGAACAGCATCTTTATTTAACACACTTCAATTTAGAGTGGAATGGATATTTCTTACTTCAGAAAGTCTCACCTGCCTCTCAAATGGCTCTTGGCATGCTGCCTGCTCTCACTCACGCTCTGCCTTTAACAAGGCAAGCCTCATTCCTCTCGAATGGAAAAGAGTTGGCAGGGCTTGATTGAAAGTTTGGATTCCTTCCCCCTCCCCATCCACTTAGATGCCACAAGAGCCCCCAAATCTGTATAGCCTTCTTATTGCCAGGAAAGCAAAGCTTTTGCCAACACATCTCCCAGGTTCCTCATCACAGAAAGTGAAGCTAAAACATCTAATGGAGGCACCAACAAAGATTGGCACAAAAGAAGAAAGAGGGGGAAGATGAGCACTGTTTGCAGAGCTTGCCTGGCCTCCTGCTACCCCTGCCCCCATCTTTTCTTTCTTCACTGCTTTATCCTCAGAACATCCAAGCCCAAGGTAGAAATATCTAACAAGTAATTTTTTTTCCTTCCCATCCCCAACCGCACTCCTCCTGCAGGTAGCTTGAAATGCAGAGATCCAAGAGAAAGGAGCATACCTCACTGCTCCCACTTTCCTAACAAGACCTCATTATGGTGCAGGGAAAACTTGACCCCATCGGAAGTGTCAGGCCGAGGCACCGTGTTTATTTCACACACAGTCCCCTTCACCTGGAACTTGGTGGGTGCTGAGGAGAGGTTATTCTTTCTTCCTTTGATTGCCACGGGGAGTAAGCTTTTCTTTTTTTAACAAAGCTATTTTAAAATAGATGTTTAACTCTGTGCTATTTTAAATGATGCATAGAAAAAAAGCCCACAGCAGAGCTGCAGTTCAGCACAAAGGCTGGACGAACAGAAGCCCATGTGCTCCTATCTGTGTACAGAGGGATCTTTATGAAAGGAATACACAGATGACTGTCTCAAAGAAAATTGCCCAGGTGATGGTCATTTAGCTGGGAACAATAGCAAACCTGCTAGAGGCTTCCCCAGCTTTCTTTTGCATGTCAGTAAATAATACCCATGCTCACCTCCAAACGCTGAACTACATCCCTGCAAGGTGAGGAGCGGGATGAAGGCAGGCTCTGGGCTGCTGGGTGCTGTGGACAGCATGTTTCTGGCCATGCTTTGTGCTAGAAGTCATGCTGAAAGTTGAGTGAAAGACCATCCACAGCAACAGGAGGGAAGAATTAGAAAGACACAGTGCATGTCATCCAGGAGCCAGACTTCCATCTATATCCCCGACAGAAGCAAGGTAAAAGCCACTAGATATCCACAGTTCCGGGGACTCAGCTTGGATTTGCACCATGATCCAGGGGCAAAAGAGTTTTCTTGATGGGCATTTATTATTTTGGTACAGTGCAGATTATAAACCTATGGTTACAAAACCATAGAGTCAGTGTTTATCTCTGGTGTTCGATTATTGCAAAGTTGTCTCTGCTCAGCAAATATGTTTTCTGATAATCAGCTGGCATTTACATTATAGACATCTGTGCTATTAAACACACAGAGAGAGGGGATTTAGGGATTGTGATAGCAAGTGGCCCTTGTTCAGTCTATAAAGAACCATGTGCATTTTTCTAGCTGCTCCATCACGATTTGTTACTGTGGGTCAAAGCTCCGTGCAGCCCAGAGAGGCCCTGCATCTCCCAAAACTCCCTCCTCCTCTCAAGCAGACTAGGCCATGTCTTCTGCATGGTAAAGGCATTCCATACCTCCAGCTGCATCAATGCTGCTGTCTGGCACTGAATTATTTAGTTTCCTCTCACTGTGAATGGAAATGATCTGCAGTTTAAATGGAATAAAGAGAAGTTTGAATCAAAGGCACCTTAACTCAGTCAAACACACATTGGAGACTTCCTTGCCTGTGACTGTCAGGGGTAATAACCACAGCTCTGATCAAACAAAAGGCCCTTCAGACCCACTTAGTCCCTGGAATCGGCAGGTTCACATCTCCTCTTCCAGCTGTCAGGGAAGAAAGCATTTAAAGAAGTTGAGTCAGAGGGAGATGAGGATGTTGGGCTGTGGGACATGAGCAACTTTCCTGTAGATTGGAGGCTGATTTAATGCTGGCCTTTCTCAACACCCAAACACTTTATCATGCAGGCTGGCAACACTCTCAATTTCCTCCTGACCTGGCAGGAGAGGAGGGCCAGTGTCAGCAGCACTCATGTTGGCTAATTCATACAGAAGCGTAGAGCTATTACAGCTGTCACTGGCACATCAGATGCCAGCTTTCTCATTTCCTAAACCTCTTCTGCTCAAAACCCACCGTCTCTGACCACTCCTCCCCTACACACCTGAACTCAGCAGCAGCTCTGCACTCTGCCCATAGCCAAGTCCTCCCACCTGTCTCCCAATCCAGGACTTCCTTCCCCATCTCCTCTGTGCTGCCAACATCTGGACCACTGCAGACATCAGACCTCCTCGGGTGGCAGTGTCCCTCTCCAGATTACAAGACAGTGGAGAGCACTGATTAAGTGTCCTCATGGTACGACAAGAGGGACAGCACAGAGCTAGATGCAAATAAGGGATCTCCTAATGGTCGTTGCAGAGATCTGGCTATGAAAAGCCTCTTGTGGTAGAAGAAATGTGGTGTTCAGTAGAGATCCTGAGGTTAAACTGTAATCTGCCAGCATTTGGAGAATGAGGGATTCTGCTGTCTGCCCTACCCCTGCTTCATTGCCCCCCAACCCTGTTCTCCCCACAGGAAAATTCTCCTATGCTGCCCTGTGAGCTGCCCGCAGTTTGGGGTGCTTCCCTTGGGGGATGCCATTGGACGGAGGCAGAGGGATGCTCTGGCATCACAAAGCCAGGTTCTGCCAGCACCAGCACTGCACCACAGCTCAGGCTTCCCCTGCTGCCCCTGCCACTCCCCACCCCCCAAGTTGCTAGCATTAAAAGGATTACGGAACAAAAAGATGAGAGAGAAGGGATTACAGGGAATTATCAGCCTTGATCCTCTCCTAATTAATTACTGGTCAGACATATGAAAGGCTGGCTGCAGCACATGCCACAACAGTGAAGAAGAAATGACATGTGCAACTGGAAAGGCTTTGGTAAATGCCAGCTCTTGTTTGCTGATGCAACTTTCTTCCCAGAAAAGGCTCATTTAGAGAGCAGTACCTGGACATGGCTGCTGCTATCATCTGTACAGTTTGTGTTCCTCTTCATACTCACCTTTTTCCTCTTTCTAGTGCTTGCACTCTCTTGGGTGATTGGCAGCCCAGCCTGCTCTGCCCCAAATGCTGGGACTGGCTCCACAGGGCATCCTCCTCCCTCAGCAGGCTGGGAAAGCTGATGCTTACCTGGCTGACTGGGGATGCCTGGTTTTCTTGTGTGAGGCTGGGCTGACTAATCAAAAGGTATTTTTCTTAAAATTCTTATGGATTGAGGCAATCATCACAACAATCAGAGCAATCCTGCAACGAGGGGAAAGAGGAGGCATGTCATTTCAGCTCTGCTCTCTAAAGGAAGAGATAACAGAAGATCTATTTTTCTGTGTATCCTGGTCTGAAAGGAAAGGCTGTTCTCATCCCTCCCAAACCACTGTTTGCTGGGAACTGGCCAACTTCTATGTTATTTTTTAATTCTCAGAATTACACCCCAGTAAATAGGAACTAAACTAATGGCTAGTGTCTGCATACTGTGCTTTGCATGCTTTCCAGTATCCAGACCCTGCAGCAAGAGAGAGACACCCTATAATAATAGACTGGTTTCACCAGTCACAGTCATTTCTCCTGAGAACAGAGCTCCATCTAGTCCTATTGCTTTGCTGGGCTTGTTCCCACCTCCTTCCCTGAGAGACCAGCTCTTTGGCAGGGTCATGGTGCCACCTGAGCATAGTTAACCCCAACTGATTCATGATTCCTGACTAGGCTCAGGTGTTTCCTTACTGAACTCCACACCTTGAATAAGGATGCCCATGATTTTGGGGTGCCCAGCCTTTCTCAGACAACCTCCATGTCCTGACATCCCACAAGTACACCTTAAATCTAACTGAAGCTCTCTGATGGAGCACCCAGGGTTCCAACCCAAGTCAGATATTACCTGTAAGTGAAGTGATTGTTTCCAGTCCTTAGTCCCAGCTACACCATCAGTGTCTGTCAGCACCCTGGTCTTGCTTCCTCACCCAGCTGAGCATTGCCAACCTGTTGGGTGATTTAGGTCTGGCTTGGGAAGTGCAAGTTCTCTGTTTGCAAACACCACACAGCTCAGCAGCCCTGGACTGGCACTGCTCTGCCTTTAGGCTCAAAGAGGGTGTGTGATCACAGCAGGCTTCAAACTGGAAAGTATTTGGAGGATGTGGCTGAACGTCATCTCTTTTTGCATCACACCTTTCCCATGCAGTTTTCCTAGCTGCAGGATCATTCCCAAAAGAGTCACAGCCAGAACACTACATCAAGTTTCCTTTCATGACCCACAAAGTCTTTCAGTGGAGAACTCAGACAAGACTTTTGTGCCAGCTCCAAGATCCCCCAGGTCTGTCCCCATTCCTGCTTTTTCTCCTCTCTTTTAACATGAACAACTCTGCAGCAACCTCAAATCAATAAAACAAAGAAAGGCAATGCAAGCTGCCACTAAACACCAACTCCTTAAAAAAGATCAGCTAGAATTATTTGCTGCTACACAACAAATTTCTGCCTGCACAGTCCCCTGGTTGCTGCGCTGTAGATGCCCAGGATGGAGAGGAGGTACAGAGGAGGAGGGACCAGCCAGCATCCCCCTCCTCACTGCACAGAGCAGTTGGCTCTGCTGCAGCTGCAGTGTGCACCATATGTTCATGTAAGCGATGAAGCAGGGATGGCCACAGCCCTTCCCTTGCTTCTGGAGCTGAGAAACCCAAGTGGGGGAGCCCAGGGACCATCCTTCTGCATCCAGCTGAGAGTTTATCAGAGGGCATCCCCCCAGCTGCTGGGACAGGCAGGCAGCTTCTGCATGTGAGCTCCGCTTTTGCCCAGGGGACAGAGGCTCTTCTCTGCTGTGCACAGAAAAGGTTAAGGGAAAGCAAAATTTCTGAGAAATAGCAGCATGCTGGTTTTGACAAATGCGCAAATTGGAGCTGATATGGAATGCAGATGTATGTAAACACTCATGAAATTATCCAATCCCTCCTGCATAATGTCGCCTCGCAGCCGCAGAGGCTCTGAGCACTCTGCAAGGCCAAGCTGGTTCGGATCCATGCAAATCAGGGAAAAGACACTGTACAGGTACCAGGCAAGAGTGGGAAAAGAATGAGGGAAGAAGACACCTCGTCATTAAGTTAAAGATGGTCCTGCTTGGCAGAGGACACCCTGGCTTTGGGATTGGAGTCAGCAGGAGTTTCAAGAGCTGCTTCCCTGCTCTGCCTGCAAACACCTTTAACCCTCAGTCTCTGACCCACTTTACAGGGGCTGGGATGGTAAGTGCCAGGTTACAGATATTGCACCAGTTGTCCCAAGATCACACCATGAATCCTGGAAACAGAAACTAGGATCCTGACTCCCACATCCTTGTCCTAACCACTTCATCTGTGCCCTCCATAGCTGTTGCCATGGAGATTATTTCAATGCCACCCATCCCTTGCCAGGACGTCACTGAAATGGTCCAGCAAAAACAGTACCTAAGCCGTCAGGAAAACACATCCTTCCGTGTTCCTGCTTCCATGGTGAGCTGCAGCAGGGCTGGGGCAGAGGTGAGGAGCTTCCAAGGCTTTCTCCGCATAAAAGCCCCTTTTTAATATCAAGCTCACATATTTTCTGTTTACCTACTGCCAGCTGCACCTGCCCTGATCCCAACCGTAAGCCCCAGCAGAAGTTAATCTCCCCATCCCCACATCGCACCTGCAAAGCCTCAACTCCACTTTTCATAATGGTCTGTGTGAACAGATCCCTTTCATTAATCCCCCACCTTGCCCTGGCCCCCAGAGAGCTTCTCAGCACCAGTCATCTCCCCTGTTCCAGCACTTCAAGCTGGATTTTGAGACAAGAGAAGCCTCTTGAGCACAGGATTTCCTGATTAAAATAGAGAGGGTGAGGGACACATAAAAAACAAAGAGCAGAGCAGACATCCCATATTCTTCCAGGGAACTTTAAAAATTTCAGCTCTTGGGAATAAAGGAATAGAAATGAAAGGTGTAAGTTCTGAACTGCCAAAAATATCTCACTTCCCTACCCCTCAGTGGGAGCATTGGGACTCACCAACCATCCTACTGAGGATCCAAAAACCCTTTTTCAAGAACAACTAAATCTGTAGGCTTCAGGGAAAGGTAAACAAGCACCCACACACATAAATAAAGCATGGTAATAAATGTCTTAATAATTAGCAGTGATACAGATGCAGCTGAGCAAACAGCCCTGGATCCAAAAAAACAAACAAGCCTTCTGCTTTGTGTCCTAGCTCCAGTGATAATTGCTCACACGCCTTCATCACAGGGGATCCCAAAGCCCTTAGTAAACAGAGACAGGGATGCGTATGGAATGGAAGCTGGGAGAGGCAGTGGAGTGGTGCAAACCTACTGCATGGGCTCCCAAAAGCCACCTCTGGGTCCAGCACAGTCACTGCCCACTGGTACCTCAAGGTGGGTGCACGGCCACAGAGAGCATCTCCAGCAAATCCTTCTGCTCTCCAGGAACTCCACTTTCAGATTGCTGAGGGGGGAAAAAAAGGGACTGAGGAAAACTGGGCATGTTTCCCTGCTTTGCAGAGCAGCCCCAGCCCCCAACATCTGTGTTCATACGTTGCTCCAAAGCTGCCCTTGGGCTTGGTGGGACAGCACTGAACAGCACTTGGCCTCTGTGCTGGTCCAGGGCCATCTAGGACAAGACTAACGCTCGGTCAGGAGCAAATCTACAAGACTTTACTCTCAGTTATTTTTCGCTCAATTATACCAGAGGGAAATCGTGTTATGAGAGGGATCAATAAGGAAAACAGAGCTGGAGGAAGGAAGAGAGCGGTACAGAAACACACACGCTCACACAAACTCCTCTCTTCTGAACTCCAGCTCCAAAAAAAACCAACCCTTTGAACTTTCCCTTTGAGTCCTGAGCTCTTCTAGCTTTTTTCCTTCTTCTTTTTTTTTATTTCCCCCTCCATACTCAAGGATTCATTTCTAACCTTAGAAAGAAAATCCTCCTTCTGTAACAGTCATTAATTGGCTTTGGAGAATCTGGGCCACCAGATATGCCCCTAATCCTATACACACTTCCAGTCCCATGTTCAGAGTTGGGTTGGCTGGCACTTCTCTCTGCAAGAGACTTGTTAGGGGAATTAGCTGCTTTCTTCAGCCACTGCAGCTGTCTGGCTTGATACATTTTTTAAATGTGGGGGGAAGAAAAAAGGAAAAGGCAGTCAGCAGATCATGTTGGGGAGACACTTACGTGAATTTTTCTCTCTCTAAATAGTACATTTCTCCATTATCAAGACACACAAAGCATTGTCAATCACCTTGTCCTAATACAAAAGCAAAGAGCTTGCCAAAAGGTTGGCAGCAATCAGCACATCCTTGTGGGTGGCAGGGTGTTATGAGAGCGAGTGCCACTTTGATAGGAGCTGTTTCGACTGGGAGGGTGTTTGTCATGATTTAAAACATTAAACCGTGGAAGTGGTACATAAAGGCTGACACAAAAATGTCTGAAAAACACGTCCACATGGCTTCTTCTCAAAGGTCCCAGGAGCCAAACACAGCTCAGGGTTGTGAATTCCCAGCTGCCCTTAGGAAATCTTCAGCTCAAACCTCTTCCAGTGTGGGGGGATTTACGAAGCAGTAGCCAATTGCAATTCACCACTTCCCCAGGTAGTCCCACCTCCAGACACTGTTCTCACATGCAGGGCATCTCCAGGCAGCAGGTGGGAGATATTCCTCCACAACAAGGGGAAAGTGATTCCTGCAGAAGATAATTCAGGCAGGGGTCAAAATTAGGAGCCTCTTCCCAGAGATCCCACTCTCATATCCTTACCAGTACATACCAACAAGAACCAAAATGAAATTAAAATGAAGCTGAATTACTGTCTTGAACAAAAATAAGCCTATTCACCAATCCAAACACATATGAGAATCCTCACTAGAAGGAAAAAAAACCCCAACACATACGGTTTATTAAATTATTCTTTTTCTTATTACTGTCTCTCCTGGTTCAGACTGAGGCATTGAAAAGCTACGAGACACATTGATCTTGTGCTATTTCCCATTTAATACTGAAGCACTTGAAGCTCATGGGAAAGGTCATTCTGTCCACATCTCTACCTGAGGAGATTTGGATTGCACAAATGAACACCCAGACGCTCAAGTCTCCCACCCATCACACATGGCTATCCTTTTTGGGTCAAATCCTGCCAGACTACGTTCAGCATCCTGTTGGTGTTTTTTGAAAGATGCAAAGTGTCCTTTAAAAGGAGAAAAGCCAGCACAGGATGGAGTCGAGAGGCTCTCCAGCTGGAACGTTATCCTGGAAACAGCCATAAACTGTAGAGGTGAACTCCAAATGAAAGATCACACAGCAGGGACCTGGAGGTAAGCAGATGGCTTTGAGAACTGGGAGTCCCACACCAGCTACAAGCAAGTAATTACCAGCAAGTCACAGCTGGGCTGGACAACACGAGCAGGTGAAAATGTGACTATGCTAGGGTGACATGCTAGTGTGATCACACTGCCAGCATCCTCTGACACTTCTCCTCTCCCCTTGCTGGTCCTAATGCTACCAAATGTAGGGATTATTTCCTTTAGAGAAATCAGAGACTTTTCGCCATAGGAGGCCTCTAAAAACAGGGGTGGGAAGGAAGTTGACAAGATGCTCTGAAGTGGTGGATGAGTGTAGCTATCACTGCAAGAGGTGAGAAGCACATCCAGACGAATGCAGAGCTTGCCAAAGTGGCTCTTGAGACCTGGTGAGGCACAAGCTGAGGCTGGGAGGGAGATTTCTTCAGCCAGAGCTTGGGAGGGCAGTCTGGGGCCGCAATGTGGGAGTGACATTTCCGCTAGGCTTGGCCACGAGGATAGGAAAAACTGGATTCCTCACTGCCTGCTGTCCACGTGGGTCTGCTCTTGAACAAATACAGACAGGCTGCTCTGAAATCTTGGAATTTGCCCCCCTCCTGAGTTCCTGGCTGTAAGCCCCAGTTGGGAGGGAGCAGCTAGCACCAAATTTCTGATCCAGAATTGTGGGCTGGGCTGTAAAAGCCAAACCAACTTCAGCAGCCAGTCTGCTCCATGTGTCTGGCTTTTTTTTTTCCAGCTTCTTTGTCCAATCTGTCTGGAGTGTAGATATATTGACAAACTCTCAGGAAGGACCTGCATTTCTTTTTGTGCATCTCTGGAAACGAGAACAAAGAGGATGCTGCTGAAATGTCTTCTCCATTGCAAGTTACTGTCAAGTAAGTTTGCAACTCTCTTCACATCCATCGGTGTGAAACTCTTGGGCAACAAGCTGATTTCTACCTCTGCTGAAACCTGGAAGCTCCTGGCCATTTCCTCATTGCTGGCCCTGGCAGCAGGAAAAGGTGCTGACCCCCACAGTGCTGAGCCTCCCAGTGCTGAGCCAACTGCAAACCTCCCAAAAGTTTTGGCCTGACCTGGTAGAAATTACTACAAACATCATTCAAGCAAGGTAAATCAGAGCCCACACCTCCCTCAGACCCCCTCCCTTCTGCATTAGTTTTCTACCAGTGCTGTAGAGGTCTCCTGCAAAGGACCACCTGATGCTTTTGGACAAAGAAGAGAAACAGCATTTCATCAATGAAAGCAAACATACTCTTCCTCCCCACTGCCTCACCTCTGCCCCCTCCTTGCCCCCACCATACTGTCTCTTTTTCCTTTTTTTGTCACACCAGCAATTTCTGACAGATTTGGGCAAAGGCAGGCAGCTCTATACAGCCGGTGTGCAGGGATGTCAGTGTCAGATCCTCTGCTTTTCCCCTTTTTTCTCAGCGGCGCTCAGAGCCAGCCTCTCGGATCGACTGGCGAATGACATGCCTGGCTGGGCTGAGGCACTCATATCGACGTTTCCCCAGGGTGCTGCTCCTGATGGAGTTTGCAGCAGGAGCTAAAAGCCGCATACAGATAACTCTTCCTTCCCCTCGCTTCCTCTCCTTCGTCCCTTTCAGCAATTCAGAGAGAAGAGGGTGAAGAAAATTGCACTTGGATTAAATAAACTAACAACCAGCACGCAGGGCTTTTAGCTGTAAGTGAGCCAAGTGTCCTGTAACATTAAATAAATGCAAGATTAACCTTCAAGGCTTCTACACTAAATTATTTATCTTGAGAGGCAAAGAGGTCGGGATTGAAACAAAGGGTAAATATTTGAGGAGCGCGCTGCGTGCGCTGGCTCTGTGGCTGTTTGCCCACAGTGCCGGTGCTGCCAGCACTTCCCTGCCGGGGGGACAGCCGTGGGCTGGCTGTGTCCCCAGCCCGTAATCACCCTGCGATTCAGCTGTGAGGGCAGCAGAGGGGACAGCCCTTGTGCCACCAGCCATGGCATCCTGCCTGGCAGAAGTTGCGAGGTTGGGGGAGAGCCCAAGTGACCTGACAGAGGCTGATAAGTTGCTGTGATTTCACCGAGCATCCCGGGCTCCGCAATTAGCAGTTGCATCTGCCTTCTGTACTGGAGTATTATTAACTGCATGATTTACATCCAACCATTTCTGCAGCCACTGTAGGCAGGGAATTACCTGATAACAAAATATCCTGCTGTTCATGCTAAGTGACAGACTCAGAAATATCAGTCTGTTTAATCAAAGCACTAACAACACCAAATAGATGAAAATATTTTGCCATTCCCTAGCTGATCTCCCGTGTTAAGATCCTTAAGAATTATTCTGTCTAAGATATGCCAATTATTTTCCTTTCAGTAAAAAAAATTAAAAAGTAGCCACTACTGGGAAAGCATACAGCATCTGTTTAACTGTGAATTGCAACTTTACAGTGTATTTTAAGGTGAGAAACACAAAAGACAGCTATGGCCAGGACCGATGTAATTAGTCAGGATGCACAACACCTTAAATTACCATCTCTGTGCTTTCTAGAACTGCCAGGCTTCAGAAAGAGAAGCAGCCAGGATCTCAGTGTTAACTCACCTGGAAAAACCTCCCCTAACACACCTTTTCCCTATAAAGAGCATCACCAACTCACTAATCAATGACTTTGCTTGCAGAGCCCATTTTCTCACCCACACTCCCATCCCAACCTGGTACAAAGGCAGACCACTGCAGGTGCCACAGACCTCACAAGATCATAACCCCCTGTGGCACTGCCCAGCACCTGCCACATGTTTGGTGTTAGATGCAAAAAAATTTGAGGGCGGGAGGAAAATGATAAAGCTGCAACCTATCAGATAAAAACATTTCAGCTAGTTGTCAATACAGCAAATTCACAGCATCGTAGTGAAAGCGTATGCAGGAGAGAGCAAGACCAGGCTGCCCTCTGCCCCAGGCTGGTACTCAGCAGGATGGATGG
Organism: Corvus hawaiiensis; assembly: GCF_020740725.1. NCBI lineage: Eukaryota > Metazoa > Chordata > Aves > Passeriformes > Corvidae > Corvus > Corvus hawaiiensis. The sequence goes on from NC_063223.1 coordinate 13,765,878, forward strand.
AACTCCTCTGCCAGTTTCTCAGTCTGTCCCATCCATGTACAATGCATTAAACCCCTCGAAAGGTGTAAGGTCAGGGAGGGATTTTCTCTGAGTGAAGGGAATCAATGGAGTAGGATTTTTACCATCCTTCACAGCAGGGTGTGTGCTGTGGACTGTTGGATCATCTGCTTATGTCCATGTAGCAGAGCCCTGCTGTTTCAGAAATCAAAGGCACTGGCACTGCTCTTGATCCCTCAGTGTCTCTGAGGAGTGCTTCAGGTGGTGGGTTCAGTCTCCAGCCCAGGGTGTGGGTGTGCCACAGGCTCCCCCCAGAAAATGCTGCATGCTCTCCCTCCTGCTCCTCTCCCCCTTGCACCGAAGCCTCACCCACCCAACACAGCCTCAAGAGCTGCTTGTCAAAAAACCCCTTCACTCCCAGCACTCCCATGAGACCCCAAGACACATCCAGGAGCAGTGTGGATCACAGAATCATAGACTAGATTGTGGTGGAAGAAACCTTAAAGACCATCCAATTCCAACCCCCTCCCGTGGTCAGGGACACCTACATGACCAGATTGCTCAAAGCCCTGTTCAACCTGGCCTTGAACACTTTCAAGAATGGGACATCCACAGCCTGTCTGGGCAACTTGTGCCAGGGCCTCGCAACCCTCAAAGCCATGAATTTACCCCTAATATCTAATGTAAGCCTACCATCTTTCAGTTTGAAGCCATCACCCCTTGTCCTATCACTTCCAGGCAACAGCAGGAGGAAAGCTGGAGATGAGATGCACAAAGGGATGAGCCACCCTCCCCTCCTGCCATGGGGATGTGTGATGCCTTCACTCATCAGCAGAGGAAGGCTTTCCCTCTGCTGCCAAAGAGCGGGAGTTTTAGGGTAGGATAAGTGACATGAGCAAGCTGTGAAACCCAAGTGGCACTGACATACACTGCTTTCTACCAATTATGAGCACAATAATAGGTAAAGAAGCCATAGCAACAAAAACTTGACCTGTTCCACTCCACAGATACAGCTGAAGCCCATTCTAGCTTTAATGTAGTCTCTTAACACCTACTGCTATTAATGGCTCCTGCATAATAAGGGGGATTACAGATCTATTACAGATCCGTCACCTCCTAAAGAATATGCCATTAATCATGATCATTTATTTGCAAATTGGTTTATAATTTTGCAAATCTTTTGCAAATTACTTTAAATAGCAGAGTGGGGGGCAAGGGACTTTCAAAGCAGACTTCCATGCTGATGCCTTCCTTGGCTAATGACCCATTTTGAGCCAAATCACTGCTTGTGCACATCTACATATATATATAGGTATTTATTTATGGGAGCAAACTGGATATGTGACAACCACACATTGTCTGGATCACAACCAGATATGTGAGTGACAGCAGGTAGCAGAGAACACACAGGACAGTGTATCTGTCTCTGCACAGATACCTTTTTACAGGTTGCTTCTCACCGGGGCAGCTTTTACAGATGAAGAGCAACTGTGTATTTGTGTGTGTGCCTGCACACTGGTGACACCACTGCCTGGGACACAGTGAATATCCCTGTGTGCATTTCCTTGGCCTTTCACCCAGCTGGTGTGCATGAGATTTGGAGGCTGGGCACAAGGTTCACACCCTCCTTACCTCAGTTGTGCAAAACCTTGGTGTTACACCTCACTCCAGAGCCAGCAGCTGATTCACTCCAACCAACTAAAAACCCTTCCAGCTGCTTGGAGACTCCTCCAGGGCAGAGCACAGGACAAGAACAGATTGAACCCTTTCCACATCCCACAGCTCAGGCCAGGGTTGGGTGAGCACAGATAAACCCCCTACCCTCCCACCCTCACCCCCAGCTTCCATGAGGCTCTGCCCTTCTTTCCGGCTTTCCTTTAAACTGACCCCAAAATCCCCTTACCTACCAGAGCCTCCCCTCCCCTCTCCTCATCTCCAGCCTTTTGCATCCATCCCTGCTTCCTGCCCCTGCGGATTAAGTAGACTTTGCCTGGATTACAGCTGCCAATCAAGTTCAAGTGCATTTTTAATAGTTTAATTTGTGGCACAAGGTTTCAAATAAAATCATCAAGTGCAGTCGATTAAACTCATTAAGTCCTTACGGACTCGTCTGTGTACTGTGCTGTTATCAGATTCAGAGACATGAGAATTAATTAGGCCACTGTTATCCTTTGTCTGGATTACTGTGCCAGGCCCAGCAGCCAGGTGCTTTCCTGTGAAAGCATGAGGTCCATAATCTCCTTACGAGCACAACCGGGGAGACAGCAGCCTAAGAGATTTCTTCAGCATTCCTCAAAGATCAAACAACAAGAAACACACTGTTCTTTGATTTTTTTTCCCCTCCTCTCTTTTTCTTTCTCTTTTTTTTTCCCTCTACGTGCACAGCACAGCTCATGACTAAAGGCAGTTCAGTGGGGACAGGGCAGGTGAGTAGCAATGGGCTGCTGGTAGCAGGGCTCCACACACTGATCACTTCTTCCAGAGTACACCAGGGATGTCCTGCAAGGCTGCTTCTGCTTCAAAGGGATGCCCAACAACGCTTACTCACATCTGCTGGGGCTACTTCTCCACTGCCACATCCGCTGGGTCACTGCCCACATTTTGGGAGAGAGACTAAGGGTACCCAAAGGGACTAAGGGTACCCACTGCACCCCTACAGATCCAGCAGAGTAATGTGAAATCACAGCTGATGCACAGCACAACTCACCAGGGTACCCCAGATGCTGTTGTTTCTGCAATGAGCGTCATACCTCCAGCACATGCTTTACCTGCCTCTGGGAACCAATGCAGATGGTGACCTGCTTGGAGAGGCAGATGTGCAGGTGGGAAGGACAGCACAAGCCCCTGGCTGCCAGGTCTGTAGAGATCTGAAGGTGAGGATGTACTGAGATGAGAGCCCATATGCATGCTCCAGTCTGTACTGCGGAGTATGGTGGGCAGATGGGCCAAGGTGAAAATAAACAGGATAAATGTAAACTCCCTGTACCTGACTGTACTTCCACTTGCAGTATTCTGGCCCCTACCCATGGAGCAGGATCCCACAACACAAATACCAGCACAAAACAAGCTATATATTCTCTAAATAATTTGCCACCTACTCTGCTCAGTGGAGCAGAAATACATATTATATATTGTCCATCTCAACAGAGCTTTTAGCAAGCAACATCTCACATTTGTTACACCAACACAGGAAAACAGTGCCTGTACCATGCAAATGCCATTATAGGCAGCTGAACAACTGGAGCTCTGCAGCCCAGGGGAGGCTAATGGATTCTCTTCCCATGCCAGCAAGATCCAGCCACAGGCCTAAGTGAAGATGATACCAGAGAAGAATTTAAGTACCACAGGCAGATAAGCATCTCTGACTTTCTAATGCCATGAGAACCTTCACTGAGACCAGGGATCTGAAAATTTCTCCCCTCATAGTAAGGTTGCATCTCATTTATCAAAGTCAGCTATTACAGAGGAGGGCAGGAGGTGTGAGATCCACAGCCAGTGATGACAAGTAGGTGCCCATGTGTGAGAGCTGAGGGTTGCTGCCTCAGTCAGACCTTTGGTAGTGGAGTTAGCTGGTCCTTGACAAAGCAGTTATTTCCTAGAGCAACCTGTGTGCAGGAGGGCCTTAAAAAGGCATATTGCCAAAGAGGGGTTTATCCAAGAGGCTTTTCTGGTGGACCCAAATCCTTTCCAACAGGTCAGCTGCTGGCAAACATGCTGCAACAAATTTATGAGAACATAACCACGCTGTAAAGAGACAAACTTAAGGGACAAAGGAAAGTAATCCATATGTAGGCTGGCAAGGGTTTTGTGCTTGCTAAGAGTCCTGCTGAATTGCATTTGAGGGAAGCTGAACTATAGCAATTTCTAGACTAAATCACTTGGGCCTGCCAGTACTTTTACCAGTTTATTACAGAAATTTACTCACAAGGGTCAGTGACCCCTCAGTCAGTGACTCCCTCAGGTGACTTCCTGAGCCATGTTAAGCTACGAGCATTTGTTCTCATTCCCTCTGATATTCTCTTTCTCTGCTCCTCCTCTCCCACTTCCCATTTCATTCGCCTCCACTGAATCCCTTCTTTTTTTCTCTCTATTGTCAAATCCAGGGAGTAGGGTACAATGTGAAAAGACAGTGGTGGCAGAACAATGAGGGATGTAGATGTGAAGGAGCAACAGAGAGGCAAAAGGGCTGGAGATGTTTGCCGAGAAGCCTGAATGTGATGGAGGGGAAAGGGAGGTGTGAGGAGCTGCAGGAACGGCAGCAAGGCAGCTGCACTTTTGGGAAAGATGAGGATTTTCATACCTGCTCCCCTGTACAGGTAATATGAAGACAATGATGAGGAAGAAAGAAAAGATGCAGCCTCCAAGATGCAAAAGGTCCCCAGAACCATTTTAGCTACTAAGGTGCAGAGAGAACAATGGCAGCTGCAGAGCATAAGGAGAGGAAGAGGCATTAAGATTCGGCACAGAGGAGGAGGACTAAAGGGCAGAGCAGTGGTTATGGGCAAGAGGGAAAAAGTCTGATAGCATTGAAGGAGATAAAAAAGAGTGCTGTGTTTTAATGGAGAGGAGTGCATTCCCTCCAATAGTGGGCAGCCAAGAGTGTCAGGTGAATTCTGCTCCCCTCTCCTAAATGTGAGTGCAAACAATCATGCATTCCCTGAGCCCAGAACATCTGCACTTGGACAAGATGAATCCTACTGAAACCTTGTACCACCTTAACCAAAGTGGTGCAGGTTCAGAGCACTTTTCTGCAACTGGAAAAGTTCTCCAGGCCTGGCATAAATCCAACCCTCAGCATTTCCCCAGTAGAAGTGTAAGCAGAAATTCTTCAGGAAATACTTAATACACGTCCCTGGAATATAAATTGCTGAAAGTATAAAGGCAACCCAGTCTACAACAGGATCTCTTCTGCTGTCCCAGCCCAGCCAACCTCCTCCTGCTTCTGTGGTTCTCCACAGATTATAAATCACAAGTGAAAACATACAGAGCAAGCAGGCTTCCTTTTTCCTTCCCAACTCCAGGAGAGTCTCCGTGCGGTGTCTCCTTCTCACTCATTTGTTTTTTCTTTCTTCTCCCCTCATGCACGCTTAAGAAACTGATAAATGTCTCTTTAAGGACGTGTCTGCTGCCTTGCCGCGCACCCTTATAAATCAGATAAATATCTCAAGGATCCTTATCCTGGGAAAATTGAGATAATTGCACTAAATTGAAGAGCCTCTATTTTTTTTTCTTCCTCACCCCCTCCCATCCTTCTTCTCTTTTCAGCTGGAGTCTCTTGTAGTAACAGGTGTGCTGACTGCTAATTCCTGCCCAGGAATTACCCCCTCCATCTGAAGGGATGGCCCTCAATAGCTCCAGGCTACCTCCTGAAGTGAATTTTAACCAAGATACCACATCAGTCGGCAACATTTTCATAGCTCTATCTGGGTCTCTCCTGGAAGAGTTCACCCTTGCTGGTGCACCTCTGACACCCACCTGCTCAGGTGGTATCTCTGCAATATGAGTGGAGGGTTGTGTCTGTAAGGGGTGAAGCAAGTTTGGCTCCAACACTCCCCTTCTGCCATGGACTGGTGCTGTAGCTGGAAAAAGGGAAAACAGAAAAAAAAAAAATGGAAGGATGGATATGAACAGGATTCAGGTGAAAGAAGCTGGAGCATTAAGAAACAGCAGAAAAATTAGCACGGTAGTCAAGTCAAATTACAACAAGTCAAATCAAGTGAAGAAGGCCCTCAGTGATCTAAACCTGCTCCAAGCAGGTCCTGAGGTCTCTTTCAACCCACACCTCTTGGTCCCATGGCAGAACAGAGGAACACTATTGCTATGTGGGGGGAGGCAAAGACCCCAAAATCAGTCCCCATTTCTCAGTGTAATCATAATGTACTTCTTCCCCACCTACAGAAGTGAGAACACCTCCCACCAGCAGCACCAGTTATGTTGAGGTGTTATCCCTCCCTTCCACCAAAGGAAGGAGCCACCAGAAGAGCACGGACAGGGCGGCAGGTGAAGAGATCAAGGAACAAATTGTCACCCTGCTGGTTTTCTCCCAGGTGAAGAAAACTCTACAAACCAGAAGCCTACAACTGTGTTTTACTTTTGGTGCTCTACAGCCAAACACACAAGATAATTGGGACTGTCAGAGGGACTGAAGGTGACTGATGCTGCAATCCAAAGGGGATGATTACTTCTCCAAGAGATTTCCAAGGAACACCTGGGGTCACCAGGGGCGCCAGCAAAAAGGATTTTTAGGTGACTTTGCATCAGACAGGAAGATAAGCTCAGAAGGTTCTCAGTGAGCAGAGATGACTCTACACTCAGAAAACTCAGGAGGTGGCAGGCAGGGGATGGTGACACAATGGTGCTCAGTATGGCCCTCAAAACCACAGGCCTCTTCCAAGTACAAATTAGACCTTCCAGCCCAGCCAGCTTCTCTAAAGCCTGAACTGGCTGGAGGAAAGCAGAACAGACTGGCTCCAAGCCCCAGGAGATAATCACTGAGCTTAGGCAAGTGGCCCTGAGCCTGCAGGTGTGTTGAGAGAGGAGGACAACAGCTGTTTCTACTTCACCCAGGTCCTCCATGCCAGGACAACCTTCCTTCACTCCCAGCAGAGCCACAGCTCCCTGCAAATTCATCAGGGCCCATTCTGTATAAAATGCTCTCATGTACAATAAAAATAGCCCAAGAGCCCAGGCAGGGCTGAAACAAGTCGAGTGTGGTGGCTGAATAAAGTGGCTCAGAGCTGTGAGTCCAGCCAGAGCTCTGCCAGCACATCTCTAGAGGAAATAGTTTTCAACTGAAGGACAGTCCATTCAGATTTGATATAAAGATTAAGTTTTTTACAGTAAGGGTGGTAAAACACTGGCACAAGCTGCCTGGAGAGGTTGTAGATGCCCCATCCCTGGAAATATTCAAGGTCAGATTGGACAGGGCTCTGAGTAATCTGATCTAGTTGAAGATGTCCCTGCTCATTGCAGGGGGTTGGACTAGATGGCCTTTAAAGGTCCTGTCCAACCCAAACAATCTCCACCCATTCCAGGTTTGCGGTGGAAAGAAACAAATTTTGGGAAGGTGGGAAACAGCTCCTCTGAAGTCCTCTGATGAAGAGGAGATGGAAAGAAGGCTCATGATCAACTCCCTCTTTTCAGTTGCAGCCCAAATTTTCTCACCTTTCTCTGCCAAAATACCAGAAACAGCCACCACAGGGCACCATGTCCTGTACCCAGAACAGGTGCAGTAAACGGTGACTCCCTTGCTTGCTCTATGTCATCCACATAGACTCAATGTGAATTTAAAAGTAGCATCACTAATGCAGAAAAGGGGGATTGGTTCTCCATAGCTCCCCTCAACCCTTGCCCCGGCTCTGCAAGGAGGCTGAGTGCAGCTTTCAGCGCTTATGGGACAGGATGACCCCTACCCAGCCTTCAGAGTCTCTCCTGGCATCAGCAGGCTCCACACAACATCTCCGTTCCTCTCAGGAAGAATAGGCTTGACGGTGTTTTGACTCCTTTCTCAGAGACTCCCACATGGCACTTTACAATCCAACTTTGCTCTTAAATACACATCCTGGGCTGCATCCCAGAGATGTGTGTCAGGCACGAAGTGCTGTCAGTCAGCCCCAGTCACAACACATCAGGGCTTAGGAGAAGTCTGACTGATCAGGGCGAGGGGGGAGGAAGCACAGGAATGAGAAGAAAAGGCTGAACAGCAAAAAAAAAAAAAAAGAGGAGAAAGACAAATCAAGCAGGAAAATGGCAGGAACTATTCCATGCAGGAAAGGATGTTTTTCATCTGCAATATAGCAGCAGTGTCAGGCACCAAACAGGACAAAGATGCTCAGATACAGGTTCACAGAGAGGAGGGTGGAGGAAACTCCTGGGAGGGCTCCTGGGCTGAAGTCCGGTGTCTCTCATCCATGTGGCTTCAGGCAGCAGGGGCTGAAACGCGCTGCCACATCAGCAGCATGGCAATTAATGTAAAGTGGGCTGTGGCGACAAAGCTACCAGATAAAATGTGTGCCTGGCCAAATGCCACTCCAGAGCTGGCTCCGATGGCAGCACCCTCAGCCAAGAACGACCAAACAGTCACGGCACTGTGGCTGCCTCTCCTGTGCCACGGAGGAGTTCACGGAGCGCAGGGAATGTTCACTGCAGGAATGACGTGGGGTAGTTCTCATGCCGCCATCCCAACGTTTTCCTCCATAGGAAGGTACCTGCAATTCTAACAGTCAAGAAAGACAAAGCTGGACAAAATAGGAGCAACTGAGGAATCAGCTAAAGCTGTGCTCATTTGAAAGCAAAGGTGAATAAGTTTAAACAGAGATTCAGAGGAATGCCTATGAGAGGGCACTGCAGTGGAGAGGGAGGAGGTCCCTCCCCTTTCTGGGAGAGGAAGGACTTGGAGAGGAGACCTGGAACATTGCATAAAAGTTTGAGATTACTCAAGTATGTTCATTCTGTGAATTTCAGTATTTTCCACCATGCATGAAATGAGTAAATATTCATTGGGCTGAAGAGAAAGCGAGGAGAGCAATGAGGAGAGATGGCTCCATAGCATAATTTATGTAAGTATTCACCGGAGCTTGAACAGGAACCCACATCTCCCCTACTCCCAGGTGAGTGCCTGAGCTTCTAGGCTGAAAGTCCTGCTTCTTTTCACTTGCTCACTGCAACCCAAGGTTTAAAAAATATTTAATTACTCCTTCTAATGTTGAAAAGTCCAAATAGGAGGACTGAGCAGATTCTCCTGCCAGCTCAAAATCAGAATTACCTGACAATCAAGAGGGTCTTTCCAGGTGGGTTCAAGTCTCTTCCAAAGGGAGAAAAGATAGAAGCAGGGAGTGCTCTAGCCATGACACTATTTTGTGAGAGTGGCCAAAGTTTCTCACTCCATGCAGACCCTGATCTCTGAGCCATGCCCAGAAGATGCTTCATAGACTGGGCTTTGCCGGTAAGCCAGATGTGCTCAGAGTAACCTGGTGTTCCAACAGCACTGACTGGTTCAGCACACCAAAAACAGAGGTGAGTCTGGCAGAGAGAAGAAGCAGATCTTCAGGAGGATGGGAAACAGAAATATGGCAATGATATTGCAAGGCAGCTGAGCAGGGGCTCTGAGGATCCAAACTACACCTCTATAGCTGTTTTTATGTCTGGGATTTCTCCACAAATCCATGAAAGAGGACAACAGACTTGTGCTCACCTACATCACGAATACAAAGGAAGGAACCTCATGAGGAACCGGCTGCTCAGGCAAAGCATTCCCATGCAAACCCCAGTGCATCTCATCACTCTCTTGCCTACAAGGAGGCACGGTTACCTCTCTAGCTCATAAAGGGGGTGAGGGGCACAAGCCCTCACTCCCTCTTGCATAAGGACTGTCTGCACCTCTGGCTTCATGGGCTGAGTTTAGCCAGCTCACGTAGCATTGCGTTGGATTTTTCTTTCAGCTGCATGAGAGACAAAGGGAATGAAGTGGGTGGTGTACACTCTGGCTTCACGAGGCATTCGCTAATCTCTGAGGAGGAACCTTATTAGAGAAATTGAAAAGGTCATTAGGGGTAGGGATGGGAAGCTCTAGAAATTACACATCACCTAGAAAAATGACCAGAAGAAATGGGAGTCTCTGTGCAAGCTGGCTCATGGGGAAAAGTGAGTCCATCACTCTTGCTTCCTTATATTCCCCATATTCGAAGTCACTGATGTGGTGAACTGACCCTGGCTGGATGTCAGGTGCCCACCAAAGCTGCTCTACCACTCCCTTTCTCAGCTGGACAGGAGAGAGAAAATATAATGAAGACTCAAGGGTCAAGATAAGGACAGGGAGAGATCACTTACAGCTACTGTCTTGGGCAAAACAGATTCATCTTGGGGAAATTAATTTAATTTAATCCTTTAAACCTTGGGAGTCTGTGCTCAGTCATTTACTCTCACCCTGGAAGAGAGCTTGTGAGTCTGACCAGTAGGCCAGCACTCTTGCAAGTCACTTTTCTGATCCAACAAGGGAAGAAGAAATGGCTGTAGAACGGAGGATACAGAGAGCCTTGCCTTTCACTGGCTCATCTGAATCATAATTAGAAAGTGCTGCAAAACATCTCTGCAAACCCAAGAGGAAACCAGCCTGCCCTTCACCCTGTACGGAGATCAGTCCAACAGCACGTGCTCGCGAGCCCCGGCCCAGCTCCGGCTGGGTTAATGTGACAATCCATTTCTGACAGCGTGTCAATACAAAGCAATTTAGGAGTGCATGAAGAATCGACCCGAGGTAACAGGCAATTTCTCCGCTCTGCTGCTTAGACGGAAGTGGGGACCAATGAGGCCACAGTCTCGGAGCACACTGAGCTCGGCAGGGCCCGCTCTGCCGGCACGTGCTGGCATCTTAGCAGCACTCACCAGAGAGAAGGGTGGAACAAGGCAGGAGCAAGACACCTGCTGTGAGACACAGTCTCGGGATGGCGACAAAGAAGAGTTGAGGGTGGCAGCCCATATAGGTTTTGTTAATTGGGAGGTATTTGAATATGTGAAGTAACAAACTGGCTGAAACAGAGTAGATAGACTTAAACATACAGATGATTATAAGGCAGCACCTCAGCCTCGGGCTCATGCCACGTTCCCTGTGGGCAGGGAACCACTGCTGAACCTCGCCAAGCTGGAGAGGGGCAAGCAGGTGGTGCAGGCAACCCAAAAAACTGATTCCAAAAAGTCATCTCTTCTTTTAAGCCAAACTTAGAGCATGCCTGCATGGGACCCGAAGCACTAACACCATGCTGCTGCCCTTCTTCCGTGTACTCAAGGAGCACATTTCACACTGGTGCATCTCTCCATGCAGGGGATAAGAGAGGCCATGGGAATTAGCAGGGAGGGGCAGAGAGTGCTGTGGGACAGGAATTGGAAGGCACTGGCATCACTAAAGGCTGAGCTGCCCTCCTTCCCTCTCTGTCACAGCACAGATTGCAGGGAGGGCCCTCATTTGCCTCTTGCCCACATGGTAGCCACCAGCAGCCATCTCACAGCACTGCCTCCACGCCGTGAAAGTACATTGGCACAAACAGCAGGGCTGGCATGGAAAAGTGGAGGGCGAGCCCAATCCAAGCAAATCTGTTTGCAAACGCAGAGCGCAGCAGCAGCGTGCTGGCAGTGCTCATCCAGCATGATGGGCTGAGGGACACTCCCACCACACTAAAAGCATCTCAGTCTGTCATTATTAAAGCAGAAAACACAACAGATGCAGCCTGTGCCACCGAGTCCAGGCTTTTGCTCCCTCGCAACTCAGGATGTTGCACTCTGAAGAGCTGATTCTGATCACTCACTCACCTAGAGAGGCCAGAAGTGCCGCCTCCTCTGAAAGAGTCGGGAGAAACTACCCTTGCTGCCTATTTTTTAGATGGAACAACTTTAAACCAGGCTGAGCTTCCCACCCATGCCACGCACAGCAGCTGTGGAGGGTGCCAAGCATGGAAACGCAGAAGTCAAAAAAGGAGGAATGGATAGAGAGAGGAAATATAACATTGTTGTAACTCTGCCAGAATAACATGCTGGTTTAAACCTATCCTTGGACATATTTTTATCTGGGACATCATGGGATACAGCCAGGGAGGCAGGGTTTGAGGTTGGATCCTTTTTGTGCGGTTGCATTAAGAGTAAGATTCCCACTTTATTTTGATTTAATAAGCTAGTTAAAGCATGTTAACAAAATTAAAAGCATTATTAAAGGCAGATGTACTGGTGTACAAATAGCTAAGCATCAGTTTTGACTTTAGATGATCCACAGCTTCAGCGTATGCTTCTAATAACCAGCTGTCACTTACCAGAGATGTGGTAAGTCTCTTTTTAAATCTTAAATGGGCATATGGATGTTACATTTAAAGTAGTATTTTCCCCTCCTCACTTCTATCTTTTCCCACAGGCAACTGAGCCAACTCACAAATTTCCTGCATCATTTTTTCTCTTTGCTAATGGGATGCATGTTGAGATCAGAAGGACCAAATGATGACCTGTCTTTATGTTTTCTACATCCCTTTGGAAAAATCCATATGACTCTCTGTGTGTCAAAAGAGTCATAACATTCCCAGATGCCTCAGTACTAATTGCACTTTTTCTGCTTGAAGCCACCAAAGTCCCCTGAGAAGCCATTCAAGCACAAGCCCATTTTGTCCAGCGCTGCCATGTTCCTGAACAGCTTGCAGTAACAGGCTGGTGAGCACAGCTCTTGGAGGAGCCACCACCACCAGCCCAGCACGAACACCTCCTTCAACACAAACTGCATGTTCAGGGGGTCCAGAAACTGGGGCACTGTCGGGCTTGTGAGAAGCAAAATCTGTTTCTAGGATGGGAGTAGGGGAGAAGGGTTAAGAGAGAAAATCAATCGCATTTGCAAGGTTCCAGTAGGACTACAGTAGAAGTGCCATCAAATTGAAACAGTGCTTGAAATCAGGAAAACACTTCCACCATCCACCATTTTTCACATCTTTTTCTTTTTAACTGAGGTAAATGCACTCAAGAGTGCAGGAGTCAGTACCTTCCAGCATTGTGGTCTCTACAGGATGCCATCTGGGACCTGCCTCAGCCCAGGTGCCAGCCACATGCACCAGGAGGAGATGATGCCAGCAAACCCCACCATGCTGGAAAGCTTTGCCTTGGTCCTTTTTCCATGAGAAGGAGCTGACACCCACCTTTGACTCTGTTTTTCCCTACATCAGCAGAGGAAGACAAGGCTTTGGACACACCAAGAAAGAGCATCTATGAATATGTTGCTGTAACAGAAACAGACCTTCCTTGCCCCCCACAGAGGTGAACAGCTGGACTGCCTTCCCCAGGCAATGGCCACTGCTGCCCCGGCAAGCAGAGGAGAGCATCACAGCACTTGCTCTCCTCTAGACACTGCTATCAGCCATAAACACAGGATATTTGTGGTCTAAACCTTTCAATCCTTATGTCTGAAGGTCCTGTACATTGTGCTATCAATCATTTAGAGGAATATTAAACTGCTGGAGAGCTGACGATATCATTTGCTATGTTCATTCCCTTGAGGATCAAGTGTCTCAGTGAGAGCAGGAGCAGAGTCCAAACATGGAGCCTCCCTTATCCCTGATCTCATTACAGGCCCTGCTGCTTCCACAAACCCCTTTTCCCTTCAGGTCTCTCTTCCCACAGCATTGACCACAGCTCATAAATTAATAAGTGCATGCATTTTTCAAAATCAGGTTTGTGGCGAGCAGATGTTGAAGATGAAGTGGAGGGGAGAAGGGGGAAGAAAACAAAAACCAACACATACAAAAATTCAAACACTGTGAAATGTTTAACAACATGTAAGTCCTTCAAAGCCACAAAACCCTTGGTCCCTGTCCCTGGCTGGATTCACTAATAGGTTTGCTGCCAGTCCCAGTGTGGAAGGCAGGGGTGCATGAGGACCCTGAACCCTCTGTTTTGCCTCCAATTATATGCCAAGTTAAAACTCAGGGAAAAACAAAAACAACCAACCTAATCCACAGTCATTCTTTAATCCTGTGCATCTTATTAAAAGCAAGAGGACAAGATAATCCACCCAGACTGGCAAGTTGGAGGCTGCTCATTTCCTCTCCAGAGGAAATCAGCTCATGTTTTCTCCTGAGGATCCCAAGAGGCCCGAGTCCGAAGACACTGACAATATGCTACAGAAAAGAAAAAAAAAAAATTAGAAAGGAAGGTAATTATGGAAAAGGTTCAGAGGAAAACATATTTCTGCAGTGCTGCTGAGGCCAAGCAGGAGCTGTCCATGCAGCAGGAGCTGCTGGGTCCCCACTCCTGGTCATCAGAGGATCACACTGGAGAGGCAGAGCTGGGACAGGAGTTAGAGGGATGGGCAACTCCAGGGATTGGGCACCAACAGCCTGAGCTACAAAAAGGCTGAAGGAGACAAAAGACACTGTCTCTCTATCTGTGCAGCCAAAGAGCTCTAGGCTGGCCAGGTCACACAGCTGGAAAGAGCTGGGAAGGGGGGACCTTGATGCAGGCACTCACTCTGCACTTACATTCTTATCCCTTGCTCTGTCAGGTCCCCTTAGGCAAAGGATGGAGGCGGCTCAGAGGAGCAAACACACCCAGTAGGACACAACAGCTCTGCATGCCATGGCCCCAGGTGCTGGAGAGGTGTCAAAAGCCAGGAGGAGCAACAAACCTGACAGAGCAAAGGTACCAATGTCACTGTTTCCCTCAGGAAAGGTGGGAAAGAGGAGCTGTAAAGTCAGCAATGCCTTCACGAATGTGATGGATGAAGACATATGACAGGATGGAAGATCATTTTGGGCCACCACCGCTTGGACAAAAGAAATAGAAGTAGCTCCGTTAGGAGAGTGCTGAAAGTTTGGATGGACACTGAGATTTCTGTTAATGTTAATAATAAAAAGAGAGAAACGATGAAAAATGTCCCTTCTAGGAGACTAACTACCTAAATAAAACCTAAAAACTGCAACAGTGAAAGCTCACACATCCTAGATGGAACAGTTAAAGACTTGAACATCAACTGTAGATGCATCATCAAGACATGATTGTGACTTAGACTCGATATTGGTGAATGATAAAAACACAGTGGAAGAGATGTAACTGGAAAATAACCTTGGACAGAGTGGTTTATTTAAAACTCTTGCCTCATTTTGACTTACTCTAAACAGAACAGACAGATAAACAACAGCAGAGTGCTGCCTAAAGGTTCCTGGTTTCAAAAGGGCAAACCCAGCCTTGCCTATAAAAGGCAGGTTCAAATGTCTTTGAACCAAAGGCAAAGCTCCCTGGGGACTTCACCCCAAACACAGAAAAATAGTGAAGGAGTAGGTCCTGGGTGGCTCCTAACTTGCTAGAATGAGTAGAGCAATGCAGACAAAAGGAATAAGAAGAGAGCACAGAAAGGGAAATGATTAACCAGCAAAGAGCAAAGATTTTAGGGGCTGAAAATAGAAGGGATGGAGTGGGAAATGCCAAATGTCAAATGAGTTAGACCTGAGGAAGGATATTAAATAGTGAGAGGTTCTCTGGTCATACAAACACAAAAGTAATAAAGATAGAAGAAGCAGTGCTGTGATTCAGTCTGTGGGAAGAGAGTTCACAGGAAATCTAGGTGAGGTCCCAAGACTAAACAAATTCTTCTCAGCAGCTCTGGACAGTGACAATAATTACAAGCATATGAACTTAGCTGAGTGGCTGATATGGAAAATGTACTTACCACAGCTGAGAGAGAAGGGAAGATCCAAGACCTTTCTGTGATCAAATCACTAGGCCAGGTATCTCACAACCCAGATTCCTGGAGGAACTATTCCATGAAACAGACAGATTGAGAGCAAGGGCTTCAATAAATCCACCAGTAAGGAGGTGAGGAACATAAAATGCAGCACCTGTAAGTAAGAAGGATGAAAAAGCAATCTGAGCAGCTGTCACCCACGGCCCTCTGCAAGGGAGGAAGCAAAGACTGGGCAGGGCTGTGAAACGTGGGGGATGCAGGACTACCCCATTTGGGATTGTTTTTATTTTTATCTCACCTTTTTGTGCTACTAACTGATCTTCTAGGTAAAGGAAAATACACATTTTAGTGAATCAATTAATGAAGGGCCATGATTTGCTGTGAGAAAGAGGAAGAGCTTATCCCAGGCACTACAGTGGCAGAGTAGGATTTGATGGAGGGATAGCTGTGGACAAGGAGGGAAGGGTACAGCTTGCAGGGAGTTTAGCAGTGGAGTTCCCTGCAGAGTGGTCTCAGGATTTGTCCTGGTCAACAATTTCCCTAATGAGTCTTTCTTAATTAAACTAGCCTATGAGAAGCAGGAGAAACCAGGGAAGACAACTGGAAGCACAGCCTGAACACGGCTCAATCCCTGAAGGAAACCATATAGTTTTCAAGAATTTCTGCCGCAAATGGGGAATTCATAAGTTGAAAATGATTGAAGAGGAAAGGACTTTGATTGTAGGAGTCAATTACAGGCTGATTAGTAAGATAAAGGCACAAAGCAGGTAAATTTGATCCTAAGGTGTATGCAGGGGAGGATTTCCAGCAGAGGAGGGCATCTCCCAATTCACAAAGTAAACTGGTCAGCCACTCTCAAGAGCAACAATAGATGCAAAGAAAGGCTGTCAGGATAACCAGTGGATGGGAAATGGCCCAAGCAGAGCAGGTACATGAATTTTTTTATTTATTATCACGATGAAGGAGATGTGATTTCTGTCTCCTTTCCAACTATAGTCAGTAAACATGGGAAAAAGCAATGGTGGTAGAAGGATGACATGAGTACTAAAAATATATAAGCTAGAAACATGTCTAAGCTCAAAATTATGCCTCACCAGAGTAGGGAGGCAGCTGGGGCAAACAATGAAAAAACAAAGAAGGAAGTCTTTTTAAGATGGGTCCTGCTAGGAGTATGAAAGGGATTTTATGAGGTGGTTCCCAGCTGGGAATTTGGCCAAGGTACTGGGGTTAACACACTCACTACTCTGAAAAGTACCAAGGGATTTTCAGCAGCCAGAAATTACCAAGACCTTGGTTTTAAATCTCCACTGCTGAAATGCAACTATTTACTCAGCGCAGTTCCACTTGAGCAACTATGTGAAATGCTGCTCTGAGACTCCCTAAAGTCTCCCGGGGAGCAGGCAAAAAAATACATATATTCTGTCTGGAGCTGATTCTCTTTCCACACATCTGTCCCTCTCGTCCTGCCTCACCACTTACAGGATTTGCATCAGAGTAGGCCAGCTCTCAGAGCCAGGCAGCTCCCAGCCCCTCTCCCTGAGCCTGTCACACCGTGGAGACATCGCCTTTGGACATTTAAGCACAAGGAGCAGGGTCCTGGGCAGCCAGGGGGGACATTGGCCACACAACAAACACCTCTGTACCCCTCCTGGCAAGCAGAGAATGAGTTCAGGCATCGCAGGCTATTGTACAGTTTAGACATGTCCAAGCAATTCCAGCTAGGAGCAGATGCTTTCAGAGCCACTCAAGACTTCCTTAATAACACAGGCTTACCTGGACTGAAAGAAAACTGAGCCATCTCCATCCTAAGCCAAATGAGAAGGTACCAGCAGCCTCCATGGTACCCAGGTAGCAAAGAGCTCATTTTAACAGGCATCATGTACATGGGAACAGACACTGTTTAGGACACCCATTGTCCCAATGCCTGGGTATATTTTTTTATGCTCAATGCAATGTGTTTTCTTGCAACAACCACCAGACTCTGCAAAAAAGAGACTGCTCAGCCAGGGCTCCCCATTTCTGGGGGGGAATTATTTTGGGTTTTTAAAGCCTTGTCCCTTCTTTTACTCCGTATTATTTGTGCTGAATGATAGAGGGGAAAGACCCCGCACCAAAGCCTGGACACGAACCAGGGAGCACTAAAATCCTGCCCTACCAGCAGTGACCAGCATCCACAGCACAGTGTGCAAATGCCAAAGCACCACAAAAGAGCAAACCTGAGCAGAATAAATCCTCCTCCAGCTGCTTGTTGTTCATCCCTTGCTGCTCAGTTTGGCAGCAGGGCTGAACCAAGAGGGAAGCCCAGATGCTGGGAATGGGGCAGCAGGCAGAAGGGTGCTCTGCAGTGGGCTCTTCTTCCCACAGGTGTTTACATGCCACTGGGCAGAGAGGTGGATGGAAGCAGATGGAGTGGTTGACACATAGAGGTTTAGCAGTGAAACCTCCCAGTCCTGTGAGCCCATAACTTGCCACAAGAGTAGCAGGTCAGTCCCCAGCACGGTGACTTCAAAGGTTGCCAACAAGATGAGGTGCAGCTGACACTTACCTGTCCTGCTCCTTGTCCCAAGGAAGAACCTTTCACTTTCCTCAACTTCGGGAGGCTCTCAGGAGCTGAAATCACAACAGAAAAGGGCCAAACAAACTGCATGGGGTGCTGGGAGAGATGTGCCCAGTGCTGATCTGTCCCACCCCATAGCCAGCCCTGCCTTTGCACTTCACACCCTCTGGTGAAACCGGGGGGCCTGGCACCCCTCACCACCCCGGCCCCCTCGGAGAGGGGCCAGCAGGGGCCCAGGCTGCCCAGTCCCCAGTGGTCCCTCTCTCACCCTCCTTGCTGCCCCAAGCACAGGCACCCCCTCCTCTCCTCCCCCTCCCCTGCCCTTCCCTGCTTGTTGCACGAAGGGCGCGTTTGACCTCAATCTGTCTGCCCGGATTAGAGTCCGGAGCCGTTCCCCTCTGCCGAGCACAGAGCCCCAGCAGGGCTGCGAGGCCTCATCTGCCACGGCGGGTTCTTCCAGAGGGCTGCCACTGTCACAGGGCATGGAGACACAGAGGTGACAAGGGGCAGTGCTGGCTGCACCCTGCCACAGCCGTCGCTCCCGGCTGCTGTGGGGGACAGGCACGGTCCCACCGAGCTCAGCTCGCCCTGAGAGGTGGGGGCCAAGCAGAAAGGGTGAAGTGGTGAAGGAGAAGTGGGAACATTATTATAAAGGAGTGGAGATGGTTGCATAGGGTGAGCTTCAGCTGCAGGGATATGGATCCTTTGGGTTTGCACCAGCATTTCTTCGGACCACTCCAGAGACACTCACAAATAAAAGTAAATAAAGGTAAGTATAGAAAATACAGCAGGGCACAGTTTTTGGCCCAAGGCAAGTGACACAGCATGGCTCAAAACAGCTGCACCCTACAACCTGTTCCCAAAATCAGAGTGACCTCACTCAGACTGCTCTCTGGGAGGCATTGCTGCCCACAACATCCCAAAAAAGTGCCTGGTCAGGAGACAAGTTCCCACAGGAAGCCCCTTTAACTTCACTGCATCCTGTCCCATGCCACAAGAACCTTCTGCTCTGGCTGAAGTCCAGCACCACACCAAAGATGCATCCAAAGGAAGGACCAGAGGGAGGAAGGAAGGTGCCTTTCATCATCAAGTGGACAAAAAGGACAGAGACATTTGCTCAAGAAGCTGAGCTGCCAGTCTGGGAGGAAGCAGGAGGGTGACAGCTGCTGAGACAGTCCTCACGTGCACGCAGCCCAGCAAACTGGTCAGGAGGGGACAGCAGCAAGCACTGGAGGCTTCCACTGTGTTGGTTGAGGATGACAGGCCAAGTCTGACAGCTCTAAGTGCTTCCACCATCTATTGTGTTGCATTCCTTGAAAGACAGCAGGGCCAGCACAATGCCCAGAGCCCTGATGAGTGGGCATCCAGAGAGCCTGGCACAGCCAAGAGCTGTCCCCAGCTGCACACACCTCTCCACGTCAAGCCTCTCTCCTCTCTTTCTCTTAGAAACACCACCAGAGGTATTTCCCTCCGTTCAGAGGACAGGTCTGCTGGCAGCACCCAACCCATCACAGCCATTTCTGGCTGCATCAAAGCCAGTCCTTCGGGAGGGACCATCATGTCCAGCACCAGGGTGGTCAATGCCCTGGGGACACAAAGTTTCACCTCAGGGTGAAGGTTGCAGCCCATTGTACTGCACCAGAGTCCTGCACCAGAGCAGCTGGTTAACACAGTGCTGGGACTGAACAGCAGCCTTGGACCCCTGGCCAAGCCCAGAACTAATGGCTGTGGAGTTCATTCCACTTACTCTGCAGAGCAGGGGTAGCTGAGAAATGTAGATATAGCTTGTGAAATGTCACAAACCTCAGGTGCATCAGTCAGTCAGACATTTCCAGCCCAGTTCTCCCGAGTGAGAAGGAGAGGTATCAGTGCTGGGGGAGAAGTTCTGCTAAGTCTCTGTTGTTTTGCCCACACCCAGAACTTCCAAGACTTTGTCCCATCCAGTGATGAGGACATATCACAAACTCCTAGCTGTGGCTAGGATGCACATTTCTGGCAAAGGACGCCTTTCAGCATTTCCCCTTCGTTTTATCTCTCTCTGTCCATCACCCACTTTGGAGTCACTGCCCATCACATTGCTGATAGTGCCTAGGTGGAAATCCAAGGGAAACCCCAGCTGGAGGCATAATGGGTCCAAAAGGGTTAGCACAGCCTGCACTCCACCCATTCTCTGCTCACCTCCAAGGGGAGAAGCCACCAAATGTTCTAGAGTTACAGCTCTGCAGGCAGAAAGCCCAGCGTGTGCCACCCCGGGACTGCACAGCTCTGCTGCTGCCTGGCCTGTCTGCTCTGTCCCCACAGCCACTGAAGCTCAGCCAGCAGCTGGGGTGCGTGGTGACACGACAGTGACATGACAGAGGCCTGGCTGCAGCTTTGTGCTGGAGGCCAGCCTGGCTGCCGTGTCCTGAGGCATCAGCAGCGAGGAGACTGGCACATCCCTCCAGCTGCCCCCATGGCTGGCCTGGCTGTGCTTTCCTTCCTCTGCTCCCTTGACCCTGCCTAGCCCACAACCCACAACCCAAATGCTTCCCCTTACTTCAGCCCAGTGACACAGAAAAACAGCTGTCAGGATGGGGGGAAGGAGTCAGATGCCAGTGTGGAGAAATCCTCCGAGTCAGACACACAAACAAACCCAAATCACCGCTTCTCGTGGATGTCACAATAAGTAGCACAAACCGTAGCTGCAGGAAAAAAATCCAATAGACACCAATTAAATGCATGACTTGACTGCCTCTGCCATGGCAGCCAGTGGTGGCTTGCTGGTGGCAGCAAAGTATCACTGGTCACTGCTGACACTGCTGAGCTGCTGCCTCTCCCAAGGGATGCCAAGGACGGTCAGTCTCACCGGTGTGACACATCCCTGTGTACCAGCTGGTTTATTGCCAACTGCACCATAAAGTCACTCATGTCCTGCCTTAAAAACAGGGGACTCTCACTCTGCCATGACCCCAAACCTCCCTGGAGTATTAACAGTGGATGAACCCAATGGAAAAAATAATCTCTTTTAGATTGTGCAAAATCTGGGGTAGCACAGACCTGGATATGTCTGCTGTTGCTAAGAAGGATGCTACAGCCACGGCCAGCCCAGCAAAGGTCCTGCCACACCTCTTGACAGAGAAGGGGATCACCCCATGACAGAAACATCCAGAGCAGCTGTTGGGTGGCAATGTGGGACAGCCAAGAGAAAACCCACAGCCCATCCGTGAGTCACAGTTTTTCCCTGCCTACCCACACTGATGCTGCCATCTGCTTTAGACATCCCAAAGACAACTCTGGTGTGATAGCCACAACAGCACGATGCTGTGCCAGGCAGCCTGGCCACAGCATTCCCAGCAGCAGGCACTTCCAAAACCAGCCCCCCTGGTGCTGGCAATCAGGCGTTGGGTATCGTATTGCAGCTACCGTGGGCATCTGCGTCACTCTGCAGCAGGGGCTCTTCCTGGGGCCCCAGTATCCCCCATGGCACCGGTGCTGGCTCCCCTGCAACCTCTGCTTGCCCTCTACACTGCACCCCTGGACAGGTGCGTTCAGTAAATCACAGCCATGTCTGCAAGAAACACACGTCCCTCCTTTATTTAATCTGCAGCCACTAGAGGGTAATCCAGTCCTCCAAGTTAGATCAGCTCTTGCTTTGATACACTGGGCAGAGGTAAGCACCTGAACCCCAGCAACTAATTACCAGGTGCCTTTCAACAGCTCCTGCCTCAGTTAGCATCCGTGCCTCCATGGCTAGTCAGAGAGACCTTCTGGCTACCCCTGAGCCACACAGTCTGGAGAAGGCACCCTGAGCCAATGCCACACGCTCGGGGGCAGTTCAGACTCTGTTTCTTCCAGCTGGCTGCTGCCCCTCCTCCAAGCTGATTAAGAGTACAAGATAATAACACAAATAAAGAAATAACATTTTAAAAACCCACCACAACCCTGAAATCTTCATTAATTATGAATTTTGCATGGCAACTGTTACTAAGAGAGTCTCCTCTGAAACTGATGTTCAAAGAACTTTATATCAAATCTTCAAACAGTTGAGAAGGTTCAAGCTACAAAGTCGAAACATCTGTTGCTTTCCATGCATTTTTCAATGGGGAGATCAGAGAGGAGGAAAAAAGTGTACAAAATAATCCTGGTTCTGCTTTATTATTTAAATACAATGACAGTCTATGATACACACTCTGTGCAGAGAGACAGAAAGAAAAAATGAAGGCAGAGTGTTATACAGTTCTACCTACTGGAGCCAAAAATATAATATGCTTCAATTTGTTTTAAATTTAGCCCTCCTGGGAAATGCTGCATTAACAGCCCTTGGGGATGAAGTCTAAAACAGGAAAAGAAGGGCAACTTCTCCAGCCGAAGGAATGAACTGTCAGTCCCATCCCTCTTCCCAGTGCCATGCAAAGCCTGGCTGAAGTGAGAAAGTTTGGAGTCAAGACTATGGGGTGCACCTCCCAGTGACATATATGCCGCCTCCCTTCATCACAGCCAGCAGGGAACAAGCAGAAAGGGTTGTCCTCTGTGCCTGTGGGAAGCACCAAGCAGGCAGGACCATCTCCTAAATCTGCCTTCAAAATATACTCTCTACACTCAGCTTTTTGCCCTAAGGGCAGGCAGGAATCTAGAAACTGGTGCCTCTTCACACCTGATCAGTTCCATCTAGTGAGGCCTTCACGAGACCCAGCTGTGGCATTTTTCAAACTTTTCAGTTGAGAAAAAATAGCATCATTTTAGCCCAAACCAAACCTTTCAAGCAATAAAACAATAACCAATTTTCCCAATTTTTTTCCAAGGCTTTGCAAAATATTTGGTGTCACACAGGATCGATGTTGCTTTCAGCATAACACTGACATTTTTTTGTTGAACAGTGAGAGGAAATTTCTAACAACATTTGGATGGAAGACCTCAATCCAACACACAGCACAGCAACCTCTCACCACAGTACCCTCAGGAACATGACCCAGAGGTTTGCAGGGTCCCTGCCCTTGTGGTGTTTCCACAGCTTTCCCTGGAGCCCTGAGCACTGCTGCATCATAGGACTGATCCCTGAGGAGAGAGCCTTTCTTTAAATGGGAAAACTGACATCAGATTTCAAACCTTGTGCTTATGGGGAATGCTGCTCCTCTGAGAGTTAATGCTGGAAGAAACCTGGTCTGTCACAGGTGGGTTCATCTAAAGCCAGGAACCAAGATCAATTAACAAACTTCAGATGAAGATCTGGACATCAAGGACATCTGTAACATGAGGCTTGGGAACGGCTTCTTGGCTCACTGTACCAAGTTCCTGCTGTCACAGGCACCATGACGTATTATCCCTTAATAAACATAAAGCTCAAAGCTTTGGTTCAAATCCCCCAAAAATGAAGGTGGAAAGGGGCATGAGAGAGAAACTGAATGGCTCCCAAAAGCCTTGTGAACCAGAGATTCATGTCCAAACCCTCCTCATGCCTCAGACCCACCAAAACTTTCCTCAACACAGTCTTCTCCTACTACCATGGCAAAGGTGAGGGTTTCCCACAAGCATCCTTTCCAATAGAAAGGTGTCAAACCCCTTCGAAGAGGCTTTTTCTGCCCTCAGAACCTTCTTTCAGCCTCTGATCATTTGGAGGCAGCTGAGAAATTCAGCTGCTGCTGGCTCAGAGCAGACAGGGATGAATTATCAAATGCTGCTCCTGAAGGCATGTAAAACGACCTAGTGGCAGCCACGCTGAGCTCCTGGCCATCCTCTTGCTTTCTGTGTAATATGTCATTTCAATTTGGGCCTCAACAGTTCAACAGCCCTTAAGGCTTGGTTGGGTCAGAAAGATCAGAACAAGAGGAGGAACATGGAATTAACATTTTCAGAGCGCTCTGTCCCAGCAGCTTTCCCAGCTCCCATCTCATCCAGACCCACCTGGGCCCCCAGGCAGCTCCTGCCCTGTGAATCCCATGAGGTTTTGCTGAGTCCTTCCCGTGCAGCCAGCCAGCAGCAGTCAGAAGTGAAGGCTGAAGCCAGTGCAGAAATTCCCTCCTCCCCAGGCAGTGCATTTCAATTACCACAGCACGGGCTTCCAAGTGGATTTATCAGACTGGGTCTATAAAGCAAATTGAATAATCTTGTGCTTCAGACCTATAAAATTTAAGTATTATACTTGAAAGTACTTTGACAAAGTAATAAAGATGGAGAGTGAAGGAAAGGAGTGAGGAGATCAACCAGCTCTTTGTTCATGTGTTGTAACCAAACCTCTGGCTCCAAGGTACCCCTCCACCATGGAGCCTTCAGGGCACATCCAGCTGTGAGATTGCACGATCTGGATGGAAAGCTGATAAATTCTAAGGTATAAAGGTGCTTGACCACCCATTTTGTCCAAGACCCTTTCCCTCACTGCTGAAACTTCAGACATCTCCAAAAACTGAAGAGTGCAGGGGGAAGTTTGAGATAACCGAGACCTTGGAGTTAGACATCCTTCCAAAAACAGCATCTGTGAGCAATCTGGTCTTCACCTCTCTGCTGAGCAGGACCAGTAGAAAGAGGATTGCAACAAGGAATATTTAGGCTGCTCAGCAGGAAAAACATCCTGAGTGGAGGAAGCCCTGTTGCATGCTGTTGAAGAGTGCAAACCTACAGTTGCCCCTGAGAAAGGAGTTAGGGGAATATCACACCACAGTTTGGGACTGGGAGAACACTGATGCATTGGGTGGGTCCAAACATGAGGTCTTTCACTATACTAAATCACGTGAAAATTGGGATGCCAGGCAACATGAAACACAGCATCAGCCCTGGCTCTTTGGGAGTTCTGCTCCACCCAGTTCTTCACACCAAAAGTCCTTCTTTTTAACTCCATCCCTGACTGTAACACTAATCCTCAACCAGGGCAGACTCTTCCCATACAGCCTGATATTAAAAATGAACACAGGTTCCTCCCCATAATGGTGTCCTGTCCTTCTCCCTACATGAGTGAGACCCTTCATTCAAAGGGACCTCACAAATCTTGGCCGCTGTAACAACATAGTACTGGGATTTGTTGCAAACATCTCCTCCCT
Source organism: Corvus hawaiiensis (assembly GCF_020740725.1). Classification (NCBI taxonomy): domain Eukaryota; kingdom Metazoa; phylum Chordata; class Aves; order Passeriformes; family Corvidae; genus Corvus; species Corvus hawaiiensis. The sequence goes on from NC_063223.1 coordinate 13,790,644, forward strand.
CTAGCAGAAAAACACACCCTTACCCTGACAGTACTATTTTCATTGTTTGGTAGGAACAATGGTAGGAACAGTGCTCCAAGTTTTGCTTTCCCAGTTCAGTCCCTGCCCTCCATCAATCCCTTGCAAACCATGCTAGCTCTGGAAACAAACCACCTGCAGTGATCGCCCAGACAGGATCTGTAACCCCAAATGAGCAGCAAACTACAGAAATGGCTGAACTCCGTGGCTCTGCCTCCATCCTATCTCACCAACACTTACATGATCCAGGAGCATTAATCCAAGAAATGTAGCCATAAATCCTTCTCTTTGTCTCCTCCCTAACACAAACACATGGGAGCCTACCTCTCTGCATCATGTATTTCTAGCTGGTAAGTCTGGAGTAGCGTGCTCGGATACCCAAACTGATAACACGCTGAGTCAGCCCATGGCATGTGCAGTCCTTCCACTCCAGCAAGCCCCATTTTGGCCTGAAGCCCCATCCCTTGACAGGACACCAGATGAGGGGCACCTTTCCACCCAGGTGGGACACGTACCCAACCTTCAACTTCGCAGCATGGGGTGTTCCCCCTGCTAAATCAGCACCCAGATCTGGGAAATGTGATGGAGCAGGGTGGTAAAATCATACAACCAGCCCTTCAGAAAATTAAAAATAATTATCCAGCCTATTAATTTACCCCTGTGATTTCCCATCCCAGTTAAACCCCTCTGGCCATTGTCTGGAGCTCAAGCAGACATCAGACCCCTCTTCCTTGCTTATTATTTACTCTCCACTCGCTGCTTTTCTTCTGCCCCAGTGACCCCACTGTTCGCACATCCCTGCTCTGCCTTTAACCCCGTTTTGGTTTAGGGTCTGATTAACTCTTGATGCTGAAGATTTTCACCATCAAAAGGCTTTGTTTCCATGGTAACTCCTGGGGGGGATTATTCAAACCAACGGGTCCAGCTAGCACAGGGTTAGCAGGATGGAGGAACCCCCAGGGATGCTCAAGTCCCGCTCCACAGTGGTGCCCGTGCCTCCTCCCACCACCAATTACTGCAGATGAGAGCTGAAATCCCGCTGCCCTCTCTAACTCCCTCTGTGTTAGCACTGGCTCACGGACATTTTTTTCTTCCTTTTTTTTTTTGCACCATGTGTCACTAATTTTACTCATTTTCTGAGTTTGTCTGGAATAGTAAAAGATTTGATTAGAGTGTTCCCGGTTTTAATTGTAATTAGGACAGTCATTGTACGAGCCATAAAAGGAAATTGGGCTACCGCTGAGTGGAAGAGCCCCTAAGAGAATAGGAGCTGCAAAGGGAGAACTTCGTTCATAAAAAAGGAAAAAAAAAACAGTTTGAGGAAGAAATAAAACTCCAGCTCAGGATAGTGTGACAGCCAAAGTGGCCCAGGCATCTGGGACCATAATCAAAACACATTTCCTGGGGTTTTCAGTATTGACTGTGACTCCTTCCCCACTGCAACCTTCTGTGCGACCTTGGGCCAAGCAGCTCTGCCCTCATGCCTCAGTTTCCCCCACTGGGACTCATTTGGGTGGTCTGTGAGCTATTGTCTTATTTTACAATGTGTTTTGTGATCCCCTGTGAAGTGAGAGAGGCGACCATTGAAATAACCCCCCCAATCCCCATCCCTCAGCAGCAGACACCTTGCTAGAGGCACCACAGCTGCCGAGGGACAGCACCTGCAGCAAGGGGACAGGAGATGCCCCTGGCTGCCATCCAGGTCCCCAGGATGGACACTGGACATATCTGCTTTTTTCCAGCAGAGGGAGGGAAAGGCCCATTGAAGCCCATCGCAACGGGATTACTGCTGGGAAGAACACCCAGAAACAGCACATGCAGTGTCACATCAGTCACCACCTGAAAAGCACCCAGAGAAGTGCAACTCCCCCACACATAGACGGCACCACCCCAGGGTTTGCCAGCCCAGGGTGACCTTGCTGGACACCTGTGCCAGAAACAGGGTGATGAACCACCAAACCACTGGGGAGCAGAGGGACAGGCAAGATGCCTGCAGCAGTGTTTCTCAGCTGACTTCACTGTATGGAAAAATTGTCCTGACACTCGTGGCCAAGATTCCCAGTGGTCATGGTCTCCAGACTGGTCACTGCACCCCACTGCCACTGCCTCCAAAGGAGGACCCTCTGGAAAGGGGCATGTGGCAGTGCCCAGAGCCGTGTCACCTGCCCTCTGTCCCACGGCTCTGCAGCGGGGCAGCTCGCTGAGCCTGAGCTGTCAATCTGGTGCAATAAAACTCGAGACAAATCAATTTCCCCCCTTCCCCCTGCTCTAATTCCACCAGGAGAGACAGTCTTTTTCCCAAAGCAATAATCTGCCTTAGTTTAAAAAAACCCCACACAGTGGAGCTCTGCTCATGGCACATTAACGTGTATCAGCCATCACCTGCCACCTCCTAATGATCCCACCTCTGATCCGTGCCCAAAACTGTGGGCTTTTTACCACTACATTTAAACCAAAGAACAAACATAAACCAGTTGCCTCCCAGCGTGGCTGCAATTTTCATTAGTCCAGGCGGGGAGAGGAAGGGGTTGTTGCTCTGCTCAGCCCTTACTACCTTCAAAATTTATGGATTTTCTTTTTATTTTTTTTCCTCTTCCCAGCAGCTCAGAAGAAACTTAATCATCACCTCTGAGGGGGAAGAAACCCCCCGTCGTATCCTTCAACTTGCAGGGTCACGTGATGCTGCTCTGGCCTTTCCTATGCAAAGTCTGAACACAGCACATGGCCTGGCACTTGCAGCTCATGTTAATGTTCCAGCTGGGTTTTAATTTGTATTCTATTCTATTAATATACATAGTTATCAATTTTATATGTACATTTAGATTATAGACTATGGATTATATAGATATACCTCATATGTGAGAAATAAAGCTTCTTTCCCATGGAAAGTGGCTGCTTGAGGACTGCCCCATATCCCCCTGGAGATGTGGCAGATCCCTTTCCTGCAGGATTATGGAGCTCAGGAGGCAGTGAGGGACAGCCCAATTAGCCCAGCTGCTCTCTTCATTTGTGCTCTCTAGGCCATGGGGCAGCAGCCTGAGGACCAGGACTGCTCAGAGTGATGGTGCAGAAGAGGAAGGGAAGGTGCAGGTGGCCATGGCTGGAATTTGGGGCTGGCGGGCAAGGGAGATGTTCCTGCTGACCTTTAGGCTAAACCTGAAGAAGAGGATGAATCTAAAGTCACTTTTAGTGACTCTGAGTCTCTGAGCACACCAGTGGTGACACCAGAAGCAAACACACACTGGGAGACATCAGTGGCAGGTCAAAGAGATGTTAAAGCCCCAAGCCAAGCCCTCATTTCTTTCTGGAGCAAAGCTCATGAAAGGCAGGAGGAGCTTTTCTGGTGACTGACACTCACACCACCAGCATGTGGCTGTCCACAGCTGTGCCTAGGGAGATGAGCGTGTCCCTGTGCTGCAGGCTACGGGTCCCCACATCCCACACCCAGCACAACCCGAGGTGACATGTGGCACTGAGCACGCAGTTCTGCGGGAGCAGAGCTACCATCTGCACGTCCTGGCCCTCACCGCATGTGTAAGACAAGCAAAGGGTTATACAGAGACCCAAAGGCAGAGCAGCAGCATCTCCCAGGGCAGGAGGACGAGGAGATGCACAGGGAAAGTACAAAACCATAGCGATGGTGAGGGGATAGAGGATGAGACCTTCAGACCCCACACAGGTGCCCTGGGATGTGCCACTCACACAGAGTCTGAGTTTGATGATGGCAAGGGGGTTTCCAAGACCCCCATGTCAGCCAGGGAGGCCACAGGGAGGGCGGCCTCCACATCTGAACCCCAGGCAGCTCCAGACAGCCAAGGGCTGGTACAGATGTGCTGGATTAGTGCCGTCTCAGGCGGCAGCAGTGTATGTTGTTGCTGGAAGGTTCACATTTTATCATTTAATCAAATAAAGTGCATTTGTGGATTACACAATCATTTGCAGGCCTTGATAATCTTTTTCTGGTTAGCTCTGCACTAGGACTGAGGAGGCAAACAAAGACATTTGTAGCTGTCATTGGAGGGCCTGGCTTCCTGCCAGAAGCTCTTACTCCTTGGGAAAACCAGTGCAATTTGTATTGACAAACATCCTGGCAATGGTGAAATACTAGATATTTATTTATTTATTTGTTTGTTTGGTCAACCAGGAGGTTTTAAAGTTTTTGTTCCCTGGCAAAATAGTAGAAAAAATTTTAAAATAAAAATCTTGCTTGCAAAGGGCTCAGAGTAAAGCAGCAAGGTCCAGCAAGGTCTCTTCAGGGAGATACCCTCATCTCTGTGCCTTGAAAAAAGCAATGAAAGCCCCACTATATGTTGGACTGACAACTTACTTAAAGACAGTTTCTATACCCACCACAGTGCTCACCTGTTTGATGCTCAGCTGCCACCTGCTCCCACGTGGCCATGAGGACGGTGTTTGCAGCACGAAATTGGGGAAGGTGAGGGTCTTTTTCCCGTTGCCCTCAATTAAATCCTCCCAGAAACCTGACCATAACTCGGTTCAAATGTGATCTTCTTAAGCATTTGAAAGGTTGGTAAAAGAAAACTTTATTTTTTTAAGATAGAAAAACAAGATCAAAGCAATCTTTGTTTTAATAACACTATGGCAAAAATAGTGGGTGTTTAATACCTGCTGCTGATATTCTTGCTGGATAGTAGGAAAACTGCAAGAGAGAACATGAAAAACATCCAGTTTATACACATGCTAAATGCAGAGAAAAGATGTATTCAGCATCCACAGTACAATCAACCTGCCAGCCCAATCCCTCAGAAGATTGGTCCCAGGGCAGGAACAGGCTAAGGAAACAATAAAAACCAAAAAAGCAGCTGAATTTGTCTGATTTCAGTCTGTGTGCTGGGCAGAGTCCTGGCCTTGACCCCAAACCCCAGGGATTCACCCCCAAACTCACCCCCTCCTCTCTAGGAATGCCTGCCCCGCCTGCCATGGCCACCAGACACTGCTGAGGAAGGTGCCCCTGTGAGGAGGGTGCTGAGGCGACCAGCTGCTGCCCTAGGCTTGCTCTCCTGGTGCTTCACTTTGGGACCCTGCAGAGACTACAACGGAGTTTGGAGGTACCCAGAGCTACGGGATGACACAGTTTTAAAGACAATGATCAGGAGCTGGAAAAGATCAGGAGCTGGAAAAGATCAGGAGCTGGAAAAGAAGATGCCCTGCAGTGTGCAGAGCCTGCAGAGACACGACTGCAGCATCACCTCACCACCGTGTACTTCCTCTCAAGCACTTGTGCTGTCACCCCACTCTATCCCTATGGGAGGAAGGGCCAGGATGTCCGAGAGGCAGAAGTGAAGCTCTCCGAGCCCTGGTCGGTTCCTGTGGATCCCAGTGAGTGGCAGAACAGACAGGCAGGTATCTACCTCTCTGTGCCTGCAGCGTTGCAGGTTCAGCCCCTCTGCATCTGATCAGCAGCTTTGAACACTTAGAAAGGTGACGAGTGAAATTAAATGGTTTAAAGCAGTTTAACATGAGCCACCCAGGAAAGGGGCTGATGGGGAAGTCATCTATATTCCCCTGTGAGAGCCTGGAGCTCCTTTGGGGGGTGTAAACAACCAGAGTTCAGGACCCCCACACCCACATATGCACCGTGTTGCTGGCCCATCACAGCACATGCCATTTTGCATCACATCCCCTGGCACAGCCACGGATTTGCTCCCAAAGCTGCCTGCCCCACGCACCCACATCACCCCCAAAAACACAGGCAAAACACCAGCTTTAGCAAAAATGTTTAATCTCTCCTTGATGCATGTGTTTATTTACAAGTACTAAATCTGAAGAACATTAAAATAGGAAATAGCAGGATATTTACACGATCAAAGGGCGCTCGGCCAGCCGTGCTGGCCTGTTGCTTCAAGTCTGAAACAATCACAGAAAGGGAATCAGGACTCCGGAGTGTGATTTTTTTTTTCCCCATTTAATTTTCTAAAACTATTAGAATTCTCTGCCTCTCGCCGGGTCCGCCTTAGGTTTTCCCCTGCTTTCTTAAAGGACAGCTCGTTGTGCGCTTTGGTCAGGAGCGGGTGAGCCTGGGGGGGTCCCCCCACCCATCCCCCTGCTCCCTGTCCCCAGGCTGGGGCCAGCTCTGGGGGTGACACGGGGCTCCTGCTGAGGGGACACGTCCAGGCTGGACTGCACATTTTTTAACCCCAAACTGAAGAGAAAGGCAATGAGAGCAGCCAGGGACCCCCCTTGCTTGCAGCGGTGGGGGATCAGCTTGCACGGCCCAGCTGCCTCTGGTGGTGTCCAGAGCAGGAGTGCCCGGAAAGGCAGGCTCACAGCAAGGGATACTTCTCCATCTCAGCCCATTCTGGGGCAGGGGCTACACCAGCAGTAAGAGGAGTCCTGTGGGTGCTTCCCAGCTTCTCCACACCTTTCTCCGTTCTGAGGCAGGGTCTGACAGGGCCGGTTCTGACCCCGCCAGGCTGGTCAAGGGAGGGCAGGCAGCTGCCTGGCACGATTAAGGACGCTGGGCATCATGCGAAAGGCAAAGGTAGCACCAAGAAGCGCCAGAGGCTGCGGGCAGCACTGCAGTGCCCACCTCACTGACCACCACCCTCCCCGTTAGAGGCAGCAAGGGGACCCCCAAGTGGTGGGGAGATGCTGAGGCATCCTTTGCTGGAGCAAACTGCAGACACCCCAAAGCTCTCCAGGAGGAAGCCAACGGGAACTCATCCCTAGGACCACACTACAGGCAGTCAGTATCACCAGGGGGCTGGAAGAGCTAGGTCACAGCACAAGGGGAGCCCAGAAAGCAGAGCCACACCATGGCACTGCCATTCAACCCAGCATGACCTCCCCAGGAGCCTCTCTGCTCCCCAAATTCACCTCAGACCCACTATGGCCAAAAAACTAATTTGTCCCTCCAGGCTGGCTGAGGGAGCACCCACAGCATTGCTGCTGGGAAAGCAACAGGCTAATAGACCTCAGCAATTAACAGTGCTTCCAGCCCTCTCTGTCCAAAGGGAAATTTTCAGGGAGATGCTCTTAGAAACACATCTCCATCCCCTCTCAACCACCACAAAACCCATGTGCTTGGCTCCCTCAACACCAACCAAAGCTCCCCAAGACACTCTTACCACTGCAACAGGCAGGACCCACACAGGTACTGGACAGAGACCTCAAAGCCATCGCTCCCCTTCCGTCACACCGCAGTGACCACCGATGCATTGCCGCCATCCTCCGGGCGATTTCCAGGACCTCCACCAGTACCACGCAGCCAGCAATGCCACAAGGAAGAAGTTTTGCACCAAAGGGAGCTGCAGGCACCCCTCCACCCCATCACAGCAGCAGTGAATTCTACAAAGGGATCCCCGGAGGGTTCTGTCCCACCAGAGCACCCAGGGAGATGCTGGCAGCCAGCGGTGGCCCCAGCACAGGGCACACAGCTGTCCTTTAAGGCTCTCCAAGTACCACATTTGAGATGTGAACCTCTAAAGTCTTTCATTTTGCTGTTTCTTTTTTTTTTTTTTCTTCTGGACGAGAAAGTGGCAAATTAATTTCAAATTAAAAAAAAAACAGGTAACAGGCCTAAACGAACCTCTAAAATTCAATACTTGCAGTTTCTTTGTTTTATGGGTTTTTTTCTTCTGTTTCTTAAAAAGATCAACTCAGACTAAAATCTAGCACAGTCATGCAACAGCCCACAGCTCTCAGAAATCCAGCGACAGCTCAGGGTTCGTAGGTTTGGGAAACAATTATAAATTCTTTTTCAAACATAGTTTTGCTGTTGTGGTTGGATTCTTTTGTCATCTTTTTTTTTCCTTTTTTTTTTCTTTTTTAATCAGCATCTTCTCTCCTTTCCCTCCCTATTAAAACAAAACAAAACCAAACAAAATTACAACATAATGAGAGATGTGCAGGCTTCAAACAATTGTTCTGCATGGTGAGAAAGGCTTGGAAGTTCCTTCCAGACCATTTGGTATCCTTTTTTAATTTTTCTTTTTTTCGGTTGTTGTTTGTTTTGTTTTAACTGGCTGTGTAAATTCATCTCATATTTATATTGGTTCGATTCTCCTTCAGTTGAATATACAGCACCCCACTGGGGCACGAGAATTAGATTGTAACCACATATATATATATACACACTTTTATTATTTTTTTTTTTAATTAAAAACTTCATTATTTCTCCCTCTCCCCCCCTTAACTTGCAATTTAAGGGAATGGACAGAAATCAGCTGGGCTTCTCTCCACTTGGATTTCGACAGCCGTCCGCTCCTGGCAGAGTGTGGCCCCGGGTGCCGTGGCCTGGGCAGTGACAGGAGTTCTCAGTACAGAAAAGGAAAGGGTTTTGCTCATTTCTTTTGGAAGTTTTTGGTCACCTGCTGCCATTCAGGGCAGCATTCAGCACCTTTTCATCTCTGGAAAGCACAAACCCACAAGGAACTGGCATTTCCAAGGGGGCAACTGAGGGAGAGACCTCAGGTCTCCAGCGAAGCCCTGTCAGGGCGGAGGCAGCGGAGGGGAGACAGGGTGACAGCAAGGAGAGAAAGGGGGAGAAAGAAGGAAAAGACAAGAGAAAGAAAGGTCAGTCTTGGGTGGAAGGTCCTGCACACATTTGGGGTCCCCAGGTGGAAGAGCAGGCAACAGCCCCATGGCAGCCAGAATCCCAGTCCCTCCATGGGCTGGGAACCCAGTGGGGTTTGCCAGGGGGGATCCCAGTCAGGAATGCAGAGGAGCTGCCTTCCCTTTTGCCAGGGATCTGGTCTCTTCCCCTGCATCGGCACAAAAAGATGATGGGGAAAAATAAACATAAAGGGCCTTTGTTAAGGCAGCTCCAGTGCCAGAGAATCTGCCACAAAAAGCCAGGCTGGCTCTCCATCAACCCTCCTGACAGTCCCCAAGGCCCCACAACCATCCTCCACCCCGCATCATCCCAGGACAGGCAGAAGCAGGCAGCGCTGCCCAGACCACCCCATGGCCACCGAACCGGGAAAACAAGGACAAGCTCAACAAAACACCAACCATCCTTCAGCAATCACCCAGGAAAAGAAAAAAACAGCCTTGGGATCTCCCTTCCTCTCTGATTTTGACCTCCAGAACCACTCAGCAGCATTAAAATAACAGCATCTATCCAGCTAACAAAACTCTCAACTTTTTTTTTTCTTCAATTTTTTTTTTTTCGCACTAAACGACATTCAAATAAAACATGGCACAGGACGTATTTTAGAAATATCAAAGCTCAAGGATTTCTCCCTTTCCTGCCCACCCCTAAAGCCCCCACCCCAAATCTCCCCAGCATCAGTCCTTTAGCTTATCTCTTAAAATCATTTTTGTTAGTTCATTGCAAAAAATTTAGAATATTTTTTCCCCTCCCATTTTTTGTTACAATTTTTTTTTCCTTTAAATTAAAAATTTTGTTTGTCTCGTGTAAATTGTGCAAATATAGCAGTTAACACTAGTGGCAGAAGGCCAGAGAGAGAGAGAGAGAGAAGGGGGGAGAGAGAGAAAAAGAGAGAGGAGGAGAGGAGGTGGACAGCTGGGGGGAAGGAAGGGAGAGCAAGTCAAGTACAGTAAAAATAGGAGCCCACCCACCCTCCCTTCACCAAAGTAACAACAACATCCAAACGCCTTCCTAGAAAGCCCCGCGGTCCCGACCCTCCTTCCCTGTGGGCTCAGGGGCTCTGCCCAGGCAAGGGATGCCCAGCAGCTCCACGGGGCAGGCGACCCCCTTCTCCTCCTCCCGGCATCGCCTCTCTGCAAGGTCCCCGCTGCATCCCGGCTGGACTGGGGGGTTTGTCTATGGGTCAGGGAGTTCTATCGACGCTGCTGCTGCCGTCGGGGTTTGTGGTTTTTTCCGCTAAAGCGCGAGGTTTCCGTGTTTGTCCGTGGGAAGCGTGCGGAGGCGCGGCGGCTCCCGTGGGCCCGGCCGCTGCCAGCCCCAAAGTCTTGTGCCCGTGGCTGCCGCTGGCCGGTCCTTCCTCCCTCCCTCCCTCCGTCCTGCCGCCCCCGCTGCCGGACGCTGCCGCCGCCGCCGCCTTCTCAGCTGCTTAAGGCCATTGTGTCGATCGCCTGCTCCAGCTTACTCCGCAGCCGCTGCCTCCGGGCCTGCTCATCCTTCTCCAACGCAGCTAAAATCTGGGGAGAGAGGCGAGGAGAGAGGGTGAGGAGGTGTCTTCCTACCTAAAGCGGCTCCCTGTGGCCCGCTGGCTCTTTGACGGCATCAGGAGATGGGGATGTGGCCCCATGGGAAGTATTCTTGTTCCCCAATGGGGCCAAAGGAAGTGCAAGGTGGAAGACACCACTCTGAGTGGTGCCCTCCACAAACCGAGCCCACTGGGAACCCCAAAGGGTCTGCAGTAACACCAGGGACCTGCCTGACACTAACGAGAAGCCAACTTGCACATGGGGAAGTGAAGGAAACACAGTCAAACACAGAGTGAACCCCAAATCCAAGCCAACAACACCTTCCCGCCATGTCTGTGACTCCAACAATCCTGTTACGCCTTAGGGAAGCAGGGGTTGTGTTTCAGAGACCACAATCAAACCATGAACTGGTTCCACAAGCACAGAAACACCAAATCCACAAGGCTTCAGCTGCCACCAGAGTTAAAACCTGTCACATTTCTCCCCACAGTGGACAATGAGGACAGTGGGGTGCTGGAAGGGGACATCAGATAGATGCGCCAGCAAAGCCTGGGAGCCCCCAGTCCTGTTAAAGGGGTGCACCCACAGACCCCTGAGAATGACTTTCCTCCTTTAAAATCCTTCCCCTGAACAAGCTGCTGATCAGGATGACAGATTGCAGACCGGAGGGTCAGTCCCCTGCCCTGGGCTGGATGTGACCACGCCCCCAGGGCTGGGGGAAGGACTGGCAGCAGCAGGAAGGTAGAAGACGAGGCTCAGAGTGGGAAAAAGGGAGTAACAAAGTGTAAAACAAAGGGGCAGTTGCCCTCCCAGCAGCCAGGAGTCTCGTCTCACTAACATCATGCCAGCAGAGCAGAAAAGCCGATTTAAAAAAACAAACCTGACAGAAATCTCATCTCCTCGGGTGAGCTAGTTGAGAGAGCAAATTTTTTGTAATTATATATCAAGGCATCCATCAAAGGGGACTTGATTAACCATTTCATTGGCTGCATAATTGGAAACAAACTGTTGTATAATTAATAGACTTACTAGGAGGCAGGCAAAGTCCATCAGGAGCCCTACAGGTAACTTCTTAATGGGGAATCAGCTCCCTTTGATTAAGAGCTGCTGCAGCACTGGCGAGTTGTGGAGAGGCAGGCAGGGTGTGCTGAGGAGCATTCACCACACTGCCACAACCAGCCTCTGGCCACCAACACATTGGGTCTCCTTCAGGCTGTTTTGGGGCAGGACCAGCCTGGCCCCTGTCTCCTGGGGCAGTAAGAGATGCCTGATGGGAAGTCTCTTCCCAAAAGAGAAGGGAAAGCTGCATCTGGGCACTGGTGCCAGCTCCTGAGGAGGGGAAAAATCACCAGCAAGAGCTGGACACATCTGATTTACCTCCCCTGGCAGTGACAACTCAGGGCGGCAGCTGGACTGGCAAGAACTCATGGATTCTGCCACAAACCTGCTACTGGGGACACTCCCCCCCCATCCATCTCCACAGATGCTCTCAGCCCTCATGCTATACACAGAGTAAAACACCTATAGTGATACTAACACAGAAGTCAAAACCCCACATGCCTGAAAGGTGCTTGAGCTGGAACCAAACAAGATTGGTCAGAGAAGTGAAGGAGAAGCCTTTTCCACCCACCTGCCTCCTCTGCCCCTCCCAATCAGACAGCTGTATATCCTGGGATGCTGAGGTGTCAAAAGATTCCCAAACTGCCCATACATTTATTTACCCCTCTCTTATCTCAGCCTTATGGAAACAATGCAGTCAAAGGAAACCTGTGCTGAGCATAGAGAGACCCAGGTTTGTCACCTGCTGTAAGGAGCCAGGACCACTGATTACCAAGATGCAAGTACCCAAATGAAAATTAATTATGATTTTCATTCACAGCCAATGACAGCATATTATTGCACTGAACAACAGGAAAAATTATTCTCTCCCATTTTGCATCAAAGAGGGTGCAATCGGGCTGCATATAATTGTGCTTAATGAATGAAAACAAACAAAGGGAACAGCTGCGATTTATTAATCCCATTACAAATAATAAAAGAAGTTCCTGAGAGCTGTGAACACACTTGTGATGCTCAGAGAGCAGGCAACAGCAAGACACTCAACAGATGTCAGGCTGCTCTTGGGAAAGAAGAGGACCTGTGCTCCTAAAGAGCAACTCATTAATGCCACGGGTTCATCTCACATGGTCCCCTCCATGCTCTCACCCAGGGCTTGGAGGCTTTATTTAAGGCTTGTAGGACTTTTAGCCTGGAGGAAGCAAGCATTGGATGGTGGCTGAGGGATGATAGCTGGACCACAGCAAATCTAGATCTTCCAGATTGCTCCACTTGCACTCTCAGGGTAGCCACAAAACTGTGTACGAAGTGTAAAACCCCAGAACCCCTTCATGGCCAACCCATTACCCAGAGCAAAAGGGGCCTCTGGGATGTGCCATCCAAAGTCATCTAAGGAGTGGCACAGAGGTCCCACCAGCACCTTCCCAAGAACCAGGGAAGCCAGGACCTCCTCCTCCCTCCTGTAAAGCACCGAGTTCCATAGGATATTGGCCACCATGATCCCAGTGCTGACCTTAAACCCAGGGGCCAGGTCTGCTACAAACTGCTCATGGACCCCTTAAATTCACACCTCAAAGAGGCACTGGGAGAAGCCTCTCGGGATTGCTGCATGGTATAACAGGCACCCCATTTCCTCTCCTGGCTCTGAGTGAGAAGATATTCTGGCACTCTGTCACCTAAATGAGCCACCGTTCAAACACAGTCATCAAACCCCTTTATTGGGACAATAAAACCTGTACTATCATGCTTTGTGTATAGACCCATATTTTACAGTAGTTACATATTTTATTGCTTTAATAAGATGTAGGCTGCGGATTTGAGCAGAGCTTTGAGAAATTAATTTGTATAAATTACAACAGAGGAGTTCTTAACCATCCTTACTGACATTCACAAAACAAGCACTGGAGAGGCCACCACATCCTCTAACATCTCTGAGGAGTGGAACCACACACCACCTGTACAGTTCCACAGCATTGGTACCACCATGGTGCAGGATTGGTGGCAGTGGATAGGGGAGGCACGCTGAGATAATGCCAGGAACTCTGCAGCCTCATGGAGCTCATGTGCCAAATGTGTAGAAAAATAGGTGTTTCCCACATTACTCACTGCAGAAAATACAAGGAATGAGCACTGCCTACTCCAGCTCCTGGCTTCATGCCTCCCAAACCTTTCCTTCTCCACCAGGTCCAAGCACAGACATGGAATATGTTACTATTCCGCATTTCATGGTGTGTTTTTATAGGAAAAAGCAGAGGACTGCAGAAACAAGGACAAAAGGAATCAAGTGGCAGCTCAGGCCTGACTCTGCCTCACCACGTCTTACCTCATCCTTGTACTTGGTGATGTAGGAGTAGATCTCGTGCAGGGCGCTCATGCTGTTGAACTGGCTGAGGTGTAACCGCGACTGCTCTGCCAGGTACGCGCTCATGTCCTGGTCACTGATCGCTGGCATTTTAGCTATATCTGCATAATATCTGCCAGGGAGGAACAGAAGAGTGGGTCAGAAGCAGGGACAGGCAGGAGGGGATGGGTCCCTGCCACGATGTTCACAGAGAACAGCCACTGGAAAGGCAAGTGAAGAGCATCTTACCTCCAAGCAGTGACATGTGATCACCCATTATAACACTGCTCATTAAGAGGTCTCTGAGCACTCCACAGAGCAGTCAGCACCGTTAGGAACATGGTCCTGATGGAACAGCACCCAGCAATTCTGCTCACTGTGCTGGGAAGCCAAGAGATGCTGCTCTGAGGGATTTTCCACCCTCTCCTAAACGACACATTTTTTATCCTTCCCATCCCATTGGCATGTGTTGCCACCAAACCACATGCACCAGGACCCTCCACACCTGCAGCAACACACAAGGTTTTGCTACTGCTCTCCTAAGGTCACCATGTCCCTAAAGCCAACAATGCCCCTTTGCATTCAATTAAATACTTGGGGTGTGAACAGGAGACCAGGTGACATCCTGCCCCTGCAGCAATACACGTGCTGTGGTAGTGGAAAAACAGAGTATCCAACAGGATGTTCATCAAAACCCTGAGAGGACAAAGCTGCAGCATCCCATTACAGCAGGAGAGTTACACAAAGCAGATGTACCAGTGGGCTGGCTGCTGAGGACTTTTTGGAAACCAGGGTTGTGTCCTTTCTTTAAAAAGAAACCCTGCCCACAGCAAATGAGCTCTGGCTGCTCCCAGGGACCAGTATTACCAGCATTACCACCTGGAAATACAGAGTGCCAGCCTCTCCCAGGTTTGCTCTGCTCCTCATGACTCCTCACTCAGTGAAGTTTCTGGTACAGTGATTAGCATCATTAGTGTCATCAGCTGAACGCTGAGATGGAACACTGCTGAAGCACTTGGATAGGAGCAGATGGCAGCAAGACCACTTGAGGAGATGAATATGAGGATCCACTCCATCCCACAGCACTGAACTCAGCTAGTGATAAACTACTTGGGCAGTTTTTACAAAGAGGCTCATTCACACCCAGAAAATGATGCCAGAGAATTCCTGGATGGTGCCGGGAGAGCAGTGGTCTGGGGTGAGGACCTCTGACTAAACCAGGCATCTCCTACACCCCTAGAAAGATCACCTCAGAGTGACGTGTCCTAAAGCAGCAGTTTCACATTCCAGGTGTTATCATGACACATAGGATGGGAAGAAACCATCGTTTTTCAATACAAGGTGTGCCTGGCTCATGTGGACCAAGATTCCAGTCACACCGACCATTTCCAGAGGACATACAACATGTGACCCCAGCAGCAGTCCCCTTGGGTTTCCCCAGGTTCCCCACTTCCTAAGCCCTTCCCTGTGCTATTCCTGCCTCAGATTGGCAGGATGCCCTTTTTTCAGCTGGTGCCTGAGCCACAGCAGCAGACAGACCTGCTGTTGGGACTGGCAGTCCCACTCAGCCACCCCCACACCACTCCCATCCCTCCTCTGCAAAGCTTTGTGACTGTTACTGTGCCAAAAGCCAGAAATGCTGACTATGCCATAAATCCCTGCAGTAGAAGAACAGTGGTAGACATAGTCACCCCCTGCACAGGACATCTCTGCCCCCTGCTCATCTGCCTCTGGGACCATTCTGGAGGTAAGCGATGGCAGGAACATCTGTCACCACTGAGATCTCCCACCTCCTCCCCAGGGACGCAGAATGTCTAGACCAATGTTTAACTCTGAAATGGTTTTATACCTTTTTTCTTCCAGGCACATACACAGAGCTGAATATTTTTGTCATAGAGATGGCAAGGTCAAAGAAATTCACCTTATGAAGCTTGTGATGTTCCTATGGGACCCCACTCCAAAGCCCCATCCAGCCCCACGCAAAGAACTTCCTCCTATTACAATGCAGCTCATCTCTCATCTCAGGCATCATATTTCAGGGGCATTTTTCCTTCTGATCCAAGCCCTACCTTCCTCAAGGGAAGAAGCTTGTCTTTGTACTTGCCTGCAAAACACCAGGCATGCCAATGGTGCAACAAAAATATCTGTGCACAAGCGAGTACCCAAGGTGATTTAGGCTACAAAGTTCCACCCTTACAAACTAGAGAATATTACATTTACTGTTGTCTGGGCATTCTTCATTTAGTTCATTCTGTATTTGCTCAAGATGCTGAAAAAGGGCCCTCAGTTAAGACCAAGCATCATCTTTAACCCAGCACATCACCACAAAGGAGAAGTTGCATCAGCAACCTGAAATCTGCCATTTTTTAAGTTTTATGAAGTTCCACTTCACAGGACGGTAACATTTTAACAGTAGCTCTATTTGGAGGGCTTTGGAGGACATCTCCTAGGTTTCTCTCCCAAAAGGATAAAGCTAAACACAGTATTATGCCTGAGTGCATCAAAATCAGTCTCATTCAAACCCTGAACCTTTAACACTACATTAATTCAGCGGGACAGAGGGACATCTCTCATCAGCTAACAGGGAAGGTGGAGGGTGTTGGAAGGTGTCAGGGGACCTGCTCCTCTCCCTGCTCCTCAGCACAGAGACAGCAGCCTGAGCACTGCCTCAGAGCATGTACCCTCACAAGGATTCCAGGCGACATGTACTGAAGGATGAGAGATGGGAAATTATAATTTTCAAGCATTTCAGCAAAACCTGGGTGAATTGTTGTGGTACAAAAGAGGCACTTCTCTAGTCCAAGGCTAAGTTCTCACTGCTCTTCAAAAGCAATCAAGGGAGGTGTTAGTAATTCCCTAGTACAGACCAAGTTTTTACAACAGAAGACATCAGACAACCTAATAGTGGATGTTGCTTTTAGCACCCCTCAAGCAAGTCATAAACAGCTCTTCAGAACAGTCATTGCAAACTCATTCCAGGAGACAATAATGAGAAAGCATCATCCCCCAAACAAGAGGATCACCTTCTGCCAGCATTAGTACAGTCCTGCTTCAGTCAGCTGCCAAGAGGAGCCCTCCCAACAACCCAAGTCCCCACATCCATGAGCATCCACTGCAAGTCCCCCAGGTGAAGCAAGGAGCTATGGCCAAGTCTACTCACCTTTCTACCCAGCTCTTGTAGTTGGGGATGTCCTTGGCATACAGTAGTTTGTTGGAGGGAGAGTCCTTTCCTAGCTTGTGCTCAGAAGTTGAGCAGGAGTCCATGAATGTCTGAGCCACCACGGATAGGCAGGCATCAGTAATACTGTTCTTGTGAATGTCGAACACAAACTGGGGGTTCTTAATCACATTCACCCAAAAACGTAGAGGTAGACTGAGGGATGAAGGAAAATAGGAGTCAGCACCCGAACCACACCCTGCAAGGCAGCTGGCACATACATGCACCTCTAGTTGTGGAGAAGGAGCTCCCCATGACGCAGAATTGGGTAGGTTGCTTTCCCCAGCATTCCAGGGATGCAAACATCCTGGGTAAATGTCCATTCCCCCCTGCCCACCCCCACAAAGACACAGTTCTCTGTGAAGAAATTCCTCAGCACTGCCAACATCTCCAAAGGCAAACCAGGGCAGTGCAGATCTGTGGTTTCTCCAAGGATCCACTCACACTGAAGAGACCTTGCTGAGCCCATGGGTCAAACCAGGCACGGTCCCTTTCTCTCACATCAATAATCCCTTCGAAGGCGCTGTGTGGCATTTCACACATCTCCCATGCCAGAGGAGGGAGTTAACTGGACTCCTCAAGGGACTCATTAGCGCATTTAACACCAGAGGAAAATTTAGGCGGCCTCAGGTGCTGGAAATAAAGCTCTCAGCTGTAGAGACAGCAGGTCTCCTGGCGAGCCATCGACTGGTTGTTTGCTGCATACTGACACACATGCCACCCTCCATGGCTCCACTTCCCAATCCTGCTGCCCCCCTCCTCTCCCAGGAGTGCCTCAGAGCCTCCTCCATCAGAAATCCTCCCTGCTCTGTCATCCCCCAGCACCTACATTCAGTGAATGTTTTTATCTTAAACAAAACACACTTCATTCCCCAGGACTTTCCTAATGAGGGTACTGGGTGCATGTACATATTTCATTTGTGAAGGGAATGGCCTGGAGAAATTAGCTCCACACGTCGAATTAGCACCCAGAGATAAGCACAGGCATTAGTATGCAAGAGCCTTCGTGCCCAGCCCCTGAAGAGTGGGGCTTTTTTCCTCCCTTGCCTTTCACTCCTTCTTTTAATATAGGAAGCTGAGTTATAAATCAGTTCCAAGCACTTCCGCGCTCTCACATCTCCATTTAAAAATGTTTCTTTTCCTGCCCTGCTAATTGCAAACAGTTACTGAACTACACAAAAGCAATTTGGCTGCCATTTAACAAATGCCAGACACGGGGAACATACGTACCCGTCTCCAGTCACGGCAAGATCAGAGAGGTGGAACCAGTGAGGCAGCAGAAACGAGAAATGCCAAAGGGGGCTAAGGAGCCAACACCTGCTGGAGCCCCGGCCCCAGCACAGCACCCAGGAGGCCTCATGAGCCGCCCACCCCAGCGTTCAGCCAGAGATTAGCAGAGCAGGGGCTGGCTCTGCGGGCAAGGGCAGCGAGGGTGTGCACACAGATCTGTGCTGGCTTTGGTAGGGCACAGCTGAGTGACAGCAAGGAGCGTGGAAACACCTTCAGGACAGCAGAGATGAGAATTGGGGCTGGCATCCCTGGAGGAGCCCAGAGGATGGAGAGGCCAAGGTGAGATGGAAACAGAGCTGCTGTGGCCCTCAGCGACTGCAGCCATTGGGGGAGCGTGCTGCTTGGGATCTGGGGAAGGGCTGAGGGAACATTGCATTCCTGGGATTTTTTTCTTCGAAGGAAGGCATGCAAGGGATTTACCCACACCCCAAATACAGAGATATGGGCCTCTCTTGTCCTGGATCATTTCCAGGTACATATTTCTGCTCCCTGTGGGAGGGCTTGGAAGCTGTGATATTGTTAGCCCACCCCCCTTGCCCACTGTCCTCCATTACCAGTTACTCTTCCAGGTGTGCCTGACATCATAATCATTGATCTGATGCTTATCAGCTTGTTCATCCAGGAAATCAAACATGTACTTGATGGCGAGGGGCAGTGCACTCCCACGGTGAGCTGTGCTAAAGATGGTCTCAAACAGGTCATCCACAAATTTCTGCAGGGTACCCTGAGCAGGAGAAAGAGAAAAGGGCTGCTCAGCAACACCTTGTGCCAGCAGAGAGGTGAGTCTTTAACTAATGGTCAGCCTCTAAATCAATTTCACTTCTATTCCTACACCTGGAAGAGCAGCACAGTACAGTCTGTGTAACCCTACTGGTTCTCAGTGGTTTATACTGGGAAACAGACAGTGCAGTGATGAGGTATCTCCTTCACTGTATGATCTGGCATGCTAAAAGTATACAAAGGAAAGCACCATACAAAACAAAAATTGTTGTATGTGCTGAGGGAAGTGGAACATGCTGCAATGCCAAATGCCAGGGATAATCACCCCTCCCACATCACCAGTTCTGCAGCTTTATCCCAAACACCAAAGAGGCACCTATCCCAGGCTATCTCTGCTTTGCAGACCAGCAGCTGCTCAAGGATACAGGCAACAGTAAAAACACCAAAAGGCGCATAAAGCAAATAGGAAAATCCACTCAGGGGATGTTCACTGAGGGTTTCAACACACAAACCCTTCACCTCCAGCTCAGAAAAGAGATCAAATGAGGACCTCTTCCTGTGCTAGAGCAGGAGGCTGACAAAAAAGTAGTGCTTACCACTTTTGGACAACCCAAATCACAACCCTTCCCCACTCAGATTTCAAAAGCCAGGCATCAGCTTTGGGTCTCTGGGCCATACCTTGGTGGCCAACAGACGGGTCAGGTAGATTTCGGAGACCATCTTGCTGCCCCGGTCGCCCTCCCTCTGGTCCATGTGGTCGTGGTTTTTCACCAGGTGCCAGAGCTTGGTGCCGCTCTCCAGGTCGGGGGTGATCATGGGGGTCCGTGAGCGCAGGCTGTCGGGGCTGCTGGCTGTCCTCAGCATGCTCTCTGCAAGCACAGGGGGATGCTCCTACCCTGCCACCTCTGCCTCGCCACCAGCCCCATCACTGCCCTCCCCTCCAGAGGAGCTTTGGGATTCAGCCCCTGCAGCCACCATGGATTGGGAGCTCTGCTGTGACCATCCTCATATCCCACTGAGCCACGTGCAAGCCTGGCTGATGTACAGGGGCCAGGACCACCCTGCATAGAATTCTGCAGAGCCTGTCCTGCTCCCAGCACACAAGTGACAGGATCACAGATGCTTCCTGTGCATCAGTCTGAGCTGATCACACTATTCCCTCCCAAACCAAGGCTGAAGTATACATGCCAGCACATTCGTGGGAGTCTTCAACTCTGCTCTTTTAAGTGCTAAGTGCCTCTGTGCTTCTTTTAATTAGATTTCAGGGGAATAAAAGGGAAAAGATCCCTTAACAGCAACCATCTAACATTTGCCTTTTTCCCCTGAGTCCAACACACTGCAAAGAAAGACGGCTCTGAGGGCACCTGTTCCCTCTCCAACACCAGAATAAATTGCATCGTGCAGGAGAGCTGGGAGTTTGGAGGACTTTGTTCACATGAGTTACAGTTACAGTCACTTGCCCTGTGCCTTGGTCCACATACCCAGCCCAGTGTCACCTCCCCTGCCAGCCCAGAGGAGGATGCCCCTGTGCACTCACCGTATCTGCTGAGGGACTTGGTGAAGGTGGAGGAGTTGGAGATGTTGTATGCTGAGTTCTGCTTGGGCACCAGGGCGACTGAGGAGCCATCCGTCACCTGTGGGCAGAGATGGACTGAGAGGCTGCCACACCAGAGAGGCACAGGGGGAACAGCCACGGCAGAAACCAGCCCCAGAGGGATGCAGCTACACTGCCACCACCCCAGGGACATCATCTCCAGCAAAGGAGCCTGACATAGCTCTGTGACAGATGGGGGAAGGGGCAGAACAGGAACACACCAGAAAGCTCAGCATGAAAATGGCAGAGTAAGGCCAGAGTGCAGAACAGCCTCTATGAACTCTGGAAATGTCCCATTTAAAAGGACCATAAACGTGAGGTGCAGGAAGGAAAGTGACTGCAGACCTCCTGGCCATGGCCCTGGAGAGCTGAGCCCAGGCCCTGACCAAGCTGAGGAGGGAGAGAAGATGCTCAAGTTCAAAGCAGCTGGTGACTGCTCAGTGTTCTCCATCATGGAGAGCCTTACCTGGTAGTGGGCCAGGGTGTTCAGCCTCTTCCAGTCATTGTCAATCTTTGTGGTGACATCTTCATCCTGCAGTATGATCCGGGCCATCCTGCCCTGCCGCCACTCTGTCCCCGTGAGGGAGAAGGGCTCATGGTTAGCGGATAATAGGAGCACAAAGCTAAGGCAAGGGCAGGAGCATGGTACCCAGGCATCAACTAAAGAGCCCTCCTACCCCTCTCTGAGCCCCAAGGCTGATGACTATCAGTGTGTTGGGTAAATCCAAGTACTCAAGGAAAGCCAGCATCAGTTTGACCCTGGTGATTGTTACCTTTGCTCCTCTCCATTCCCTTATCCCCCCTTTAAGAACAGACTATTAACACTGCTCTCAACTATTGCTGGCCTCCTTGGATCTCAAGACACCTCAAGCCTGCAATTCAGACCCCAGTCAGAGCCAAAGGGGCTCTTCTCCCCATTGTCTCAACTGGCAGGATCCCCATTCTCATGCCAGGGCTCCCCACACACAGTCAGTGCCAGTCAGTATAGCAAAAGTGGACTGAACAAGCACAAATGTGCTCCTGTAGGATATGTTGATTTTCCTGCCCTGCCCAGATTTATTGGCACTTCTGCTCTTAGTCACATCCCTGTTCCCCACAGGGAAGTGCTTGGCCTCTCTCTTACCCAGGTCCATGTCTCCAGCTTTGGGTCGCTGGGAATAGGGCACACCCTTGTAGACAGCATCCAGCAGCTTCTCCTTCACCTGCGTGATGGTGTCGCAGTTCAGCACCTTGACAGGGATCTCTGGGGCATTCTCATTCTCAGGGTTCACGCAGTTCAGGGTCTGCACAGGGTCAGAAAGGCTCGAGTGAGAGGCTGTGACACACTGGCTGCAAAGGCAGGTCCAAGGACACAAGGCCACAGCTGTCTACAGGCCGTGTCTTCCCACCTCCTGGACTGCTGTAGAGTTGTAGCCACATGGCACATTCCTGCTCCCCTTTCCCCACCTCTCCCTGCCACTCTCAAATCTCCAATTCCCAGAAAGGGAGCACAGTGTCAGTGAAGGAATCCTGGGCCAGCAAACCATGCCCAATGCACCAAAGCCTGTTGAGAACAAGCAATGCCCAGGCACACTCCACTCCTCTCCCAACCATCCCAGTGGAGACTGAGCTGCAGGTGAAGAACCAGCTGCAGGCTCAGCCAGGGGAAGAGTCTGGCTTATCATTTAGCTGGACAGAGGAGAGGGCTCAGAAGGAAGAAGAGAAGCATCTCTCCATCTCCTGCAGCAACCTCAAAGCTCTAACTTCGATCCACACCCAACATGAGCTATGGGCTGCTCCATGTAGCACAAGCTCAACAGCATCTCTCACTCAAACCTGCCATTGCCAGGGGGTTTGCTTGGAGAGATATGGAGAAGGATTCAGTTCATGTTTGGCTTCCTTGGGCCCATGGCAAGAGCAAACCTTGCCAAGGAAAGGCCCTGTTTCTGACCCTGTCTGAGATGGGCCCCACTCAGACAGGCCAAGAGGCACCCAGGAATGCTGGAGAGAACAACGGACAAAACTCTCTCTAAAAGTACTTTGTGTGCCTCCAAGATCTTGTTAAAGAGCTGGACCTGGCAGTCCTGGCAAGCACCAACACCACTGAGCCTTCTGCTTGCACTAACCAGCATTTTGTAGTCAATCTGCTGCCGGATGAGCTTGTCCTCACTGAGGGAGTAGCGAGCCTCTCCTGTGATGGCATCAATGGGTCCCTTCTCCATCTGCTGCTTGATGGCACAGTAGAGCATGAAGAGTGGTTCCCCGGCACATTCCTGTGGGACAGGGGGATGGAGGAGAGGAGAGGAGAGAGAAGAGTTAGAAGGTGCCAGGCACCAGCTTTGCCTTTCAAGAACCACCATTGTGTCAGAAGTCTCCTGTGGCCCTGCAGCATCAATCCCCACACATGGCATTATAAAGAGTCTCCATCCCTTGCTCAAGACTGCAAGGAAGGGGGTTCATGGTAAAATTCATCCTGTGAAGGAACTTATTCTCTCCTTCCAAGCCCATTGGAAGTTGATTGTCTATCAACCTGTTGGCTCAGATTCTCAGAGCTTCCAGATACTTCTGCGTGAATTCTGCTCATTCTGCAAGCCAAAGATGAGCTAAAAAGGGTAAATTCAAGTCTACTGAAGAGCAGATTGAGTCTGGGGACCTTGAGTATGGGATACAGCCTGTCTTTTGAGCTGCTCCAGACAAGAGAAGCACCTGAGAACTAGAAAGGGCATGCTGCAGTAGGACAGCCTGGGGGCTCTTGCCCAGGTAGCACGTTGCAGTTCTGATGTCTTCCACAAGCCCGGTCTCACATGAGAGAAGGTCAAAGGAGGTTTCTCCAAATGACAGCTGGGCACAGCCAGACAGATCCATTGGAAAGGAAAAGCAAGGGAGCAACCCACAGACAACCCTGCCCTGAGTCTCTAAGTGATGGAGGGGACCAGGCAATGAGGTTTCCTGCAGCTAAATCATTTGCCACCTACGCATCTCCACTGCCAAAGCCTGGTAGTGAGAGCCAGCTTTAGCCACCAGACAGCCACATCAGCATCTATCTCATACATGTGAGGAAGGGAAAGGGAAACTGGACCAGACACTTCTCCCTAAAATATGCTGGATGCTGGATTCGGGAACAGTAAAGGACCTGCCAAGGTTGGAAGCACCAGCCAGCCTGGAGCCAGGATTTGGCATAGCAGGGCTCAGAGTGGACACCCGTTCATCACCCAGGGCCCAAACATCTCCCCTGAACTGCATCCAAATGAGCCCTTCCAGATACAGCCATTAGCCCTAAGGGAGAAAAAGGAGTACAACGGGAACAGAGAGGATGGGAAGAAGTCCCAGCAGATTTTACCCCACTGGCCCTCATCCCTCCCTCCCGGCCGCCTCACAAATAAATTGTACTTTGGTGCAAAGTGCGGCTGCTCTCCCTGTCACCATATGCTGTTAGCATCTCGTTAGCATCTGCGGTAATTAAAGAGACAGCTGCTAACGAGCAGGAACAGGCATACATCATCCCCAGACCTTCCGACAACACGCCTGTCTTTGAAATTATGTATCATTTGCAAACTTGGCTTCATTAAGTCAGCTTGGAAAAGCGAGAGACCCAAGTGGGTGCTAGGCTGCACATCACCGGCTGCCCAGCAAGGCAAGGCTGGCTGCAGAGTGGTGACAGCCCAGGGGTCCCAGGGCACCCCAAGCCTACCTCTCTGGTTCTGGTGGAAGGACTCAAGTTGCCTTTTTTGGTTGCTTGCAAAAACTCCTTGTGAAACTTCCAAGTCTGTGGAAGTGGTATGGATGAAGGATAGCTTGGAGTGGGACTCTTGCTTCCATCTGCCATGGTTGCTGCAGTCGCAGCCCACAGCTTTCACCTCCTCAGTAAGGCATGGCTGCTGCCCCATATCTGCAGCTCTGCACCACCTCTGGGGATCCACACCAAGAGAGGTGGGCTCAGTCTTTCCCACACTGGCTTCTCCATCTGTTCCTAATGTGGATCCTACCCTTAAAATGCAACACCTCACTCCCAGCCTCACTGTCCCACCGGCTCTTGAAGACCAGGGCCAAGATGCGGCTGTGGGTCACAGCTCACTGAGACACTGCAGATGAGGATGATTTAGGGATCATCTTTGACAGAGACCAACAAAATGAACAGGGACCAAAGAAACCAGAGCTGGGCAGTTGACCTGAGAGAAGCTCCATCAGGTGATATACAGGAGGAGACCACTGAGATGTGGCCAGCTGGCCCCTCAGGTTGATGAAGGGCAGCCTGCCCCCCAAATGTGACTGTGCCCATGCTGCCAGCCCTTATGCAGTTTGCTCTCTGCTGGGAACTTGGCTGAGGGGAGCTTTGGGAGCTCTCCATGGCAGCCGAGCTGGAGGAGGGCAGCTGCAGACACCCTGTGCATGCCTGTGTTGATATGTTGGGAGCAGGCTGAGACAAGCCAGGTAATTCCCAAACTGTCTTACTGACTAGATCTAGCTCATCAGGAACCTAATATTGTGCATTTTTCAGCACTTGTCTCAATTTATCCATCTCCCTTTCCCTGAGGTATCTCATTAAGAGTCTGATAAATGCTACTACAGGGCCCTCCTGAAAGCACCAGCCCTCGCTGGCTCCCCACACTGCTGGCCCAGGGCATGAGGGGCTGTCCTGTCCCTGTGCCCATCCCTCACCCCAGTGTATCTTGCCCTGCTCGGGGCAGGTTTGCTGAGAGCCGATCTGGCAGCTGGGCACGTGGCTGTCTGCCTCATTTACATGCACAATTACCGCACTTTGGGGCACTTTCCCTGCTGGCAAACTGTCTGCTGTGATACTCTCCATCTACTCCATGGCCTTCTCCTGCTTTTGCTGCCACCTGTGAACCTCACTGCCCAGAGACAGGTGAGAACAGCCTCGTGGGTCTCCTCTGGTGGGACTAACCCAGAAGAGGCCATGAGCACATCCTCAAGTCTCTTCCAGTTTAACTCAAGTGACTCAAGCAGTGGAGTTTCAACCACTTCCCAAGGAGATGAATCCCAGCGTAACAAATTTCACAGCCAGCAAGTTCATCCAGGCCCTCTGTGTATATTTCTCTTGTAATGGTGCACCTAGATCAGACCTTTCTCCTGCTGCTACCACCCAGAGACTGGAGGTGTTTTCCCATGCCTAAGTCATGGTGTAGCCAAGGACTTTTTTATAAAGAGGCATTGCCCTGGTCCCACCATCCCCACATCTCTCACTTGCTACTCCTTACCCTCAGACCTGCCCCACACCTGGTCATGTGCCCAGAAGCCTGTCTGAAGGGCGACAAGGACAGATGCAGGACAATGGTGATGCACGAGCTGATTCAAAGTAGCTTCTGAACATGGCCCAGTCCAGCCAGGGACAGATAAAGGATGTCAGGTCACACACACAAATGCAATGTCCCCAAACACTGCTGCAGGTGTTCGTAGGCTGTGCACTGCAGTTTGCTCGGCCAAAGCATAACCCTGTTCACTTCAGGGAGCCTTGAGGGGAGCTACTCCTGCCTGTGCCACCAAGTTCACAGAGCCCAAAGAGCCTTCTGCCAGTGTTCTACCCAATCCCACCGGGCGGTGCTGATGCAAGGGCCCTGCTGGGCAAAGCCCTGGCACAAAGGGGCGGTGGGAGGTTTGACATCTCCCCATGACCAGCACAGCTCTTCTCCTCTCCCACCCCTGGCAAGCTAGATAGATTTTTATAGATACAGGGTATTCCTCTACAGAGGCAAAAAGCCAAGTGCATGTAAGTGATATTATAAATCACCTCTCGTTGACGATCACTTGAGTTCTGCTCAGACTCCTGCTCGCTCACATCTCCTGGCTGGAAATGGTTCAAATCCTCTTTATCTTAATGAGGGATGAAATCCCACAAAAAACGGCTGTGCACCACCCAGTCTCACTGCACCGACACCAGGCAGGATCCCAAGAAACAGCCCTGCTGCCTGACAAACTAGCGGCAGGATCGCGGGCGCCGTTCGTCCGTCAGAGCCATCCCAAAGTTGCAGCAGGACTGAGCCAGGGGTCCGTGCACTGGAGCTGCTGCTGTGTAATCTGCATGGAAACTGGTGCAGCTCTAGCAGGTGGAAGCACTGGTGCTGATGGCATTAATGTTCTCCATATGGGTAGATGCACCAGTGGTAAAAACAGAGCTTACACTGGGGCATCCTCTTCTGTTACCCCAATGAAATTGGGAAACAGGTGAATTCAAGCTAACAGGCTCTGCAGCCTCATGCAGGTGCAGTGGAGAGCTCTGTCCCTGGCTGTCAACAAGCCCCTCAAGGCATCCATCCCCACCAGGGCACCTTTGGCAGGGGAAGCAGCAGCAGAAGTGGAGATGCCTGCAGGAAACCATTCCCCTGCCACAGAACCTCAGTGCTGGAGAGATGAAGGAAAAGCAGTGGCGTTACATGAAGAGTGCAACTCATTAAACTACAACTCAAAGAGGCAGAAACAGCCTCCCATCACAGCCATGCCTATAGAAGGGTCAGCTCTAAGGGCTTTTTCCTCCTGAGTTACACAAGCAAAGGCAAGAAGAGAGGAATGGGGACCACTCCAAGAGTCAGCTGAGTTGCTTCAGATTTATCTTTCCTCAGGGCACCATTGTTAAAATCTCAAACCCGCTATGCATTAAGCAATCCTGATCTGGATTTCATTTCCCAATCTCAGCTATTTCCCAAAAAGGAGACCAGAATCACATCTCAGAAAACCAGGATGGGAAAGGAGGTCTGGGAAGCAATCTCTGCTCTGGGAGGGAGCAGCAATGCTCAGGAGCATGTCAGCCTGGGCTTTGGGTAGCTGGCTGGCCCAGCAAGGCAGGAACCACCTCCCTGTCCACACAGGGTTGCTATCCCTTCCCCAACTCACCTTCAGAAACTTGTACAGCAGAAACGTGAACCAATTTGTCAGCATCTTCTCTGCCACTGACTCCGTTCTGTAGGGAAGGTAGAGAGCAAAGCCATCAGCAGAGAATATTAAGGGTCTCTAATCTCACCTGTTGCCACCCCACCCTTAGACTGCAGCTAAATTATTTTTGGCTTTAAAAGGCTTCATCTGGAAAGGCAGGAGGCTCAAAGCCAGGGGCACAAGCGGACAGCACAAGCTCTAGTGGAAAGCCTTCCCATCAGCAGCTCCCCAGGAGAGAAAAGCAAATTGGTCTCCAGTGTATTTGGAGAACTGCAACAAGTCAAGCTCAACCTTGTCCCACCAGGAGTCTCACCCAGGGGATGAGCAGCTTTCTGCTTCTCCCTGGTACCTCCTACTTCAATGAACTTCGTTTCTTCTATGATGTCCCACTGGAACCAGGCAGGCCCCTCCACAGGAGGATTGTATGAGGCACCTAAGCCACGTACACCGTCCCCAAACCTACCTGAAGCTCTGCAGTTAAAACATAACCTGAAGGAAGAGCTGAGGTTCCAAGGCAAAGACAGATCTAGCTGGAAGCCCCTTTCCCCACCTGGGAGCTTCTGGTCCTGCAGAGCACTCA
Organism: Corvus hawaiiensis; assembly: GCF_020740725.1. Lineage (NCBI taxonomy): Eukaryota > Metazoa > Chordata > Aves > Passeriformes > Corvidae > Corvus > Corvus hawaiiensis. The sequence continues at coordinate 13,818,422 of NC_063223.1, forward strand.
GTACTGCCCTTGCCCTGATGCAGGCCACCACTACTGGTGACATGGGACTTCCCTGCAACCCCTGAAGCAGCCCTTGATCTCTAAAGTCTCAAAGACCAGGGCTCATAGTAGAGCAAAAGGACATTGACCACCACCAGTCCACTGGTACGTGGCCTTGGTTAAAGCCACGACCAGATTTAGGTCCAGAAACTTTGACCCAAATATGTTTTTGATCAAACTTATCCCCATTACTAATTCATCTGAAAACAAAGTGATTAAAGAAGGAGGGAGTAAGAGCAGTGGTTGGAAGCTTAACCTGTTTTCCACGTACTTTTGGAACACAGACACTGTGCCAGGCTTGGAATTTAACCCTTCCATGTCTGAATGGTGGAAGTTTATGGTTTCTGTATGTCTCCTCAGAGTGGCGTGGTGATGTAGGAGTTTGCAAGTGTACAGTGGTGCACTCACTTGCACCAAAAGGAATTTAAAAATGGAGCTGTGCCTCTCAGCTTTTGGATATGCAGTTGAAGGAAGCAGCCAAAGCTGCATTGAGAAAACCTATACATTGCCCCTAGTTTCCTAAAGCACAGTTCAAGCCCAGATGCCACTGTGCTCCAAATCAGCATAGCAGGGAAGGTCCAGGGGAGCTGCCTGTGTCTGCTGGGGACCATGCACAAGAGGGAGAGCAGGATCCCTCAGGATGGGTGTGAAACATGGTGAGTCTGAATAGAGTGAGGGAACCTCGGGGTGCTGGCACTGCAGCCAGGATGTGTCACACCAGCAGAGAGAGGGACATGGAGGCGTGGAGGGAGCTGAGAGTGCCATCAGACCCTGGTGAACTGAGCAGCCCTACAAGAGCAGCTTAACATGCCTGTCTCTGCACCACACCTTACCTCTCCGCCCTAAGATTAAAACTCCTCTTAATATGTCTATTATTTTTAACATGGCCTTCACTCCTTCTAAAGTAAAAATGCCAGCCGGTCCCTCGACCCTCTCCAGTTAGGCTTCTTCAGCTTATCCACCCATTAATTATCAGATCAGCCACTTGCAAATGCAGACGGTCCTGAAAGCACATGCAATACTAATAACCTCAGGGACGTGGCTGCATTCCTCTTGCATCAGGGAAACAAATACAAATGGCTCACTCAAGAAACAAAATCCAGAAGGAACCAAAATGTTAGAGCCATCAGGAGGAGTCCCACTGCCCAATTCCATGCACTGCCCAATGGCAATGCCATGCCCTGCAGATGGGCCAGGAGCAGTTTCCAAAGAACAGATGGCTGGGGCAGGAAATCTACTTTCCCAGACTTCATTCAAGATGACTCAGTGTCATATGGCCCCTTCCAAGGTTTTCTCTTGTGCTAATGGGGCTTAGCCCTTTTTGCCCTCCCTGGAATAGCACAGCCCTCCTTAAAGCATTTGAGGACAGCATTACCTGAGCCTTCAGGGAAGGGAAGGCTTCATGCCCCCACCAGGAAAGAAAAATCCACCATGGGGAACAAAAAACGGAGAAGGAAAGGGATGTGGAGAGAAAGCCAAGGGAGGAGTGGACTGCAGCTATTCAGGAGACATCCTCCCTGGCCCTAGAAAGGACCTGACAAGCCCGTAACGCTTATCTGAAGTGCCACCACTCAGGCTCTGGTGGATGTTTGTCTTTATCCATAGAGGATAGAGCCAGATGCCATAGCAATGGGGGGATTATCCAACAACCAAATAAATAAATAACAGCTCTCCCCAGTTAGATCAATGCTAATCCAGTTGCCCTGGGCAGTAAGCACACTCTCACACCCAACAGCAGGGCTAATCAAACAGATAGAGAAGCACAGCCCTCTTTACCACTCGTGGCTTCAAGAACAGTTTCTCTTTGTTAAATATCACTCAGGGAGGCACAAGCAAGGTGCTGGCCAGGGGGCCTTATCCCTGTCCTAACTGCAATGGCTCTCAAGCACTGTGGCTGGGGACTGACGGTCTTTGGACAGGCTGGGCTCTGCCCCTGTGCCGCTGCCATGGCTTAGCCACTGCTGCTGCCGGCCTCCTCATGATGCCTTTTATTTATATTTTATTGATTTACTTCAGGAGCTGGAAATGCATTCTAAATATTTCAGTGAAACCTGGTGTTATGGAGAGATGATCGGGAGGGAAGAGCCTAAGAATGCAGTCAGGGGAGAGGGATGGGGAACAGCAGTTGGCACCTCCAAGATCCATCCCACTCCCGGACAGCCACAGGTCTGCACGACACATCCCCTCTGACACGCTGCTAATGAGATGCTTCGAGACATTGAGGGCACCCTTGTAACGTGATAAATGAAGCAGAGAGAGTAAGAAAGCAATGTGCCTAACGGGATGGGCAACACAGATGTAACTGGGACCAGCTCACATCTGAGTCTTCTCCAGGTGCTTCCCCAGGGCCACCCACACAAAACCTGGCAGGCGTTGTCCAGTCTGGCCATGCCATGAACATCAGTTGATGTTTGAAAGATGCTCTGGGTTTCTTGAGCCTTTCTGTTGACATGCCAGCCCTGTGCCTGTCAGCCATCCCTGCATCTCTGCCAAAGGCTGGTGGCACCAGGCTGCTGGAGGTGGAGATGGGGAGGCACCGCATGGTGTGCAAAGGGAGAAGATGGCACGGACAGCCTCGAGCTGAACCAGTGGAGCTTATTAATAGTTTTTGTTCAGGACTTGGTGTATCTTTCAATATTCATCAGCCCGTGATGAAGGAGAGCTCAGAGCTATCGTTAAATATTGATGAGGCAGGCAGACTCACGGCAGGGCTTGGCAGGCTGCCTCCTGCTTGCACTTCCCCCAGCCCCGGTGAGACTCCCGGCTTGCAGAGATCTGAGTGACTTTCCCAGGAAAACCCTCATGTGCCCGGCAAGGCAGGTAAGCCCCAAGGAGGGAGTGGGGAAAGGAGGACTCCTGTCTGCTGCCAGCCCACAGAGGCACCCATGCAGTCACCAGGCAAGGCAAGCGCTGCCCCACATGCCAAGAGATGGGGGGGACCACCTGCTCACCTTCCCTTCTCCAGGTGACCTACAGCAACACGCCAGAGTGCCTGACACCAGCATGTACCCTCCCTGCACCAGCCTGCACAGCTGGCGAGCACCTTGTTCTCTCCTTCCCAGGCAACATGAGCCCACACAGGCCAAACTGGAGTGAAAACATCCCACGGGTGCCTCCTGAGCTGGCTGGGGCCAGGTGGTCCTACATCCCTCTCATGCTTGCAGACAGACAAGCAAGGAAATGCTTGACCAAAGACAGTTCTCTCACTGCCACAGCCAACACCAAAGCCATCTCTGACGGCATCCCCAAAGGACACCAGCTCATGTCACTGCACTCAGAAGTGCCTGGGCACTGTCCCCCAGCTCCAGCCTCTCAGGGGAGCACTCACCTCCGCAAGAGCAGCTTGGGGTGGTTCTTGCTCTCCAAGTTCTTCTCAATCAGGTCGGAGAGGAGCTGTTTCAGCACCCCTGTGGCATACTCCATCTCGCCCTGCAGCGCTGTCATGATGAGCGAGGCCACGTTGCCACGGTCCCGCATGGAGAAGCTCCGCTGGGCCTCCAGAGTGCGGATGAAGGTCAGCAAGAAGTGCTTCTTGTTCAGGAGCTGACCAAAGAGGGTCAAGGACTTCTCCACATTGGCCTGGACCTGCAAGGATAGAGCAAAGCTGAGAGACAGGCATGATGGGGAGGCTGACGAGAAGGTGGCTGGACTGAACCATCCTGAATTCACCCTCAATCCCATAAGAAGAAATGATGAAAAAGGGTCAAGAAGCAGCTGGACTTGGTCTCTCCCTACTACCAAGCTTCCCCTTTGGTAATCAGTCTCAGTTCCCCCAGAAGTGTTATCTAGTTTGTAAAATCCCAGCATCAGGTTAACACACTCTCAGGGCATCAATGTATATATATGTCTATATAGACACACCCTTCCATACAAAGACTCTCTCCCACTTGTATGCAGACACATAAACACATTTCCCTCCCATAAACAAACACTTCTTCTCTCCCAAGCACACACACAAATTATAATTTTCAATTTCAGCTAACAAGCAGCTCAATTCCCGCCCAAGTCACTGCAACATGTGCTTTGGGTATTACACAGAAAGCAAATAAAGCCACAACCCTGAGCTCCACCAGCAGCAAACCCACCTGGTTTGGGGGGATGGATTTCAGATAGGGAAATAATAGCAGAAATCTGGCTCTGTCCCACTGCAGACACACCCTGAAACAGTTCCTTTACTCACACACCTTTGAAGGTGTATTTCTGGCCATACTTGGCCACATAGGACCCAGCAGGGATTGGGCTGGGATACTTTCACACCTGCATTGCAATCAGCAGCCCAGCTCTGGCCAGCCCTGACCACATTCGTTACCAGAAATGAATATTTTTACAATACTCCGTTTTCCCATTAGACAAGATAGTTTCCTCTGAATAAAAGCCTTCCTGTGGTAAAATATCCATTTTTCTTTAATTCCGCCCCTTGTCTTCCTGACTGGGGGAATGAGCATAAAATTTTGCTTCTTGTCGGTATTTGGAGATAAAACAACACTTTTCATTTCAAAACACCAACTCAAAATGAAGAACAGAGTTTTGACACATCAAATCATTTCACTTCAATCAAAACTTTGGATTGGTGCTCTTCAGTTCAGTGAAATTCCTCGCAGTTGTAACTTCCCTCTCTAAAACACTTTTTCCTGCTGGACAAAAACCCTGTTTCCCACCAAGTCCTTGTCAATTCTAAGCCCCCATGTTCAACTTGCTGATCATTAGCAGAAATAAATAAATGAACAATACTGAATTAAATATTTAATCAGGCTTAAATTCTCACAAAGCAACCAGCCTGCCCCTAAACCCTGCAGAGGAAGGGAGCTGGTACCGGTGCTCACTGTGGATTAGCGTGTGCGTGAGCAAGCACCGCTTCCTTCCGTCACTTGCAACAGCTAATGTTACACTCTGAGTAAAGAGACAAATAAAAGCAAACCTGATTAAATTAGATGAAGCTTACACAACTGTAGTTGCTTTATTTAATCTCTTTTGGGGATTTTTTTTCCCTTTTCGCAAATTTAACCCCTTGCTTCCCAGGCCAGGCAGAGCTGGTGTGCTCTCAAGCAGGATGTTTTGAGTTAGGAGCTGGAAGTGGACGAAGTCCACCCAGCCTGACACAGCAAATGCAAAATTCCTCCTCTGATACCCTTCTTGATACCCTTTCCACTTTCCCTCTTTAGGGAAAATCTTTAAGAACAAGAGCAGAGGTGAGACGAGAGCCAGGCATCTGCACAGACAGGAAGGACTGTGCCCCAGGGAGATCTACACGCCTGCTTTGGTTCTGAGCATCCGGAAACCTGAGCTGCAAGGGGAAATCCATGGAAACAGGGTCCCCACCACCCTCCAGAGCTGGGATTAGGGACTGGGGAAACAGAGCAGGCCGAAGGCCAGGGCCCATGCCGTAGCCATGCTGGTGTACAACACCAGCACGTGCACTTGCAGTTGGTAAGAGCTTGTTGTGTTGTAATTAGTGACCATGCATCTTGCACCAGGGCCAATTACTTCTCCTAAATACATTGTGAAGCCCACGTCGACATTAATTACTGTGCTGGGCCAGCAGTGAGGGGAAGCGAAGGTCACCCCCCTCCTTCCTCTAACCAAGAGTGGCCTCAGCAGCCCAGCACATGAGAAGCAATTGCTGTGCAATTGCATGCACTAAATTATACAGAGGTGCGGAGGCCAGGAGAGGAGAAGGAACTGGTTTGGGGAGCAGAGGAAGGATGCCAAGAATGGGTTTTGCACGAGGAAATGGAGCCAAGCAAGCAGGCGATGTCAGACAACCCTGCTAAAAACGAGCGACCGGTCAGGCATCAAACAAACCCAATTGAATAAAGCAAGTGCTGTAGAAAATGACAGCAGCAATGATATTAATATAAATATTGATATTAATGTCAGAGAGCGCAGTAACCATTTGGCAGCCGGTCCACAACCGTGCCGGCTGCCACGCGGAAAGATGCACCGCACCGGGCCAGCATCCAACCAAAGCATCTCTCCAGCCCTGGGGCACAGGGACTCGTGCAGGGGACTGTGCAGAGGCACATCCCCAATGTGAAACACTACAGAGACAGACAGACAGACCCACACCTCCATCTCCTTCAGCACGGGGTGGTCTTCTATCCCCGGGAAGAGAACACGCATGGCGTAGGTGCGGTAATCCAGAAAGGGGATGCCAGCCCCATCCAGGTCGTTGGTCAGCTCGTTGATGTCTGTCTGCAGCTCAGCAAAGGCTGGGGTGAGAAAAGCAGAATTAAACAACACATCCTGGAGTCTCAGCACGCAGCATTGGCACTCAGCCCCTCACCACACCCCCAGCACCCCACGGGTGGACCCCCCCAAGGTGTGAATATTCTCAGCATTCCTCTTCCTGGCAGGCTGTGATTGCTGTCCCCATCTCACAGATGGAGAAATTGAGCTGCAGAGTGTGGGGATGACATTCCCAGAATAAATCAAGTGGCAGATTTGGGAACAGAACTGCCAGGTCCCAGGGGGCTCAAATCCCCCCCTGCCCAGCACTTGCAGACTCCCAGGGATGGTGGGGGAAGGGGGGAACAGAAAGGCTTGAACAAAAACAGAGCTTCTTGGGGAAAACATTAGCCTAAATCACAAGATTGTCCTCATTTCTTTTTGACCTAAATACTACTTGAGAGAAGAGCTTGAACACACCCACCCCGGAACCTCTCGATCCCAGCAGAGGCAGCTGTGACTCCAGGGGGAATGTGATCCAGGGGGGTCCTGAACCTTTAATTGCACCTACAGGGAAAAGCTGATGGGAGAAGAGTCCTGGAGATGCACCAGGGAAGAGGGTTGGGGTGGGGGTAGAAAACCCTCAGAAAAATCAAATTAACAGTACTTTAAAGGGAGCTGAAAGCCAGGCAGAGGACTGCAGGCTCGTCAGCCTGATGAGAAAAAACAAACCGTCAGCTTGAAAGGCGTGCTATCTTATCTGTAACTAGCGGGACTAGAAAAGAGAAAAGGCAGGGAAGAGATTGTGCCTTTTAATTAAAAGCAGATCCTTTTATCTGCCAGCTGTGGAAGACAAGACACCATCCCCTCTACCAGCTCCCTCCCCTCTCCCTGTCACCAGTGCCATCCGCAGGCATGTGAAGGGATGGGGACTTGGGGGAGCAAAGGGTTTGTCTTTCTTTCCCCTTTTTATTATCTTGTTTTCGGTTCCTGCTTCATTCGGAGCATCCAGGCTGGTTGTGGCTGTGGCTGGCAGGGTCGGGGCCTCTGGAGCCAGCTCAGGGGGATAATGGGCAATTAGGTTTTATCAGCAGTATCATACAAGGAATTCTGTCCAATTTCACAGCACCTGTCTGTCACATAATGAGAGATCCACTGCCCACTCACAGAAAGCCTTTGCTACCCTCCTTGCTCTGTTTTCTCCCACTTGGAGAAATGGAAAATAACTTCTTAACTGGAAAAATCCTCAAATCCCCCCTAAAATGAGTTCACTTCCACTAACAAAGCAGCTTTTCTCATTTCCATTCCCTCTCTGAAAGGCAGCAGGGAAAGGGTAGGAGCACACTAAGCCTTGGAGCAGTAAGAAACCCCCCAAGACCCCCATATTGATGGCACAGGAATCTCTCACCCTCTTTGCACTCCAGGGCCACCCGGGACTCCAGGTTGTCCATCTGCAGCTGGAGGCGTTTCAGGGTCCGGTCAGCATCCCGGGACTTGCGCTTGTAGGCGATGAGAACGATGATGATGATGAGGAGGAGCAGGCCACCGCCGCCACCGATGCCAATGATGGCGGGCAGGGTGAGCAGGCTGTCTGAGTAGATCTGCAGCGTCCCCGGGGAGAACTCGAACCCTCCAGCCTTGATCTGCACCACGGTGGGGGAAAAAATGGACCTGCTGTCAGGGAATATGTGCCACAGGTATCCCTCCCTGCTGTGCCCACCATGCTGGAAACTGGGGCGTGACTCCCAGCCCATGGCACAAAGGAGGTGGAAAAATGCAGGCATGGCAGGGGCAGGGCCGGAGCAGCGCGAGGCACTTTAAAGGCACGCAGCACACATGCTGGCAGTGCACGTGGAGCAGGCAGAGAGTTTGATGTCTCATTCAGACAACATTACAGTAACAGATGGGATGTAAAGCGAGTTCCCCCACAGATGGGGAGCCTGGGGAGGACTGTGCTGGGTCCCTTTTAACACGGCAGAGTCCTGGAGTGTGAGCACTGCTGCACTACAACCCCACAAACAAAGGAGCCTGCCTTACAGCGTGTGCCAGCACTGCAGGGGAGAGGTGGGAATCCCCCCTGCCTTGCACCCAGAGACAGCCAGGGCACAGGAACACCAAGCTGAGTGTGCAGGGGGGGTGAAAATGTATTTGGTCCTACCAAACATGTAATTAGGAAGAGAGATGCCTAGGGAGCAGGAAGATGACTCCTGAGGATGCTCCTGCACATACACCTACTATCTGGTCCTTATTCAAGGATGAGCACACAGCAGGGTAAAAGATGCTGGGATAAAGACTGAAATTCTGAGACACAGGAGACACGAGGAGCCGAGGCACCAGTGTCAGCACTTACTGTGACTTTGTGTTGGCCAGTGAGGTTGGGGGACTCGCAGAGGAGCTGTGTCTCGGAGACCGTGAGGGTGCAGGGAGTGTCTCCGATCAGCACCGTGTAGTTGAGGCGGGAGTTACCAGCGGCCGGCGGGAGCAGGTTCCTGCCCTTTGAGGGAACAAGGAATGAGACTGTCAGTTCTCATGCAATGGAGAATGTTTAAAAAAACCCAACACACGGCAAAATCTTTGCTCCAGGAGAGAAAAAAGGCCACCTCCACAGAGGGACATGTCCCTACTTCTGCTCCCAGGCGCAGACTCTTTACCTTGAGGATGAGGGGAGAGCTGGGCTTCAGCTCCAGCATCCCTGTGGGGCTGAGTGGCTCAAAGACAGGGTCTGGGTAGTAGACGAAATTGGTAGTGTTGATGATCAGCAGGGCCTGGACATTATCCATGACAAAGCCAATCTCATCCGGGCGGTCGCCGAGCTCCGGAGGGCTCCGCACGGGGTTGTCAATGGAGGGAGCGTAGCACACCATGGTGGTGTCATTGTAGACGGTGCAGTTCTGCAGGAGGCACGGAACGAGGTCAGACCCACTCCCAACAAGGTGGTCAGGGTCAGACCCCACAAGAATCCCTTGCAAGCAGCATCTCTGGACACAGGGTTTAGAGTTGGAATCTCCTGTTCTGTTCTATCAACAGGCATCACATCCCACCCCAGGGCAGAGACAGACTCCTGTCTGAAATGGATGTGCAAGGGGCGGCAGGCAAGATGTCACTGGTGATGGCCTCTTTCTGTCAATATCATATAGATGTCCCACGAACCTCCTACCAATTTTGAACAATGAGATCTCAACCCTCTCTTGACAGCACCTGGCTGGAGGGTCTGCAGAGAGATCGGTGCCTCTCTTTGGGGCAGCAGCCCCCGGACCTCAGCCTCTCCACACCATCACACCTTAAGGGCAAAGGATGCACCTTCTGCCCTGCATTGCACACAGCATCCCTCCTTCCTGTGCTCTGCCCCCAGCCCCAGCCAGCACCACTTACATTCTCCCTTTCAGAGCTGCAATACTTGGCCCGGATCCTGGGCTCTTTGATGGTGGCCAAGTTGGTGCCAGTCACAGTCAGCAATGTCCCACCACTAGAGACATGGAGACAATGGGTTAGGAAAGGAAGCTTGGCACTGGATCCCCAGTGCCAGGAAGGAAGCAGCCATCATCTCCACCCAGATGCCCATCTGCCCCAGGCTGGGTGAGCCACCATGCCCCAAGAATGTCTTATCCCACCCATTTGTTGCATGGCTGGCAGGACCTGGCATGCACCAATGTCAAATCATTTCAGCTGACCCAAGGGCCAACTAGAGATATAAAACCTGGTAATAAACACTGACATCCCACCCTGTATGCAGGTTTAGGGTCTGAAGATGGCTCCCAAGCTAAAGACTTGAATGAACTAAGCATTCACAACAGGAAAGCATCTCAAAAAGTACAAGCTCCTCTCTGCCACCCTTTCTCCACCACAGAGGCAGCGGGTGACTGGACAGGCTGAACTCTGCCGGGTTTTCTCCATGGCTTGGTGTTGAAAGCCCTGTGGTCCTGGAGACCTCAGCCATGCCTCTGGGGAGCTCGCTCCTCATCAACAGCCTGGGGAAGGTTTCCCTTGGCATTTGCTCTTAATGGATTCCTTCGCCTCCTCTCCAGCCAATTCAAACCTTTTAGAAAAATATGTAAACATTTCAAAAAATCCCCCAATGGGAAATATTTTAATTTTATTTGCCGCCGCCAAATGTCAAGCTGAAATTAAGCAGATCCAAAGCACTCTCTGCTCTTGCCCCCTGCCAGGCTGAGCACTGTAGGCCAGGAGTTAGAAGGGCCCTGGTGCCAAGCCATTGCTCACACTCCTCTTGCCACATCTCTGGAGTGCAGCCTGGCAGCTATCACAGCACTGAGATGTGCCCATCAGGAGCAAGAAATCCATGTGGGAAACAGTCCCCTATGCATCCCACGAGCTGCTTGCGATTCACCTGTTGATGCTCCATTCAGGATCAATCTTCTGGATGGTGGGGTCCTCTGTGTAGTTGTACTTCACCTCTGGGTTGCTCAGCTCTGCCCGGTTGATGTTGATGAGGATGGGGGAGCCGCCGGGGGTGTGCCCTGGGGGGGTCCTGCACCGGATCTCGCGAGCGCTTCTCCTGGGGCAGAAATGCACAACATGTCAGTGCCTGGGCAAAAGGGAGCCCAGGGCAGCCAGGGGCCTCCTGACCCAGCCCCTCTCCCCTTCTGAAACAGCTGGGGGGGGGGGGGGGGGGGGTGTGAAGAGAGAAAGGAGGAAAAAAAAAGAAAAAACAAAAATCCAAGAAATGAAACAAAAGGCAGCCGGGAAAGACTGAGCAGCTCCTGAGCGTTCCCATCGTGCGGCGGCTGCAAACAGCAGCGATTAGGGCTGATAACCAGTAATTACCGCAGGAAAATATTTAAAGAGCCGCTCCATTATCATCCCTAATCTAAAAATTATCCACTTCATGCCTCAGGGCTTTGTGCTTTTAGAGAAAAATCTCTGTTCTTAGGGCTCTTCCTGCAGCCTCTGACACACAGAGGTTTCAAGAGGAGACACCTTTGGCTACCCTGGGGGTATGGCTCCCGTGGTCCCTCCTGGCTTCCTTCCTTCTGGCTGCTGCTCTGTCTGGGGGTCCCAGTGCCTTTGAAGGGGCCTGTTGCCCATCCTCCACCACCCTCTGTGCCCCTCACCATGAAAAAGCACAGGGCCGTCCCCCGATGGTCACGGAGACGTTGCTGCCGGCATTGAGGTGAGTGCCTTCGATGGCAATCCAGGTGCCACCAGAGAGAGGACCCCGGGCTGGGACAACACGGGAGAAAGTGGGTGTCTGTCAAAGGAAAAGAGCATCCCTGGAGTCAGACAGGCTGGGAACCGAAACCCACATCCCCAGGCAGCTTCAACCGGGTGACCAGGCCACAGAGGAGAGGGACCTGTGGGACAGCAGCCCAGCACAGTACTAAGGCCTGGCAGTGCCAGAAGGACAGTGGGGAGGCAGAGCAGAGGCAGCCTTGGAGAAATTCAATCATCATGACTCAATGACTGACCAGAGAATCCCTGCCTGCCCTGCACGAAAATGACGGCAAATTTTCCAACTCAGCCAGAAAACCATCCAAAACCACCCAGCATCACCTCCCTCTCAACGTGACAGACCCTTCCCCAGCACGGGGCTTACCACAAAGGTGAAGGTCTTGGGGGATATGGCCCGGTAGCTGGGCGTGCAGTCACGGATGCACACTTCCACCCGTGCCTCATGAACCTTGCTCAGGCTGGCATCTCCGATTTCACACACAATCCTAAAAGATGAAGGTAAGAAACTCTCAGTGTCCTGGCACCAAGACACTTCCTGTGCCAAGCAAAGGTCTCAGGTGCCAGCAGCTCCATGAGAAACAAAGGTGGTGGCAGTTGACACTGCCAGCCCTCAGAGAAGCTTCCCCAAAGCCTTTGGGCTTCTCCCAGAGCAACCATAACCAGCAGATAATTCCCTCCCAGTCCAGCCCAGTCAGCTCTACGTCTTTTGCAGCCGCGGGCAGCATTTGAACATCATCACTGCTGTCCCTGACCTGCTGAGGTGACTTGGAGCACACCCACCCCTCGCCAGCACTTACTGCTCAGCGCTGATGTACTCGCTCTCAATGGGGATGCACACCACTTTGCCCACTCGGACACCCCAGCGAACATCTTCAAACTTCAGGCCCAAGTTCTCGCCAGTGATGGTCAGACGGGTCCCGCCTTGTCTAGGGCCGGTCTCAGGGAACAACTAGGAGAGAGCATGGCCTGTCACAAGGATGCAGAGCCACAGGGACACCTCACTCAGGCAGGCTGCAGCCCAGGCAGCTGCAGGGTGTGTGCTACAAGCAGCAAGGAGCAGACAGGTGATGAGAAATGCCAGCACATCTGTAAGTTGCACACAGAGAGGGAAAGACCTCCCCAGTGACAGCTGTATCCACAAAATCCCCCCAGGAACAAGCCAGGAGATATGAGAGGTGTCCAAGTAGAGGGCTGGGATGTGGACACCCTGATGCAGACATAGCCATCTCCCAGGTGACAAGGACACGGAGTTGAAGGAGACAGGGCAGCATCAGCCATGGCTCCAGCTGAACCAGCAAGGAAGCACCTGGATGTGCCTGGCTTTTGGCCAGGTCCCAGATGCCCAGGGATGAGATTCCCATGTTCAAGATGTCCTCAAAGGAGAAAGCATCTCCACCAGGTCTCTGCAGAGGGGAAATGGCAGGCAGGGGGGAAATGCTTTTCTCTTCACTGGCAAACCCTGTGCCAAGGCTGGCTGAGAAGGGAGGGGACCTCACCACAGCACCATGCCTCATTTACCAGGATGATGCCCAGTAAAGCAGACAGGTGTGGCCTGACAGACAGTGGCAGGATGAGGGATGAACAGAGGTGTGGGCTCTGTTCCAAGGTATGTGGGGACACTGCCTCCAACCAGGCAATTACAGGCAGTTTTACATCAGTGACTGCTAGCCCCGAGTGGGCCCAGGGATGCAGCTGGGTCCCCAGTGACACAAAGACACAGCAGGGGAAAAGGCAGCTGCCGGCAGCAGGAGAGGGAGAGAGGAATGCAGGCTGGGTCAGTCCTGGAAGATATCACACCCTGACCCAGGGGAAGGGATGGTTCTGTTGCAGGTGATGGCCTCCTCTGCTCTCCTGGCTGAGATCCCCTCTAGCACTGGCAGGCACCTCTGCCTACACTAAGCTCAGCTCCTGGACAGGCTCAAGCCTCGACCAAGCACATGTAAGCTCTTTGCATTCTTGGCAAATCTGGGCAGCTGCAACCCTGGGGCCTGAGCCAGATGGATCCTCCTCCTCCTCCTCCTTGTGAAGGGCTCACTCCTGAACATCATCTCCACAGCAAGGAAAAGCGGACGAGCTGAGGGTGGGAAACATGCAGCAGCAGACACTGTCCACATCCCCAACCCTCAAGGACTGCATGGAGCCAGGGGCTGTTTCTGCACAATCCCACTACAGCCATCACCACTGGGATTAACTTCTGCCCTCTAGATTCACATTGGGCTGGTCACCTTCAGCACACACAAACTCAGATGGGAGCACCCAGTCCCCTTGCACACCCGCATCCTGCAGGACATATCCCAGGCCAGCATCAGAGCTAGGACTGGTGCCTGAGCCCTGGTGACTGACCACGGCAGTCACAACTCACTATTTACACAGCAACAAAACCCTCTGGGGCTGTGGGGAACCACTGTTTGCCTAAACCTTGTTCAGCCCCTGCCCAAGTCTGGGATTGGAGCTCGTTCTAGCAGCTGCAGCCAGCACCAGGTTGGGTTTTCTCCTTAAATAAAGCTCAGGCGGGGCAGCTGGCAAGAAGCTGCTGTTTGTTTGGTGCTGCTAAATGAGTGTTAAAAGCTGCTCCGGGCATGTTCGATTCCTCCTCCGCAGCAGCAAAGCTGACAAGGGCCACGCGTTCGGGGAGGAAGGAGCCCGGGAATGAAATGACATCGTTGGCCGCCCAGCACAGGGAGGTCACAGCTAAACAAGGTGTGTGGGAGGGGGGAGCTGCCGAGGACAGCAGTAGCTGCTCAACCCTCCCCTTTCCCCCCTCCACCTCCACACCCCTGGCCCCAACAAACACTGCTGCTTTTCTCCTAATTGGTTTCATAGGGTCCTTTTACATCAACAAGAGAACAGCTCCAGCGGGTACAAGCAGTTGGCTTGCTCCCAGCTCCAGTGGCCAAAGCATGGCCAGAAAGTGCTGAGGCCAAGGGGTACCCCCTTCCCAAGGGAAAGGGTGTCACTCTGAGGGTCATAGCAAGCACTAGGTGAGACACCACAGAGGTTTGGAAAGGACTTGTCCCCACCACTGAACAATGGGTAAGTGATTCCTCACTCCAAGGGTGAAGAACTGTGGTCATCTCCCAGCCCAGCCCCACCACCCATGAAGACACCTGCACTCTCGTGGGCTGGGCAGGAAGCAGGCTCCAGCTCCCCATGAAACCACTGTAGGAGACCCCTCTCCCCCATCAGCCCATGCTGCCCTCTCTGCATTAGGCTTTTCCCTGGACCATTTGCAAGCCTGCCCACAGCCCAAATGCGGGACTGGGGGAGTGGGAGGCAGCAGGCAACAGGCAGGCTACAGGAAGAGCATCACACCAACAGCTCCTGCACATCCACACCAAATGCCACCTCCCAGGGCACTAATGCAGAGCAGAGCCAAGGTCAAGCCCACCTGCTAACAGATCTGTTCCTGCTGCACCTGCAATTACTGTAAAATTTCATAATGATTCAGGGCGGGAGAGCTGTTACCATCAGCTCTGGACCAACTGCTGTTACCAACGCCGGGCACCATCAGCTGCAGTGTGTGTGTAGATGCCTGCAGCCCTGGTCACCTGAACACAAGAGGACAAGGGCACAGCCTACAGCAAGGCCACCCTGGCCATGACCTGCCTCTGCATTCTCCACTCCCATCATCCCTAGGGGTCCAGATTTGGGCAGCTCAGCCTGAGCACGGTGGGAAGCTGACAGGGAGCCCCGCAGCTCTGCACACAACATCAGACCTCCATGTAGCGATGCAGGCTCTGAGGCTCGATCCCACTTCCCTGGGAATGAATCCCTTCCCTGCCAGCACTCCACCAGCCCCAGGCAACTCTGCAGGCAGTACTTCTTGCAGGCAGGGCTCTTTGCAGGCAGGGGCATGCCCAGCAGGGCTGTTCCCCCCTCTCCACATGGCTGCCACCCAGCACACTGCAGGGCCCATCCGTGTGAGAGGCAGGCAGCACGCACGGGGAAAAGCCAAGACTCTCATTTCCAGCCTCCATCAGATAAGGCACTGAAACCCAAACAGATCAGATCCTGTGCTAAGACTCCAGTAATTAACACCATCGAGGCCTGGCCAGGCATGGGTAAGCAGAAGGTATCCAGCTGAAATACCCACCAGTCCTTCCTTGTGAACCTGGATCCCAGCCCAACAGGCATGTGAATATTAATATACACAATCTTATAAGCAAAGGTCATAAAAGCTGTCAGGGAAATGGGATGATGATGATGAACTACTGGCCCCAGTGCACATGGCAACACATGGAGGAGCAACTTAGAGCTTTCCTGGATCCCTCAGTCATGTGCAGGAGGGGTTGGAATTTTGGAAATGAGCCAGAAAGCCCATTGCATGGGGGTGGTAGAGAGAGGATTTTAGCCTTGGAAATGAAAGTGGTGACAAAAAACACTCAAGTACTAAACACTGAGTAGATCTGGCTGCTGTGAGCTGCCACTGGAGAGCCCCATCCACATCCCCATCCCCCATCAGAGTCCCTCGGCACGGGGCATCACCACCCGCCCGTCCCCACATACCTTGGTGATCTTGGGGTCGGTGCAGCGGCTGTTGCCGCTGCTGGCGTGCATCCAGCTGCTCTCGTAGGCCAGGCAGTGCTGGCGCAGGGAGCAGCGCCGCTCCGACACGCACCAGCCACACTCGAAGCGCGGGTCGGCCTTGAGGCACAGCCCGCAGCTCTCCCGCAGCGCCGAGCACTTGTACAGGTGGGCTGCAATGGCAGGAGCAGGGCGGGGTTAGCATGGGCTCCCCAACCCATGGGCAAAGGTTCTGGGGGAAAAAGGCACCTGCTCTTGCCCCTCCCACCAACTCCCAATGGGACAAACCCCCACAGGCAGGAGGCAGCAGCAGCCTGGACTCAACGCCAAAGGTGTCTACCAAAGCTTCTTGGAAAATGCCTCTTATTTAGAAACCCATCAAAGCACTCGTGCAAACTATGGTCAGAGCCAGGGTGGGCTGGAGGCTGAGGGGGCACTGAGCCAGGTCCTGTCCCATCCCTCACTCACCCTGGATGTTCTGGGGGTTGTCAATGACAAAGTTCCCATTCCAGACCACAGACAAGTTGACGGGCAGGTCACTGATGTCATTCCCTTCGTAGAAATACTGCAGGAGGAAACAGAAAGGAGGCAGAGCCGGTTAATTGTTGAGGCAAGATGTCCTGGTGAGGGGCATAGAAAGACATACAATCCTGTTACATGGATGTCTCCCATCAGCCCAGAGGAGAGGGATGGGGTCCTGGCTGGGACTTGCTGGCTAGGAACAAACAGGTCTGACAGCCACTCGTCAAAGTATCGGTCACAGCACATGAAACCAGTGGGCTGGACTGACAAAAAAAGATAAAGCAGCAAAACAGAGGGTTTCTAAATAGACCCAAAACCCATCAGCTCAAAGGTCTGAAGCTGCTGCTGCTGGAAGAGGAAGAAACAGATGGTGCCTCTGCAGCACAGATGTACTTCTCCCCACAAGGCTCCCAAGCCCGTCTCCATGCCCTCCCCACTCCAGGGGTGCTCAGTTGAATATTTGGGATTATGGTCATCACTGGTGAAGCTGGGGGAGGACAGGCTGGGTACATCACAGGAGTGGATTCAGTAGAGTCACCCTTGACAGCCAGTGGGGGGATGTCCCTCGCAGTCCCCTCCAGCCCCATCGCCCATAACAAAATGACATAAAGCTGTGGCCACATGGCTGTGGGTGGAACAGAGCCAAGGACCACTCCAGTGCCACAGCAACCTTCAGATCTCAGGAGAGAGCACTCCTCCTCTCCAAACCACACCCCCAGTTGCCCCACTCCCGGCTCCACACCATGCTCAGACATTGGCTACACTCCATTTCAGGACTGGCACCACCACCCTGAGCTCCCATGTAGGGCGGTGACACCAGGGAATCCTACCCCCTCAGCTTTAGGGCACCCAAAACTCAGGTCCTAGGACCTGCTGCTGTCCAGACACATCCACCTCCATTTCTCCTTCCAGCCTGGCCAGCTTCTTCTCCCCACCCAGACCCCTCACCCCTGCCTCAACACCTGAGTCCCAGCCCCAGCAGCACCATCAATATTCCCTGCAAAGCCGCTGCATGCAGACAGAGAGGTTTAATCGATACGGAGGCAGGAAGGCAGTTGGAACCATCCCTGACAGCTAATGACCTCCTTCGGCAAGAGATTCCCCGCTCCTCGCCTGAGAAAATGACAGGCGTGTCAGGAGAGATTAAATGAATGATTCATGGGTTGCTGGAGTTTGTTAGAGAGCAGTGGACGCACCAGCAGCCATTCACCGGCAGTGGCCACAGCCAGTCCCAGCACCATCTTTCACAGCCCCAGGCTGTACCAGGAAGAGGTGGCCTCAGCACCTCCTCCAGCACTGCCCCAGCTGCTGCCCCACATAGGACCCTCTGCAGTGGGTCTGTTCTACTTGACCCCCGCACGGGGTACAGGGGTGTGACCCACGAAGGAAGCCAGCCATGCCCAGAAGAACAACATTTGGGTCCTTCTCGCCTGACCATCAAAGCTGGTCCCTTCTGCGCTGAGTCTCTCGCAGCCTGGCAGCACCACCAGTCCAGCATCAAACACGGCACCAAAATGGGGCACACGCCCAGTGTGAGACCTGGCTACAGCAGCACACCCCTCGCTCAGCCCCACAGGGTGCCAATGAGAGCCAAGCCTGGTCCTCCACTACAGCTTGTGGTTAGTGATCCTTTGTCCACCCAAACGCAGGGTGGAAGACCCCAAAATGCAGCCCTCCCCAGGGAGGAAGGCTGCTGCTGGTCAGCCGTACACAGCAGCTGTCAGGCACATCCAGCTGCAAACCCAACAGCTTCAGCAGCATCTCGTCTCTGCAGGTAGAGCCCCAGCACCCCCCAGCACAGCCCCCAGACATGGCACCTCTTGTCATGTTTGCTCAGATGACCTTCACCACATCTCCACCATGCACCATCTACCACCAGAGCCTCTCAGCAGCATTCCTGTCATCAGGCTTGGGAAGATGAAGCCAGCACCTGGCTAGGAGTCCAGATCTGTTCACCTTGCCCTATCCTACTCCCACCCAAGCACATCCTCAACAGAACCACAATGAGGAGCTGGCCGGACCCTTAGCAGTGAACAGAGACCATTCCCTGGCAGCAGGAGGGAGCACATGCTGGGGAGGGTGGTGGCAGCGCCGGAGCAGAATTTAGCTGTGACGAGCCACGTGGCAGCGTAAGTGAAATTGGCATTTTCAATTTGTACTCTGACATGTCTCATTTGGGGCCCTGGCATCTCGGGAAGGCATCCAGCCTGCAGCTGTCCAAAACACTTATTTGCATCTCTCTGCCCCGGCTGCTTTTGGAAATTAGTTCTTCTGGGAGGTGGGTTGGAGGAAGAAGAATAGGGGAAGAAGGAGGGAGAATATTAACCCCTCATGCACCGGTTCCAAGACAGCAAGAGACCAATTGCACAAGAGACTGCCTCCCTCTGAGAAAGGACATGGTGCTGAGGATGCTGACTTTGCTGTGACAGAGAGCTGCAGCGGATAGCAGGGAGCAGCGGGAGCACAGGACTGTGTGAAGGGAAGTGGCAGAGCAGGAGTCGTTGCCTCAGCTGGTGTTCAAAGTGTGGGATCACCAAGGGAACATGGATATCAATGAAAAATGTGTCCTTGGCATCTGCGTGTCTGTCAGCAGCCTCTCACCTGCCCTGCAGAGACAGCAGTGGGTCTGTGTCTTGGATGCTGTTCCTGGTCCCTGAAGGATGCTGGAGCTGGAGTCAGGACTTGGCTGTGCACGGGCAGGAGCTGCAGCTGCAGGGGCTCTGGGCTTGGCTTCCCTGGACTTGGAGATCCATCAGATCCCTCTCTAATTTCCAAAGCATCTTGTATTTTCAAAGGTGTTTCCAAAAGGCCTACTCACAGCTGCTCTTGCCATAGTGTAAGCACAAAAATGGCCTCTCCACCCACAGGCACAGCCACAGCCAGGAAGGCGGCAGCATCCAAGTAAAGCAGCAACCACCTTCCTGAAGGCCCCACAACAGGCAGGGTGTGCTTACCAATCTGTCCATCCTATGGGACCCAAAAAAGAGCTCACAGACAGGTCCCATCACATTGTCTCCTCCCTGCTCGGAGCTAACATGGTGTTAAAAATCCATTAAACACTTAACTGTTAGTAACTTCCCAGTTAATCAATCTCTGTGGCTGGCAGCAGACTGGGATGAGCAGCAGGAGAGTAGGCCAGGATGGGTGTGAGTGGGGGGATGCACCTACCCAGGCAGTCCTGCTATCAGACCATCTTGCACTCTACAAAGGTGCCCAGGACCCCCAGCTGTGCCAAAGGATGATTTGGTTTGGCAGCTGCTATGAGGACAAGCTGTGGGAAAGGGAAGTTTGCTCTGGGAGCAAAAAACGACAGGCACAGCCTGAGAGCGAACTAACGGCACCCAAAGTGATGTGTTCTAATGCAGCACAGCCCACAGAAGGGGATGGGAGAAAAGATGTCATCAAGTGAGTCAGCAACCGAGATGAGAACTGCCTGGCTCCTTACCTAACCCAGCCAGCCTCCCTGTACCTCCATCAAGAGCTTACAACACGAATGTGGAGGACAGAGGATGTTTCATGCCCACCCACCTGGATACTGGTCTTCCCAGCAAGGTCTCCTTCTGCAGAGATGCAGCTCAGGCAAGAGAACTCCTCACTAAGCCTTTCTCAAGGCCCTTTACCCAAAACTTACCTCAGGCATCTTCCCAAGTAGCAACCACCAACCTCATGTTCTTCTCACATCTCCAGTTGTCACATCCACCCTGCCCCCCTGTGGGGAATGCCACCAGCCCTGCACATGACAAGGGCTGTAGCTGTCACCTGCCCTGAAAGTCCCACTTTTGATTCTAGGAAGCCCACTGCTCACCCACCCACCAGCTAGCAGCAACAGGCACTGAGAGCTACCCAGCTTCCCTTGGGATGAGAGATTCGGCACTCTGAGAAGGTGCCTGCAGGGAGCCACACGGGGGACACAGCTGCAGCTAGCAGGAAACACCCCAAATCTGTGGGCAGATTGCACTGAGATGCCCTTTGGAATGCTCCTGCAAATGCCATGCCAACTAGACAAGGCCCTAGCCCTTCTCAGCCCAGAGGAGCAGGGCAGCCCCACAGCCATCAACATCCCTTACCACAGGGCATTCTTCCCACTCTAGCCACAACCTGCCCAGCCCATCCCTGGGGAAGGCAGCAGAGGGGCTGCTCCTCTGTAAGCAAACCCACACATCCAAATTTCCTGTGCAACCCCCCTCACTCCCACATGCACCATCCCCCTGGGCTGCATTTCTGGAGGAGCGCTTGGGCTGCAGCTGTGTCCTATTTTTCTGTAGTTGATGACCTCAACTCCTTCCCCGCGCTACGGGGACGGCAGTAATGTACATCGCGTCTCGCCAGGGCTCAACTGCAATTCATCATTATTTTATCTGCTGGAATTTAATTGGATCCTATCAAACTCTCCTGATACTCCCTTTTCACTTTAAACACTGCTGCAGGAAAGATAAATGTAGGCACCGCTAGGATGGAGAGCGCGGCTTTGTTGGCGGACGGAGCTGGGGCTGTGGGCTCCAATCCTGCTTCCCTCTCCATGGCTGGTTAATTAGAGATACATATACTGGAGGTGTGCAGTGCTCAGAACAGGGCATGTATGTATGATTTATGTTGCTCTATAAATATACCCTGGGCCAAGTAAAATACCGCACAACAGCACAACTTGACGGTAACGCTCAGCCTCTCATTCTGGATCTCCTCCTTTTCTCCCCCATCACACACAAGCTTCTTCACCTGGATTCCTCTTGCCTCAAATCCAGCAGGGTGTGAGAACCTGATACCCTGGGAATATGTCAGAGCAACACCCAGGTTCTGCAGCAACAAAAAAATACCCAGAAAACTTAAATCTGACAGGTCTTACTTCACTCCCCAGCATCCACACTTGGGGCCGGGCTTCAGCATCCACACTGGGGTACCACACGTGCCCACCCTGCCAGCCCAGCTTGCTCTGCACCCACATCGCTTTGTCCCAGCAATAATGCTCACTCCAGGGTGAACATCCCAACCTGAGTCTGGCCAGAGGGCAGGAGCC
The DNA here is from genome assembly GCF_020740725.1 of Corvus hawaiiensis. Taxonomy (NCBI): domain Eukaryota; kingdom Metazoa; phylum Chordata; class Aves; order Passeriformes; family Corvidae; genus Corvus; species Corvus hawaiiensis. Next base: position 13,839,876 of record NC_063223.1, read on the forward strand.
TCCACAGCCACAGCAGAAACAGTGGGCAAGGTGGGCTCTCCATACCAGGGGTACTGGTGAGAAAGGAGCCAAAAGGGAGCCAGGGAGGTGACACAGCTGCTCCTCACCACGTAGGACTTTGGTTAAAAGGAAAGGGAAATAACTGAGGCATGAGGCTTAATTTAAAGTGCTGAGACAACAAGCTCATGAAAACGAGATCAGGGGTTCTTCCTATTTATACATTTAAAGGGAAAGAGCAGCTCTGGGGCTATTTCAGCCTTAAGAGGAACATTTTACAGAGAAAAAGCCAAACCCTTGACAGCGAGAAACACCTGTAGTCATTTTGCAAAGGCCAGGACTAAATCAGATCAAGTCCAAGGTTACAAGCGTTAGCGCAGATTTGGGACTGTGGCGCTTTTCAACAGCAAAACTGTTTCATTTTTGCAGAATCAGGAGGATGAGCCCTGTTGAGGGATGTCAGATGGGAAAGAACAGGCAAAGGCAGGGATATTTGGAAAATGAATCTCAGTGGCATCAACCTTATGCATTAAGACAGGTGACCATTTCTCCATCCTCTGCTGCAAAAAGCAAGCCTGGAAAAGTCTGCCTCCAGAAGATTAAAAGCAATGAATTGGCAAAAAAATAGTTTATTGGCAAAGATGTTCATTTTCTTAGTTAGGCTTGTCTTTCCTTTTTGCATCTTTACAATACATGTGGAAAACCATTAGGGTGGCTTTCTTTTTGAAGAGCAGAAGAGACCAAAGTGAGGAGGCAAAAAAGGTTCTTTTGGCTTTGTTTATGCCCTGGGATGCTGGGGAATACCAGAGCTGGTCTCCCTTGAGGTTGCCAAAGATCTATTGGGTGTTTCAAACGATGTTTATAGTCAACACTCAGACCTTAATGAATGGATTGCTGAATATTTAACCAAGATGTCCTTTCTTCAAAGTGCTAACAAGTCATTGGAGTTTGACAAGCACTAAAACAAAAGACAAAGAGTTTTAAGGGCCTTGACTTATTATCCCTTTCATTCACCAGTGATTCAGGAAAGCATCCCTAATTCCACAGAGTATTTAACCTCTTGTTTAGATCCCACTGAACTCCTGGAAACAATGTGTGCTTAAATGCCTTTTGGCATCCATCCTTCACTTGCTGGCTGGGAAGATGTCATCCTTTTCCTATATCTCTACTCACCAGTGTTCACCACACCAAAATCCTAACTCAAAGGATGAAGTGCAATGGAAGAAGCCACTGGGCCATGGCTGGGAGAGCCTGAAGCACTATCAAGCAGCCAGATGGACTGCAAAAAGGCACAAAGGAGACAAACACCACACAAGTGTGAATCTGAATCCCCCACACCATAATGCAGCCTGGCTCAATGCCCTCAAATGTTAAAGCAGGCAAGTAGACCCTGAAAGCAAAGTGGCTTCTTTCAAGTCAAAACTCTCCTTTTCTCTTTGTGAAGCCACCCTGCACCCGAAAGCCACATCTGCTGCTCCAGACTGCAGCCCCATGGAGCTGCTGCTACCTGCTCCCCATGCACCTCACAACACCTCATACATGCTCTTCTGACAATTTGTGCTGTTTTCACGGCATCCCTGACAATTTCCAGGGCAAACATCCACCACTGTCAGCCCAGGATAAAGCACTCGTTCCAGCTCTCCTATCCCTTTGGAGAAGAGCTGCAGAGGCCATGCAGCTCACGACACCAATCCTGGCAGCCACAGCATCCCTTGGGAAACACAGGGCATTCGTTCTGCTTTAAAATCTCCCTCCTTGACAAATTTAAACTCACTGAGGAGAAATGAGCCCACATCGTTCAGAGCCTCTCTGCAAGCTCCATCTCTGTTATGTAAAAGCTCCCCTCTGATGCAGGCACCTCTCCTCAACACCCCACAGGAGCCATCAGGCTGCTGCTGTCAGCACTGTGCAGCCACAGCACTTCCCTACAGGGAGCATCCTGCAGCACACATATCCCAAACTGCTTTGGAATAACCTCAACCAAACCCCACACTACAGAACTGGGCAGGAGGCAGCTGCCAGCTCCAGGCAGAGGAGACCTGGCAGGAGACTGGACTGGCTGCACAGCATCTCCCCAGGACTGCTGCCCAGGGAAGGAGGCAATGACTCAGGATGCTCCTTCTGTCCAAAGGCTCTGCAGCCCTGGGATCACTGGAGGAAGGAGGGAGCCAGTGCTCATCTTAAATGGCCTCTAAATGTCACTTCTGCCACCAAAGGGAGCAGGGATCGGCGCTGGTGTTAGGCTGCAAATGAGCTTTCACAGTATGAGAGATGAAAAACAAATTTTAAAAGGATTAAATGGGAGAGCAAAGAGAGGGGCTGGCTCCATTCAGATGAGGACAGGTCAGTGCAGAGCACAGTGGGCAGCTGAGGAGCTGGGCAACAGCAGCTCCCGGTGGGGCCATCAGCACCCAGAGTGGCTTTTGTTCATGGGCTTGGTGCACAGCAAGGAGCACAGACACAGCTCACCCAGGGCTGCAAAACCCTCTCCCACTTAGGAGATAAGGTGCCTGGAGAAGGCAGAGAAGGCAGAGATGCCTGCTGGAGAGAGCTGAGGTGACAGGGCTGCAGGGGGCAAGGACACAGAGGCAGGGAGAGATGCAGGGAGCAAGGGATGGAGGGCAGGCAGGCAGGGGAAGGAGGCAGCTGCTGGTCAGATCAGGGATGGAGTCAGGGACAGACAGAGGCTGCAGGGAAGGAGGGAAAGCGCTTGCAGGGCTGGCAAGCACAGCTGCATGTGGAGGACTCCATGTGTGCAATGGGACACAGAGGTGTTAGCTCCATCCTGCCTGTAAAGTGGGATAGATTTACGGGGAGGGGGAGGGCTCCAGCACATCTGGGCCCAGCTGGCTCCAGTCCAGGCAACTTTCTTCAGCTTTGCAAACCCAATTTCCTTGGAAGTGCTCCTAAAGCCTGGTGATTTCAACATTGATCCTATCTGGAACAACCCCAAGCAGCCTCCCAATGCACCTGGGGGAAGTGGCGGGGAGCCCGCCTCACACCCCACAATCAACAGAAACCCCTATAACCCCTATAACCTGCCTGCAAGAGAGCAAAGCTGCCCAGGCAACGAGCCAGGATGGTCCTGGGGCAGGCAGGAAGGAGCAGCCCACAGCCAGGGCCCCTGCCGAGGACAGCTCCCGGCACACTCACCGAGGTGTTCTGGCACTGGATGCTGGTGCTGTTGAAGCGCAGGGCGGTGACGCGGGTGGTGCTGCCGGGGATGTGGAAGATGCACTCGTAGTTGCGCTGGCCTGACTGCGGCTGGGGCAGGTTCTTGGCCGTCAGGGTGATGGGTTTCACCACACCCACGGGGATGTAGATCTGGGTGGAAGGCAGGATCTGAGGGCAGTCCTGCAAGGGGAACAAGAGGCAGCCGATGAGATGGGAACACTGTGCAGCCTCCCCCAGCACCCCTGTGACCCTCTCCTGGCTGGCAGGCTTAGAAATGTGCTGCAAAAACACCACCCTGAGCTCATGCTTGAGAAAATCCTCATGTGCAGCAACCCCAAACCAGCATCCTATGGCTGCTCTACCCAAAGCCCTGAAGACAGGAAAGAAGAGCACAAAGGAATCTGGTGGCAGGGCAGATGTAGAGTGTTTTCTACAGCTCAGGTTGATTTAGGTGGGAGGTGCGGAGAGGATGCATCTATGGAACCTGTAACTTGGCACTGCAACAGCAACATGTGTTTGGGCCAGCTGGTAACAACATGGACTTCAATGCCATCATTGCAGCCAGTAGGTTTCAGAGTTAATGCCCACTGGGCTGTGCATTGTCAAGCTACCTGCTCAGCCCTCCTGTTTCCCTTACAGCTTCCATCCCCCTTCCTTCACAAGTGGACAGAAAAGCATTTTCCCTCTTTGATATAGCAATGTGCTCCTGCAGTGTGGCAGAGAACCTGCTCTGCAGCAAATTTTGCTGCGGCTTCTATCTGCACCAGCTTGGAGCAGTGTCACCCCACCCAGCCCGGCTGCAGGCTGCCCAGCAGGCAGTGCCTCCAGCCAGGGGATGCTGCTGAGCCCGAGGTGGAGAGGAAAGCACCTCCCTGCCAGCCCCTGGGGAAGGAGACATTGGGAGGGCAAAACACTCCACTTTTAATAGCCGCGGGCTCCCAGCTGCTCCAGGGGAGCTGGTGACTCTTGTGTGCAAAGCACAGGGGAGCAGGAGGGAGCAAAAAAAAATGAGCTCAGGCAGCAAAACAGCTCTGCAGCCCCGGTGGGTGACACTTCGGCAACAACAGCCTGATGCAATCCCACGCTGCCTTTGCTGAGTCGGGCAGAGGTCTCACACCTACGGCAGCTACTCCTGGGAGTGTTGGCTTGAAATAATATCAGGAGGGAATAACATGTGAGCTGCTTTAAAAACAGAAATGCTGTGGACACAGCCACTCCACTGCTCTCACAAAGCTTCTGGTGGCCACAGTGCAGCTGCAGGGGCAGCTCTGGCCCCAAGGCCACCAGCAGCCATGTGTGACCAAGGCTGCCCAGCTGTCTCCTGCCACCCCGCAGCAAGCCAGGCCGGACCTTGCAAAGTGCCAGGCTTTATCTCAGCCGCTATGATTAATTAACTTTCAAACAATGCAGAGAAAAGAAAAAGAAATTGTTTCATTTAGCAAATATTGACAGAAAAACCCAACTAGTTTTACTCCTTGGGTTTTCTGTTCTTAACAAGTCTGTATTCCCCAAAAGCACAGTTTTCAAGGGAAGAAACTATTTATCTCCAAAACATACTAAACAAAATAAAAGCAGAGAGAAACAGTAGTGTTAGCCCCAACCTGGAGATGGCAACAGGGCTGGGGCAGTCTGGGGATCCTTGGCACTGCTCTGCCACCTCCCTGCTCCATATCACAGCTACCACTCTGCACAGGGGGGCTTCAGTTCCCCCCCTTCCACAATCAGCCTGACTCACAGTGGGGAGACACCTCATGCCTGCTACCATTTCCATGGAGTGTCCCCACGACTGCACAGTGGTTGTTCCCCACCATTTCCCAGCTTGGAAGTGCTGTCAGAGGAAGCAGCCCCCACCTGCTTGATCCCCTCCACATTGCAGGGAGACCCCAGAGGTGGCACAAGCCTTCCCCACGGGGCACATACACACTTGGCAAGTATTAACTCCTGGCTCACTCTCCAACACTTCCATCTCCTCTTTTTTTGGTAATTACTGCCACAGTGCAGCTGGGGTGGTGGGTTAGTCCATGCCCCCCGGGCTGGGCTCACCATGGCTGCCTGCAGGCTGGTGCCCAGGGAGCACAGCAGGCATGTGTGTCCCTCTCCCCACACAGGCAGGAGGGCTCATTCTGCCGATTCGCGGTTTGAGCCGAATCCCCCCATGATGTCACACACTCCACATCTGCCAGCAGAAGTGTCTCATCCAGCAAAAATGTCAGCCTGTGCCCAAACAGGAAGCACCTGGTGCTGGTGGGCGCCCAGGGTGCCCGGAGGGGTGGGGGTACAAGGACGACTCATTTCCCCTCTGAGCAAGTCCAACCGCTGACACAACTGGCTCCAGCATTGCCCAGCTCTTCCATCCCTTGGGAACACTCTGCACAGCCCACAGAGCTCTGTGTCCTGCCAAAAATAGCCCCTCCCAGCAGAGTCCCAGGCCTCAGGAGGAGGCAGCTATGAAGGCATGGGATGAGCAGAAAAGCAAGACCCCAACTCACAAAAATTCCCAAATATCACACAAGTTGGATTTTCTCCATTAAAACCATTTTTCCAGCTGGATGAGAACATGACATGGGTGTCCGGGTTTGTCTGGAGAGGTAAGAGCTTTAGAATCACACTGCAAATTCTGCCACTGGAGTTTCTCTGGCAGCTCCCAGCTCCAGCTGCAAGGCTGTGCATCAGCAGAGATAGGATGAAGGCAGTCTGGGACGGGGCCCGACTCCAGCTTTGATGTTCCTTCACAAAGTCCCCAGCCATTCCCACTGATGGGGAATGAAGAACAAAGACGAACCTGCTTAATCTAAACCAACACACTTCATCCCCCCAGTCCAGGGGCCTTTCACCCTCCACAGCAGCTCTGCATCAGCAGGGGCTGTCATAGAAGAGCAGCCTTCTGGGATGGGATGCTCCAATGTCCATCACTGACCACCCTCTGGTCACCACTGCACATCGTGAGTGGAAAAAATGAACAGCAGCCTGGGCTGCTTCATCACCTCTTCCCCAGCCCTGCACCCCCCAGCAAAGCCACAGAGGAGGCCAATCTCCAGAGCCTGGGCTTTAAAGCTTCCACAACAGCGGACAGGGACATCCTTCCTGCTGTCACCATTTCCAGGCACATTTATGTGAGTAGTGGCTCCTACCCACGCCCCATTCCAGCCCTGCCACCCCCAGAAAACCAGACAAACATTCCTGGCATGCCCAGGACAGAGTGCCATGGGTCACTCTGTTTTCCTACAAAACAACCACTTTCCCACCCAGGAAATCGTGGCAAAACACCCGTGGGAAGGAGCAGAGACAGAGTTACCCTCTGTCCCTGCATTTCCTGACCGGTGCCCATGACACTCCAGCCAACACAGACAGACCAAATCCTGCTTAAAATAACCCTCCTGCAGAGAGGATGGGGCTGGATGTCTACCATTAACTTGCCCAGTGGTGCTATGGGATTGGCACCAAGCCCCCCCACCCACCACACCACCCTGCTGGGGACCAGGATGGCCAAGGATGGGGACAGGATGTCTCATCCCAGCCTGGTCACACAGCCCACAGCAGCAGCTGGTCTGAGGGTGCCTCACCATCCCTGCTGGGAACTGCTGAGGCCACACTAATGTGCAAACAGGCTGAGCCAGGCAATCCAAACCTCAAACCAGGCGCTGGTCCATTTCCCAGTGTGGCCAAAAGGTCTGCTGGGGGACACCCTGTTCACACTGGGGAGTGACACAAGTTCCTGAGCAGTCGGTCCGTGGGAGAGCTGCACTAGGGCAACACCGCTGTGGGGTACAGCCAGATGCTTTGGGGTTGGCCTGGCAGGGAGGGGGGCAGATGCCATGGCCTTACTGAGGGGAATGGGCAGACGAGAGCTGCTGGGCTCCAGTGGTGTGGACACCACATGTTGCATTTGCAGCAGCAACACCAGGGCTGGCTGGAAGCATGACCTCAGGAGCAGGCTGCTGGGATGCCTGAGACAGGCAGATCACTCACTGGATTTCTTCACAGGCTAGGAGAAAACAGCTTTTTCCAACTTTCTTGGGTTAGCAAATTCCCCTGGAGGTGGCAGGACCCTTCCCTGGGCCCATATACAGGCAATGGGAAACCCGGATAAGTTCAACTGGAGCCTCCTTTTAGAACAGGAACAGAGGAGAAACTTTCCTTCCTGTAACTCTCCCTTCAGGATCCAAATCAGCATTTACTGTAGAGCCAGCAGTGGCTTGCCAGATCTCCAGACCCAACCCACACAGCCAGCAATGCCACCACAGGCTGGGGACAGCAGGACATCCTGCAAACACCCTGCCAGTTTCAGGCAGGTTTCCCCAGTGGGTGGCACGGATGCTGCACAGGATGAGCCCCCACAAGAGAACATGTTCCTTAGTAAAGCAGTTGAGATGAAGAAGGCGTGAGGTGCAGCAAAACAGTTTGTATTACAGATTTCAACCTTCCCCTCTCTGAAAACAAGTTGTTCTGAAATGACAGTTCAAGCTTGCTCCCTTCACAAACATCAAAGGAAAATGCTTTAGCATCTCTGCCTTTGTTTTTCCTTTCATTCAGCCTTAAGTGCTCCGGGCTTCACCTGACTTCCCAAGCTGCCCCTCCGAAGCCACACAGCCTCTCTCCACCAGCACACGGTCCCGTCAGGACTTCCCTTTCCTCCCTCACTGCTTCTCAGGCAGTCCCAGCATCCCAGGAGAGGCAGTGAGAATGGTTTCTGAAGCAGTTTGCCTTCTTCTAAACCCTTCCCCAGAGGGCAGGGGGCCATGACAGGACCCAAACAGGTAAGGGGAGCAGTCGCACATTGTCTTACCTCAGAGAGCTTGACACGTCCCTCCAGGAAAGAGCAGTCGGCAGCGTTGTGGGTGCAGATGTGGCGGTACTTGCACCAGTGGCAGGGGAAGGAGCCGTTCACACAGGACAGGCAGCTGCAGAAGGAGAGAAGTGGGCAGCATCAGGGCAGCACCGAGGCAGAGCCCACAGGGACATTTCTTGGGATGCTTCAGCAGGACAGCATCTGTAGGTGATCCTGTACCTCGGGGTGGAAAGGATCCCTTAGCCACGAGGCACGGGCCATGCGCTGGGAGGGAGATGCCTGCACAACCCGAACCCCCAGGCTTTGCCCACAGCAGGGTGGGGGATATGGCCTTTTAGGCACTGCAGGATTTGTGTCCCAGCCGAAGAGGCCACGCTCCCTCCTCCTCTTGGCAGACTGACCCTGCCTGCCCCACTCCAGCAGGGGCAGAGCTCCAGACTTCGGGAGCTTTATTTGGGTTCACTGAAAGGCGATTTTAGCAAGAGGCAGCACATCAAGGGCTCTGCACCGCAGGGGAACAGGGGAGAAAGGGCCAGATTAATGCATGCTCATTGAGAAGAAAATTATAACTGGCGAAAGGTTGGGTCAGATTAACATTTTGGGACTGTAGCGCCTTTCAGCCGCTCACAATAGGTTGTGTGTGACCCCCTCCCTCAGCCCCCTCAGCCCCAGCCCTCCACAGCCGTGCGTGCGTTGTGTCTGTGGCTTCCACCCCCCCCCTCAGCCCCAGACGCTTCCATCTCCCTCCCCAGCCTCCTCTCGGAGCTCTTTGTGCACAGGGATCACTCCTGCTCCCCTCTCCCCATCTCTTCTGGGAGTATGCTGAGGACCCAGGGATGCCAGGAGCTCCCATGCTCTGCTTTCCATTCCTCTTACCAAAGAAACCAGCCCCAGGGACCTGATGACACTCCCCAGAGCAGGAGGGGACACACAGAGTCCCACAGCCATTCACAGGAGTGGCACCTCGACAGCCTGTCCCCTTGCTAACCCCCTCGCAGGCATCCCTGTTTGCAGACACAGGGCATCCCACAGCTGGAGGGAGGCCTTTGGGGGTTTCACCTCTGTGAGGAGGGAAGGGGCTGAGCCCCCCTGCCACGCTGCCTGGGGGCAAAATAGCAGACAGGTCCTGCATTTAGTGCACGAGCCTTCACAGGGCGGGTCTGCACCAGGCGTGTCTGTGCAGCCCAAGCTGTTCTCCCAAGGAGGAGATGGGAGAGCTGCTGAGGCATAAGCTAAAAGGCAGTAAAAATAATCAGCCTGGCTTAAAGATAAAAAAAAAAAAGAAAAAAGAAAAAAGAAAAAAGAAAAAAGAAAAAAGAAAAAAGCAGCAACACTAGTTTTCTTCCTAGAAGGCTCATACCTGCTCCTCACTGATCCGAGCATCAAAAGGATCAGGCCCAAAGCAATTATATTTAAACAAAGACAGGCTCTTTCCCTGAACACAGCCCTGATAGGAGGCAGGCAGCCCTGCCCAGCCCAATCCTGCTCCTAATCACAGCTACCTCTCTGCCTCTACCCGTGGGAAATGACAGGAAAACACAGCATGGCCCTGTGAGGCAGCAGAAAGACAATCTTCCTGGAGAAGAGATCCTTGGTGGCAGAGCCTGGCATGCTAAATCCCTCGCCCTCCAGCAGAATTATCACTTTGGAGGTGTGGGAGCCACAGGGTAAGGGCAGCCCAGGGTGCAAAGACACACCCAAGGCTTTGCAGGCTCAGGGCTCCTGGCCTGCCCGGGGGTTTCACACACCATTACAGATACAGCAAGAGCTTCCCAAATCCATGCGCACACACTAAGGAAATATTTAATTAAGCTGCTTGCAAAGGGGGCTGGAAGTCATTTCCATGTTTCGCTCACATTTTCACTTCCAAATGAACAGCCCTTTTAGCTTTACCCACAAATATGCTAATTGAGATGCTCCTTATGCAAATATATGCAGTTTTATTTCAGCTGCAGAGATTCAACTTAAAAGCAGAGCCACAGCCTCCTATCTCTGGTTGCTTTGATGGAGGGAGGTACAGAGGGTAGGGGGACTAGAGAACACAAACAAAGCCAAAGGACAGCTCCTGCCCTCCTGCTAAGGGTTCAAGCAAGAACCAGTGGACAGATAAATCCACGATATGGAGGGGCAGGACAGGGAACATACAGATTAATCCTCATGGGAGTAGAGTAGCCCCAGAGAGGTCATTAAGACAGAAGCACAAGCAGCCACAAGCCACATGCTGGGGCACAACCAGCAAGCTGGGGCACAAGCTCCCATGAATTGCCCCCACCATCCTCCAGAGAAGAAATTTTCCAGTCACCAGGTCCTTCAGGGTCTGCAAAAAGACTCCCCAGTCCCCTTTCCACCACCTCACAAGGCCTCTCAAAGCAGCTGGGTGAAGCTCCCAATTCAGCCCTGCCCTGGGCACCCCAGCCTGACAACTGCAGTTCCACTTTGCAGTTCTTCAGGGTCAAAGCCAAATCTTGGCTATTTCTAGACCCTCCTCACCTGAGGGTCTCCTTTGCCATTTAATTACTGCAGGTCCCAGCTGGTTTCCTGGTCTCCACTTGCCAAAGGATCTCAGGTTATCCTCCATGTGCACCCTGACGTGGTTTCCCCTCCCTACTTTAGCTCTCCCAGTTGCTTCTAACTTAACTGAACCACTCCTAAAGCCCCATCCTCGGAGATGGTTTCCACCCTCTCCCTTCTGCCAAGGTTCTCCTTCTGCCATAAGGACATCAAATGCCCCTGTGAGAGTCACCACACACACCTTGCTCTGCAGCATCTCTGCTGTGTTTAGAGCCTGCCCGGGTCAAAGTGGTGAGTAAGTCAGCACTCGGGTGCCAGTAACGTGGTGAAACCCTGCTCACAGCCTGCCTCAGTGCTGCTGGCCTCAGCATGGCTGTTTGACCACCACAGCGCCCTGCAAGGCTGCCCAAAGCCCAGGACAGGAGCTGAGGCAGGGATCCCCGGCTGCTGGTCAGGCTGGGCAGCGTGGCTGGGGCTGTGTCCCAGAGTGTCCGTATCCCGGTGGGTCCGTGTGCCACTGCTGTCTGTTCCTGGCACAGGAGCAGGCTGCTCGGCAGCATGATGCCATCTGTGCCGTCTCTCTCCTTCCCACGGTCAGGCACTCTTCCCTCATCACTTCTTGCCTAAGAGGCTTTCATCACTCCTGATAATTAGAGGGAGGCTCTCCTTCATGTGTTGAAGTGTTCCCCCTCCCCAAAGCATGCCAGGAGAGCAAGAAGCCCAGTGAGGCAGAAAACCGATGGTGGGGGTGCAGCACTGATAGGGACCCACAGCTTGTTCCCCATCTGCCTCCTCCCCAGCCCTGCCAGGTGCTGGTGGAGATGAAGCCCAGGCGAGGCAGGGGAAGGGAGCCAGACCCACCGGCAGTGCCGTCCTTGCCTCCTGATGACCTCGTGAGAGAGGCGTGGCACCAGCCTCAGAGCAGCATTTCAGGGTCACTCTGTGCCAAGTGCCCCATTCCAAAACAAGTCCAGGCTCACTGCTGGCCTGAAACCTCCCCCAGCCAGAGGAGGCATCCTTGCAGGCAACAAAGCAGCTCTGCCCAAGTTTGAGTGCTCCAGGGTCAAAGCCAGAGCCTCCCCACAGCCCCCACGCTTGCCCACATCTCACCCCACCAGCTGGGCCAAAAACTCCCAGCACTGCTCCCCTCCACTTCCATAAATGATCCCAGACTTGATAAGGCCATCCTAGGGAAACACCTGACAGGACTGTAGAGAAGCAGAGGCAGAGACAGGGCAGAAGGACAGTAAAGACACCTTGCCAGGGTGGGTGCAGGGCCAAAAGCATCACTGCAGGATGAGCCCAGATCCAGGGGCAGCTTCAGGGACTGACTCCTCCCTGGGTGTGCAGGCACCTCCAGTGACCATGGAGAGGTCACAGCTGTCTCCACACATGACCCAAAGCAATGCTGTAGCTGATGTAGCGTGGAGAGCCAGCAGTGCTGGATTCAGGCTCCTCACTCACTCTCCTTCCTGCACTCCCAGCCCCAGGCATGCCACGTGCCCAAAGGAGCACAAAGCTCTTCATCACACCGAACAGCGAGGGCAGAAAACAAAAACAGCATCCACAGGAGTGAGATAAGCCTGAGCAGCAAACGTGAGTGGGACAGGAGGTGCGAGCACGGCACACACACAACAGACACTGAGGCTATTTCTACGGCGCAGCACGTCACTGGAGAAAGGAAGGACATGGAGTGAAGGGCAGGGAGAAGGGACAGGGGGAAGTTGAACGGCACCAAGAGCAGAGCAGGGGAGGTCCATTAAGAAGGGAAATTATAAACACAGTGTTGATGAAAAAAGCATCTGTGCAGGCACAGCACAGCCGTCTGTGAGCCCCCCGACTGCTCCTCAGATCTCCTCTTGGCAGGAGGATGCATCCTTAGTGAATACTCAGCTCCAGCACAGCCTGCATCTGGAGCAGCAGCTGTCAGGGTTGAGGGGCTGAACTGCAGTGCTTTGGGCTTTATATCCATCTCTCTACCCTAGGGAGAAGGGAAGATCCTGAAGAGCAGTGGAACCAGACGGTCCGTGTCCCCCAGCCCCTACATGGACCTACAGGCAGCTTCCCCACTGGTGCCCCGGAAAGGTGTGGGGTGGGAGTCAGCTCCCACCTCCCTCCATCCCTGCCCATCTCAATCCATTTCTGCCCTTCCTTTTGCACCAACCCAATGCTTTTCCATCTCTGCTGGGTTTCGCCAAGGTCCTTACTCACAGGGTGGTCCAGAGCATCCACCATCATGCTGGAGGATGCAGAATCATGCCCTGGGTTTTAAAATAATTCTCTTGAAACACCCTCAGCTGCCTTCCCTTACTGAAACGTAAGACCAGGCTGTACCAGCCCTCCTCATTCACAACATACATGACATAAACCAGGTTATCCTGAGCTGTCTCTGGGACCATCCTACAGGATTTTCCACCTGCCCCCGCCCAGGAACACACAGGGATCTGTTACCACCACACAGCTCAGCCATGCAAACTCAGATACACTCACTCAACTGCTTGCAGCCATCTGTCCATGCCTTTGAAAAGAAAGCATCTGTAAGCATCTGGAAATGAGCAGCACTGGGCCAACAGAGAAGCAGCCATGCCATGTGCAGGCAGACAGAATGGCTGCAGAGAGGAGCCAAGGCACAAGGGCTGGCATTGTCCCACGGGTGCCAACGGGTGCCTCAGTCACCAGAACAGCCTAGCCCTGCCTTACCGGCACAACCCCACTGCTCCCAGCCCTTGGGACATGCATTAAAATCCCATTTACTTAATGGAGGCTTACAGGGAAAGCCTGACCTGTGGGATGGAGACACAGCAGAGTCACATCTCTCCAGCCTGGAGGAGTTAGAGCCATTTGGCATGTCTGCCTTTGCTCTAGCCTCAGAGAAATTCAGCACCCTGCAGCTGACAGGACATGGGTGTCACAACTGTCACGACAGTGAGGCACGACCACAAGGCTGGTGGCATCATGACCACCTCCCACACTCGAGACAGGTTTCCAGGATGCTCAGATCCCCTCTTGGAATCAGACTTGCTGACATGATTTTCCCCCTTTCCCTGTGCCACCACCTGGATTTTTGCTTCCACACTGCAGTGGCAGGACATGCTGGTGATGCGCTGGGCACGCTGGTGCTTGAAAAAACAGCAGCTCTGCAAAACCTGCCCACAGAATTGAAAGAAGCACCAAAAGCTCTCATCTTCTTCCCCATCCCACTCCACTTGCCAGCTCCCTTCCCACAGCCACACACTCCAAAATGCCAAGCCACAACATGATTTATGAAACAGAGTTTCCAGAGGAGAAATCCAGCGAGGAAACATGGAAAAAGCAGGAAGAAATGAATACATCTTAGTATTCCCTGGAATTGCTCACTAGCTTTCCGTGAGGATTCCCTACTCACCCACCTCACCGGCAAGCTCTGCCAGAGGCAGGCAGGGAGCCTGGTATTACATCTTTATCTTAAAAGGGGACTCATTTCCCCACAAATGCTTTGAAGAAGGCGTTTAACTCTGACAAAGACGACCTCAACATCTGCCCGTGCACGCGCTGGACTCGGGCTGATTCATTACACGATCAAAGGTGCCGAGCAGCCTTTAAATGCCTGCACTTGATCGGTGTCCCATTGGAATCCCTCGAGGGAATCCACCCAGTCCCTGCCACGGGGTTTTCATCTCATCCTCCACTGCAGGAACCAGAGCCTGTCCCCAGGAGCTGCAGAGAAGCCTGTGGGCAGCCCTGCTCCCCTGCTGTGGGCTGGCAGAGACCCTCAGCCACCCACATCCCTCTTTGCAAGGGCCTCATTTCCCCACACTGAACTCTTGGTTTCCACTCCCCTGTTCAGTGCATCTCCCACAGCTCAGCCAGAAGCATCCCCTGCCTCATGCGCAAGCCTTTACAAGCAGGATGCCCAAAAGATGCCACTGCCTGGAAACACCTGCCTGAGCCCCACAGGAGCCCTGAGTACACAAAGCTGGGACCTCCAGAAGCTGCCCAGGTGACTCCTGGAAAGGAATGAAGCCCCAGAGGGAACGAAAATTCCAAACCAGGGCTCTCAGGGACCCTGCACAAAGTACCCCAGGAGCCACTGATGCTGGTCTGTGATGGGGACAGTTCCATCACACAGGCATAAAGCCCTGCATTAACAGATGGGACAGCTCTGAAGCTCTACCTGGAAGACATCCCCTCAGCCCAGAACATCACAGCCAAACATACAGGCAGCAAAACCCCCTCTGTACCCTCCTCTCCTGTAGAAGTGATCAGAAGCATCTTCCCTTCTGCAAATCCCTCCCTTGACCAGGCACTTGAAAATGCATGGGAAGAAGACTTGCCAAGGTGGTGGGAAATAAGAGAGCCGGGATGCTCATGCAGCAGCAGGACCAGCCCCACAGCCCGCATTTTGCTGATGCCTTTCCAGATGTCTGCCGAAAACAAGAAATCAGATTCTCCCTGGTGCACACGGTGGAGCTGCATTGGCTTCCCTTGGAGCTACCCCAGCTGACATCAGCAAAGAGCTGCCTCACAAGCCTCCCATCTCTCCACAACCATCTGAAAAATCTCACCCAAACACTTTGTCCTCAGCTGAGAAATGATTCAACACGCAGAACTCTGCCTTCCAACCTCAGCAAAGCCGCCCAAATATAAAAAGAAAACATAACGCACAGTGATCAGAGATCTCCACAGGAAAAACATTAGCCTCGTGGAAAAGCATATTGTTCCTAATACAGAATTTATCAGGCTGATGTATAGATTTTCCTCCACAAAATATGAAACCTGGATCTGAAAGGCTATTAACTCCAGAGAGATCCATTAAAGACGCCTGTCTGCAAATGGTATTTAAAAGTATTGCATCATCCCAGGAGGTATTGTCATGCTCTTTGGCTACGATTCGACTGCAGGTCACATAGTTAAAACTAACTCCAAACCCTAAAACTCTTAACGTAAAAAAAAAATAATAATGTTCACCAGCTTAGAACATGGACTTTTCTATCAGCTTCAACTGGAGTCCATAAATATTAATGCATCCATAATTAGTCTTTTTAAATAATGCATCCAAAATTAAACATCAACGCAGTAATAAATCAGTCAGGCTCTTTGTTGTAGGTTTGTTTCAGGGGGGTAGGGTGTTTTTTCCCCTCCTGTGTCAGGCACATAAAATAAAATGCCAATTCCCCCACTACCTCTTCCCACCAGACCGCTGATTGGACTAAATATGATGCCATTTGTACTTAAAAGTCATCTTTCTTTCATTTAGAAAAATAAAAGTCGTATCTGCTTTTTGATTTGCAAAATAATGACATGCAGCCAGCCCGAGCCAAAGCTGAGCTAATGTTATTGAAACCACAGGACGTGAAGGGAGACAAAGCTCATCTCAGAGTCAAGGTGAGGGAGAAAGTCAAGTTTGCAAAGTCTCTCCTCCCTCACCAGCATAGCGCTTCCAGAAGGAGCCCTGCTCCCTGTGCAAAGAGCAGGAGGGAAGGAATCCCTGTGATGAAGGAGCTTTGCAGGGGCTCTCCTCTGACACATCCCTCCTGGAGCTCACTGTGGGTGGGTTCCCAGCCAGGGCACCTGCATCTCACTTGCTCTTCCCTGATCGAAGTGGAAACTCTGAACAGGCTTTGGAGGAGCAAACTCCAGCAGAGCCCTCAAGCCAGGCTCAAAACTTTGCAGAAAGACATTCAAAAGAGATCACTTGGCATTTGCTTATCTATAATTACTGATCAGCTGGAGCGCCACCATCCATGGGAGGTTTCTGGCAGAGTAATGAAATCTCTTGCATTCTTGAGCTCCAAATTCTTTGCCCAAACACACCCCAGCATCAGCTCTGACGGTCCTACAGCACAGCCATCCCCCACTGCTCAAGAACACTGTCTGCAGCTCCTCATCAGGAGTTGTGGCTTGAGACTTTAGACACTTTGCTTAGACAGCACATCAATAATCCACACCTCCTCTATTTTATCAAACGCATATCTCAAGCTGTCTAAAAACGCTTGCAGGAGTAGATTTCACGGCAGCCTGACAAGAAAGCAAATTCACAATTACTTCCAGTTAGGAAATTCTTGGGTAAATGCCCCAGGACTTGTGGCATGTTCCATCCCATGTTGCTGTAACTTTCCAGCTCCCTCTCCAGCAAGCCTGGGAAGCAGGTACCATGGCAGGAAAGTACAGGCTTCTCCTTTTGCATGGCCAAGTCACTCCTATTAACTGTTTCCAGGAATAACAAGACGCTTGGCATTTTCAGTCACACGGATTGATTTCTACAGTGTGCAGTGCAGTAAACTCTTTTTCTTCCAAAGTTTTGCCAAACCCAAAGCCCTGTTTTTACGTGAGGTTCTGTCCTGATGCTACATGTTCCCACACATCCAAACCAACTGTGGGTGCTCTGGTTACCGTCCCAGTTTACACAGGCAAAAGGAGGAGGTTTCTCACTGTAAACACCCCTGTACTCAACTGCCCTTTCCTCTTGCAACATCAGCACCCACAAAGCTGAGAACTCCCTCTTCCAGTCTCACGCCATCCCACCAATCTGTTCCTGGAGCCCTCCCACAAAGTCCAGGCCACTTACGACTGATGGACGCTGCAGTTGTAGAAAACAAAATCCACAGAGGCAAATTTCTTCCCCGTCTCCTTGGATTTCAGGTAGAGCTTCACCACTCGTTTGTCCCCTGCAAGAGACCCAGGCAAAGAAAGACATCAGAAAGGACAAAGTGCATGGCCCAGCATTCAGCCCAAGGCTTGTGATGGGCTGGAGGGAGCTGGGCATCACCGCTCAGTCCAGTTAATTAACAAAATCCCCCGAGTGTGGCAATAAAAAGAGAGTGTTCACCCACCCCCATTCAGACACCAAAGAGGCCAGCAGAGCCCAAGTACAGCTCTGAGCTCCTACAGCTAAATATAACCTGCTGGCATGGAGACTGAGGCCTTGGGTTATACTGGGCATACTGAAGGAGGGTTTAATAGTTCTGGGGTCAGGAGAATGTCCTAGAGCCCATGGCTACATCTGCTCAGGAATGGTCTACAGACGGAAATAGGGCCAGGGTGCCCAGGAGCGGTCAGCAAGTAAAATCACAAAGTGGTTTGGGTTAGAAGGGACCTTAAGGATTATTCAGTTCACTGCCATAGGCTGTGCCCAAGCAGCTGTGTCCATGGCTTGGAGGAGACTAAAGGACCAACCTCCCATGAGCAGCAGTTCCTTCTCTTCCTATACCCCAAGAGCCCAGGTGGAGTCCAGATCCCGAGACTGGGATCACTGTCACGGGAGGACTGTCCTCCTCCACACCTGCCTGTGGGGTAACACATGGGACAACACTTGTCTCAGGCTTTTTTCCCACTCTGGGGCACAAGCTCACCGCGGCCCCTGGTGATGGGGATGACGTCCTTGGCAGAGGGAGAGCTGCAGTAGATCTTCCCATCCTCAATGCGACTCTCTGACTCGGTGAAGTCTTCAAAGGAGCAGTTAACTCCTGCTGAGAGGTCTGGGACATTCCAGGCCTGCAGGACCAGCTAGGAAGGAAAGGCAAGAGCATCAACACAGAAAACTAGGAAAATAGGCTCCTCTGTGGCTGCTATGTGTAAATCTAGAAAAGACTAGGGAGTGCAATCCCTCCTCTGCCACCCACACATGGCGGGGAGACCTGCTCTGGGCTTTTGCAAGGGAGCCCCATCCATGTACCTCTCTGCTCAAGCAAGGAGCATGGATTTAAATGGGTTAAGAACTGGAATGACTCACAGCCTCTGTCCTCTGCCCTGGGCACACCACAAGCCATTACGCCTCACCTCTCTACAGAGAACAAGAACAGCATCAGGGCTGAAGTGTGTTTCACAGAAAGGCAGAAAGGCACCCACTCCGGCAGAGATGAGGAGGGGAAGAATCCACCTCTTCCTTCACAAAGTCATCCCCAGGGTCAGCAGTTCTCACTTTACAAAATGCTTGCCTTATTTCTAATTTGAATTTTTCACAGCTTCCAGCCATTAGTTCTTGTTATGCTTTTCCTTGATAGATTAAAAAGCCCTTTAGTCCCTGATATTTGCTCCTTGTAAAGGCACTTATACTCTGTAATCAAGTCACCTCTTAATCTTCTTTTTGATAAGCTAAGCAGATTGAGCTCTGGAAGTCTCTCACTGCAAGGCATTTTCTCCAGCCTTCAACTCATTTACATGATGTTTATGGGAGTTTTTCAGTCCCTCCCTTTGACAGCTGCACTCCAACCCAAGCAGAGCATCCCCATGTCATCCATGGATGTGCAGCATCCTGCCATTGGTATGGAGATAATTACCCCAGGAGTGAAAGCACTGCCCAGCTCTGGCTTCACCCCAGGAGCATCAAGAGCCTGCAGTGAGGGCTCAGCCCCAGCACCACTTTTCAGGACACCAGGTGAACCTTCATCCATGTTTAACTTAAGACTTGGCAATACCAAACCCGAGTTTCTCTGCTAAACAGCCCCACTCAAACCCAACCACTCCAAAGGAACTCTCACCCATACCAGTCTCCAGTCCCAGGATCCCAGCAGGTCCTGTCTGCAGCCATATCACATTTATCTCCACGTTACCAAAGAACATTTAGCCCTGCAGAAGTGCTTTCCACACTGTTTCCATCCAGTGACAATTCCGCTCTGATGAGAACTTTTTGAGATCTGTCACGGAGCCAGTTCTTAATCCACTTAACACGTGCTTTATCAATATTGTATAATGCCAATTTTTAATCAGAACGTTGTGTTGTACTAAGTCAAATGCCTTGTAGGAGCCTAAAGACATCACATCCCCGCAGTCCCTCTTCTAATTCAAGTCATAAATTCATCAAAGAGCAAAATGGGGTTTGTCAGACACAAACCCACGTTGACTGGCATAAATTATATTCCCATCCTTAAATCATTATCAGGTGTATCCTGCACCTGTTCTTTTTCTTTTCTTCTTCTACTTCTGAAGTAAAACTAAGCACTCTCTGACTATTTGGTCCTTTTTGCAACTGAGAAAAAAAATTGGCACTTCTTCCGTTTCTGGGACTTTTCTCAACATTCAGTTGTTTATTACAAAGTCATATTATTACATATATCCCCAGGCCACAGAACTCCTTGGCCAACTTTTTTAGGATTCCTGACTGCTGGATATCCAGACCTGGCGGTTTATTGCTGGTATATGCTGTTTCTTATTCTCTTCATGGTGCTAATGGCCTGAAAAATACTTCAGGGAAGTCCATCATCCTTTCTGCCTGCACAGAGAGAGAGCAGCGAGTTGTGCATCAAAGTCTCATCCCAAAATATCTACTGCAGGCTGGAGTCAGAGACAAGCTATTGAACTAGAGCTAGATCGCTGGGCTATGAATGGCATTTCTGATGGTCGTGCTGTCATTATGGAGAAATATTTATTGCTCAGTTGTGTCTTTTCTGAATAATCATCAACTGCTTTATTATCTCCATCAATATGGAGCAAATGGCCTGCCCTCATCAATGCCCTGCACTTTGCTCTGTTTTGTCTCAGATCTCTCTTCCCCTTTCTCCCTATTCATTGTAAAGTCATCACTTATTTTTAATTGCCTTCTCCCCTCCAGAGGGTCAGGAGGTGGCTGGGGAGGAGTAGGAGGGAGCAGAGGTGTCTTACCGGGACCTCGGACATGGTGACCGAGATGTTCTTGGGCTGCACGGTGAGCTGGACGCACTGCTGCAGCTCGGAGGCGAAGCGCTGGGGCTCGTCCGCCCGCTCGCACCGGTCCTTGCGGGAGCAGCTGCAGGGGGATGGAAGCACCACGGTGAGGAGGAGAATCCCCTGGGGTCCTGCAGGGCTTTGGGCTGGCACCAGTGCAAACAGACCCTTTGGCATGGAGATGATGCCCAGGTAGGGACGTCGGGTGACCGAGGCCCGTACCAGAGCTCTGCTCTCCCCTGAGACTTCAGGGGTATTTTGTGTTCAGTTTATCTTATTGGCACAAGAACGCTGAACCCAGGAGCCCATGGGCAAGATGGGCAGGCCCTGGCAGCAGCTTCACCATGCATGGATACTCCTAAGCACAGCCTGGGCACCACAGGAGGGGATGACTGACCCCTTGGACCATTCCATCCCTCGGCATTTTGGGGCCAAAGTCCAGGAGGGATGCCCTCAAGGAGACCAGCAGTGGGGACGGACACATTTTGTCAGCTGTAGGTCGCTGGCACAGCTCTAGGGACAATCCTGCTGTACTCACATGTTGTGCAGGACACACCAGCCGCAGTGGGGGTCCCGGGAGCCCAGGCACAGCTCACAGCTCTCATACTGCTCACAGCTCTCCACTGGCACACGGGTCACCTGCGGGGAACAGGCACGGAGTGAAGGAAGCCGGGCTGCTGTGCCCACACCTTGGCATGGCACAGACAGACCCAGCACAGACTCACCCTGGCCTGTTAGTGGGGAGGCAGGAGAGGGAGCAGGCTGAGCCCCTCACCATCATCCACTCCTCTCCCAGGCCCAGTCAGCACATCTGCAGGCAACACCTCCACCCCAGAGAGACTTTTACTCCAAACAAGCTCCTTTCATTGCACCTTTGCAGGATTTGGGAGTGGGCTGTGCCAGCTCAGCCCCACATCGGCTCCCAGTGCCAGCCAGGCACCCCGTGGCTGCCGCAGCCCTGCTCCGAAAGGGTTACCAGTCCTTTATTAATTGCTCCTCCAGATTTGATTAAAATCCCCTCATTCTCTGAGCCCTTCGAGCTCTGTTACAACTGTTCATTTAATTACTTTCCACCAGCACTCTGATAACACTGAGCGTACTAGGGAAGAGAGTGGGCTTTATTAAGGAGAGGAGAGGAGAAGAGGGGGGACAGGGAGGGGGTGCAGGGAGGGGGTTCCTGCTCACCTGCCACGAGGCATCGGCAGCACCGAGCAGCTGCCCATGCCTGCCGTGCTTGTGCCTCAGTTCCCCACTGCTCCCACGGGGAAGCACTCACTCATTAATTAAAATTTGTAAACTTCTCTACTGAGGGCTAAACCTGGGGTGTTCTCCCTCCTTACAGCCCAGCGGAGCACAGGCTCAGCATGATGTCTACAGGGCTGGGATACGCTGGCCAACCAGCTCCCTCAGGGTGGTGAGGACAGCTGTAATGTTCCCATTTGTTTGTCCCTGACATTGCTTTAGGCAGGTGGTGGCAGAGGGTACCCCCCAGGCAGACCCTGCACAGCCAAGTCTCAGGTCCCAGCAAGTGTGGTGGTCCCTGGAGGAGATCCCCAGTCCAGGCCAATGCAACTGCCCCCCTGGCATCCACTTCTCCAACATCTCCCCTGCAGAGGAGAGGCTTAGCTGAGCAAGCTTTGGGACAGAAACAGAGCCAGGGCTGGAAACACAGCCCAGGAGAGCTGCATGGAGGAGCCCAAATGCAGTTTCTGCCCCACCTGGAACGCTGCATGTTTCCTGCAGCAGAGCAGAAACCAGAAACAGCCACTGGGAGGAGGGGGAGAAGAACTCTGCTGTCCCCACAGGGCTGTCTAGACAAACCCACGGCCCTGCTCCAGCATCCTTCCCCCTCCCAAGCCCTCGGGCTGGTGGCCAGGAGACTGTGAGGCTCCCAGCTCTGCTTGCAGTCCCACTCACAAGCACACACCTCTGGCTGGGCAGAGGAGCAGAGGTGCTGCGACACACAGGCACACCATGTCCCAGCACGGCCACCCTGGCATGGTGTACTGACACCAGATCCAGAAAGCGTCACCACTGTGACAGGAACCCGCTTCACTCCCTCCAATTCAGCCCATGGATGGATGAACTCACACCAGCAGCCCTCCCACAGGTCACAAATCAAGCAAATGCTCACTAAGACAACCAAAACCTCCTATCACGAGCCCAGACCACACCGCCAGGGTGACAGCACCAGATCCAGACTGGGTCTGTACCTCCCATTAGCTCAGCACAAGCAGAGGCAGGGTTCAAGAGGTGCACACCAGGAGCCTGGGGTTGCATCAGCCCTATGTCCCCTCTGCCCTGTCATGCAAAAGCAACTGCTCCAGAGGACAAAAAGTTGTTCAGAGCAAGGAGCTCCTGCTGACCTGCAAAACCCTTGCTCAGGAGGGGACAGCCAAAACAGGGAGGAGGTTTATGGCCAGCCATTCACAGCAAGGCAGGGTCAGGAAGCCCTTGGTCCCCAGGGACCACGGGAATTTCAAGCAGCTGCTGCTAACAATTAAAGCCTCAGGACAGTGTTTCTGCAGGGAGGAGCAGGGAGGAGCTGCCCCAGGGTCCCTAGGCAGCTCCAGTCCCAGGAAGCAAAGGGCAGACCCCACTAGGGAGCAGCCCAAAAGGCTTCCCAGCACATGGGACTACAGCTGGGGCTGCAATGCAGGCTGCCAAGTCAGGAGAGCAGAAGGCTGCTGAGCCCTCCCCCTTACCTGTTTCTCAGTCATGGCATAGATGTGCTGACGGTCGGGGCTCAGCACCAGGTCTCGCAGGATGGAGCTGCCTTCGTGGGCCACAACGTTCTCGTACTGCAGAGCTTGGTGCCTCCTCTCGGCTGGCAAGTCCACCAGGATCTGTGGGGAGAGCAAGGGGGATGAGTATGATCCCTCACACACCTCAACCCCCACCCAGGATGTGGGATACAGAATGTGCCCCATCAGGGACACCAGCCTCCATCGCACACCCATGTGGTGACTCCACAGCCCCTGCAGCACAGCAAAGCACCAGCTGCTCTGCAAGCATCCCGACCCTTTCCAGAAGACCAAACTGCAATGCCTCCTTCCCTTTACCACATTTGCCTGGTGCATTTGCACCACATTCATGCTGATGGCATTCGTCTCTCTCCAGGGAGGGAGGACACATCCCTGGTTCTCACACTGCACCCCACTACGTGCTGCTGCTCAGCCCCAAAGCCCCTCCAACTCATAGCATGGAGCAGATGAGCCCCCAGCTTACAGTAAGGCATCAAACCCCATCTTGCCCCAGCGGTGCCGAGAGCAGCTCGCACATCGCCTCGCTCCAAGCCCTGCCAGGCAGGATGCTGCGGCGCACGCAGGCACGGCTCCCATCAGCCCATCCATCAGAGGAAACACTTGGACTCGTGACCGGGGAAGTCAAGAGGGTCTCAAGGAAGTTGGAGGTCAACAGAGGTTCAGAAAGCGCCTTTGTTCCCTGAGCAGGAACATGACAAAGACTTTAATCTCCTTATGGCTCACAATTACGTTAAAGCTCTTCCTAAGCACACTGGTTCCTGCCTGGCCCGGCCATCATCACATCAGGAGGCACCGTGGAGCTGGAGGCACACACCACACAGGGCTAAACTTGGCATAACCTGACTGGCACCTCCACGAGCCAGAGGTACTTCCTGCTCATGCCATCACTTGTGATACCCCCAGATTCAGGCTGACCTTGAGACAGCCTCAAGGGAGGCAGTGCCAGAGAAATCGCTCAGAGAGTCTGGGCTGCTCCTGTGGGGTGGGGTGGGGTGAGAGCCACACCAGCAGTACATTCTGCAAAAATCCCAGCAGTAGGCAGCGAAGCATCGTGCCCAGCAAGATGGAGCAAACTCTGCCTGGGATCATTTCCGCGCTGGTGCTGGCACACACAGGGACCTGGTCCAGCATCCCCATCTGCAGGACTCAGGATCCCCCCACAGCAGAGGGGCAAACTGGCTGCTTAGAAGCACCCCCCAAACGCATCCCACAGCCCTGCCCTGAGCATCACTCCCACAGCCCAGCACAGCCACGACCACCCCTTGTGCCCCCACAGCAGCCCCAGCATCCCAGACACCTCACCCCCTCCTGCAGTAAATTGCCACCGGCGTTTGCACAGTTCCCAATCAGGAGGATACGGGCCGGGAAAGCAGGATCCCGGTGTGCAGCTGATTAGCATGGAAATGTATGCGGCTCACAAACAAACTGGGGCCCGTTTAATTAGAGCGGCGCCTTTGATTCACTGCCAGCCTCCTGCATGCACCAGCCCCGGATTATTTTTAGGCAGTTTTACAAAACAAATGTATTTAATTAAGAAAGAGACCCCTGAGCAACCAGAGAGAGATGAGTCCTGCATAGCAGTGAGCAAAGGGGCCACCCTCTCCCCAGGGATGTGACAACTGGGCTTGCAGAACCAGGCTAACTCTTGGGAGCTCATGGGACAGCCAAACACCCCCTGTACCTCCTTCCACAGGACTGAAGAGCCTCCACCATAACCCAAAATGGTCCTGGTATTCACCCACCTTCTCAGCATCCTTTGCTAGACCCCTACACAGTCTCTGCTCCCCATCAGCCCACACTTGGTACCACTGCAGGCTGGGGAGCCCAGAGGTGCTAAAGCCTCTGCCCAGGGTTATCTGCCAGGTCCAGGACCATGTTTGTTCCTACTCCAAACATCAGAGGAGGTCAAGCCCCAGACCCCTGTAGTACAGGGCCACGTGGCACCCCTGCCCTGAAGTGTCCTTTGCACGTTGGTACCCAGCATCACCCCCAGAGCACAACCGTGCCTCCCCACATCTCCTCGCAAGTTGCTCCCCTTCCAGCTCTCAGCTTCTCCCCTAAAAAGTCCTGCCCAAGCCAGCTCTCTGGAGGAGGGTAAGGGGAGCACGCCTTCCACTCCCCAGCAAGGCACCATCTCCCCACTTCACTATGGCAAAGTGACAAACGCACCTTTCCAATCCTTTTATGGGCCACAGTTGCGGCACAGAATAATCGATACAGTTTTACCCTGGTTCTAAAATAGATCTATGGCTGGATGTCGCGCTGGCAGTAATTTTTAACTAGCGGGGTAATTTCCCCATTACATTATTGCACTGTGCAGTGCTGGGAAAGAGAAAGAGATATATTAAAAAAACAACAGACGTGAAGCACTTCCAGTTAATTTGAGGCTCCAGGAAGAACCTAAAAATACTCTCAGTAGTCAAACAGGGCTGGAACCCAGCCTGACACACGTCAGGATGTTCTGGTGGGGCCACGCATACACGGGAACCCTTCTCTCTAGCACCTCTCTCCCTGTTAAGGATAATCTGTAGGTGTGTTTGGGATTCAGGAAAATGAAATTTGGAAGACTTGGTAATCAAGTTGTTTTCTGGCTGGCCAAAGAGGGAGATTTTGAGTTACGTCATGGTAGGAAAATGCATCCTAACCCTCCTCTCCAGCATGAGGAGACCACAGAATCACAGGAAGGTTTGGGTGGAAGGAAGCTTATAGATCATCTAGTTCTAACACCTCTGTTCCAACTCCCTGGTTCTATTATACCAGGTTGCTCAAAGCCCCATCCGACCTGGCTTGAACACTCCTGGGGATGGGGCATCCACAACTTCCATGAGCAACCTGTGTCAGCAGATAGACCCCAGACTGCCCCCACACCAAGCAGGACTCTGTGCAGACAGAGGTGGGAACACAGCATCAGGGCCTTCCCAGCAGGATTAGCCCAGTATGAACCTACCCATCCTGGCTAGAAGAATGAGGATGGGCTGTTTGGAATATAGTGCAGCAGCACAAGGAATGCACGAGGAATGCACAAGGAGCCTCCCATCTCTTACAGACACTGGAAGGGACCACTTTCCTCCTCCTCCCTGCACCCACAGGGTAGATGGGAGCAGGGAAAGGGGGAGAGGATGCAGTTTAATCAGAGCAGACCCCCTCAGAAACACACTCCTTCCTACCCACCCTGCCTGCCTTCCCGCCCAGGGGAAAAGACATTTACCATAAATAAATAAATAAATATATATATTAACCTTTCTCCTCATCCTGATGCTGATATAATTACCCAATACTAATAATTACTCACACTAATTTCTTGCTCAGGATTCCTGCCCTCGCTCCTGCCTGCTTCAGGCTGGCTTCAGGCAGCAGCTCAGCAGCGCTGCCTCCTCCCAGGAGCTGCAGGAACCCCAAGGGGCAACCAGCTCCTGGGGCTATACTGAGGCACAGGAGCAGGAGTGAGGGTCGGCTTGAAGGGCTGCTGCCTTGTTAAGTACATGGGGAAGACCAGAAGCATGAAATTATAAACTCCCTGCTTGGGTGAATCATCTCAAAGCAAGCCCAGGGGCTGCTCTGCCAGAAACCCCTGTGCACAGCCGCCCCACTCAAACAAGGAGCACACCCCAGCTGGGTGGCCAGCACACAGCACCCCTTCACTCTGAAGAGGGAAGGGTTTAAGACCTGCACCCCCAGAAGCTGAGAACCCTGGCAGAGGAAGGATGAGGGAAAGGATGGGGTGCAATGCTCCAACCCCTGGGGACCCTGGTATAATGAGTGACTGCACACTGCACACCCCAGCTGGGCATATGCAAAGTCCTTTCCCAAGAGACCCAGAGACGGTTCCTGGGGATGGCTTTGTCTTGGCTGGAGAAAGGAGTTGCCATCCCAGATAAGGCTTTGGAGAAGTCGAGCACATTGCCTTGCTAATGAACAGCTCCTTCCACGGCAGCACGTTTCTCCCCTGGGCAAGGTGCCCTTCAGGCTTGTCCAGGTGATGGGGCACCTCCCCACTGCCTTAACCACGGCTGATCAGCAAATCACCAGCAGGAAAATCTCCCAACATCCTTACGGCATCAGCAATGGGCACGAGGCAGAAAGGAGCATCTCCCCAGAGCCAGCTTCTGGAAAGACAGGCAATGAGAGGAATGCAGGGCAGCAGCCATGACCTGGCGCCCACCCAGTGCTGGCAGCAGGTCCAGAGGAGGACGGCACTGGAGGACAGCGCTTTACAGCTCAGCCTGGGCCAGGGACACCAGGTGGGGAGGGAGGAAGCACAGCCGGAGAGGGAAGGCAGCTGCAGACATGCCAAGGCTGCTTTTGGATTTAACACGTGCCAGCAGAGGTCTGTGCGGGGTCTGGGAGGTGTTTGGGTGGGCCACTGGCTCCTCTCAGGACCAAAACCACATCTTAGGGGGCTCACAGAGAAGGTCCCCAAGAGACCCAATCTCCCAGGGGACACCCCTAAGCCCACCACCAGGAAGAGGGGACTCTTCACTGCCCCACAGCCAGTCCTCCCACAGGCCCTCCCACCCCAGCCTGGCCTCTCCCCACCTCCAGGCTCTCAAGCCTCCATCCTGGGTCCCAAGCGGTCCCCCGCAGACCCCTCCTCCGGGCAGGAGAAGTGCTCAGCCAGGCTTTGTACTCTTATCTGTGCAGGGCTGTGATTAATTCGCAGCGGCTGGCAGCAGCTACAAGAGGAGGGCGCTTTTGCCCGCCTGCCACACTTCAAAGGCAGGGACTTATCTGTCTGAAACACACTCTGCAGCCTTTTCACGGGGACCCTTTCCAGTTCCACAGGGCTCGCACGGTGCTGACGGGCAACGCGAAAGAAAGGCTTATTTATGGGAGTGCATTTCAAAGCCTCCCCTCTTCCCTCTCAACACGCTGAGGGAAGCAGAGAGTTCCCCAGCCCCAAGGATCTCCACCGGGGACAGAGATTAAACAGGCGGGGAAAAGACGAGGCTGTGAGGAGAGGATGCTGGAAAGAGGTCCCTGCCCTACCAGTGCCCATGTCCTGGCCCCCTCCTGCCCTGTCATCTTACCAGTGAGCAGCTCTGTAGCACATCCCTGAGTTGGGAGGAGGAAGATGCTTTGTCATGGGTGGAGGGCAGAGTCCAGCCCCAGAAGTGAAACCTTCCCCTTCCCAGGCCATTGGTGCTCACAGCTCAGGCACCATGGAAGCCTCAGGCTCCTGCACCCAAATCAGCAGGCACACATGTCCCTTCCCAGAGAGCAGGGCCGTGCAGACACCGCCAGCATTCCGCTTTGATTTTGGCACCATCCACCCAAAAGGCATAGGACAGGCCAAACATAACCAGAAGAGGAGTGGGTCCTGGCAGAGCTGCCCCCCAGGCCATGGGGCCACCTCCCAGAGGCAACAGAGGGCCTGTGCAGCCTGGCCACTCCAGGGCAGAGGTGACAGCTGCTGCAGAGTATCACACAACACCACGCTGACAAGCCTACAAAAAGCTGGAAAAGGCACATCCCATGTCCATGCTCGTGGGGAAAGGGATCACCTTGGGGGGGTCAGCCTGCACAGCCCCTCCTGGCACATGGCCTGGGGTCACCCCAAGGCAATAAGACAATGTGGGGACAGGGACACCGGCTGCCCCTCCACATGCCTTTCCCCAGGACCAGCAGCTGCCATGCACACGCCCCTCTCCAGTTTCCAAAGGAAGGGAAAGGGTTTAAATTAAATTCTTGGATCAGCTGCTCCAAGGAGACACACACTCCTCTTCACCCAGAAAGATGCAGTGAAAGGCAGGGGCAGGAGCAGCTGCAGGGCCGTGGTATCATCTGTCCCATGGGCACAGCCCTGGGAGCTGGGTACGGCTGGAGAGGAGGGCACTGGCATGCTGGGGGTCAACAGCAGGGAGGAGAAGGCAGTGGCTCCTGCTCCCTCCCACTGTATTGCAGGTTACCAAACTTTGGTGTCCAGGGTGGTGAGGGTTCGCCTCTGGCTTTGCTCAGATAACCAGGAAATTGCCACCAGGAGTGCCTCAGCCTCACCCTACGGCTGCTCTGTGCCACGGGGCAGGAGCCGGGCACCCAGCGGAAGGGTACGGACAGCCGGCAGCAGGGCTGCGGGCAAGGCCGTGGGGATGCATCTCGCAGGGGCTGGTGACAGGATGGGCCCCACAGAAACATCCCAGCTATGCAGGGCAGGCTGGCAGCCGCTACCCCAGCTCCCACTGCTCCCCCAGCCACCCTCCCTGCCATGCCGCCAGCTGCCTGCACAGGAATGCACCAGGATCAGACACACGCCTCCCGCCAGACAGGCAGGCAGCTGTGGGCTGCTCAAACCCGGCAGAGCTGGGTCCTGTCCTCCCGGCCTCCTCTGCAGGAGAAGGTGTCACTGGGCACTCACACAGGGCTGGGATGCTCCTACCTCATCACTAACCTGCCCAGGAGCAAGGTAAGCTGCTCGATTCCATTCAGTGAAACCCATTCACTTGATAAAGATGGGTACAAGCCAGGCTTTTATCCTGGGCCCAACATCATCCTGAGTTGGAGAATATTGGAACTTTAATCATATTGGTACAATAAAGCAAAAAATGAGGAGCTATTTCATCTAAATCAATGTTCAAATGCTCAGCAACAGATCCAGCACCTCACCAACACTGGCAGATGTGGCACAGGTTCACCCAGCTGGTTTTGGAGCTCGTGTTACTGCCAGTGTGCCATCCCCAGGCAGGATCCTGAGCTCAGCCATGTGGGCTGAGCACAGACACACTCACTGCACCTCTCCGGGGAGGAGGGGTGGGAACTGGATGAAGGCACTGTGGTTTGCCACAGGAAAGAGAAGAGAGAGAGGAAGATGCAGGGCAGCAACCCTGCCCAGCAGACCCCCCAAAACACAGCAACATCTTCCCCAAAACTTCTCAACCGCCTTTTTCTTTCATTTAAACTCATTTCCATCTTTTCCTCTTGTTCAGCCACCCACACAAGTGGTGCTCCACTATGCTAAGTGGGCTCAGCTGAGCCAGTTACACCAGCACCACCCCACATGGTACAGCATAGGACTGGCCAGCTCCGTGCTCACCATCTGCAAACCTCCCCAAAATCCCTCCTGACCAGGACTGCCAGCATTGCTCCATCAGCAGGATGGGAAATACAGCCCAGCACACTGTTCCAGCAATTTTGACAGAATTAAGACACTGTCAGAAAAATCCTTTCCATCTTTCGGTACAAAAACTGAACTGCTGGAAGGAGGGAGCAAGTGCCAGGGTAATGCACAGGAGAAGCGCCTTTGGCAGAGCCAAATCCAGGTGCAGGAGGGACTGATGGATACAATGAAGTGGTAGGAGGAATTACAGGCACTCCCCCTCACTGGGAGCCACACACAGTGTGGGATGGGTTAAGGCAGTTGCCCCACTTCCATCCTGAATAAAGCCCCAGGTCCCATCCCTGTCCCTGCCAGCCCCCAGCCCCACAGCAGCTCCATCAGTCTTGAGCCATTGATTTCTCAGCTTTGCCCTTCAAAACCCTCTTGGCTCAGAGCCCAGTTCATATCGTCTAGTCACTCAGGAGCAAAATATCTCTATTATTATTGCAATTATTTCCCAATCAGCATTGCTCAGGGCTGAGGCCATCAGAGGGGGCCCCCAACAAGCAAATCAATGGGCAGGCGCTGCCCTGGGGCTGCCAGGGACCAGGCAGGAGGTGCTGGCAGCTGCTGAGTGGCACACGGGAAGGGGGATGGGGGACCCCAGGGACCCTCCATGTGATGCTATGACCTGGCAAGGTGGCAGTCCTTGGTCTTTGCTGACCCTCAGCCAAGCAACAGTGATGCAACTTAACCCCTGCACAGAGCGTGCGCGCAGCCACCAGCCCTGCACGATCTGGGTGCCACGCAGGGGCTCTGCCTCCAAAGCTAAACAGAACTGACAGGAATTCCAGGCTCTCCCTGGGGGCAGCACGGCAGCTGCCAGGGGATCAGTTCCCTGGGGAGGGAACGACAGAGCATCTCAAAACTATGCCTCCAGCCACACAGTGCCTGTGCCCATTCCAGCATAAATATCCAGTGAAACCCCAGCACCATATCCCACCACAGAAATGTTCCTCTCAAGGGAGAGAAACACAGGCAGGCAAGACAATCCTGCTTTTTCTCAAGCCTTGGGAAGAAAGGAGGGAGCTGTGGAGGTAGGAAAGCCCAGGAACAGATGGAGAAGGAATTTTAGCCTTGCAAAATGGAAGGTAAGAGCACAAAGAAAAATGCGACAAGGATCTCCTCTCTGCATCCCACTGCTCTTCTCCATGTAAAAATAAAGCCCTGGGTGACAGCAGTGAAGGGCAGAGCACATCACAGAAATACTGGATTATTTTTTCTCCTGTTCATTAATTACTGTAGGCATCCCAAGAGTCCCAGCAGGCCCCAGGCATGAAAGGCATGAATGAAGCCATGGCAATGTGTCACCCTCCCAGCTCCCACAGGACTCAGACTGCACGTGACCAGCCTGGGGCAAGTTAATACCTAAACCTTAGAGAGAGGCCCTGGAGAGAAAGCTCTCACCGGAAGGACTCAATACTGAGTTTTCAAGACAAAAGCCATCTCTTCCACTGCCAAGGCACTGGCTCCTCCAAAGAGATCACATGGGGACCAGCCCAAACCCTTGGCTGCTGGTGCCCCCTGACACACAGCCCATCACAGCAAGCAGAGCAGACCCAGAGCCACCATCCCCAGCCTCTCCACAGCTTAGAAATTGCTATTTATTCTGCAAATCCAAAGCACCACTTATTTACCTCTTAATAATGCTGCTCAGCTCAACAGGGCAGCATAAACCTTCTTTCCTGAGCTTCCCTCAGCTTCTGCCCAGGTATGCAACCAGACCAAGATAACCCCAACATGAATGCCAAAGGCTTGTCCCACCACCCTCACCCTCCTGCCCACTTGAGACATTAAGCAATGATCAGGCAAAGTCTCTGCCTATGGCCAGGGGCTCAAAGCCTTGCTGCCTGAGAACATGAATAGGGACCGCCCCATTTCCAGAGAAAAAAGGCAGGGAGCGGGTAGCAGGCCTTCACCAGAGACATGTCAGGGAGGAAGTATGAGCTCCCAGGGCTGCAGCACAGCTGGAGATCAGCTGGATCCCTCCTCCCCTCTCGGCTCCAGGAAAATAGCTGTTTCCTTCCTGGTCCCTAAACAACACAGCAGCGAGAGAGGAGCTGCCTGAGGATTAGGCAGGGGCTGTTGGCCTTGCAGAAGAGCCAGTGGCAGGAAAAGTCCACAGAGCAGAGGCTGTGGAGGGACATACCCCAAGGCAGGATCTGTTTCAGGGTACTCCCCCTGGTCAGGTCCCTTCCCACCCCAGCGCCCACCCCAGCAGCCCCACATACAGATTCAGCACCAGTCAAGCCCGTTTCAGTGGGGCTGCCTGTGCAGGGCACAATGGCTCGTGTCTGGATTTACGCATCCATCAGACTCCAATGCCTTCTGCAGCCCCATCTCAGCCCCCTGCTCATTCAGCTCCAACCACGTAAGTGCACCAGCCACTGTTTCCATGAGAGCCAAAAGCCATTTCCAGCAGCAAGGTGGTTGTAACAGAACAAAATCCACTGCTCATTCACCTCCACACAGGGAGAAGGACAACACCGATGGCATGGGGGGTTCAGCTTCGCCCATTTAACACCAGCTTTGATCCCTTCCCACCCATCAGTCCTCTTTTTACTGCAGCTCTGGGCTGTCCTGGTGTTTTATCTCCACAGACAAATCACACCAGACTGCCCAGGAGAAGCTGATAAGCAATAAACAATCAGGGTCTAAATATCACAGGGCGCAGTAGCATTAAATATTAAGAGCCAGCACAGGCAGCAGGCCCGGGCATGCAGAATCTCTTACAGATTCAATGACAAAATCATGTATTACGTGAGGGACTTCATGGGAATGCAACCCATGTCATCAGGAGAAGACAGAAATTTACAGCCACACTTTTTTTTTTTTTTTCACTTTTTCTGATCAGCAGCTCCACTATCAACACGCCACGATCAAAACTCCAGGTCCTGCCTTTCCTCATAAAACAATCTCTGCTCCAAACACAAACACCTTCAAGATTAGAGAAGAAATCCTCCAACATTCCATGGCCAGTGATCCTGGTGATAACAGCCAGCTAAGCCTGAGCACTGAGCACACCAGAGTGCCTACAAATATTTTGCTTGCAATAGACTTAGACCTTCTCACTCACTCCAGCTGGAGCTCTTGATGCTAAATTCCCTGATCTTCCTTTCGGTTCACATTTTAAAATTTCACTCCCACACTCTAAACTTCTGGCCCTCCTACAGCATTTCCAACCTAGAGAGCCACAACCCTGGCTACACCACACCCTTCTATACATCTCCAAAAAGCCAGGGGAGAGCTATGGGGGTGTGGCTCCCCACCATGCAGAACTCAGAGCAAATAAAACCACTTGTCTGCAGTGGGCTCCCTGCTCAAAACCAGAATGGAAATTAGGCCCTTCAGTCTGTGCATCGGAGCAATTTCGAAGGAGAGGTTGAGAAGATTTAAATAGAGAGATTGCTTTCCCCAAGGATGCTGCTGAAGATATTTAAGAGCTCAGGTTTTACACAGCATGGATTTCCTTTGGCACCGATGCAGAGCTCCCTGCCCTGCTTCTGCAGGCAGCAATCCCTTCTGCAGGCTCTCAGGGAGCACAGGGTCCTGCTGGCCAACACAGAGCCCATCACTGACCACAGGGCTCACCCAGAGCGGTAAAATGGGGCACAGAAGGGCTGGAGCCCACCCTGAGCTTTCCAGGTGTGATAGCACTCAGCTACAAATCATTGTGACCTCAGCTCGTGCAGGTCCATGCAATGGGAAATGAAGAGCCTGGCTATCTCCTTAACAAATTCCTCCTGGGAATGCAGGGCTGCTCTCTGAAAGCCCGGCTCTTGCTAGGACCAGACCAGACCACATGCCACGTTCAAAACCAAGTTCTCAGGAGATCTTTAAGGAACACCTACCACCCTCCCCACCACTCCCAGTGCACCCAGGGGACCTCAAGTGGAGCTGCTACCCATCAGGACCTGTCAGCACCTTGGCCATGGAGCATTCCCACATGGGAATGCAGTTGGCAGCCTGGAGAGAGCTGTGTCAGGGTCAGGAACAGGTGGACCTTACCAGCCTGGTGCTGGAGGGAACGGGGATGGGGACAGGCAGACAGCCCCCGGATAAACAGCTTTATCCCAAGATGCAACCCTGGTAGACACCCATCACATGCCTGAATATCTGTAAAGGGAGGCCAAGGGGTGGGAAATGATGTTAATTAAAGTTTTAATTACTGTAACCAAACGAGTAGTATAATTACTTTATTCTCACAGAGACTTCAAACTGATTAAGGACCACGTGCACAATCTTCGGGTTGATGCGGTTTTTAATTAAACGTGCCAACGAAGATGGTGAGGGGGTGGGCAGGACGATGGCTCAGCTCTTCCTGGACCTCCAAGGACCTTCTGTGAGGAAGGAGCCCAGGCTGGCAGAGACACATGGGTCAGCAGCAGCAGCCAGTGCCAAAGGCAGCTGCTCTGGGAGGACTGAAGCTGCGGAGTACACACTGGTGTCTTGAAGGAATAGCTCCTTTCCCATACATCAGCCCTCAGCTTCACATTCCCCCAAAACATCTACCTCTACAAACATTTCCAAACAGCCCCACATGGGCACTGAAAATATTAATAAACTGGTGCTGCCAACTGGAGGGAATGATTAAAAAACAATTTTGCAAAGGTATCCTTTTCAAATAATAATAATACTAAAAGACAAAGCAGTAGAAATTAAATTCCCAGTCCCCTACCTCAAATAAATAGTATCAGAATTTGAAATGAGACATAATTACCCCGGCAAGGTTAAAGCTGCTAATGCACACGGAATACAGAATCACCATCCATCATAATCATATCTCATATCGCAGCCATTATTTATAATTAGGAGGCACAGTTTAAAAAACACATAAAGACGCCCATGTAATGCAGTAATTCTTCTGTTATTGCTCCTGGTGGGCCAATCCTGCTCCGATTTGTGGAGTCCAGGATCAGGCAAAAGTAATTCCCTAAAAGTCATTCCCAAAATTCTACTCTCTGGGAAGGGGAACCCACCTCAGCCCACCTGCAAGCCCTGCTGGCAGCAGTAGGGCACAGCCAGGCTGCACTGGGTTCCTCCCAGCCATTTCAAACCCAAGGGGCCTCACAAAGCATCCAGACATGAATTCACAATTTTTTTCCCCAAATGCCAGTGCAGGAAGAGTGGAGCTGAGCAGACAGTAGAGCCACAGCCTGGCTCAGCAAGGCATGGACATGCAGGCCCAGTGGGCTTTGCCTGGGCTTTCTCCTCTGCTGGGTGGTTTTTTGTTTTTTACCTATTTTCAAAACCACACAGAATGAGTTATAGCAAGAGCTGGGAAAACCAAAAGCTAACCCCAGAGCTGCTGAAAGCTGCCCTCCTTTGAAGCGTGGGCTTTGCAGTCTGCCCCCGTGCCCCAGTGAAATATTAACAAGCTTCCACCGAAGCAGGAGGAAATTACGCTTAATATATTCTGGGGAAGTCCGCAGACAGCAGTGCCTAAGCAGTAGAGGCTGGCTCTAGAGGGACCTGCCTCCAAATCCCCTCTCCTGCAAGCAACAAGGAGCAGCCAGTCTGCAGCCCTGCAGGGACGTGCAGCAGCTCCATCGCACACACAGGCACTGAGCAAAGCCTTGCACAGGAAAGCACAAAGCCCTTGCTCAGAAAAGCACAAACCCCTGGATGTGGTGGGGTACACAGCTGGTTCTGAGCCCCAGAAGTCTGGCAGAAGTGGATTTACACCCTTTGACAAAATAGAAAAAAGTAGAAAAAGTAGAAAGCAACAGTGGTTGGAGAGGATGTCCTGGGGACATAGAGCCATGATGGCAGAGGTAACAGCAAAAGCCCAGGGATGAGACCACGGAAAGGAAAGATGCATGAATATATGTGTGTAAATTTAAGCTAGTGTTTTTATGGATAGAAAAGCAAGCTGGGAGAAGGACAGGGAAGAGCTGAGGCCCAAGTCTCCAGCTCAAGCAGCCCCAAGAAGGAGCTCAACCCTCAGCAGCCCAAGGTGAACAGCCAAAGCCGGCTCGCCCCACCAGTCTCATGACTCTTACTCACAGCAGAGCTGCACTTTCTCAGAAGTTTCATTAAGCTGTAAAACAAGAAAAAAATAACAAAGAAGGGGGGGGAAAAAAGCCAGCTTGCAGATGCACATACAAACACACACTCCCCAGAACACAGGAAACACTTTTCAAATGAAAGTTGCTGTAACAAGAGTAAAACCTCAGCCAGATTTTCAGCCCAGGTCCCCTTACTGGGGGTGCTGTGATCCTGCAGCACAAGAGGATAACAGGCACAGGGAGTAGCTGGAAGGAGGGCACAGCCAGAAGGAAGGGCTCTGTGCAGAGCAGCACTCCCCCACTGTCACCATGAAATGAGAGGAATAAGGCTTTTTTTGGGTTCAGACACTGCCCACCTGGCCATCAGCTCTCTGGGGCAGATTGTCTTCCTGCATGGTGAGTACCAACCTATGCACTTCATCATGAGTGAGGACTGACCTCCATGGCTGCATGCAGGGGGTGTAGGGCATCTCTTGGGCCTGCCCTGAGCATCTTCCAGCTCCTCCTCTATTTCAGACAGCCAGTACACTGCCCAGCATGCCAAGGATCTGCAGGCTTGTAAACTTGTAAGTTTGGAAAATATGACTTTGTGAATGCCAGAGAAGGGATACTCCCCACAAGACTGTGGAAGAGGAATACTGCAAAGTCAAAGGGGAGTGGTCATCCCCCTGCAGCCAGTGCTTCCCCAAGCCCTGAAATGGTCATCAGCAGATCGCCGGGCCCTGTCTGACATCCTTCAGCCATCTCAGCCCCGATAGCACACACCAGTAGGACTTCTAACATCAGTGGAGGCTGAGTTTACTGCAAGCAAAAGAAGCAGAAAGAGGAGGAGGTGCTTTGCAGGCTTGGGCAGAGGATCACTATTTGCCCTTCCAAGTGCTGAAAACTAATCCCCCCTTCCCCTTTTTTATCCCATTGAAAACTTGACAGAACCTCCTAGTGCTTTGCAGTTGAAATTGGCAGGTCTTAAATTAATTGACTGCAATTTTACACAACAACATGTTTAGCTGCGAGCTGGCCCGCGGCCCGCTTGGCTCGCCACCGCTCCCCAGACACTTTTCAAGCAACCTCCAAAACTTCGTAACACATCGAAGGCAAGGCGAGCAGCCTGCCAACGTGACCCTCTCGCTGCCAAAAGCCAGCCCTGCCTCCCCTCGCCCCCACCCCGACCCTGCTCCAGCTCCTCCGGTGTTTTCCCCCACTCTCATTAATGGCTCGTTAAATTATTCTTGTCATTTCCGAGGATTTTTGCTCCTCCAAACGCCGAGGAGCACGGGGCGGGCTGGGTTACAGGCCTGCTGCTTTACCATGGAAACAGCAGCCATGGGACCAACGCATGCAACAGGAGTGAGAAAAGTCAGGGTGGGTTTTTTTTATTTCAATCCACCCTGACGCATTCCTGTTCTCCTTCTGCTTAATACCCCAAAGGACAAAGCCCAAAGCGAAAGATGACAATGCAGCGGCAGGTTTGTAATGCCTCCATCCAGGACTGAGTACTCGAGGTAATGCAAAAATACACAACCCCTGTGCCCAGGAATGAGAAGATGCCTGCAAGCCACCTCCCACCCACCCAAAAAACAACCGTGCTCCTCTTAGGAGAGGGCTGGGGGGGCACCGCAGCTCATGTGGAGCCTGCCTGCAACCGAGCCCCCAGAATTCAGGGCTGGTCCCGGCTCCAGGTCTCCCAGCCTTTCTGCCAGCTCCCGCGAGATGCGGCCGCTGCCTCGGCCAAGCGCCCCAGCGATGAGTCAGCCCCAGCTCCCAACCCTAATGTAATCCCATCCCCAGTGCCGGGCGGCTTTCCAGGGCATGTCCACAACATGAAAGGCGCGTTCTCGCCGCACTGCTGGGTCGAGAGCTGGAGGAGGAGAGAGGAGGATTGCTCCGGCTCTGCCGAGGACTTGGGTCAAGCAGCTGATGCTCTGCGAAAGCCAAACTGGGGGTGGGTTGTTTGTGTGATTTCATTGCTTGAACAAACAGAAACATCCTGTATGTGATTAAGAGCCTTTATGAAAAACACACCAGCGCGGAGCCCCACAGCTGGGGCCAAAGGTATGGCTGTGGCTGGAAGGCAGCGTGCAGCAGGGCTCGGCCGCTCCGGGGTGAGCAGAGCACCCTGGCAGGTTCACACAGCCACAGCACCCCAGGGATGTTTCAGACCACGCACAGAAACAGACATCCCCACTAGGAAATCACCTCCCCCATAAAATGTCAGTTTTTCCATGCCAATCTCCCCAGGTTCTAGGGAGCAAGAGGCACAGCGGGGTTACCGACAGCCCACAAGCCGCAGGCAATGGCTGCTCCGAGAGAGGCAGCCAAGGCTCTAACATCACTCTGAAGCTTTAATTCTTTCCTTTATCACCTTCCGCCCCAGGATATCAAAGTACTCCACACGTCTCAGGATTGCTCCTCCTTTTGGCTGCAGGCGTCACCACCCACAACTGGCACAGAGGAGAGAACTGGGCAATGTAGGCAGGAGAAGGGAACTGACCGCAATCCTCCATCACCTCCCTTCCCCCCTGCCCCGAGAAAGGGAGAACTCCAGCTCCTGCCAAAAACCAGGACTTGCCTGGACTTGTGCAGCCATCACCTCCGCAGCCCCTGCCCTCCACTCCAACAGAGCTGCCTCGAGGGAGCCACGCCAGGAAAACACATGCTTTTGTTTAAGCAGCACAGGCTGAGCAGGGAAAAAAGCACTTAAACGTTACACACTCACACACCAAAAAAAAAAAAAAAGAAAAGAAAAAAAAAGAAAATTGAAGTTTTGTAGTTGTTTCTCTTTGGCAAGGTTCAAAATAGGGTAAGGCTTTTGTTTTTGCTGTGAGGCTTTAAAAATAAGTGTATTTTATCCAAACTATCCTTGAAACATTCTTGACATTTATTACCAGAATAATAACTTTTCCTCCAATTAATTGCTTCTATACAACTGTCGTTTTCCCAATGAAAAACAACACCAGAAACTCGCAAGCTATTTAAAAAACGTTTGCTCTCTCTCTGTTTCTCCCTGCTCTCGAGCATAAACAGAATTAGGGAGGTTAGAGGGGTCAAAAACAACAGTTTTGACTCAACAGCCTTGACCAGTGAGAGCTGCCACCTATGGCAGGGAAACTGAGGGCAAGACTTGGAGGTCAGTAGATGCTGCAAAAATACCTCAGGTCCTCAGGTATGAGGTATAACCTCTGGCTCCGACTCAGAAATGCACAGTGGGCCAAGTCTCAGCCAAAAAATCATGTACTTGGAGATTCGGGCTGGGTTTCTAGCCAAGGCTTTTACAGCACAGTGGTGAGGATGTTCACACAAGTGTGACAGCACGTGAAAGGGGAACCAAAGCTGAGCAGAGGTGAGTGGAGATGCTTCCATCTCAAGAGGGAGGCATCAACAGCCACCCGGGCAGATACGGTCTCGGGGAGTACCAGAGCTGTTGCATGCTCCTTATCACTTCCATTTCCAAAATAAAGCATAGTCTCATTTCAGTATCCCAGCTGAGCAGGCAGTGCACAGAAGGACAACCTCAACTGCACACGGTCTGGAAGGATGAGGCTGCAGAGGGGGAAGGCAAGTCGTGATGCTGGACTCCATGAAGGGTGGGACACAGATGTGCTCCATCTCTGGGATAAGTGGCTAAAGAGCAGGGGGACCTGCTCAAGGCACACCAAGCAGTACATCCAGCAGGGACCACAGGTGACGGGTGCCAACCAGAAATGCTGATGCTGCTATACAACTAAGTTAGCACAATTTAAGGAGCACACCTGCAGATGGGCAGCAGCACCACATCGTCACACGGTGTGCCCTTAGTCACCAAGGTGAACCACACTTTGAAGCTCGAGCAAGCACATTTACCCCTTCCCATTCCCTGCTCCTCCATCCCCATGCTGAAGGCAGCAATTTTTTGGCCTCTTTTAAAATAAGAAGCCACTGGAGGAAGAAGCCAAAGCTCACACATCCTGCATTGAAGCTGACTCATCCCCCTGGGAGAGCCCAGGAATCTCATTCCCAGGTTATGTGCTCCAGCCACAGGCTCACACTTTCCCACCGGCAGATTCAAGGAGGGAAGGAGAGGCAGGAAGGAAACCCCCAGCTGAGACAGGGAGTGTTTATCTCACCTACTAGAAACACATCTTTAATTTTAAACGTTGAGCATAAAAACAAGATCCCTTGAGGCTCATAAACATACCAGAAAGAGAGGGAGAGCAACACAGAGTAACCCTGGAGAATAAAGGGAGAATTTAGTTTGGGAAGTTCCTATCCTTTGCACAGGGTGGGGATCAGCTGGCACGGGCTGTGCTTGCAAGGTGCAGTTTTCAGGGGTTTGGGTCTTTTTAAAGGACTTTGCTTAGTTCTCAAATAAACAATCACAAGCATCACCCTCCCCCAGGAAACCAAGGATGGTGGCAGCAAGCCCAACCCAATCCAGTGTTCGCACCCAGGGGGGCAGAGGCTGCTCCCCTCCCTCTGCCAAGAAAGCTGCCAGTACAAGATGCCTCCGAGGTCCCCCACCCTGACATCCTCACCAGGGCTGCTGAGCATTTCTGTGTGGCTGTCACCAAGACACCCACTTTCCTTAGCTAGTTACAGAGGCAGTCACCCCGGCCAAGACATGGACCTATTTTTGGAAACTTTCAAAGAAAAATAAATACATATGTAGAAAGCGAGAGACACACATGCATGCACACATCAAACTGCATCATATTTTTCTCCATTAATTTTTTCAGTTGCATTCTGCTCAACAACTACAAATTAATTTTTGACCACTGTCAACGGAAAGCAAAATTCAGGGGAACCAGAGAACAGCCAGGCGCTGACCCAGCCTCCAAGACCAGCAGGACTGCAAACTGCTCTACAGACCTCCAGCTTGCCCACAAGCACCTCTGCTGAGCCTAAAATCCATCCTCAGAAGGACATGGCTGTCTTTCTGTAAAAATTTAGTTTTAAGTCCTGGTTGAGAAGAGCATCAGCAGTGACATGAGTTTGGTAGAGCTGAGGTTTTGATAAGGGTTGCTGCTGGGAGGATGCAAGAGGGACAGAGAGGACTACAGGTGAGAAAAGCTGTGCTGGAGACATGGATACTGTGTCCTTCAAGGTGAGAAACATGACCAGGGGTCCTCCAAGGAAGGGACATCCATGAGTCTCCAGCTCCCTCCTCCCTGAGGTCCCCTGAAGAACAGCCACACCAAAATCATGTGTACATTTAACATCATCCCTTCACCACTACTCCAGCTACCTCTCACACAGCTCCAGAGGTCCATCATATCCAGCAAGGGCTACAAGTTGTCCCTAGAAAAGCAAGGAAACCCCTTACCTTGGGAACTGCCAGCCCATGGAGTAGCATTACCAGCATTAAGCCTCCAGCCATAGCAGCACCAGGTTTGCTCTGTGGATCCCAGCACATAATTAAGATCTACAGGGCTCTGTCAATCAAGGGGAGAAAGAAACGGCAGGGAACCCTCTCCTGGGACACAGCAGAAGGCCACGTATTGCTGGTGCCAGGATGCCCAAGGGATGCTGGTGGGATGGCACAAATCAAATCCACCCCTGGAGCAAGCAGCCAGAATCCCCACCCTCCAAACTGCCTCTCCTCACCTGCTTTATGAACTGTAAACCCCCCCAAAGCCAAGCCTGTGCTCTCCCAGGGCAGCATCATTGCTAACTCTTGCTCCAAAGGGAACAGCCTCTTAACAGCCCACGGGATATTGCAACCCAGGGTGGCCCTGAAGGGCAGAGACGGCACTGCATGCATGAGAGATGGGGTGCTACAGGGTTTGAGGCTTCCATCTGGCCCACTAAGGAGGCTGGGGGGCAAAGAACCTTTCCAGGGCTCCAGACAAAGGGAAGAAAAGTCCAAAGAAAGCAGAGGCTGCAGAGAACAAGTCCCCTCCTGCTCCGAAACATTCTCATCAACCCTCCCCTTCGGGCCAAACCACAGAGCTTGGACCCACCGGCTCTCAGCCTACACTGCAGTGGCATCAGAGAGCAGCAT
Organism: Corvus hawaiiensis; assembly: GCF_020740725.1. Taxonomy (NCBI): domain Eukaryota; kingdom Metazoa; phylum Chordata; class Aves; order Passeriformes; family Corvidae; genus Corvus; species Corvus hawaiiensis. Next base: position 13,881,808 of record NC_063223.1, read on the forward strand.
GGGAAAGCTGCACCACAAGAGCATGCACAGCCTGGAGGGCAGCAGGAGAACCCCCCTCTTTTACCCTGGAGCACCAACCATTCCCAGTCTGTTCCCAAAGAGGGACTGCCCAGCAGGGTGGAGCGGCATCCCCACTGCTCCAGAGCCACGCACGGCCACGCTAGCGCACAAATTGCTTCATTAAATGTCATCGCATTAAGCCAGTTTCATGAATTTAACATTGTCCCCGGACTATTGTTTGCCTGAAAATTAAATTATGGCAACATTTGTTGTTTCAACGAGTCTGTCTGTCAGGGACGGGGCTGGAGGAGGAGAGGCAGGCACAGGCAGGGGATTCCACTTCGGCAGTGGGGCTCCTGTGGACATGTGGCTTCAGTGAAGATGGACAACACAGCCACAGCTTCCTTTCTGGGGCAGGAGAAGGCAAGAATCAAGCCACACATTGTTTCGACAATGCCAACCATGCCGGATGTGGAGACATAAGCCAAGCTGCCCGGAAAGGGAAACCATCTCTCTTTTGGAGCAAATAAAGGCTCTGATCAGCCCCAGCAGCCACTGGTCAGCATGGTAAAGCATCACCCCATATCCCTCAAGGCACCACGGACCCTGGCTACCTCCACACAAGGAGCTCCAGTTGGCAGTCCAGGGCTTTTTGATCTTCCCAGATTACAAAGCTTTGCCGCATACAGGAACACTCTGAAAAATTTCTCATTTATTCTTCCTTTTCCCTAGAGCAGCTCCTCTCTGCAGTATCAGAAACAAAGGTGACAACCTTTCGCTTTGTAAAGAAAACCACCAAACAAAGCGGACTATAAATAGCACCCAAAACTGACCCGCATCCCCAGCCAAGGGGAATGAAATGAAGACAAGTGAACGAACAGCTTCAAGGTCAGAGAGACTTTTTTATTCCCCCTTTGTTCAAGGACTGGTAATTTTTATCCACGCAGGAGAGCAATCCAAAATACATCATTAGGGTTGTAGCTAATAAAAACCACGCTGGCTTTTTTCAGCCCGGCGTTGTTTCCTTTGCCCACACAGGGATTATGGTGGGAGGGAGATGCTTCCCCCAGCACCTGCTCCACCAACAGAACCCTTCCTTGCATCTCAGGGCTGAGCACCCTGGCCATGCCAGATCTGTCCTGGCACAAAGGCACCAACCAATGCTGCCCTCAAGAGCACAAAGAGTGGACAAATTAAAGCACTATCACATTATCCTGCCTCTCTCTGCCAGACTGTAGGGATGCTCCCCACTACTTCAGCCCATTCTCCGTCTGCAGAGAGCCGGCTTGTCACACAGCACTGGCTCTCTTCCTTCTCTCCAGCTGCTAAATGGCATTAAAAGAACTAAGCATCCATTAAATAAAACTTTCCCGCTTGCTTCCCATGTAGACAATTGCTCTCACTGCCACGGGGAGGTTTCGTGCTGGCAGCAGGTCCATGGGTACACAAAGAGCAGGGAGGTGCCAGGATCAGCTGTGGTAGCACAGGTCATCCCTGGAATGCACCAGAGAGAAACAGGGACATTGTCCCAGAGGTCTGCACTCTCACCACCACCCAGTACCCACCCCAGCTCTCTTCTATTCCTATTTCACCCCACAATGCCAACCCCACGGGACACATTTCTGCTGCCTTCCCCATCAGTACCAGCCTGCCATTAGCATCCTTTCTCCTGCTCCACTTCAGAAAAACCCATAATTAACGAGGGCAAGAGGCCAAACAACAGCTCTTCTAAGCAGCCTGGGACTGACACCATCCCCGCCTGGACCTGGAGACAAATGACCCCCCCCATGTATCAAAGTCACAGAGATGGATTACAGGATCCAGCAGCCACTAAGGGGCAGCTGGAGTCCACATCCTGCATCCCCAAGTGCCATACCACACCTCCACCTTGCTCTTGATGATGGATTTTCCTCCCAGCCTGGAAAGGAAAAGCAGGGAGGTCAGCCCATGGGGATGTCTGACCTTCCCCGCGGTCATGTGTCTACCTGAGGCAGGGCTAGAACATGCAGAGACCCAGACAACACTTGGAGCTGGCTGAGCTCCTGCTAAACACACATCCTCCCTCCTCCAGCAGGCCAGGGGCTGAGGGCAAATTCCTCAGGCACCATTAAATCTGGGTTAATGGGGGCTGCACAAAGGCAAAGCAAGACACCAGCACTGCCCCTTCACACCAGGCACAGGGACAGTCCCTGCCTCCCAAACTGCTGCCTTCCTGAGAAGCCAAGCCATCCTCCTTTTTCTTGGCTGCCTTTGGTGGGAGGTAGGGGCCATTCTCCCACCTGAAAAGCCAAAATTAGTCAGTGTTTGTGAAAGTTAGCCAGTGAATAGGCACAATGGCTCCAACAGGAGGGATCCAACAGAGCTGGGCCCTCCCAGCTCATTTCCATCTTAATGGAGAGCCTTTTCCCCCTGCCCTGTCCCCTTGGGGCCACCACAGAGGTCCCCAGCAGGAGGCACAGTCCAAAGCAAGAGTCGTGCTCCCGCTCTTCCCAGCAGAATAGAGGTCACAGACAGAGGCCACAGCCCTACATTCAGCAGCAGAGAGATGCAGAAGAAAATGCTCAGCAGCTTCACGCTTCAGCAACCAAACCAACCCCACCAGCTAAGAGGGAAAACCCACTGCTCACTGCTGGCACTGCACGCCCCCAGCCAGCCCACACACCCCTTTTCCTAACGCCAGTCCTCAATGACTGTGACCCAGACATTTATGGGGGCTCAGCATCCCCATCAACGACCCCAAAGATCACTCGTCTGCCTTGTTCTCCCCGCGCTGCAAAGCCATGGCCACCAATGCGTTACACAGCCCCGCAACAACAGGGGCAGGACCAGCGAGGCACAGTCACAAACCCCTGCAAGCTCTTGCTTTTTCCTTTCCCAGCCCTATTTCCACAATACTTCCAATGTGGCAGCCCCTGCCAGGGCATAGGATGGTCAGCAGGGACCAGCTGTGAAGGTGATGCCGCCGTGTTTGGCTGGCACAGACCTGCCAGCTCCTGAGCACACCCCGCAGGGCAGCACCGACCCGTCCCGAGGGGCTGCCAAAGGGCGTTTTGCCCTCAAACCCCTTTTGAGGGCGATTACAGAAGTCAGGTTTGCACCCGGTAGCCCTTTTGAAGACAGGGGGTCTTTGGGATCCGCCTCCACCCCTGAGCCTCCTCCGGCTTGCACAACGCGCTGCTCCCCAGAGGTCACCTTGCCGGACACCGGCAAAGTCCAGCAGCCCCGCTGCCGTGGCTCCAGGGCGGGCTGATGGATGGGGGCGAGCACACGGCTGCCTGCGGGCGCCCGGCGCCAGGGAGAGGCGAGACGTGCACTGTCAGCGCTTTCGGCAGCGAAGGCTGGAGCAGCGCTGGCTGCTGCTGCTGCCTCCCGGCTGGCCGGGCGCCAGGCTCCCAGGCCTCGCTCACCTGCCGGCTTTGTGCGGAGAGCGGAGCAGATGGGGGGAAAGAAAAAAGAGGGCTGTGGCTTGTGAGTCAAAAAGCCTGGGGGCACGGAGGGTGGAGGGAGTGGGCTTTGAGGGCAGTGGGTCCCCTGCCACCTCCTCTCCTTCCCCAAGGCTGTCTGAGCATGCTGGAGCATCCCTTGGAGTGCCAGGAGACGAAATGTTCATGCCCATCCATCCTGCACGAGGCAGGAGCAGGAACCCCAGTGGCATTCCCCTCCAGGAGTCACCCCAGGACGAAGCTGGCAGCTGCCTGGAGCCACGGCCTCGCCGCCCCGGCAGATCCCAGAGGCCAACGGTTCACGATGAATTTCTAATTGTTTCCTCCAACAATGAGACATCCTGTTCAGAGCCGGGCGGCGCAACAAAGCCCAACGCCGGCGAGAGCGGGGCCCCTTCCTGCTGAGCAGGAATGGGGCGATGCCGAGCGCTCCCTGCCACCAGCAAGGGGATGGGAAGGCTCCACCGCCCCCTCCCCACCACCCCATCCACTTAATACGCCTGCTCTCCAGCCTCCACCTTGATTAAAACAGCTTAACGACTCCAGCGAGAGCTCTCGAGGGGGCGGGGAGCCGCCAAGAGGTATTTGATGGATTCACTTTGGCAACCGTCGGCTACCTTGTCATGCCAATAAAATTATTGCCATTGATTGGGGAGAGGCACGGGCGCATGCTCCGAGGAGCGCATCTCCCTCACGGGGCTGGGCGCAGGCGCCCACGGGGGCTGTATGTGTGTGGGGAGGAGGTTAGGGGTCTCCAGAGGATGAGATGGGGACAGAGCAGGAGAGGGCAGAGGGAAGAGGCAGGAGGAACAAAAGGCCCTTGTGCCGGGCAGCCAGCTGGGAAGAGGCAGCAACACGGGCAGGAGAGGATTTCCAGGGGCTGTGCAGGGGTCGATGCCTGGGGAGTCCTCAGGGGTCACCGGCTGACACCGCCAGGGCCAGGGCTGGGTTCATGCCCCAAATCTGTCCTGTGTCCCCCTCACACACCCCAAAAGAAAAGCCAGCCAAGGCACAGGCAGTAAGTAGGATAGCCAGCAGCAGGGTCACGAGGCGGGCCAAGCCTTCCTGCGCACTCTGGGAGCCGGATTTCACGCGCCGAGACACAAAGGGCCCCTTTTCAGCCAGAGCTGCTTACCCTGAGCACTAAGAGAGGGTGATGAGAAAGGATCCGTGGGGACAGGGACTGGCAGGGTGGGCAGGGAGCCTGACGGCTGCTTCTCCCACCTCACATAGACCACGATCAGGTCATGCATCATCCCCAGGAGGCAAACACACAGGGGTTTTTGTGGTAGAAGGGAGCCAGCAGGCAACAGGGAAATCCCAAAAAGGCCCCAGTCAGCAACTCCCCCTCTCCACAGCACCTATTTTCTGTCCAGACACACCAAGGGTTGTGAGCACACTGAAGCATCCTTAATCCAAAGCTTTTAGAGAACTCAAAGGGGGTGCCTCCATAGGCTGCCAAATCTGCTCCCCCCAAAGCACCCTCATCTCCCTGCCCACAGCAGGACAGGGAGCTGCCGTGGAGCCCCTCAACCCTCCCCAGGCTAGGAGAGGAGCACCACGTCCTGTTGCTAGGGATGGGGATAACCCACAGTGTGAAGAGATTATTTTTATTTTTATCAAAGAAGTGAAACCCAATCAGCCAGACATAGGCCCAGTTCAGCTGTGCTTTCTGTGGGAGAGAATAAACAAGCCGTGGCAAGCGCAAGCCCCAGGCGGGGAGCAGATTCCCAACGGAGACATGATGTGTTCATGCCCAAGGCCAGCCCGTTCCAGGACAGAACAGGGAGCTACAGGGATTGCGGTGGTGACTGGGGAGACAGATAATCCTCCAAAAATGAGAGCTCAGCTGGCTGCAAGGGATGTGTAGTGCGATGCTGTCCTGGCTGGGATGCACTGGCTGCACTGTTCTACAATCACTCCTGCCTTAGGGATCTCCAGCACCTGGATCCCCAGAGGTGCTGAGTATCTCCTGCAGGGCTGTGGCAGCAGGGACAGCTCACAGCCTCCCTGGTCCACAGCAGCCAGGGACAGCTGTGGGCAGAGAGCCACCGGCTGCTTTGAGAGAGGAACTCAGCTCATCCCCCCAAAAATAACCAGACAGCACCCAAAACTGGGTCAACCCACAAGGGCTACACTGAGCTCAGCAGAGCCCCAAGGCGGTGCTGTGTGCATAACGAGGAGCAGAGCAGCAAAGGAGGGAAGCTGGGTCTGTGCTGCACCTCCCAGAATGTCCCACTGCTCCAGCCTCCAGCCCAGCATGGTGCAGTTACTGGGAGGGGGCTGCACCATCAGCACACCCCCTCCAGTGCCATCCTTCTTCCCTCCCTCCCTCCATACAACACTTCAAGCACACGACTGAGCACTCCCATTGCAATCATACACACAGCTTCCTATCCACCCAAAAAATAGAAAAGACAACCTGGGAAAACGATAACTGCCTAATAAAAAGATTGCCAATTGAGGACAGGTGGTTTCCAGGAAAAACCCAAGCATTAGGAAGCAAGCCTCATTTCCCTTTCAAAAACATCCCCTGACATCCCTGCTGCAGCATGCTCATGGCTCACGTCCCCATGTCACTTCCCCATCCACAGCATTCTCAGACTATAGGGTACAAGGCCAGGTCCCTGCCGTGCCAGCTCAGGAGTACAGAGGAAGTGGCTCAGTGCCAGCTCCAGCAGCGTTGGAACCCATCCCTGCATTGTTCACCTGGGCACGGCTGGAATTCCCTGAGTGCCCCAGTCCCATGACTGCTGGCACAGAGGACAGCGAGCACGCGGGACCAAGGGCTCTCCAAGCCTGGCCTCTCCACATAACTCAGGATCAGCCAAAGATAACTGCCTGCCTGGTAATGCTGCAGGACAAGCTGAGACTGGGCTGCCATGGGTTCCACTGCTGCAGCCCGCTCAGCATCCCAGGGGTTGTGATCTCCATCCCCCCGCTGCCTCCCCATCCCAGCCCACAGCCCCTGTCCTGCAGACAGTTTTGCAAATCTGACATTGCCTACAGGATCCTTCCTCCCCCCCGGAGTTGGGGTCTCCCTGCAGCTGTGGTGGCAGCAGGTGCTGCCCAGCACCCTGCCCTCGAAGCAGCAACTGTTGGTGGCAGGGCTGGGGAGAGGCTGCAGGGCAGCCACAGGCTCGCGTGGCTTTTTGGGGGGGACAAAGGGAGGCTCTGTCTGCATGCAACAGTCTGGACAAATGCTGGGCATGGGAGCTGCCATCCAAGGAAAAGCCAGACGCAGCACTGACTCTGGCCTGACCTTACCCCGGCCCAGATGGTGAGATCGGTGCCCCTCAGCAAAGCAGCATCCATTACAGGGCTCCTGGGGGTGGGGAGGAGGGCACCCAGCTGTCAGTGCAGCCCTTCCTCTCCCAAAGGAGATGCCAGGGCTTCTGGAGAGGGTGGGGGGGCTGGCAGGCTGCACCAAGCCTAGTGTGGGTGTTTGCCAAGGGGATGGTGGGAAACACCAACAGCTTAAAAGCAGAGGGATTGCAAGCACTGCTGAAGGATGCACCCCCCGACACCGTGCTACTCCCCCACACACCCTCTCTGCCTGGAGGAGCCACCTTGGCTACACTCTGCTGAACCCCTGCCAGGTATCACATCTCCTGGCTGGGGACACACTGGTTCCACTCAAAGCCAGGTCAGCAGCCCCTCCTCACCCTCCCCTGCCTCCGGCCTGGCAGCCAGGCAGCAGGATCAGGTAGCTGCTGAGGCAGCGCTTTGCTGGGCAGCCAGGCAGCCCCTGCCGCAGGAGGGCTGGGCTGCCCACCTCAAGGTCACTGCAGGGACAAGGAGAGGACCTCGTGGCGCAGGATTTGGAGCCTGCAAAGTGCTCCCATGCTGCCAGTGGAGAGCTCTGCAACCCCAGGGGATCTGGGGGCTCCGGGCAGGATGAGCCTATAAAACCTACGTGGCATTCCAGCGCAGAGACAGGACTGAGACCCATCTCTTCAGTCTCAGCAGCTCCATGTCCTCACGCCCTGCAGGGCCAGAGAGCCACACCAGCTCTTTGGGGCAGCAAGTTTAAAATTAGGAAAAACAAAGCTTGGGAAAACCCTGCAGGGAAGGAGGATGCTCAAACCACACCTGGGCATCAAGTTCTGGCCACAGCCATGGCTGCAGCATGCAGCCCACCCACCAACCAGGCACCCAGCCTAGATGACCCCTTCCAAATGGCTCTGAAGGTGCAAAGACCAGGGAAAAACTGAAAAAAGCAGTTAGAAGAAAAATCCAATTTGCTGTCTAAAAGCCAACCACCAGCCCCTCTAGATAACTGAGGAACTAGAGGTGTAACACTGTTGCTGTGGCTTTTTGAACCCTCCTCCCACATGCTCCTTCCTTCCCATCCCCATCTAAAAGCTCCCATCTGGAGCCCAGCGGCAGGAGCAGCCAGCAGCAACATGACACCAGTCCCTCTGGATCCCTCATCGATCCGGAAGGGAGGACAAGCTGCCTCCATCCTCACAGCCCTGCTGCCACTCTGCACCCCTCCAAGGACTCCAGAAAGCAAAGCAGAAGATGTGGGGCTAGAGAGAACCCCTCCCTCCTGCTCCCCATCCCAACATGTGCTGCCCGTGCCCCAAAAACACTGCTAATAGGCAGGGGCACAGGTGAGTCTGTCAGGGGTCCTGGGGGAACAGGGGCAGAGCGAGTAGGACATATGGGGACTACACAATGGCATCCTGCTCCAGATTCCTGCCAGGGAAACCACCCTGCCTCCTGCAGGGCACCCTGGCCAGCACAGAGCAGGAGACGTAGCAAAAATGCAGAATGCTGTGACCAAGACAGTGCTGGAACACCTCACAAGTCACAGAGGGACAGGTCAAACCCCTCAGCCAAGCTCTGGTCCATAGCAGGGACCCTACCAGGACCTTCACGCGGCCTTTCCCTGGCTGAGGATGTGTTAATGGCAGCTATGTTTATACAGGGCATGTACAGCAGTAATTACAGGCATGATGTTATGATAACAGGAAATCCGTGCCCTGTGGAGATGCAGGCAGAGAAAGGCACGCATGGAGCTATTTGCTAATTGCCACCAACAAGCAGCCTTTTGTGCTCTGGTGGGGTACAGGAAGTGAAGTCTCCCCCTCGCAGGGCTGGAGCCGTCAGCACCCACCTCTGCCCACCCTGCCCAGGTCAATGACAAGGCCAGATGGACAGAGGATCCACATGGACAGAGTCTGCCTCGTGGCAGCTCCAGGGCAGGCCCACCTGCCCCCGAGACATGACAGGATGGGCTCTGATCAACCATCAGCAAGGACTCTACTTCCTTATGATATAATCCTTCCAAAAGGCAGAGGTTCTGTAAATTCAGTTGGCAGAGAGAAGCAAGGGGAAATTGTCCCTCCCCAGCCCTTTGCACACTACCCCAAATACATCAAGTCACTCTATTATGGAGGCACAGCCTGACCTGTACCCCACAAAGGGCCAGTGAGGCAAGCAGTCCCTACCCATCAGCATCACTGAGGCCTTTCCTACCTTTTTGATCTTCCCGCTCCGTGTGCCTGCAAAGACAACAGTTTGTCCTCTGTAGTCATAGGCAGCCACCGAGGTCATCCCGTCCTCTTTATCCACAAAGAGTGGGGTCCCCTCGATGGTGACAGTCCCGCCCAGCGGCTGGTTAAAATCCTGGCCACAGAAATTGTCGTCGATCTGCAGCGGCTGTTGGAAGAAAGCAGAGGAGAGATGAGCTTTTTGCCAATGCCTTGACGTGTTGGACCTCCCAGACAGCAATCAGCGATCTCCCACCTTCACCCCACAGTTACAGCACCTTTGGCAGCGCCCTACCACAGCCATCCCACCTCACCAGCCAAGGGAAGGCATGAGTTGATGTTTCCCTAACATTCCCTACACACTGATGTAAGGCACTTGGGACAGATCCACTGCATGCAGGCCCTCTTTACATCTGAACACAGGCTTTGCAGGCCAAGACCACGGCTCTCTGTCCTCTGCATCCTACAGAGCAGCACTTACAAACCCAGCATGAGCCAGCCCAGCATCCCTACTCCACTCTCCATCCCTACCAGTGCCATCTCAGACACGTGGGATGTCAGCAGAAGCTCCCCAGCACACACACATTTCTCTCCTCCTCATCCCAGCACTAAGCTTAAAAAAAAAACCAGCTTGGCAGCAAGGCAGGAGGGTCTGAATCCTGCACCCCAGCCTTCCCCCAAAGACAAAACAATTCCCAGACAAGGCCATGCCAAGGCAAACAAGTCAGGCCTCCTGGAAGAGCCTCACTTCACATAGCAAAGCCTCCAGCAAACACACTACCCACCTGCCAGCCCTGTTCCTCCTCCCACAGGAACGTCTTTGGGAAATCCCCACATTTTTTCCATGCTGCCTTGCCCCAGACAAGGCGCCTGGCTCCGCCAGCTGCCTCCTCAGTTCAGAGGGAGCCCACACATCTGGGAGAAGCTTTTGCAAGCTCTGCCCAGGGAGAGGCAGAAGCAGGGCTGCACTGGCCTCTCTCCACTCTCAAGGCCATGACAGCAGGGACCTCCAGCAAGGACAGTCCAAGGATGGGCAAGGCAAAGGCAGAGGGATGACCCCTGTGAAAGCTGAGTTGCAGGCAGGGCAGTGGGACCAGGACCAGCTCCACAGCACTCACCTCTACCTCGAGCATCCTCACCCTGACCTGCTGAGCGGAACAACAGACCCTGGCCACGGCTGTCTGGCCTGGGGGGCACATGGGCCTTTCAGTGTTCCCCCACGAGGCAACAGCCTCACATGGTCACACAGCACCAGCAAAATCCCTGTTCTGTCCCAGGCAGTGAAGGGCTTTGCCAAATCCCCAAGGGTGGCAGCGAGCCTGGGTGCAGGAGAGTAGAGCGGCAAGGCAGGCACAGCTGACAGGGAGACAGCCTGCTCCGGTCACGGGATTCTTCCGCTTCACAAGGTTCCTTATATAATTTTGAATTTAAAGGGGAGAGAGGTTTTTTGGCAAGCAGCAGGCTCCAAATGCATGCCAGTCCCCAAGGGGTTTTAAATCCATACCGCATGTGCACAGAGCATATGGGAAAATGCCGAGCTCCACGTACGCAAGGGCAGCACAGAGCTCTGTAATTCCCACTCATCACTGCCTGGGAAGCAAGGATCAGCCCGGACCGGCTCCCACCAACAACCCACAGTCACCCATGTGGAGGGGAGAAAACACAGCACTTTTCCATGCCCCAGCACAATACACTCGCAGCTACAATGGCATCAGCCTCCCACAGCCATGGCAAGGCTGCTCGCCCTCCTCACCGTGCCACCATTCAGCTCCAAGGCCAGTGGTACAACTCCCTGCTGCAGCAGGAACTCAGTGCTGTGCCAGCCTTCCAACAGGGAAGGACCAGTCACATTCAGCCTCCCCAGGCACTTTGGGGATGCTGGGCGGCTCCCTCAGTCACTCTAACTTTGGGGTTTGGGTGTTGAGTTAATGTACAGACAAAGATCAACTCCCTTCCCCACCTGACTGTTGCTCATCCTTCCCCGAACTGGGGGAACTCCTATAGCCAGTCATGAGAGATGCGGGGATCTCCAAAACAGGAACATGGGGCACCACGCGTCTCTGCAACCACAGGAAAAAGAGGGAAGGGAAATCACAACCTCCCCACTCATCCTCTGAATGCCAGCCTTGCCCTCTCCTATCCATTGGCCAACACACATACTAAGCGTCCTCCTCTGCATTACGAGGCTAGGAATTTTAAAAGAGCAGATCCTAGAAAATCATCTTCCTAATCACAGAGCGAGATGCAAGCGATGTTCCAGCCGATACACAGCTCCCATCCAAATATCCGGGATTTCTCAGGTGCTTTGCTGGGGAAAAACTTCTGTCACCCACAGCCCAAACAAACCCCAGCACCTTCCACCCAGCCATCTGCAGTAGCAGAAGGGTTAAGGGCAATGCCACAAAGGTATTCAAGCCCTGGCACTCCGGAGTGCAGATTCTGCTCTCTCTGAGTTCAATCTGCAGCTTCCCCACCCGCGCGGCTGCTGAATATGCAAGAGGAGAGATGTTTATGGTGTTTACTGCTCTCTGCTTTGTCTCAACATACTCTCTGGGAGATGACAAATACAGCTGCGCTCTGGGACCGAGGAGCTCCCGCCGCCGCCATGCTGACACCACCTCGATAAATAATTACGCCAACAATTAGCTCATTAACAGCAAACTGCCTTGTTAGGGAAGCGCAGGCAGCACAGAGAGGTCGGGCCAAGGGCAGCAGTGCCGGGGTTACGGAACCCACCGACATCTCTGGCAGATGCAGGCTGTGGGGAGAGGCAAGGCAGAGGGACGGAGGGAAGGATGGACAGAGGGACAGCTGTCCCCCAGCCGGTGCTGGCAGGGACCGACACGCACCACGGCACGCGAGGGCCAGTGACCTTGGAGCGTTTCAGCCCGCGGATGCTGGGATCTGCAGGAGACACTGGGATCTGCAGGAGGCCTCGGGATCTGCCCACTCTCGCATTTGCATGGGTTTTTGCAGGGACCTTCAGCCTACTGCAAGGGGGGGTGTTTCTTTTGGGGGTTCTTGGTCTGTTTTTTTAATTATTTTTATCTTTTGCTTTTATTTCCGTGCTTTCCTTTGGCACCCCTCTCTATTGCCCCTGGCTCAGACACCCCAGGCTGCTATCTGCACAGCACAGCAGTCTTCTCTCTCCCAGCACTACTTTTTGCCTCCTCACAACAGGATCAGGAAATTCGGATTTCCTGGGGAAAGGGACCTGAAGGAGCGGGGAAGCAGGCCCACAGCACCAAGCGAGCAGGAGCGGGTGTCTCCTGATATGCCTTGTCTCATTGCCTCCCTTCAAGCCCACTTACGAAAGCAATGAGGGAGCAGACAGCACGACAAGGCTCGCATCACTCAGCATTATTAATTAGCCAGTAATTCGCCAGTTAACACCATTATAGGCTCACTCCATCCCCCTGTGCATCTCCAGGGCCTGCGATGGAGGATGTGGAGGGATGCAAAGAGCCAGGGAGGAGGTTACAGGAGGCTGGTACTAAGTGCCAGGCTGGGATGCCAGTCTTTTTGTGCATTAATCGCTGCTCAGGAATAATCCCAGTGTGGTACAGTTTGTTACCACCTGCATTTCTCTGGCTGCCCCGGAAAGGATTTGGCTTATCCTGGCCCACTTTCAGCCAGTTTGTCACCAGCCATTGCCCTGTGCCAGCAAGCTGGGCAGCAAGCCTTACTGAGGAGTCAATACTCATTTTCTCCCTGGGGTAGCCCAGGGAAAGCTGATGCCCACATCCTGCTGGCTCCAGACACTGGCTCTGCCCACACTGCCAGCCCGGGAGTCAAGGGCTCCGGGAACTCCCTGCTGCAACCTCTGCACTCCAGCTTCAGCCCACTGCCCTTTCCCAGCCCTTGTTCCCCCCAGTTTGGGGACAGGAGCACTGGGCAGATGCACTGAGCACATCTGGCCACAGGCACAAAGACCTCTGAGCCCTGCACTGCACAGGGGAAGAAAAGACCCTGGCTACACAACACCAAGCCCCTCTCAGTGAAACACTGGGAGCAGCAAAGCCTCTGGAGAGGTTCAGGGGCGATTTAGGCAGCAGGGCTGGCACAGGGAAATGGCCTGGGTGCCTCCACAAGATGCCTCTGCTGCTTTTGGAAGTCCATGCTCAGGTCTGAGTGCACCAGTGTGAGGAGCCTCCCTGCAGAGCCAGCTTCACTCCCCTTCCCACTTCCAGATCACTGGATCCCAGAGGGAGGGAGAGAGAAATGGGAGGGAGGAATTCGCTCCACTCACCAGTGTTGGTGAGGCATCACTAACATCTCCTGAGCTGCCTGGCAGCCTCTCCTCCCAGCTCCAGCACCAGCTCTGGAGAATCAGAGAATCCCCCTGCAGTGCTGGGGATGAGCATCCCTTGGCCCTGCACTGCTCGAGGTCTGGGAGTGCAGTGCTGGCAAAACCTCCTCCAGAACAGACCAGCCTCAGCCCCTTACTGCCATGAAAGAGCAGAGCAAGAGAGCTCCTTGCACATTTTCCATATGGATGGGGTGTAAATTCCAAGCAACTACTGACTTGAGCAATTACATTTTGCCTCCTTCGAAATAAAAAAACCAGCATGCCCTTTATTTTCTGGCCAGTCCTCACCACCAAGAAATCTGCCACTGCCATGACTCACCCCAGAGGTGGCTTTATTCTGTTTAGGGGCACAGAAATTCCTGCCAGAAAGAAGGTACATGCTTCAAGTGGTCTGGTTTGGCCTGTGCTTAACACAGTAAGGAGCTGAGGGCTTGACTCACGATCCAGTCATGTCTTGCCCCACTCTGCCTGGCAGCTGGAGAAGGACTGGGACAGAAAACACCACCTGGCTCCCCTGGGGGAAGGTGCCACTCCCCAGCCTAACCCATACAAAAGCAGGAGCCTCCCCATCACGACACACATCCTTCCACCCCACGAGCCACATCTGCAGGACCCAGAGAGTACCTTGAGATCCACTTACTCCCAGGGGCTGGCCACCAGGTAGCAATCCCAGGACCCTCAGAGTTTAAAACCATCCTCAGAGTGCAGGGGGGCAGAGCAGCCTCCCCAAGCCCAGGGGACGTGGCGTTAGTGGGGCACTGGGAGAGGAGAGCCGGGAGTGCGGGAGGCAGCAGCGAGCAACTCCGCCGCCGAGCCAGCAGCTGCGCGACCCAACAGGCAGCCGTGTAACGATTTCATCATTTTCCAGCAAAATTGAATTAGTTCAAAGCCAAAATCTGATTTGCGAGCCCAGCGCTCTTGACAGCAAACCCTTTACTTTGTCAGGCAGCTGTTAGCTGTCTCCTCCAGAGCAGCAGCGAGGACAGTGGGAGAGAAGGCAGGGCTGCTCCACAGGGACACCCCTGCCTACCTGCCTGCACCCAAATCCCTGCTTGAGCAGGGCTAGGGGCTTGGTGATGAGTGCTGAACACCAGCAAGCGGGGCTTGGGGCAGGTGGGTGATAGCAGGCGGGTCAGGACCTCCACCAGACCCTCCCAAACACACACAGCAGCACCCCAAGCCTGCCTCAGCCCCGTATCTGACCCTACCTGGGGACTATCCAGCCTATGACCTCTCCATCACAGGGAGTTGTAGCCTCCTGCAACTACTTGTGGTTTATAACATTGCCCAGAAAAGAACACAGTAACAGTTCAATGAGAAAACAAACCAGAGAGCCAAGCAGGGAGGTCCCCTGCCCACCACCACTCAGAGGTCCCACACTGAGCAGGTGAGACTCCAGCAGGGAGCAGATGCACCTGGGTGAGAACCAAGCAGGAAAACACCTCTCTGGGGACAGAGGGGAGTGCTCCCTCACTTGGGAATCACTGCTCTAGGATAGCAGCACTCACCTCCTGCACCTCTGGATGACAGTTTGCCTTGGCCACTCTCAAAAGCCACCTCTGACAGCGCCTTGTGCTCTCCCAGCACCCCATGGAGAGGATGTGGTCCCTCCATGCTGAACATCTGACCAACTTCTGCTGGGACCACCAGCCTCCCCACCTCCCTCCATCAGGTCTGTGCTCCCTGTCCCACACATCCTGCTGCTTGGCCACTGCCAAGTCCCAGGTGACCCAACACTCACAAACCCACATGTGCCATCTGCAAGGGACTCCACAGCAGAGCTGCCCTGAGGCCTGAGCATCCCACCGTCCCAGCCCAACTCACTGACACTACTCAAATCCACAGGGCAGGGATATCAGAAACAGGCCCCTCTGTCAGCATGGGGCCCCTTCTTTGAGGCTCTCCATGGGCACTGCTGCACCCCAAATCCAGAGAGCTGACCCATCACAAAGCTGTGATTTCCTCAAGGAATGCTACGAGGCAAACTGAGCACCCTGCCCCAATGGCACCAGTCCTTCCCACTGGGAAAACACAACTCAGGTCAAAGTACTGGGGAAGGTCCAGCCAGAGACCACCACCGGCAGCCAGAAACAGTCTGGCTTGCGTAAAGACAGGTAAGAACTTACCGAGTTGATGCAGCCCAGCTCCTTATTCAAGAGCCAGGGCAGAGAGAGTTTCCCTTCCCCTCTGTAGCATGACTGGATACGCTCCTTGATTTTATCCTTGATCTTCTTCAACGTGAAGAGGCAGAGCACAGACTCCTTGGGAGGCTTAACCCTATTTTTCTGGCCCTGGGAGAAGATGGTGAAGAGGATATCCTCCTGCTCTGAGATGCCCAGGTACTTGGCCAAAGCCTTGCCAGGCTTGGTCAGGTAGGCGTCCTGGATCAGGCGGTACTCGATGCCGTCCTGCACGCAGCCAATGGGGAATTCCACGTAGGAGTAGAACTTGGGGTCATCCACGCAGAGGCGGACGATCTTGGAGGTGAAAAACTGCTCCCCAGTGGAGTCAGGAGAGGTGAGCTGGGTGTCCAGCTGCAGGGTCAGGTAGTAAACAAACTGCTCGCTGCTGAAGCTGTAGATGTAGTAGATATCAAAGGTGGGGAACTTGGAGAGTGTATCCGAGGGGATTTTGAGCTGCGAGGAGACAAACTCATCCTGGTAGACAAAGCCAAACATCTCTGCGTTCTCCTCATTGGCCATCAGCTTGCGGCTGGAGAGGGTGGGGAAGTACTCGGACTTCCCATCAATGGGCGTCCCAATAAAGAGCTTGTTCTGCCCATTCAGCACCTCGATGATGACACCAGACATGGTGCCCGACTCATTGACACTGGAGAGGTAGTGCTCCTTGCGGTGGTGGGGCTCACCCAGCTTGAAGAGGTCATCCAGCCGCAGGAACTGGCAAATCCCCTGGGAGGCACTGCCGCAGGCAATCAGCCGATTCCCCGAGTAGTCCACCAGCAGCAGTTTGTTCACGTTGTTGGTGGTGACCAGCCCATGTGGGCAGGACTGGACACTGGGCGGAGGGTAACACTTCTCATTGTCCTCCACGGGCCCCGTCACGTGGGTCCGCAGGAGTGTGAGGTTATTGGAGAGCTTGTAGATCCGATTGACAGCCCCCACGTAGACCTCCCCGGTTTTGTTGTGGACCACCAAGTGCGTCAAGCTCCAGTCTGTAACCGGGAAAGTCCTAAAGGGAGATTTGGGGCTGCCTTCCGCCAGCGGTAGCCAGGTGCTCCCCAAGAGCAGCAAGGTCCAAATGTGGATGGACAAGTGGTGCTTGAGCCAAAGGAGCCACATTGCAGTAGCCTCACATCCAGCCAAGGCCATGCCCAAACTCAGCCACAAAATAAATAGAAACAAACCCAAACTAAAGGGATGAGGGAGGGAGGAGGAGCTAACGGGACACAGTCTCCTCTGCTTCCGCTGCGCTCAGCATTCAGGGCATCGTGAGCACGGCCGGTCCAGTCAGCCCTAGAGGTAGAAAGACAAGAAAAGTGGGGTTAGGAGGCTTTCCTGCACAGTCCCAAGCGTGTTCCATCCCACCCAGCAGACTCTGCTGCTTCACATTTTTCTAGCAGGCAGAAGAGACCCTGGCCTGCTGCCCCAATCCCACTCCACAGCGGTGCTGGGAACGGATGCAAAATCCCAGTTAGCAGCACGCACAGCCCAAGCCCCTGCACAGAGGAGGATCTCAAAAGCACCTTTTAAAGGAGCTGAGAGCGAGCCAAGAGCCCCAGCATGTTGCCCCACATCCTGCCACCTGCCTGCCACGAGGGTCACGGGCAGGAAGGGCTGGAGGGAGCAAGCAGGCATGGCAAGGACAAGCCTGTCCTTCTGCCATTTCTGTGCATTAGAAAACACAGAGCCAGACATGAGGCAGTTGGTTTGAGAGGCTCCAGAGGAACAAGGGGGCACACACAGGGGGAATGGAATGCTCTGCCTGCTGCTGTGCCACAGCTGGGGCTCACCAGCATAGAGCAGCAAAGCAGTGGGGAGCCAGCCAAATACCCCCACACCAGTGGGGTATCCCAGCAGCGGGGAGGAGATGGCCACAGGAAAGCAACGCACAGCTCTGCTCTCTGCATCAGTTCAGCAGCCCCTCCGTTATACCCCATCCCTGTCTTCTCCATCCACCCTCCCCACACAGGCACAAGCACCCCTGGACTAGCGTGGGGTTGTGCAAACCCCCCTGCCAGCACACAGCCCATCCACCCCAGCTGGGACACCAGCTCAGCTTCCCAGCCAGTGCAGATAAGCCGCTTCAAAAGGCAGTGGAGGAGGAGGAGAGCCTCTCTCTCCTCCCTCTCCTTATCGTCCATCTCTGACTCAGCCCAGGATAACCTCTGAGAGGATCCCCAGCAGGGAGTGGCACAGGTAGGAAATATGGCCCGCAGTGACTGGCAGCTCGCCAGATCCCAGTCCGGGCAAGGCAGGGTGTCAGAGGGCAGCCAGCTGCCGTATCAGCAGGGCTGTGTGGGGCTGAACGCTGCCCCAGCCACAGCACCCTGCTCCTGGCAGGGCTGTGGGACCCACCAGCTAGGCCACATGCAAACCTTGGGGGGCTGCATCATCACTGAGCCAGCAGTGAGCCATACAGGTACCCCAACATTCCACACGGCATCCTTCACTTCTGCTGCTCCCCTCCCAAGCCACAGAGCCAGACTGGGAGAGGTCTAATGAAAGGGAGAAACTTTTTTCCCCCTTCTCCAACTCCCAAAAAGACCCCCCCTCTCCTTTTGCACAGCAAGCCCAGCCCTAGCCACCCCTGCAGCCCTGCCAGCTCCACTGGGCCCCAGCTACGTTGGGAAAAGCTTCTGCACCACTTCCAAACCCTCTCTGCAGATCTGCCTCTGCCCACATGCTCTGCACCCTGCTCTCTTTGACTTCCCAACACATCCACCTCCAAGGCAACAGTCTCAAGGGATATTTGGACAACAGCATATAAGCAACACTGAGACCAAATCCAGGTGCCATAAAGCTCCATGGGTGTGGAGACAACCAAAGCACCAGCCCTGGAAATCATCCCCATGGTCCCAATCACCCATTCCTAACACCTTTTCAACACTGGGAGCCTCCCAGCAAGGAGTAGGTAGTCACAACACTGTCAGAGCAAGAGCACTCCCAGAAGACACTGACGCTGCCCAGAATCTTCATTTTTCTGAGCTTGTTGGTAAGAGAATAACCACGAGCACCCCGGATCAGAGCTTATTAGCCCCAAACCACACTGATGGGGGACCAAGTGGTGCTGTCAGCACAAACCCACTGGTTAGCCCAGAAAGCCACAGCCCAGCAGCTGCAGACACTGGGGTTTCCTGACAGAAACCAGAGAGTGGTTTCCCACCCCAAGAAACTGGCACAGCTGTCACCAAGCCACTGCTCCCATGCAGCTGAGCCCCTCGGGAACAGCATAGTGGCTGCCTGGCAAGGAGACCAGCACCGACACCAAATTCATGTGTCAGTGACATGCCAAGGAGAGAAGGAATGGGGAAGATGGGGAAGGTGACAGTGGGAGATTGGTGCAGCGTGGGGATGCCAACCAGAGCATCTCCTGCCAGGACGAGAGAGCATGACAGGAAACGTGCTTTCTTGGTGCATTTCTGTGATTCATTGCTTCTATTTCAGGAAGTGGGTGAGAGAACTAGAGGTCGAGCTGCTGCCACAAACCAGGGCTAGAAAGCCCAACAGGAGATTCCCAAATTAACGTAGGGAACTGCAAATCAGAAGTTGGAACAAGAGCAAAGTGAGGCAGAGCTGGGGCGAGCTGAGAGATGACACTCTGCAGAGCTCCTCAGAGACTTCTGCTCCTAAATATACTACAGCAGCAACATCTCGTCCTAGTGACCTGACACCAGTGGTGGTTTCGTCCAGTCCTGCTCAAAACCATCAGCAGCAATTAATAAAAATTAAACAGCACAAATGGCTAGTTTGTCTACTTTCTTCAGGATTCAGTGATACGGGTTCCCGAACTTTGGATTGAACTAAAGCAGGGCTCAAGCCCACCACAGTGCAGGCAGCTCTGCACTGGAATATGGGTGGTGGCACAGCCCCTGCTCCCTGCCCATGAGAGGAGCAGCCAAAGGGCATCTCCCTGCCGTCACACAGCCTCCAAGTCCCATGGAGAGGTCACAGTGCAGCTAAGGCAGGGCAGCTGCTCCACTGGTACATTCTTTAAACCACAGGGCACCCAAACCCCCTGGGGCTGCAGTCAAGTAGCACCTTCCCCTGGGGGGACGCAGTCCAGGGCCACCATACGACTGCCACCACCGAGAAGCAAGACCCGCAGCACAAACACCTCCAGTGCAGTCCAAAGGCACGGAAAACCCCAGGCAGATACCCTGGAGCCGAGCCCTGCCCTGAAACAGGCAGCAATAAAATAATACACCCCAGCCCGGATGCATGTGTGCCAACTGGGGGAGTGGGACTGCAAACACACCCTGCTGTGCTGCTGGGCAGCAAGTGATGCAGTGCAGAGCATCTGCAGCACTGAGCATCCCTAGGGCTCACCCCACTGTGGGGCCACACCACCAGCCAGACAGCACCACAGGCTTGTGTTTTGATTTACACACACACGTATATGTATATATATATACATACATACATCTATTTATAGCAGGAAACCTGCCATCAGAAACAAAGCCAGCACAAGAGCCAAATCTGCCCCAACCCCTTTCATCCCCCACTGGAAAGGACATTTGCTCACGGTTTCACCTCAAATTGGTCACGTTGAGATGGTTGCAGCCGCTGCAAGACTTGGATGGGGGTCACCCACCTCAGCACAGCCAACACTCACACATCCCAGCTTCCAACAAGCCTTTCAGCAACAAGCCATGGACGTGCCCCACAGATGCCACTGCCCCAGTTGCTGGCTGCTGGAGAGGTGGCAAGGGGCAGCAGCACTCATCCCCCGAGGCTGAGAGCTCCCGGATCCTGCAATATGCCCAAAAACCTGTGTTTGGGATGGGAGATCACACTTTGGGAAAACAATCATCACTTTGATAGCACAAAGCAGGAGTACTGGGATGGAAAAACTAACCTTAAAAGGCAAAGACTGGACAGAGCATTAAGGACCAGCTCTCCACTCATCCGAGCAGCAAGTCCAAGAGTCAGCACTAGCCTACAAAGCAGCAGCTCTCATGGGAATACCCACAGACAGGGTTTAAAACATGCAGACAAGCACAGAGGTGCATATCTGGCACTCACAGACCCGCCTGCCATCCCTGCTCTTCCATCGACAGGACCCCAGCAGGTTCACTCCCAGCAAAGCACACCAAGAGCTTCACAGCCTTGCACTTTTGCAAGAGAGGTTGGAGGAGAGAAAGCATGGGATTGAAAACCACCAAGTAACCGACCCACAGAAGGGGAAATGGCATCTAATGGCATTTTTAAACGTTTTTTATTGTTTTTCTCCCCTTTGCAATTTTAGGGGAAATGGCATCTTTACCTGTAATTCCTCCAAGTCACTTGCTGCTCTCAGCAATAAGAAACAGTCGAGAAGGGACCAGCTCTGAGCTGCCAGTAATTAGCAAAGGGGAGAGAGGGGAGATTATCCAGGGAAGAGAAAAGCCTTTGGGCCACAGGAGAGGCAGCCTCACCATAGAGCTGGTGTATTTTTAGGTTCATCTGCCTGGGAAAAGCCTTGCAACAATGAGGAAAGCCTGGTGGTGGTACAAGTCAGAGCTGCACTACATATGCAAGTGCTGTAACACGGCTAAACTTTAACTCTTTCCTTCACTGCATACAGTCATTGAAAACTATTTGACTTCAGTCCCTCCCTAGCCTGTGAGTTAAATCATTAAAAACCTTATCCCTGGCTCAAACCACACCCTGATGAAATCAATGGCATGCTCTGAAGCTGCCCCAGTGCCTCAATCTCCATTACTATCACCCAATCAAGAATATCTTCAGAATCTTCAGTTTCCTCCCAGGCTCCTGACATTCCCCCAAGCAGGGGCTGAGGAGCCCATCCTGCCCTGCCATCCACCCCAGCTTCCATTCCTGCCCTGCAAGGATCTTCTGGGCAAAGAATTCAACCTCTTTTGTCCTGTGAAATGTGACAAGAAGAAGCAGCCATCTACTGCCCAAGGATTCACAAAGCTTGACCCTCAGCAAAAAGGGGCATAAAAGAACAAGCAGTGAGGAAATTAAATAGCATTTCTCAAGTGTGCAATTCCCCCTCTCTGGTCCTCTGCAAGAAGTCAAGTCACACCAAGAACAGCTTGAACTCCAGAACAGCTCTGGAGCCACTACGTGCTCTCACCACCAAGAGACTGCAGGCTGCCCTGCAGAGAGCCCTTCCAAAAAGGGCTCACAAGCATTTCCGATACGGAAACCCAGGCTCCCCGCAACCACAACATCCCAAGGCACAGAGGCACACGAGGACAGTCTCAGCAGGTCCTGCCAGCACTGCTTATCCCTGCCACAGAAACCAGGCATGGACCGAGGCCCTACACATATTTCCCAACTCTGTCCAGCTACGCCAAAGCGAGAGTCTGTGGCTGTCCTTTGCCTTATTCCCACAACTCACCTGGGTATCACAGTCCGTACAGGGACCCTACAAGGGCTACCGAGGGCCCTTCTGTTTGCAGCCCACATGCTGGATCTGGGCTTCCCAGGAGGAGAGTGCACCCCACCTTCCCTTGTGCTTCCTGCAGCCAAGAGAGGAGTACACAGACCTGGACTGACTGACCCCGACCCAAGGCACCAGGACACCAGCCATGGCACTATCATTCCTACTATCAACACCCAGGTCAGCTCAAGGCTTCAAACACCAGACTGATGTGAATTTTGCCACCTCAATCAGCACCAATTAATAACATCTCACCCCAGCTCAAGAGGAAAGAAATACAGACCACATTCCCTGAAGGCCACCATCTCCTTTGGCTTTGGCCCATGCACTCCCAGACTCTGATTCTGACATCTCATCAGTCCACTGCCCCACATAAATATCCCAAAAACCTGCCCTGCAGAGACCAGATCACCCACAAGCAAGGTCTCTCAACAGCAGAGAAGTCCAACAAGAGATCTTTCGGCCATCAGCATCCTTCCCTTGTCTGATCTCATTCCCTGGGGCATAATGCATCACTCCTCACTTCCCAGCCTGCTGCTCCACATCCCTCACTGGGCCAGGGCAGCCACAAACACAAGCCATGATCTTACCCTGCCCAGATCAATTCTGCTCTTCCAGCCCAGCTCTCCAAGCTGCATTTTCACCTCTCTGGCACCAGTGCTTCCCCCAAATCTCAGACGGAATCCGCAGAGCTCCCTCTTTGCAATGGAGCACTGCCACAGGAGGATTCCTGGTTGCTGAACCCCCCTCTACTCCAGCAAAGGGAGGTCATTCTGGGGTTGGTTTAATCCCAGCTAAGCTGAAATTCCCATGCTTCCGCCTGGCCCCTTGCTGACACCAGAACTTGTGCTGTCCCGTGGCGAGCCAAGCACAACTGCCACCACATTAGTTCTGATTGAAACAACCACAAAACTTCTCCAAACGAGCTTTCCCAAGCCATGTGTGCCTTTCCTTCCCCTATCAACCTCCCATCCTTCCCCCTCTGCTGTTTCAGTTATGCTGCCCCAAGAACCCACAGCTGGAAATGGCTCAGGTCCCAGTTTTGCTTCCCCTGTGGAGTTCCCAGCTCAGCACAGCCCCATGTTTTATTTGCCCAAGGTGAAGCTGACCCAGGAGAAGTGAGACACCCAGAGAGATAGCAAAGCCTCACCTGGCAATGGGACAGGCAGAGAGGGGAAGGGGAAGAGCCCAAAAGTCCCCCCACAGCAACACCACCACAGGGGAACCTGTTCTGAGAGTCCGAAAGAGGCTTCATTCACAGCACCACAGGCAAAGAGCATCTGATATTAACAGGCATCTCCGTGGCCATGGAGGTGCCGTGCCCACACTCTGCTTTCCTATGGGCAGCGCCAACACAGCACATCCCATCCCAATTTCCCACAGCAAGGGGGTCTCACCCACCAGACCTGGGCAGAGCACACATCAAAGCATGGGTGCAGCCCAAGAGCTGCTATCTGGCAGGGAGGGCAGAGCAAGGCTGCTTCTTTTCCTGCAGATCCCAGCTGCAGCCCCAAGCCATGTTGGACACAGGCATCAACCTTGCTACTATGGCCTGACACCATACACGAGGGGCTGAGATTCCAACAGGCGTCAGCATAATGGATCGGCTCCTTCAGTGCAAAACCAAGAGGAGGCAGCTGCTCGCCCCTGCTGGAAGGGCTGTCCAAGCATCTCTGCCAAAAACCCACTTTCTGCTAATGAAAGTGGCTGGATGGCAGCTCCAGCAAGTGCCATCACCCCACAGAGGGCCAGGGAGCCATACAAGGCACAGCCAGCAGGCCAAGAGATATCCTGCTCTGCTGGGAGCTGACACACTCCCCTGGCACGGTCGCATCCCTCCCTCCCAGCTCTCTCCCACGCAGGCACGAGGCTATGCAGAGCAGGACCCGTCCTGCATGTGCCAGCAGCCCCATGGGCACCTCGGCCATGCTGATAAGGAATAACAGTGGGAGCCATGGAAGCCGGGGCTGCTGGCAGCGTCATGGGGCTCGGCGGCGGCTCTCCTTCGGAAACGGCGCTGCCTTCCTGCCTTCCTCCTCCCCCATTTCTTCCCGATGACATCAGCCTGAAAAACAGGTTCTTGACTTCAGCAGGGCTCATCGGGCCGATTCTGGTCCTGCCAGAGACGGGAGAGCCCCCCCTTGGCTCTAGAAAGGAAGCAGCCATCCAGGAGCCGGACATGGAGATAAGCAGCAGTGGGCAGGCAGGGACCCTGCCAGCATGCCAACACTTCTAGGAATAAAAACCATGGAGAAGCAGACGGGGGTGGAGGGAATGCAACGCTGGGGAACAGATTTCAATGTTTTACAGAGGCCGTGGCAGCTGTAAGCTGGGGCTCGCGTCCCGGCTCCGACACTGCTCTGCTACAGGGCAGCCAGACCTACCCAGTGCAAAAGTCAAATCCCAGGGCAGACTCCCATCTCACTCCAGCTCCCAGAGCCCAGCAGCAAGCCCTCAGGCTGGCCAAAATGACAAGACAGGACTTAACACCATCCAGCAAAGCCTTCCGAGGGCCACAAAGCTGGACACGGACCAGCAGGGAACACGGTCCTGTGAAATATCCTGCCCACCAGCCAAGCTCCAAGATTATTTTTAAACTCCTCTTAAAATATTTTTGGATTTTCCTCTTCCCCTGTTGAAACTAACAGTCTGCACAGGAAGAGCGAAGCAAACGCCCGTACACAAAGCCTGACCACATGCACAAAGCAAACAACTTACTGCCATTCTAATTACCTGCGATGTTATCGGCAGCTCTGACGGGGTCGGCATTTGCAGAAGGAAATGTGGTTTTCACATCGTGTCACTTGAAACGAGTGCGACCATCCTTCCTCCCCCCACCCCCCAGCAGCACCCACTCATGCCAACACCATGGTAAAGTGGGGGGACAGCCCTTGCATGTGGGGCTACATCACACGGGAAATTTCTCCCCCTAATACAGGAATCTGCCTCTTCTCTTGCCAAGAATTTGCTTCTGCAAGAGAGCCTGAATATTTTGACACACAAACAGTTGTTTAACTAAGCACATAAAGCAAAAGGACTCACAGGGCTACTACAATGACACCAAGACTTGCCTGGATGGAGGTAGCATCAGATGTGGATCCACAAAGGATTGGGCCCCCAGCACTGATGTTGCCCCAGAGGTGCTCAGAGCATCCAAGCTTCCCAACAATTTTGGGAAACCAGCCCTGCTCCCAACCCCTCACATGCCAGACTGCATCTCTGCTCCTCCAAACTCCCAAGAAAACATGAAGAATCACTCAACATTTATCAGTTCAAAACACACATGCAATTAGCAGGAATTTTTTTTCCTCCCTCCAGTATAATTATATATGTTTTAATGCAATTACCACCCCTATATTTTGTACATTAAACAGTAGGCAACCCAAGGAAGAGAGAGGCTTTTATTTTTCTTGGCTTTGCCTTTCTGAAAATACTACGTTGCAAAATAACTCCGGAAGAAAGGCTTATCTTTACCAGAAAAAGAGGGAGAGAAGATGAAAAATGGGAAGAGGGAAGGAGAAATCTCCCAAAGAGAAAACAGGGATTGCAGTGTCCCTCCACACTGCCCTCACCCTCTGGTCATTACACGTACCTACACCTGGAAACCGTCCCTGACACCACGGACAGGACTTGGAAACAGCCTCAGCCCCTGTTCTCCATCGCCAACAGCAAGGAAAACTGCATCAGGCAAATGGTCGTTATGAAGCCGGGGTCATTAGCCGGATTAAAGCTCCCGAGCTCTGGCCAGCAGCACGGAGAGCAAAGTGCAGCTAAACTGCCCAAATTGGATTACCAGCGCTCCCGGGTCTCTGTGCCAAGTTGGCTGGCAGATTGCGGGATGCTCGGGACGGGGAGGTGGGCAGCGAGCCCCAGGGCCGATCTGCAGGCTGCCAGTGAGGAGGAGGAGAGAGGAGGAAGAGATGGTCCCTGCATAGCATATCTCCCAGAGCCAAGCAGCCTAGCCCTGGCACCCCTGGCATGTTTTCACCTCAGGCACTTTCTCTAGCAAAATCCCTCACAATCTCAGCTCAAGGAGCAAAGAGGATATCACTCCCTGGCTCGCACCAGGCCCTGAGTTGATCCCAGCAATACAAAAATCTCTGTGCTTCAGGCAGCTCACAAGGGTCTCTGCCCCGGGGCACAGACCAGCACACAGCAGCCCACAGGGCAGGGGTGGATTTGGTCCTCATTACACCAAGACACCATAGGGACAGAGGAGTCACCCAAAATAGTCCATCTGGCACCATCCAAGGCGACTTCAGAGCAGAAAGAAGCAAAAGTACTTGCGGAGTGTGAGCCTGACAATCTGGATGTGGAGTTTTCTTCCAAACTCAAACATCTCGGCACACCAGCAACAAAGAGGAGGTGTGCCAAGCCTAAAGGGAAAATAAACTTTGAAATGTTTTTCATTCAGGTTTTTAAATGGTGGTTTCCACACAGAACAAGGGCTGGAGGCAGCCGCAGAGTGCTCAGGAAGGCAAGGCAAACAAGGACACCTTCCTGTGCCTGGCCACGCTCTGACAAACCCAAGAGAAGGTGTGTGTTTGGCTATACCACAGGCCGAGTGCAGGGCAGAAGAGCCAGGACTGCCCATGTCTGGCACTGAAACCATCAAAACTTATTTACTGGCTGGAGCTTTTCTCCTCCATGATGCACAAGAGGTTTGCTCAAATGTGACTTCCAAGCATAGCAGGAAGACCATATTGGGGTATCTACATGGCTTCCATGCTGCACCCTGGGGAAGACTAAGAGGGCATGGATGAGGCTGTGGATCAGGGACGGTGTCAGAGCACACGTGTTCTCACCAAGTACCACATATCTGGAGTGGGATGTTCCCCACAGCACCACACGGGACACTTCCCAGGCTACAGCCAGAGAAGAAGCTGGTTGTCTCCAGTTTAAAGCCAAACCAGCCACCTCACCACTGGATGGTGGCAAACACTTGCCCCTTCTCATTTTGCATGAAGCCATGGCACGCAGCACCTTGATGGGAAAAGGGGCCCCAATCCAAACTCAGGAAAGGTAAGGAGTCATGGTCCGTGCTGAACCAAGCTCCACATCACGCGTAATTCCCGGCCTTTGGGCCTTCCTCTACATACAAGATACCTCACCAAGCCATTCCCTGGTCAAACCCTGGCCAGGAACTCTCTACTCACTAGTTTCTTCCATATAGCACACAACTACTTAAGAACATAACTTGAAGGAGACATTTACAGATCAGAGACAACAACAACCCAGGTTCTCAATACATACATTCCACCAGCTCAGATCAATGAAAAATCCAAGCTTGCAGGCAGTGAGGACAGCATCTGGGCATTGGGGTGACCCACGCCCACCCTCCCATTGCTGCACAGAGACATGGCAGCACCTCTGCTATGCTGGCTCTTTCAAGGCTCCCCTTCCATTGAGCCAGAGGTGCCAAAAACCGTGACTGACTTCTCACTGAAGACCAAGGCACCAAAACACCCTACACAGAAAGGCAATTACAACAAAGCCCAGTGGGACTTAGCAGAAGCCCGATACAGGTAATGCTCCCCCGGTTTGCAGGGAGCCGGTGTCACCAGCACGGCAGCACCAGTCTCCGCTCCTCGGAAATTCCCAGCTCAGGGCCGGGTCCGGCTCTCGGAGGCAGCGAGCGCTGCAGCCAGGAGCAAGGCAGGCAGCAACAAAGGCCCTGACCCACACTCAGCCTAGAGAATAAACACATCCGAGCTCCCTTCATTTAAGTCCGATCCCAGGGCCAGATCCTTCGCTTTGTTCAGCACAAGTCAAACGCAGCGAACCCACGGAAATAACCAGCCTGGCGTGACACTCACACGCAGGGAGCAGGGCAGGGGCCAGCCCCGGCTGCCGCCGCCATGGAGGAGGGGAGGCAGCCCTGCCAGCACGCAGCAGCGCCGCTTTATTACCCTCTTCCATTTCGGCTGCGCAAAGCCCCGGTGAAACAGCACTCCCCGGGAGCCGCCGGCATGGCCCTCGGCCCCGTCTCCAGCGGAGTTCGGAGGAGTTTGTTTACCTCCCGCAGGGCACTGCCTCGCTCGGGGAAAGGGCTTTGTGTGACGGAGCACAAGGACTCCGCTCCGCAGCTCCGTGCGCAACCCGAGCCTGCACGAAGGCGGATG
Organism: Corvus hawaiiensis; assembly: GCF_020740725.1. NCBI lineage: Eukaryota > Metazoa > Chordata > Aves > Passeriformes > Corvidae > Corvus > Corvus hawaiiensis. Next base: position 13,909,748 of record NC_063223.1, read on the forward strand.
CCTGCGCTCTGCTCCAAATCCGATGCTTCTACTAAAAAAAATAAGCCAAGAGGGGAAAAGTCTCCCCGACGCCGCTATCACCATGCTAACAAAAGCAACGTCGCCAAAACTTTAATCTTCAGGGTAGCAGCTGCAGAAAAAGCCCAGCCACCCAACGGAGCAGGAGCCAGCCAGCCCCCGGCGCTGCCTCCCCGCAGCCCCTCGGGAGCAGCGAGCGCATCCAGGCTCGCCTCTCTCGGAGGAGCGGCACCGGCAGCCAAAGCCGCAAGCGGATGGGGAGCACCAGATCACACGTATGATCGGGTATTTTGAATCCAAACTTCCTTACCAGCCTTCCTTACGGCCCCGTGTCGCCACGCCGCTGCCGGCACCGGCATCCACCGGCACCAGCGGATCACTCGGCGGCGAGCGGGAAGAAGAAAAAAAACCCTTTCCTCCTTGCAGCCACTTAAGAAATTATCCATGCATCCTCCCAGAGGCATCTGCCCCACTGCTTTTCCTTGGCTTCTCCACCTTTCCGCCCTGTTCGGTCACCAGTGTCTTGAGAGAGAGACATCGAGTCACTCATTTTACCCACTGAGTATATACAAAAGACCCTGGGATTGTTCAGGAAGCAATTAGCCGCTGTTCAGAGGAAAATGGTGTTTTCAAATGGATAACCTTTGATGTAGTCAATACCCTCGGCTCCTCTTTTTTTTCTCCTTTTTTTTTACTTCTTGAAGCCGCACACGAAAGAAAAGAAAAAATAAAAAATGAAAAAAAAGAAATCCAGCAAAAGGCTGGTAATTCCCCCCGACACAGCTCTCGCTCAGCAAAAAGGGATTTTCTCGGAAGCTGGAGGAAAAGCAGCTTCGGGAGGCGGCTCATCTGCCCAACTTTTCTCCCCTCCGTGTCCCGGAGCATACGAGAAGGATCATGAATATTCATCCCCCCCGTTAGCAGGTTCTGCTTTTGTTTTGCCCTCCCCAAGCAGGAGCCAGGGGGGAGCTAACAAGTGAGGTTAATGCCTGTCTTTTCTCTCCCATCCGTCTCCTCTTTAACCAGTGACCTTCATGTTAAGCCCTGTTTACACACCAGTCCCCCTCCCCTGGCTCCCCCTACCCCGGCGCTCGGCCAGAGGCAGAAGGAAGAATTTTCCCGCAAGGAAGACAAGGGAGGAGAAGGGATTGCGGGATTTCGGGATTTATTTCAGCATGCCACAGAGATTTTGCAAATCCCTCCCCGATCGCACGCCGAAGCTGCCGTGTGTGTTCGCTGGGCAGGAATGTGAAGGGGCTGAGGGGCACCGAGCGCGCAGCCGGCTTTATTCGCCACCTTCCACGTTCATATCGGCGGCGGGAGGCGCGCACCGGCGCAGCCCCGCACACAGGTACCGCAGCCTCCCACGCCTCGCTCGGAGGTGCCCAGCGCTGCACTGCCAAACTACAGCGCGATCACAATAGTCGCGATCATAACGAGGGCGACGGCAGCCATCCCACCCTGTCCCATCCCACCCTATCCCATCCCATCCCGCAGGGCACCCTCGGCACCTCCCCGCCGGCAGCTGGGGAACGGGGAACGCGGAGGGAACGGCGGCGCTGTGGGCTTCGGGACGAGCCCAGCCCGGATGCCGCTCACCGCGCCCCGGCGGGATGCGGAGATGTAAAGCAGCGAGAACGCGTGAATGGATATGGGATAGCACAATGCGGGGATGGCAGCGGGGATACGGGGCAGCGCGGACACAGGGATGACAGCGAGGATGTGGGGCAGCACAATGCGGGGATGGCAGCGAAGATGCAGGGCAGGGCGGATGCGTGATCCAAGGCGGCGAGCACGGGAAAGGCTGAGCCCCGTTCACGTCCCCAGCAGTGCCGGACCCGGGTGGGCGGCGGGGCTGGGGCAGCGAACGCCGCCGAGAGCCGGAGCGGGCGGGTGCAGCGGGGAGGGAGGGAAGGAAGGAGGGAGGCGGCCAAGCCCAGCCGCTACACCGGACAGGGAGGCACCGCTGGCATCGGCTCTCCGCGGGAGCGCCCCGGCCCGAGCAGCTCCAAGCGGGGAGGCGGCCCTCAGCCCGTCCAGCCCGCACCTGCCCGGTCCCGGGCACACCCCGCAACGAGACCCGTGCGGGGCTTGCGGTGGATAAAGAAAGAGGCTCGGTCCCGGCGCGGTTTTGTCCCCCCGCGGGAGGCGGCTCCCGGAGCCGCCGGGCGCAATGCGGGCTGGTCCCGGCGGCAGCAGCGCGGCGCCGGCCCTGCCCGGCCCAGCCCTGCCCGGCCGCCGCGGCCCCTCCGCGCCCCCCGACGGGGCCGCCGTGCCCTGCCCGGGCCAGCCCCGCGCCGTCGCCGCGGTGGCAATAAAGCCAAATATTTTAGGAGGGCAATAAAGCCAAATCCGCGTTATTTTTAACGAACCGACCGATCGGGCACGCCGCGCCGCGCCCGAAAGTTGCAACCGGGTTACTCACGGCTCCGGTCCCCGCTCGCCTCCGCCGTGCCAGCCATAATTGCATTCCACACCAAGCCGCCCGCCGGGCCGCCGCCGCCGCCTTCTCCGCCGCCACCGCCTCCTTCTCCTCCGTCCCTTCCTCCTCCTCCTCCTCCTCCGCGCCCGCCTCCCCCCGCCGCCGCCGCCGCCGCCGCCGCCCGGGGCTCCGCGCCCGCCTCGCTCGCGCCGCCGCCGCCGCCGCCGCTGCCCCGCATGAATGGGACGGGGCGCGGGGCCCCGACGGAACGCCGCCCGCCGCGCGCACGCGCGCACGCCCCGCACCGGCGGCGCGAGGGAAAGGAGGGGAGGGGAGGCGGGGGCGCGCCCGCGCGCGTGCGGCCTCCAGGGGGCGCCCAAGGTGGGGAAAGGGGGCGGGGAGAGCAGCGGGGAGGCCCCGCCCCCCGCCGCCCTTAAAGGGGCGACGCCGCCAGGGAGCGACCGAGGGGCTCCCGCACGGCGCTCACCGAGCGGAGGCGACCGCGAGGGGCGTCGGGGCGAGGAGGGGCCCGCACCCACCTGGGCGTCCTCGCCCGCCGCACCCCTGCACGCCACGGCGAGACTTCGTTCCCCGGGGGCGTCCATTCAGCATCTTCCCCCTGGCACCGCATCCGCTCCGCCTAAAATTGCAAAGGGGAGAAAAACAATAAAAAACGCTTAAAAATATTAATTACAGGCTAGAAGTGGTCGTTTGTCTTTTTTAAGCACACTCAGTATTATCCACTCTTGTAACCTTCCCCTACTTTTCCCTCTCACCGTGCCAGCCACAGAGTCCCTTCCCGGAGACAGTAGTGCCACCGCGGCACCCTGCCTCTCCCCTGGCCTGTGTCTGGGTAGGCCCTAAGGAAATGCTCCATCATCTCCCCGTCAGGGAGGGACCTTTGTAAAAATCAGCAGGAATAAATACAGTGCCTCTCATCGGGACATCCACAGATTGCAGAAGAGACCTTTGGGATGGAAACGACAAGGAGTGGTTCTATCCAGACCTCCCCATTAGGAGAAGGAGCTCTAAGTGGTTCTGGTCCACCGGGACCCCACCGTGTGCTGCCACACGGGGGCAATCGGTGCCAGGTGGTTTGCTCAGCCAGGTTCGCCTGGGCGCAGCCAGCCAGACCTTTAGCCCCACCAGCTCTCAACACTTTGTCCTTTAGACAGGGACACACCGTGGGAGTCTGGGAGTTGCCCCATCTGTGAAGGGAGGTGTGCGGTCACCTTGTGCAGGCACACATGTAGGCCTCCTGTGCAAGATCCCAGCAGGTGTGTGTGTCTACAAACACACAGGAGCTCCTTGCCCTGTCTGACAGGAGGAACTGAATCCCAAGGCTGTGGAGAGCAGCACAGGACACTTTGGGAGGGGACATGGAAGGAGAGCATGAGGCACAGGCGAGTCTCAAGTACCAAAACAGAGAAAAAAATGGACCTTCAGAGGCTCCAGTGTGAGTAGGGAGGAAAATGGAGGAGGAAAAGGGTGATTCGGTTGAGTTCAAGAGCAGAGCTTCACTCCCCTCAGCACCCTCAGCATCTCAGTGCTCACACCTCACTCAGAGCCCACCTGAGAGCAGAGATGATGTCCCTGCAACTTGGACAGCAAGGTTTTCTTCTCATTTATCTCCCCATCCAGACCTCACCAACCTCCATTTCCAGGAGCTGACAACAGGCCTGTTCCCCCAGGGCACAGCATCAGGGCCTGCCATTCTCCCACCTCTTGTTTGTGCAGGGACACACATGGGGCCAGACTTAAAAGCTTTCAGGACAGAGAAGACATCAAGCTCTGCCGGCAGGGAAGTGGCTGGGATTTGGATCGCTTCCCCCAGACTGAAAGAAACACTTCTCCTTTTCTTTATTTCCCTTCCTCCAAGAGACTAAATTTAGTGAATTCCTTTCACATTAAAAACTTGTCAGGTATTCACATCCAAAGAGGCTGCTGCTCCTGTCTCTCACGGGAGTTACCGAGACAGCGAAACCTCTTAAACGAATAAAAAAGAAGGGAGAGATATTCAGGCAATCTCCCACCGCTGCTTTTAAATCCACTCTCTCCCAGGGCTGGTGCCCGGGCACCTTGGTCCCATGGCTGCCATCTCCTGCCGCAGAGGCAAAAAGAGAGGGATGAATTCTCCCTCCCCAGAGCAGGACTGAGTGACGCAGCAGCAGCGACCCCTGGGCCGGTGCTACCATTCCCGTGTGCCTCTGGGATAGGAAACTGGAGCGATTTATTTTTGCTGGAAGATGGATTTGTCCACATACATCCAGTGACAAGGGGAACCAAGGTGGTGGAGCTGAGAAAAGAACGGGCACCTGGCTGAGAGTGCACTGCCAGCCCCCTCCAGATTCACCAAGGAGGGTCCAGCCCTGAGAGAAGACAGAAAGAAAATCCAAGAACCCCCCCATGCCAGGGCCCAGCACAGGGTCGGGAGGGAGCTGGCAGGGGAGATCCCGGGTTTGTATTGGGTGGGAAACAGCCTCAGGCTCCCAGCGACCCGCAGAGCTCCCGTGGCTGCTCCGATGGCTCATTCCACACCACGCCCAGCGGGCACTGGGACACGCTTGTCACTCACATGGCTTTCCCCCACGTCTGGGCACCTCACCCCCGCAGAGAGACCCTCGTTATCTCAGGAAGCTTGGCCTTTTATCCTGCCTCCCATGGGGCTTCGACAGCTCGGTTCTTCCCCAGCCTCCCTGCGCATCCTCACGCCCTCCCCGCCAGCCCCCGCGGGCTGACAGCCTGCCCGTGCCCCGAGGACAGCGGCTTGAGTGGCACCTCAAAAGCACTCCCGAGCTCCGCAGGGTGCTGGGAGGAAGGGCTGGAGGCAGAGGATGGCTCCGGAGGCAGCTGGAGCCAAATCCCAGCACTGAGGGGAGAGAGGTTCGCCCGGCTCCTTCTCATGGCGCTAAGCGCTGACTCGGCGCTTCTTACCCAACTCCGACCAAAATTACACTGGGAGACAAACTGTTCCTGGGGTGCTGGGGCACCTTGCCTGTGTTACCAGAGAGACTGAGGGGCATCCTGTCCTCTAAAAGCAGCCTGATAACTACTTTGTCAAAACCAGAAGCTAACTGGGAAAGGATTAGGTCACTGCAGAGAGCCCGAAGAGGTGGGGAGGCTCTTCTGCTCTGCTCTCCCAGTCTGAGCGGTGAGGGACCAAAAACAATCAGAAAAATTCACGGTTTTTCAACTCTTTGCAACTTTTGGTTGCTAAAAAACTCTGCTAAAAGGTAGAGTTCTGCACAGTGCAGGAGTCAAGTCCCGTCACCTCCCTTGGTTATCACCCACAGGTGGAAAAATTTTCAGAAAATTAACCCCCCAGAACCTGGAACCTCACTTTAAACCCCCTGCACTGAACACACAGGGATGAGAGAAACCCAGTAGCCTCAGCCCAAAGGTTTTTAGGCTGTGAAATTTGACTGGCCCAGAAAACAGCCTGGAATCCAAATACAGGCTTTGGGGACCCTCACAGCCAAACTCTGCAGCTCTGCTCTGCCCAGACAGTCCCAGGATATCCCCCTGACAGGCATGGGCAGCAGGAGGGATCCTCTCTGCCCAGATGGCAGCAATGGGGTTTTTTCCCTCCTCCCATCCTCATAGACATCTTTGCTAATCCAGCCTCAGGAGCAGAAAGGCTGAGCAGCCGGGCTGGGGAGCAGCACTGGGTCTGACCAGAGGGTTTGTCAAAGTTTTCCAGGAGGCATCAGCAGCTCTTTAAGCTTCTTGACAGCCAGGATAACAAACTGTGTCTGCAGAGCTCTGGGGATCCAGGGTGGAATTAAAATGGGTAATGAATAGAGCCATTTTTCAGGGGATCGCAGCTGCAGAGGCACGAAGGGCAGCAGCAAAATGTGCTGGAGAGGCACACGGGGAAGGGACACAGGGTGGCACAGGGGCTGTCATCCGGGTGGCAGCCTTCCTTCACTCCCAGTTCTGTCCAGAAAGAAAGGCACTTTGCTGTCTACCAGGACAGCTTTTACCCTCTGCCTGCTGCTACCGGCCCACTCTGGATCACCAGTGTCCACAAAGGGGCAAGCAGCCCCTTCCTCCACCCCACCATGCTCATATTCCTGGGAATTTTCTGGCAGAGGCCTCGCTGGGCTGACAGCACCACTGCACATTTCAGTAAGAAGAGGATCTTCTTGAAGGGGATCAGGAGAGAGACAAGTCTGGGGACACCCTCATTTCCTCAGCCTGTCACACTGGCAGTGATGCACACCTTGATTTGGGAGGAGGTTTGATGGGATGGGTGCTGGGAGCTGTGGGTGTGGGAGATGCTCTGGGGGACCCTGCCAGGGCAGTGACAGGAGATTGGTCTGGACATCAGTGCCAGCACATGGGAGCCAGGGAAGGACACACAGCCACAATGGGGGAGGACAAACACCCGGTGGCACGGCTCGCTCTGCTCTTCTCAAAGCTGATCCCCAGCTCCCAAATGACCCACCCGCCCCATGACTGTGTATCCACCAGCCGGCAAATCATGCATGCACCAGTCCATTCCCGGAGGGCAGGGAGGTCCTGCAGAGATCCCCTCTGGCCATACCTGCTCCGGCTGAGCTCCTTCCCAGCTCTTTCATCCCTTAGCCCTGTGACTCATGACGGTGCTTAATTAGCAGGATGCCTGATGCAGACACCTGTCAACTCCTCCGAGACAACCAGCATTTCACGTTAGCTGCCCCGGGGCTGTTCGGCAGGAACAGCTCGCTCTCCGTATTGATATTCCTTCATCTCAGCCTATTTTCCAAGCCGTCAAGCTGCCATCTCAACCCTCTCAGGCCCGGCAGTGCTGGGGAAAGCAGCCTCGTGGCCGTCAGCTCCTAGACTTTGATCCCACCTTTGCAGCCACTCAGGAGTGCTGGAACCACTTTGTGCTTCCCCTGGCAGCCCGACGTCCCTGCACAGGGTGCCCCTAGCACAGACTTGGAGCCAGGGCAATGTTGAAGGTAGGAAAAAAGTTACTGCCTGGTTTCTCAGGTCCACAAAGTCTCCAAGATGCACCACGACGGACGTGGCATCACTGCCACACAGTGCAGGGACACCCATCCCACTGGGAGACATGGGAACAGCCAGAAGAGACACAGGGTAACTTTGTGTTCTTTGGAGCACTCCTCCACCTCTGCTCTGCCACTGTAATGTTGTTTATTCCTACCTGCTCCATTTCCTCCCTTGCCAGGGTCAGCTGAGGACCATTTTCACAGAGCAGATTCCTCCTGCCCCACTCTTAGGATCATGTGTCACTGTCCACTTCCCAAAGGCTTTCTGGCCCCCACCAGTGCCAGGAGCAGCGATTCAGTGCTGAGCATGGGTAGGGACAAGGGGAGGCTGCAGTGGCCTAAGAGCATCCCCCCTGCACTTCATCCATGGGGAGAAAGCAGAAAATGGCACAATCAAGACCTGATGATGCACCAGTCAGATGAAACTTCGGGCTATAGGTGCCAGGCTCCACTCCTGGGATGGCTGTTTGCCCCATGACTCAAGTCAGTGGAAAGATCAACACCAAATCCTTTGGTGGCTCAAAAATTCACCTCTTGTCACATGGAACAAGTGGGTGGCCATGAGACACCAAGGAATCCCTTCCCTTTCTCCAGTACCCATGTAAAATTAAAACGGACAAGGAAGAAGCTGCTGTAAATAATGCATTCGTGGTGCACTACACAGCTTCGGGAGCACATATTCATTGTCTAGTCTTATTTAAAGAAACCCAGCCCTGCCTGAGTCATTAAAAATGTATCCTGGTTTCAGCTTCATCCCATATACACTCACCACTGTGAAGCAGGTGGTGCAGTGGCTATTTTCATGCCTTCCCTCTCTCAGCTGGTCCTGGACAGCCCCATGCTGTTACAAGTGAGGCCTCTGAGCCACATGAAAAATTCACATGCTTGGCACCAGGCGTTTTCCATCCCTGTGCTCCTGCTCCTCCCTCGCACCTGGGCCCGGAGACCCACTCTCTGCTGCTGCTTCCCAGACCCCAGCAGCATCCTCCAAGCTGATAAAGGATGCTAACAAGAACTGCTAAGCCCTGGTCTGGCCACTGCATCCATCCCACCATTTTTCCATCCTACTGCCTTGTCCCCACCTCCCTCTGGCCAGTCTGAGTTCCCCATCACATATTCCCCTTGCTTGCACCCTGCATCTCCTGCTCACAAGTATCTGCACCCACCCCTGCAAGGACAGACGGGCACTCTCACCAGACAGGGGTGCTCTCGTCAGACCAAAGGCAGAGCCATCAAACCACACCCAGCCCATCTCCCTGCGGGAGGGAGCTTGTGGGCGGCCAGAGTGTGCGTATGACCACAGCAAAGCCCGGGGCAGAGGCATTATCCACAGCTTGTAGCCTCCTCCTCCTCGTCTGGGAAGCACCGAGAGCAATCCACAGGGTGGGATGAGCCAGCAGCATCGCTGCCCATGTGCACACAGCAGCACCCACCCAGGCACCAGCCTGAATCCTCTGCATCTCCTCTGCATCTCCCCCGCGGTGGAAGAGCTCCTCCAGAGATACTGCAGGAAAACCTGGGAGATAACACACGCCTGCGACATCAGCAATTAAGGAACATTAATTATAATAATAATAATTATCACAAAATAGCATTTTTATGGCACAATATTATGCTGAAAGATTTACAACATACCGAATCATGAAGTTCGTAATTAAAGTTATTTTAGTTTCTAATTTTGCTATAATTCTATTCCAATAAAAGATAGGATAAATATACCTTAAAAAAATCTGCAGAAACCATTACTTAAGACAATTTCCCTATACAGGGATGTTATATTGCAGCACAGAGATCCCTTGAGGAGCATCACAAACCTCAGTGAGGAAGAAATGTGAAATACCAAGCGCCACAAGCCTTGCCCCAGGGCAGCAGGACACTGCAGCCTAAGGGTACCTGTGGTCTCTTGGCTTCAGCTTCCAGGTCCTCCTGAGGTGGGTCTGTAAGTCATTGTGTTTCTTCTGTTTCTGGGGTGGGAGGAACTGGAGAGCCTGGTGCCCCCAAGGCAGCCAGGGGAAGAGCTGAGCTGGGTTTGTTCCTCAGGCCGCTGCCAGAGGAGTCCTGGCATCACCACTGTGAGCATAACGGTGCTGGGATGGAGCAGGGATGTTCCACTCTGGCTCTGGCTTCAGTCTGGGCACCTGTAACAGTCGGTAGGAGAGAGGGTGCAAAGAGAGGACCCAAATCCCAGCCTTCCACTTCCACTTCTGTAAAAACCACTAAAGTGGTTTTTACAGAATTGAAACCCAATCTGCAATTGTTTTGATGAAAGTTCATCATAACAGTAAAAAAAGGGGAAAAAAAGGACAAAAGGGAAATTCTTTTAAACATGGTCAAAGGTCTACGTCTTGGAAGAGAGATTACCATTGTAAAAGGATTTTTCAGTTCCATTTTGTGAACAAACCCCATAACATTAACACAGTCAAAACCAGAATACAAAGCCTGATACTTACTACAGCAGCCCACTCTGACTGCCCCCTCTCTTGCAGCACAGGAACCTGAGTAACAACTGTATCCCTCTACCACCCAAGATATATTTTGGAATCTCAGGTTCTGCGCCCAAACAAACAAGCTCAGACTCTGCTTTGCTGAACCTGCACGGTTGTAGGCCTGCTGGCCTAGCACCAGCAGCTGCACTCATGTGGGTTCAGCCATCCTCACCTTGATGTCTCTCTATGTTAGGAGACCTGGGGCCACCACCAGCTGGTCCCAGACCCACTCGCCTGGGAGGTGCACCCCGCTCTCCCTGCCAGCACCAAATGGCACAATAGGAGAGAAGGGAAATGGATGAGCTGATGGGTTTGGGGCACCATCTACCTCCAACACCATCTCCATGTACCAGGCAGCCCTGGCTGTGCCCCAGAAAAAGCCATCATGGGGTACAGGCATCACATCCAGCCCTCAGGAGCCAGCACGGACCAGCTGGCACGTCACCGTCCCATGGTGGCCATACTCATTTGGCCTGAAAGCCAGAGGACATGCCACATCCCCTTGCCCACAATGCCAGCCCCACTTGCTGCCTTTAAGGAGGCCCTCCTCCTGACCCCAGCTGTGGACTAACGCTGGGGCAACTCCTCAAAGCGACGGAGCAGCCGCAGGGCAGGCGAGGGACCTTCCAGCCCCTGCCCAAAGCAGTCAGCACGGCCGACTGCCCTCGAGACAGCCTGAGCCCCGCTCCCCCAGGAGCCCCCCGGGACTTAACTCCTCCATAATTAATTTAAGTGCCTCTGTGCTGCCCACCGGGCCTCTCGAGCACAGATTACTCACCTCGCTGTGGACACGGGGAGCATTAAGAATGTGTCCGGAAGATGAGAGGTCTTGGCTCCCTGACAGCCCATAACTGATGGCTGGTTTGGGAGGCAGCTGAGGCAACACCAGTTCTCAGAAAGGCAGCAGGTCTGCCAGAGGGTGATCCCAGCACCCACACTCCCAGATAGCTGGGAGGGAGACAAGAACTCCCCAAAAGCTGAGCAGGAATGGTGGGGTGTGCATTTGAGGGAAGGGTGAAGGCTTTAACTAGAAGAGGTGCCTATGTTGCCAGTAAGGTCTTTAATTGATTCTGGGAGAGTGATTTCTAAATTACATCCTGACGTGTTCACTGCAATCGATAAATGCATTAAGGAAGGAGGCTGTGTGCCCTGGGTTGTGCTGCTCCACGCCATTCCCACAGCCCAGACCCTGCTCCCTGCCCCTCTGGCCCCAGAGGAATCCCTGTGAGCAGCAGGGCTGGGTGCTGCAGCACCGGGGGATGTGCCCCACAGAGCATCCCTCTCCAGGCAGCTTCCCCACACCTGGGAGGGATGCAGGCATCCCAAAATACTGATTTTTCCAAGGATTGGTGCCATGGTTTGGCAGCAGAGACAGAAATAAGCTTCCCTCTGCCATACCAGGATGGTGCTTCCACTGCAGCCTTGAGCTCCTGCTCTTACCCTCTTCTCTATCTCCTGGGAACTTCTTGCAAACCAATTCGATCTGGAAAACCAAGAGCAAGGCAGAGTGGTCCTTCCCATAAGAATGTGTCAAAAGTCCTGAAGAGCTTGGCTGCCTGCCTATTTTAGGATGACAGATTTAGGAAGGGGTTTACCATCTTTAGGAAGGGTTTAGTGATTTGAAGAAGCTGCCTGGAAGTTCCTGCTCTGCCTGCACACTCCCCTGGCACATCCCTGCTGCCTGAAGAGAGAGATGGAAGCTAGAAAAACAAAAGCAGATACAAACACTGCAGCCTACTTATTAAAAAAGTTTACAAAATGAAGAGTGAAAGACAGCTAATGATGCATCGTATAGTTAGTGCCAGGGAAAATGCTCCAAATTAAAGTCCTCAAATATGAAAAGAATCAACATTTAATAAGACAGTTAATGTATGTTATTTAAATGTCACTTCATTATTAAAAGTGTATATTTTTTGAGGTTTAATAACCATGTAATTGAGGCATCTTTTCTATAGTTAAACCTTGGCAAATATGTTTTTCATAATTAGCCAGTATTTATTTAACATGCAATAACCATCCCATTAAATTTAATGACTTCAATTAATAGGTACAAAGGGGCTTTTTTTAATGGCAATATGTATTCCTAAATCCAGTTCCCAGTGCGGTGCCACGAGGAAGCTCAGCCACCTGGGGGTGACCAGAGAGGGCAGGCCCCTGAGCCAGGCCACAGGGCTTTGCTGGTGCCTCACTGCAGGAATGGGGACACTCAGGTGGGGAGGGGGTGCTGCATGTCCCAGCCAGGGCTTGGGGGGCACAAAGAAGGGGGTGCCAGCAGAAACCCCGGGGGAACCCCAGCCCATCCTTGCTGTCACCTCCTCACCCCACAAGCCCTGCTGCTGGGAGTGAGGCTGAAGGGAAATGTCTTTGGGCAGTGAGGCAGCAGAGGCTCAGCCTGACACGGCCACAGCTGAGCCTTGTAGCCCACATTAGAGAACAGCCCAGGGTAAATTAACTCCTTTAACGAACCATCCAGTCCAGAGTTATTAACTGGCTCATAATAAAGCCCAGCACAACACTGTGCCTGCTGCAATCCCACTGGGCTCCAGGCTATAGAACCCCACTCCATCAGCAAGGAAACCCCCATCCTGCAGGCATGAGCCACCTCTAGAGCCCCCGCATCTCCCTGGCCCTTGGCAGGGGCTTTGCTGTCACCTCTCAAGCTCCCTGCATCCCATGGGCTCTCCCTCTTCCCTCAGCCCTGGCAGGACCCCCAGATGCCTCTTCCCCATCCTTTGGGCTCCTGCCTTCCCCGTGAACCTCAGCCCACATGACAGGGACTTGGATTTGTCTGGTGGCAGAAGCACCTGAGGAGCAGAGCAGGGAAGAGCACAAGTTGCTGCATGAGGCAAACGGGGAAGCAAACTCAGGAACACCGAGGCAACCCCTTGGAAAGCAAAATCACTGCTTGTGGGAAGGAGCACACCAGAAACACATCACCTCTGTCAAAAGTGTTGGAGTACAGAGCCACAGCAGCTAGCCCCAGGGCAGGCTGCACGTGAGGTGCTCCCCCAGGGACCCCGGAATGCCAATGGCCAAGGCCAGCAGCCAGCATGGCCCTCTGGCTTGCCCTGGGTGCAGCTGGGGGAGCCCTTGTGCTCCCCTGTGCCCCAGTGGCCACCTCACCTGAGGAAGTGATGAGGCACTATGTTAGGTCACATCCTTCTGGCTTGCAAACCAGTGAGATTATGCTGGCAGTGTGTGATCAGAGCAGCCAGGGGACTCTGGGGAGGTGGTTGCAAGCTTTGCTTTGCTTTTCCGGTTGTTTTGAGCCAGGACAAGGCTTAAGAGACACTAAATCCTTGAAGGAAAAGGTTTATAGATTGGGTTATAACTCTGGCTGTGCTGGCCTAGGCTCAGGGTGATTTGGATCACCCTAGGATGGAGATCCAACTCTAGAAGAGCCAGCATCCCCAAAATATCCAGCACATGGCCCCGGGGCTTTTCTTGCACCTCAAACTATTCCCTCCCCTTCCAGCCCTTTCCATCGTGATATGATGGGGCTGTGGGGCAGCCACCATCTCACTGCCTCAGTGTCCCCAGCACCTCCTTACCCAGCTAAAACCCACTGAGGCCGTTTACAAGGAATGGTCAAAAAGCACCAAGGCTCGAGCAGATTGGGGAAGCATATGTCTCCACACATATCCCAGGGCACGGAGAGAGATGCCAGCAGCGCTTCCAGCCTCCGCTGGGCATCACACCGGCTGCCGGCACTCGCCTGCCCCATGTGCAGCGAGGCAGCAAGATTCAGCAGTGATCAGTGAATCCCAATTAATTGTGGTATCGGTATTTAAGGGACCCCATTGTGACAAGGCTGCCACGAGCTGGCTGCAGCCATCTGCTCCCCTGGCCTGGGGACCCTGATGCCTGTGGGGATGGACCAGTGATTTCTGACTCCCACCCTCTCCTCCCTGCAGCTTGGCTGGGTAGCCTGGCCAGGATGGTTTGCAGAGCCGATGGGGTTATTTAGAGGCTCAAACCAAGAACCGGCTCCCAGCGGCGCTGCTGCCAACCTGCCAACAGCTGCCTGCACCGATGCCGCCATAAATTACCCACGGAGCCATTGGGGACCCGCACCGGAGGGCAGGAGGCAGCGGCTGCAGCCCCGCACAGGAGCCCGGAACAGGCAATTAATCCTCGTTAGCAGCTTGACAGGGAGATGGGCTTGCTGGGCGTGCGGCACGGGGCGGCTGCTCCTGCAGCGGGGCTCTCTCCTGCCTTTGTACCCCTCCTTCCCCAGTGTCCTCCTCTCTCTGCGCAACTTCGCCTGTCCCACCCTCTCCCCTCTCCTTCCTCCTCTAGTTATCCTTGTTTCCTCCTGCCCCTCCACCCTTCCCTCCCACCTGCCCCGCCAGCATCGCCCTCCAAAGCTGCTCCGTGGCACTGCTCCCATCCCCAAAGCAGGGGTGAGGCTGGTCCCTGCCTGCCCCACTCGGCTCCCAGCCGGTGCCCAAGAGCCCGTGCAAGGGCCACTGGGACTTGGGCATCCTGTGCCACAGTCTCAGGGACCAACCTCCTGGCTTTCCAGGGAGTGAGACAAAACCACGACAACTCAGGGCCCAGACCCACACTGCTGCAGCCCAGCCCTGTGGGACACGAGGCTCGCCGGGCATGGGCAGAGTGCAGCCCAGCCAGGACAGCCCAGCAACGCTGAGAAGGGATATGTCATCCCCAGTGTGACATCCCTGAAGCGAGCAAATGCCGCTTCTCACACAGCAGATGGCAAATCCTACAGCAGGGAGGGGAAGAGGGGTGCCCATTAGCACCCCCAGCTATCGCCTTAACTCTGCATCTCCCTTTTCAGGGCTGGGAGCCAGCACCAGGCTCTCCCCTCCACCACTCTCCTCCTGCCAGCTTCAGATATCCCCAAGGACACCCCACACAACCAGGGACCAACCTCTGACTCATATCCCCAGCCCTTGGCACCCAGGTCCATCAGTCATTGCTCCAAGAGGAACCACAAAGCTGCAGCAAAAAAAGGACCCTGATTTTAAAGAAAATAACAATTCTAGAATAAATAAATAAATAACAAGCCCAAGCACAAGTCTGCTTTTAAATTCAAATGTGCAATATGGCCCAGAGCCTCAGAGCCAGAAGGAAACTACAGATTTGGGCAAGGAAATAGGGAATATTTCACTTCAGCTCAGTCCAAGCCGTCATGATTTACCCAGCAATGAGGGAGGTGGGGAGAGTGCTGCTCCCTGAGGGCTCTGCAGCTCCAGCAGTCATCCCCATGCCCACCACGCCCAGGCTGCTGCCCCTGGACTTAAAAGGTTTCTCCAGACTCTCACATCCTGCCTCAGCTCCCCGTCATGTCCACTTCAGCGTCACGGCTGTGCCAGGATGGGGAGCTCTCCCTGGGGCTCCTGTTGGAACTCACAGGTCCATTGACACCATGGTCCTGCCCTGCTGGGACCCAATATCCTCCAGCCCCAGCGTGACACCAAACAGGACCCAACACCCAGCCCTGTGCAGGGGCTCTCTGGGGTCACAGACTCACCAGTGACCGCAGTGGTGGCTGTCCAGCTCAGGCTGGGCACTTCTGGGGCAGAAACACCAGGACCTTGTCTCTCTACACCTACCTGAAAGGAGGTTGTAGCCAGGTGGGGGTCAGCCTCTTCTCCCAGATAACAAGGGACAGAACAAGAGGAAACAGCCTCAAGTTGTGCCAAGGGAGGTTTAGATTGGATATGAGGGAAATTTTTTTCACTGACAGCGCTGTCAAGCATTGGAACAGGCTGCCCAGGGAGTCTCTCGGCAAGGAAGCAGAGTATTTCGCTTCAGCTCAATCCAAGCCATCATGGGCATCACCCAGACAATGTCGGGGGCCCGTTCTACCCCCTCGGCACACTCGGGGAGCCGCTACTTGTCCCGCACCGGGCGGGCAGCGCCCGGCTCGGCCGGGACCGTCCCCGAGAGGCGCCTCGGGCAGCGCAGCCCCGCACCCGGGGGCCCGCCCGGCCTCGGCCGCAGCCCCGCCGGCGGCCCCGGGCGATGGAGCGGCGGCAGCGCGGGCCGACAGTGCCACCTGCTGCTGCTGCTGCCGGCACCGAGGGACGGACCGAGGGACGGACCGAGGGACGCGGGTCCCCGGCCCACGCTGCGGGCTCGGGGCGCTCCCCATGCCCCGGCAGTGCGGGGTGCCCCGTGCGGGGGACGCGACAGGAGGTGACAGCGAGCCCGGAGCAGGGAAAAAGTCACCACAAACCCCCAGACCTGTTTTGGCACCGACAGCAGATGCCCCAACCTCAGCACCACGCACCCCGCACTAGGTGCGAGGACAAGGTGGGGAAGGGCGCAAGGGGCGCGGTTGTGCCCAGGGCCATGTCTGGGATGGAGGAGCTGCAGGACCCCGGGTTCCCCGGATCCAACCCGGTGTGGATGCGTTACCCAGGCCAGCGCATTCCCACAGCCACAGCCCGAGAATGACCCTTCGTGCTCTGCACAGGGAGGCCGAGGGCAGCTGCTCCCAGTCCTGCTGGCACCGGCGATACTCCTGGAGCTAGGAACAGGAGCTCTCCTGAAAACAACACAGTCCAGCTTCCCCTAAAACCATCGGCACAATACGATAGGGCATCATCCCTGAGCAAAAAGAGCAAAGCGGGGGTGCAGGGTCGGCACCTGAGGGGTGTGAAGGCGCATGGGAGGTGTCAGACACAGCATGTCACCATGCCACCCATCCCCACACGCTGCTGCCAGGGCATTATGGCCCTGACGCAGTAATCCAGGGATATAAAGGCTGCAAAATGCTGTGACACCCTCACGCCCCCATGGCACACACGCATCATCCACAGCAAACATGGAGAGAAAGGTGGGGACCAACCACGGGGTGTGGGGAAATCTGCTTCACAAATTACTGTTAGTACCAAATGTCCCTTCTTATCAAGACTGGACGGGTATTCAATTTTCTCTTCAAACGCCTGCCTTCTGAAATGGTAATAGAATTTCAAATCTAGGGGAAAAGGGAGGAGAAAAACTGAATATGCAAGGATTAACAATGGGAGAGACAAAGAAAGAAATTATACCAAAAAAATATAGTCAGAGCCTTTGCAGGAATTAATTAAATACAAATATAAAGAGAAAATTAAGTCTCATGCTTAGGAGGGGGGAGAAAAGGGATATTTTCTGAGTTTAATTAACCTTTTTTTGCCAAGAACAGTGAAGAGGAAGGGGGAAGGGAGGGACGGGAGAGCAGAAACTCCTAATTGTTTTGCCTTGCAGGAGATAATTACGGGAGCCGGCCGGGTCGGGGTCTGTCCACGCCGGTTTGGGGTGTGTGAATCTAGCTCGTGCACGTGCTGGGATTGCGTGCACATAATAGATCATTTGTTGGCTCTGATTGGGATGCAGATTGGGAGGAGCAAAGGCAGAGCTGGGGAGAGCCGTGGTCCCCCAGATACCACGGAGCTCAAGGAGGGGCCATCTCCTCCCAGCAGGGCCACGGGGAAGGGGAGAGTGTTGAGCATCAGGGGGAGGTGGCTGGTGGCCACGGTGGCTGCCAGCGCTGTGAGACAACCTCCATCCACACACACCTAAATATCTTGTTTGCAGGTTTGATATCTGTGGTGCTTGATATCAGGGTGACAGGCTAGGGGTCTGATGGGGTTTTGAAGCAGCTGATGCAAAATTAACGGTCTTTGTCACCACTGGCCCCTCCTGGGAAAAGTGGAGGAGCCAGGAAGTGGCAGCAGGATGAAAAACAGGACAAGGAAAGCAAAGATGACACTGGTGATTGCATGAGCATCTGCCTCCAGGTCCTTGCCCCAGTGCCTCTCTTCTCTACTGCTGGCCATGTGGGAGCTGTTTGGCCACAGCCTGGACTCCAAAAGATGGGGAGTGACAGATTTGGAGAGCAGGAGCTCTGGCAACATTACCAGCATGTCAACACAGTGCCCAGCTGCAAGGAGCAGCATTGCCTCTGGGGTCTGGGCACTGCCAGACACCCAGGCTCACACCTGCCAGCCCCACAATGACATTCATGGCCACTCACAGAACCCCAGCGACCAGGAGCGATGGAAATGGGCCCACAGGCCTCTCAAACAAGGGGTGATGAACAGCACCATCCTCCTTCTCTGGGTCCCAGTGCTGGGGCTGCTTGCCAGGAGCTGCTCCTGGAGGATAGCACAGAGATTTGGGGACAAGGTGCTGCCAGCAAGATGCCTGGAGGCACTGTCACGAACAGGCTGCACGATGCTTTTCACTTCTTCTTTTTGACACCTTGGTGCCACAAGGTCTGCAGTAGGACCTGTTTAACACCAGCTGGGTGAAGCAGAAACTTCCCAAGGACTTGTCACATATAGCATCTTTGGGCCACCCCCCATGGATGTGTCCTCTACCCCTGCATCACAACCTCTCCCACATCAATGCAAAGCCCCCTCCTCGCCTCCAGCCCCACCTCACCATGGTCACGCCACCACCATCATGTATGTGCCCGGGTGGGTGATGGAGAAGCCGGGGTTCTGCACCCCTGGACGAGCCTGCAGGCAGCAGAGATGGTTTTCCAGCAAGGACCACCTGCATTGAAGTTTCAGCTGCATGACAGAGGGAGAAATTCATCATTCCAAGGCAAGCAGCTCCTGAAAGGCAGAAGCTGAAGACATGGACCTCTGCAGAGGTCTGGCCTTGCCAGCAGAGCATCACCCAGGACAGGCCACAGATTATCTGGGAAGCAGGACAGGGTGATTAATAAGTTAAAATCAACACTAGGAAGTGTTTCTTTAACAAACACGACTCCTTATCTGTCCTGGAATAGATTGCAAAATTATTCAAGAGTCTTCAGTGTAAATTATTCTCAGTATAAAGATTGTTTAAATTGCAAGCTGGGAATATTACTGTGAAGTGTACAAGGTATGTGGTAAATTATGTAACCTATTTATGTAATTTATAAATTGGGTTACATAAATTAGCTACACCAGGTAAGCATGAACGTCAAATTGTATTGTGACTCAATTGTCACAATAATGGCTCAGCATCAGATTAGCTCGAGGATGAATCCAGACAGTACAAAGTCTGGATGTTACAAATAAATAAATATAAATATCAAACTGTACACTAACAGCTCAAACTAGAAAGTCATTAGCATTAATAAAGTGCAACCACTCAATTACTTGTCAGGGGAAGTAAAATGAGGCAGAGTCAGCAGGATCAGTTTGCTTTTCAGTTTGCACAGATGTCCCCACGGTCAGCGCCCTGCAGAGTGCTTTAGGGAAGGCAGAAAGTACCTAAGGCTTCTCCAGAAGTCCCTGTCACTCCTGGGGTAGGGAGTACCTCTGTTAACAGTAAGGGGCTACAAAATCACTGATGACTTTGCATTAGGAAGTTTGGACTAAGGGCACCATTACACTACTTCATACCCTGCACACAGGTCCATGGAAAAGTCCATTCATTTATGGCACAGCTCTGAGACTCACCTGCCATACTCACTAACCCAAATTTTCAGTGCTTGGAGAATCCTTAGAAAACCTGAACCAAGGCTATTAGTTTTTCCCAAGTTAACAGTCAAGGTACATTTTCAACCACTCCTTTTCCCATAGCACCTCCCCTTCACTCCCACAAACTACTCATTTTCCAGGTTTGACATGAGAGGGAAAACCCTGGGCCAGGCACAGCCTCCTTGGACATACAGATACCATGAGAGGGAAGGTGCTTCTTCTGCAGTCTGCAGGTAGAGATGTGATACAACTTTAAAATCCTGGAAAGGACTTTCGGGAGAATATGTCAGGATATACAGCAACAAGAAGAAATATTGCAGACTGGTTTATAAATCACTTAACCCACAAATCTAAGGCTGGATGGAAGGGATCTAATTCCTGTGGGCCAGATGGAGCAAGGAGAGCAAGGAGAGCCAGGAGCTCTCCCCAGGGAGCCTTGTTCACAGGGTAGCCCTGTGGGCAGGAGCAGGGCTGAGCCACCTTTCATGCTTTTTGCTCCACGGTCCACATTCTCAAAGGATGGTGAAAGGTGTCCAAGTTTCAGAAGTTTTCACCTTGTACTCCTCATTAAAATCCAATTTTCTTTCAAGTTGAGAATGGCAGAATTCTGGCCTCCTGAGAACAGCTGTGATTATGTTGTCATCTGCATGCTCGGGAGTGCTGCAAGGTCTGTAGCAGTGTTAGAGCTCCCAGTCTCAGGGGTGACTGCAAAGAGATCTGGAGCACAATTCTCTTGAGTACAACTTAATAAAACCTTCCTGTAATGGGTGTGCTTGGCTTTTCCAGAGAACTGAGTTTGGACCTCCCAAGCAATCCCATGAGGTAAGCACTGGTTGGCAGTGACCAAGTTCACAGTCACAAGAATGATACAGATCACCTTAAATTTATGGTGTGCACATGGGTCTCATTTTTCTGTGCAATTCCCTGCAGTGTTGAATGAAGTTCTTTCACCCAGCAGAAGAACCACACGTGGAAACATCTGCCCACCAGTACAAGGAAGCAAATATATCTCTTTCTCCTGATGCCACACTTGGATACTGTTACCTCAACATTGGATTACTATAACCTAGAGAGATCTAATCACATTCATTGAGTCAAAGTAGCCTCAAATAAAACACCCTGAGTTTTGGATCAGCAGTGAGCAATACCGGACCACCTGCAGCCTCAGAAGAGGACATCTGCTTTGTTTTCTGAGAAGCTGACGAGCCAGACCCTGCTGGATGAGGGTACTTTCACGAAGATAATCAGCTTAGACTCTGAAGCATGAACCCTCTTCTTTATCTGTTTGGCCACAGACTACTAAATGGCAACCCTTTCCTTCAGACAGCAGAGTTCCTTTTTCCTGGCACAGGGGAATGCAGCCAACCAGTGGCTGGGTGGAACCAACAGCTGGCACTGAGGCTTCACAGCTGGATTTCCTTAGCAGGTTAGGGAAAGCAGCCATGAAGTATATTAGATACATTACTGTGGATATTCCGTTTTGTAAACCACCCTCCAGTCTGGGAATGTAAACTTCAGGATACCAGAAGGCACTATATAAAAATCCTAGAATGGAGTCTCCAAACAAACGGATGAGTATTTTCTCTTTTTGTAACCTCTTTAACTTGAAGACCCTGCAGCATTGCACAAGCACCTGATTTAAGTCTGGAAGAAGCTCATCACACAGATAATTCTATTGCTTTCAGCTTGCACTGTTTGGACACCTGTATGCCTGTGTGAGCCCTGAGATGCAGTGACAGAACTCTGCTTGGGAGCAGTCACCCAGTCTGTGTGGCCACCACAGATCCACAGTGTGATCCATTTAATCCAGTAAACTCCAACCCAAGGGAGTTGCCATTAGTTAGAACAGCACTCTGCAAGGTAAAGAGTAGAGGGGAAAAAGTCCCAACACAAAACTTACTTATTCTTCTTTGCAAAAGAAAATAAGTAAGTAAGGATTGAAGGGACTACGAAGGCTGTTTCAGTGAGGCAGTCCACAAAGAACAATTCCTCTCCCTTTTGTAAGTTTTTATTTTGGCTGATACGATTTAAATGAAGTCCTGAACTGGCATTTCCCCTCTGTCTGATTAAGAGCCACAAATCTCCATTGCAGTCACTGGCCAGGCTTCTCCAGCAGTTGAAAGACTACTAAAGCAAAAGTAAAGAATTAATTTTTAAAAAGCCATGTTCACACATGGCTTTATCAAATGGCAAGAGTTCAAATCTCTCCCTTGGTTCAGCCACTTGGAGGAGGACTGCAGGCAGCACTGGCAGAGTTCCTGTTTACTTGTTTTATGATGGTTGTAACAAGGAACCCATTAAATTAATAGCCGTGCTTTATTTTTAATGTTATGTTTAGCTAATCCTGACTTACAGTGGCACTCCCCATTCGTGGAAAATAAAAATCAAACTCACTATGATGATGGACTCCATCACCAAGAAAATGGGTACAGTGGGATGTCCAAGAGGTTGCAGGAGGGAAAAAAACCCATCCTTTTACTCCTCCTGAGGGAGTGTCACTCATGTCCTTCACTGCTGGCCATTAGAGAGATTAGCTCAGACAGTTCAAGGACTAAATAAAGAAAAGCTCTGCCTCATTGGCAAGGAGGAGATGCCCACCCGGAGACTCCAGCAGAGCTGCTCATCCACAGACACATAGACAGAAGTCATGGCTGGAGTGTCTGGATGACTCCAAACTGTTTTCTGGTCTCAAACACTGAAGGTAACTTTTTTTTTTTAAATTCTGTAGAGCAGGCAGTAGGAAGTGTATGGGACTGAGCTGCACGCACCAGTTTGCCAAAAATGTTAGCAGTAGATAGGAAGGAAAACAACTTACCCTGCAGCTGTCACCCCAATATCAATTCAGCATTCAAAAATAATTTTAAAACGAAGCTTTTAGGGATCCATAAGGAGGCAAACAGATTCTAACTCCTCAAAAAGATCCAAGTGAGCCAAAGGGCTTTGTTTCAACTCATGTCAATTAGCAAATCTGCTCCAAAGATACCAGAAATTATTTTTAAACATACTTTCTGAAAACAAAGGAGGATGCAAAGTAGGAATCAAAATGAGATTCCAGGTTCCTACTGCCTCTTCCACACTCCCTGGGACAGCACGCCTTCCATGCAATAGCTCCCACAGAGAAGAACACAGGGCAGCAGGAACCAGACAAGTGCTATCAACATCTCCTAGCAAATGACACAAATGGAATGGCTGGATAAAGCACAAGCTACTCCAATGAGGGCAACCAGGGAGAGCATCTAATTTAGGCCATTCACAAGGGGAAACCAGCTTCAGGAGTAGTTTGTTACATAGCCCTGAGGGAACAATTGATTTCAGCTTGGAAGGAAAAGTTAGTGGGCTGCTCTCCCTAGGAAGACGACAGAGGAAAGTTTCCTGCCATGCTCTGACCTCTATAAAAAGTCTGAAAGAGCACACGTGTCATTAAATCCAAGACACACTTTTGACAGGGAGCTCTCCTGAGACCAGTGGCTGCTCCATTTGCTTCCTCTGGCTTTGCTCCAGGCTGCAGAACCACCACTCTGCCAGCACAATTACACACCAGAGTGGGAGATGGAGGGGCAGCGCTACCGGCCTGAACAGCCTCAGCACAAAGGTGATACAGCCCAGTCACTTCAGTCCACATCAACCTCCACTCCCCCAAGGAATCAAGAACAGGCAAAGTGAGGAGAATCCAACACACACCAAGAGTAGAGTGATAGGGCTGACAAGGCAGGTGAGTCAGTTCAGGAGTATCATCACATCCACCTTGTCCGAGGATAGAACCCACATGAACAGGAGCAGGTGTGGGGTTACAGGTTGCAAGACACAGAACAGCCCTTCAGGCCCCCTTGGGTTTCCAAAAAAGGGCTGATAACGTTCAGTGCTGGATGCAACAGCCCACTGGGGGGGCACAAGACAAGAGAAGAAAAAGGTGGTCCTGAGACATGTATAAGACTGGTAGTGAAGCACCTTAGGGAGTCAGACATAAACAATTTATCAACAAGTTAGAGACAAACACTTTTAACCAGTTTGGAAATAAAAAATAACAACAACTTGAAAGACAAATTGAAAAATTCTGCTTGGGAAAGGAGCACACAGCATGAGATCACAGGATTCAGCAGACTATAAAATAGGAAATGAGACTTACTCTTCTCCCCCTACAGCTACACAAAACCCTCCTACATAGATTACAGACACACTTGGCAATTGCCTTCCTCCTCCCACCTCTCCTGTTATGGACAAGGCAGAGAAGGTAGCTGCCTAAATGCAGAGAGGATATTAGATAAAGCATCCTGCAAAGTCAACTGTGAAATACTAACAACAGGAGGCAACGGGTTGAGTTTTTATGCAAGATCACAAATTTGGTGCTTAAAGTGCCAGTGATGTTCTTGCACACTGGCATCTCAAAATGCTGCTTGTTGAATGTTTCATTTACAAAGCTATTGAGGCCTACTCGAAAATTTTTATCAGTTCTGTTATTTCCTGTATCTTCTGTAACTTCTCTGGTTTTGTTCTTTTCCCTCCCTGCAATGCTAAGAAATTATGCATGAATAAAAAGGTTGTTCTTTCCATTCATCTGGCAAGTTTTAAAACAATTCACACTCTTAAAGCGGGCACTCTGCAAGCTGTATTTTCACATGAAATTACCACAATTGTGCACATTGCATCCGAATCACCAGATGCATTTGTACACAAAATTACCCAGTTTGCAGAGAACTGCAAAACGGACATGCACTGCTCAGCTGAAGGGAGCACTGTGCCCAAGCTGCACCTGGCTGTGGGCAGGTTTGGTTTTAGTCAGCGAAACAGGTCACAGACACTCCTGGTCACAAAAGAGCTGCTTTTTATCCAGCACACGCAGCACAGACAGCAGTGTGGCTGGCTGCCTCTACCCCACCTCAAAGTTGCCTTTGGAGGAAACTGCCTCTAATTCAGCTTGCACAATAGATTCAGACCTTGTTTATCCTGCTGTCCTAGTTGCCCATTAATGCCAGCTGTGGTGGTAGCCGTGTGGAAAGGACATCTATTCAACACTGGACACCAGGCTCCAGGAATAATGATCTCTGCCACTCTGGAGCACAACTGACACGAGCTGTCATAATCTTGCACAGAAAAAAATTGCTCTGAATATCCAACAAGCAGTCAAGGAGAAACATAAGGAGAGGGAGCTTAGGAGAAGGTGCAGGGTTTTTTCCTTCTTTGCAAGGGCCTTGGTAATACAGGAGGCAGCAAAGATGAAGGGGAATAGAAAACATTCACTCGAGAAGCTCTGTTATCTGCACTTTTTTTACTTGGATAGCAGCTGAGACTCTACAACTGAACTTCAACAGTTTCCTGTTGACATCTCTGGGATGGTATTTTCCCCCAGGCTCAGGTATCTGAGCTGGTGATCAGGGCAACAACAGCAACAAAACTGCTCCTAGGAAACACCAAAGGAAAGGGACTGCCTGAAAGGCAGATGGGACCACAGTCCCCACGGACATGAACACCAAGAAGTTCATAGACATTCAGCACAGAGTAAGCTAAAATCAAACCCAACACGGTGGGACAGAGGAGTTTCTCACTTTAAGGCTGTGCCACAAACAAATGTCTGTCCTCAGAAAGTTTTGGAGACAGAGTTAGGCAAGCCAGTACTGAAGTGCAGTGACAGGCAAGAGGTGTATTTTCAGCTCACAATCAAGCAGTCCCTCATCTGGAGGTACTGGATGGCCTTCGAGTGCCACTTTGTCCTTGTTGGGCTGCAAACAGCCGCAATGCACCTGGCCAACATTAGCTGTAGCTGTTACATTTATGATTTTATGGCTGATTTTTTCCCCCCTACCCTCTATCAAGTTCACTGTCTGAATGATCACATCTGTTTATGTTCCACAGACACCTGCATATCTTGAGATGACAGCAACTCTGTGAATGCTGTAATCAGTTATTTCTCAACAGAGGAATTGCCAATTTGGTAAATAAAGCTCATTATAAAAGAACATGAAAATGTATTACAGTTGCCTAACAGAGAAAATTGCCCAGTGCTGCCAAATAATCAGCCCTGGCTTCACAGTCCCCCCCAGTTTAGGGCAGCTGAAATAATGACATGCAAATTACTCATGCCAAGGCAATGCTGGATAGGGGCAAGAGGAAAATGAGGAAGACAATGCTGGATAGGGGCAAGAGGAAAATGAGGAAGAGACAAAATACATACTTTTCTTTTCAGACCAGTAATAATTTCAAACCTCGTCAGGGATAGACCTTGGTACTCTAAATCTCTGCCTGCAGTCAGAAGTTCTGTGGCTATCCCAAGCAGATCCAAAAGCTGGCATGGCAGCAGCAGCAAAAGCCCAACCAGATCTGAGGGCACTAAGTGTCCTAATTTGTTTTGGAAAATTCGCTCTTCCTCCTTGGGGACAGCAAGTTTGACCTACACAAAGATGAAGAGCTGGAATATTTGCAAGATCTGAGACTAACAGAGATAAGCCATGGGTAAGCAAACATCGCTTCTGAGGATGAAAAGTGTTGTGGCATCAACTCTCAATAAGAAGGAAAGGCATTTTGTTGCTTTAATGAAGATGTAAAGCACTAAGTTGCTGTCTAAAGAAAAAAGAGACGAAGCAGAATATAACACAGAAAACAATTCTCGGCCCCCCTCATCCATTTTCATAAACACTGCATTAAACTCTGACGTGACCTCCAAAAATCCATGTTCACATTCTTCAAAACCTGTCAGATACAGTCAGAGAGGACAGAGGCAGCTAATGCTGCCAGAGAAGCTCTACCCAGTGAAAAGGAATCAAGTCATCAAAGTAGACCTGCTCCCCTGGTTTGCTGACAGGCCTTTTGCAACTCTGCCACACCTACCTCTAGGAGAATAAGATTCCAGATGCACCCAGCTTCCTCCATTCCTCAGGAAGCACAGAGAGGGATCAACGTAGAGCACAAGGCTGAAAGGGATGATGGTTTACGGCAGACACAGCAGGAACTGCACACAAGAGCTGGTGAAAAGAAAGATAACTCGGGCTCTGCATCCAGCAGCCAAAGGTTTTTCCAGTATGATTCCCCACCACCAGTTCCCTTCAGCCAGGACTTTGCACCAAGTACTTTTAAATAAGCCAGTCATCCTGGGACCAAAACGAACAAGTTTTGTGATTTATAAACTGTGACTTGAAATATTGCTATTCCTCACACTCATTTGGAGTTTTTGTTGGCATCGGCAATGGGCAGAAAAAAGCAGTTTACAAGCTCATGGGACTGAAAGCATCTCACAGCACACAGTGACTGTTAAACACTTTATTGTTTAGGAGAGAACCTTGGAGGGAAGGAATGCGCCTGCTGGTGTAACCAATGGCAGCATGCTAGGAACAGTTAATCCTAACAAGCTACTCAGGGTTACTTCCAAATACTTCGGACCCCTTTCTCCAGAGCAAACAAACAGAGGCAACAGCTCTTGAAACTCAGATGTAGATTGGTGAAACAAAAGTTAGAACTGGGTGAACCAGGCTCATGTTGGGCAAGACCCCAAGCTACAAGCTGTGCTGGAAGCACCTGGGGTCAACACAATTCTTTACATTGCAAAACAATAAAAAGAAACTATAGCATCCCCTTCTCCTGGGACCCTTCTCTCAACTCCAGGAACGTCCACCGAGACTGATACATGCAGGCAGGTAGAAGAGGGATCATGATGTATTGTCTTGGGTCATGGAGGGCAGAAGGCACCGGTTTTGGTCAGTGTCTGTCCAGAAGGATGCTGGGGCTTCCAAGGGCATCTGTGGTCCCTGTCCTCTGTTCTTTGGCGGATGACGTTTATCCAGAATTAACAAACAGCTCCTGGAGAAAAGGAGAAAAAAGAAAAAGGCAAGCAAGCTAGTAATGCAGCTGTTGACATGGGAATGTTTCCATCAGAAATGAAAGAGTAGCATTGGCAGGGTGAAAATCCCACAGAAAAATCATCAGGTTTCACCTACTGTAAAACACAAGATACTCAAGGGGAGAGGATTGTAGAAACAAGAAAGCCACTCATGATACCAAAGGCAAGGCTGATTCTGTGATGAAGAACATACGGTCAGTTGCAACAATCAGGACTGTAAATCCACTGGCCTACAGTGGGAGAGAACAGCTGTGGCTCCAGGTAAGCACTGGAGCAGCAAGGTCACAAGAGTAAGTGCAGCTTCACACTAAGTCCTGCCTCAGCAGGACACAGGAGCACTTTGATTAGCTGCCATCAAACACACACACACACACACAGTCCTCTCATCCTGGAACAGGATCAACATAAGAGCACCAGAGAAGTGAGAAGAATAAAGATGGGGACTCAGAGACCACCCTAACTCCTGACATATCTGACAGCCTTTATCCTGATAAGACCTCCTTAAATTCAAAGCAAAATCATGTCTGCTTTGTCCCCACAGAAACCTACTAAATGGTACCTTCTCAGATCCTGCAGGTATGTGCATATGAGCTGTGAACTTCTGAGGGTTATTATAAGTCAGAAAGCTTCCAACGTTTTTAGGATGGAGACTGCAAAGTTTGCTCTGGTCTCTTCCTATTTTTATCTTATCGCATCTATAAAGTCAAAGAAATCAAACCAACAATGCCATCACCACTGGATGAGAACACACATGACACCAGCTGTAACACCTCTCCCTCTGAGGATCTGAGATATCAGTGTTGGATCCCACTTCACAACGTGGGCAATCAGCTCTCCTGCACCAGCAGTGGCATCATTGTGCCAGTGCTACAGGAAGAGCAGAATCACAGAGGGTAAGCCCATCAACAGGCTACTTTCTCCTCATGCTCTGGATACATGCAGGTCCTTTTTGCAGAGCAGACAGGACTGATCCACGTTAAAAAGACCTAGCTAAAGCCAACTAGAGAGAGACAACTGAATACAATCTCATTGCCCATTTTTATTAGGGCTGTATTTGAGCCCAGTTCTACTCTCCAGATATTTGCCTTTCTGAGGAGAGGAGCTGTGCTTTGTTCATTGTGAATCAGAACGGAAAACATCACAAAATAATGACGCTAGCACACTTGGCACTGTCTGTCAGAAGGTGAGGATGTCATTTTGGCTACTTCTGCACAGCAGGCTGGTACTGACTGATACATGATCAATGTAGACTGAATATGCTGGCCTTGAATCTCCAAAGACAGCCCCATCTCTGACAACAATGAACTAGAAAAGCTTCAAAGGACTCCAGAATAAAGAGAAAATTGTTCGCCAAATTATTTAGACAAAGGTTATGCAGAAATCTGACAAATGAACCATCAATAATACTCCACTGACTCTAATTTCCCTAGTAATTTTTCTCATCATTAGTGACTTAAAAGTTATGCACAGAGCAATATACTTTAAAAACTTCAATAGCACTCACCAAAATTGCAATGAGTGAAGCAGTAACAACTCACGATCAATTTTGCAATGAAGTAATTTGCTGTATTCACATTGTAACACTTCAGTAACGTGTCCAGGAATGCTACATTTTGTGAAAAAAAGAAAAATCACTTCTGTGGCTACTCTGTGGTTAAGCCTTCTGGAAGACAGTAGAAACCTCTTTTTAAAAACAATTTTAAAGAATATCATAGTTACACAATTTCATGTTCAAAATCATAACTACCTATTTCAACCTCATCTAGTTGCAGGTGTCTCTACCCATGGCAGGGGGGCTGGAACTAGATGATCTTCAAGATCCCTTCCAGCCTAAACCATTTTATGACTCTGTGATATTTTTACTTATTTCAGGAGAAAATGAGAACAGCCCCAATGAATTCTTTCCAGTCTAACCTACCCACATACCAGGTATGCATTGAGCTGGAGGCTCACAAACATTCCTTGTGCAAAAACATCAGGTTCCATCTCACTCTGGATGACTAAACTTCCTCAAAATGTTTTGCACAGTGAGCCTGGACCCAGAACAGATGGGCTGAAGGACACCTTATCTCTGAGACTAAACTCACCCTTTGCCCACATTTTAACTCCACCTACCACTGCAACCAGCGCAGACTTTGCACCCCTTCATTTTCTTCCAGCCTGGAATCCTCCCTGCAAGATGCTACCAGGTTGCTACAGCACTTACCTTGAGCAGAAGGAGCCAGCAGAGGGAAGGAGAAGCTTTACCTCTTCTCCATGCTCCTACCATTGCACATGCACCAGACAAGGTGAACAGGCAACAAGTCCAGGCAGTCTGAAAACACTGTTCTCACATGACACAATACTCCCAAGTTAATGGAGTTGAGGCTCAGACTGAAAAGTTTTGGTGCCTCCTCATAAAATGACTGCCCCACAGTTGGCATTAGCTGGTCTCTGCTGCAGTCTTAGCAGAACAAGAAGTCAGGAGATGAGCAGCCTTGGAGAGTGCATGGCACACACAGTCTGATGAGAGGGAACGGTGCCCCTCTTGCATAGGGAGGGCAGGTTATTTTTAATGCCACTGCCAACACAATCCAGGTAGAGACCAGGTTCCAGTCTTGATGAGCTCCAGCCCAGCGCCTCTACATATGAAAACTGTCCATACAAAGGCAAATTCCTCATCAGCACAAACAGGAATAGCAATCTGTTCAGTCCTGACAGCAAGCCCAGCTGGAGAGCATACAGCACTTGTTTTCTTCCATGCCTCCCACAGCAAATGGGACCTTCAAGCCACTAACTCATGTTCTTCCACCACTGTGGGACCCTGCTCAGGAGCTAACTGCAGTCCAAATGGGCTGCTCAGCTGACACAGCCTGCCACTTTGCAGCCCCCTGTGGGAAAGCCAGCAGCTTTCCAGCTGAGTGAGGAGAAAGGGCTGAGCTCTGCAAGTAGATCTGCTCCACAAATCTCACCCCTGCTGAGAAGGAAGTCCAGTCAATGCCCAACATGGTCCTGGTCCTCTAACAGAGCTGAGGCCTTGGTACCCAGCACTGGGGTGAGCAAGTTTCAGCAAGGTTTTCTAATGCCCCTGTTCCTCTGTCCTGTTCTTTCTTTCTCAGTCTGCATCCCAGTTCAGAAGTTTGGGGCTGCCTGGTGAATCTGCAGCATCCTCTTCACCTCCCCCAGTTGCCAGCCAGCTCTGTGCCTCAGTTCTCGGCCTCTCTAGAGGCTCTCAGCCAGCGGAGAAATCTCCCTCCTCGAAAAGCCAGACCCTGAAGAACTTCCTCCCTCAGTGTTTGCCAGAGACACTGTTTGCCAAGCCCCAGCTGTGTTAAGACATATTTGTTTAACCAGCCTTTAGTCTCACAGGGTAAACCCTGCAAGTTTCCTCCAGCATGTGCCTTGCCTTTGTTCTAACATCCCTTTAAGCAGTCGCACCACGGCGCTCACACATATGGGCACTGTGTAGCTATGAAGAAATCAGAAAGCAGATCCTCATGATAAATGACTCGGTGCATTTGGAGTGTCAGTGACAAAGTAGAAATTAATCTCCATAGTTCCTAGTTCCCTGCCGTGTGCAGGCAGCTCTCAACACCAAAATACCTGTTGGCACACAGCAGACCTCAGCAACGTGACCACACAACTTTTTCATCTCACTTATTGTGGAAAGAGGCACAAACAAAATACAAAAATCCTGACCTGCCCTAAGATGGGTGTTCAAGGCCTTTACACTGGATGAGGCATCTTTTGCAGGGCTATTAGCACCCCAAAGCGCTGGAAGGGACATTTGAGTCACTTTGGTTTGATGTATGCTGTAGGTATTTTTTGGTTATGTGCAATTTGTTCTGTTACACTCAGGGTATTGGCTATTTTGTGGAGCAGCTGTGCTGACTAATGGATCACAGCACTTCTGTGCCATATAGTTATTGCACAGAAAAGCCTCTCTGTCTCTCTCATCCTTCAGGAGTCCAACAGTTGCTGTCCTTGGGACTGGAATAAGGAGGGGCAGGAGCATGCCTGGCAGCAACAAAAAACATTAATTCAAAAAGCTATGAAGAGAGTTTTGTTTTCCCTCTTCTCTGTACTGGTGTTAATGGCTTTGCAAAGCAGAGAAGTTCACCCAGTGACTTCTTGGCTACTTCCCCAGATGGTGTCTTCAAAGCTGGCTTGACAGCAGAAAAGATGCTTTTCAAAAAACTCACCAGATGCATTGTCAGAACACCCCGGAAAGTGCTTTCACGTGGAAGTCTCCTGGTCTACATACCCCACCAACAGAGTGCAAGGAACAGAAACAGTCTTTCTGGTTTCCTCCTCCCTCTCCAGCTCACACACCGCTTGCTTTGCTCTGCCTTGACACCTCCCCACTGCTCTGCATCACCCAAATACGAAGTTATTTACCAGCACAACTAATCTCCAGCTGTTCTGAGACTCACCTGTTTGTTCATGCATTATAACATTGATTTCCTCCAGACAATTGTTCTGATCATTGTTCTAACTTGCAGAGAGCTCCCGTCATTAGCCTTGCTTAACAGGAAATATTTTGCCACTGACTGAGCAGCTCTGCAGTCAGCAGACTGCACAAAAAATCATCCCGGTTGGGGGGCTGCATCTCCCTGCTGAGCCAGTAACCCCAGACATCACAGTGGGGAACAAGCTCAGTGCTTTTGATTTTGGACATGTGCTAGAAAACACCAGGGCCAGGAGGAACAAACACGGCTCTGGCAAAGGGCTACTGCTGAAAGGATGGCTGTTAATTAATCCACATACAAACCGAGGGCAGTTTTTTCTCAATCGATGTTAATTGCATTTAATCTCATTCTTGCCATTAAGAAAAGCCACCGGGCCAGGCTGATGTCGCTAGTGCCTGACATGTAGATTCCACCCACGTTTGGAAGGCAAGGAGAGGCAGGAGGAGAAAAGTAATGGAAAGAAAGGAAATAACCCTTCCTCAACCCCTTCTGCATCACTGCACAATTTCATCAGGCCTGTTCCATTATTTAAACAATTTTTGTTTTCCAATAACATTACAGAGGAGCTCAAAGGATGAAAATCAGATATAGAGTATTTCACTACTAGTTATTCTTGCTCTCCCAGGTACCAGCTTACAGCTTTGCTAACCTGCACAGCTTGGGCTATTGTGCTTCTGTAAAGGACTGAAATACAGAAAATCGCTTGTGTGAAGTGGTGTTTGTTTTTTAGTCCCAGGCTGATGCCAGCAGACCTGCCAGAGCCCTTCAATATGACCTACAGCTGTTGACTGTCACCTTCCATCAGCTCTGCTGAAATCTTTCTCCTCACCTTGCTACTGAGCACAACCCCAGCACACACCAAAGCACGTTGAAGCCTGTCTTTCTCTAACATCTTATAACACAAAGTAGTATTTGCTATTAAACAACCTCTGACCAAATTTGCCTTGTAAGACAGAACATTTTTGAAGCCTGAACTTCCCAGGTAAACCGACAGCACATCTGCCAATGATCTGGCTCTGATATGCAGACTGTGTCACTATCTGCCCAGCTACCTCCTTGGGAAATGGGAACAATCCTCTTGCCTCTGCAGGAATCAAGCCTGGGGGCAGAGGGGTAGCTCTTGTAGCACAGGCAGCCCAAGGCAGCAGATTTCATGACTACTGGCTTATTGCTTCTGTGAGAGCCTTGCGTTTTTCCAAATCAGTACCAAGAACAATAATAATCAAGCCCGGGCTCTGTCGGTGCTTTTCCCCCGTGGCAGCACACAATGTCTGCCCAAAGCCAATGCTGCAGTTTATCGTGGATTTTCTTCATCCCTCAACAAGTGTTAGTCCCAATGCCTCTCGCTGCATGAAGTGGACATATCACAAGTGCCATGAAGGACTGGCTGAGTTTTAAGTGCTCTGAAATGGCTCCACTAGATTTGGTCAAGATTGCTTTAAAATAATTTCCCATTAGGACTGTGACCCTCTCTCTTTACAGCCAGGATAATGACTGTATCTCAGAGGAAGGTAATTACATCCCACTATCTGTACACATCAAAAAGTGCTCCAAACACTACTGTGCCTTTCTGGACTGAGTGGTAGAAGGCAATGCAGGAGGAAAAGGAGATAACACTGGACGCCCCTCCATCCTGCAACTGGAGTCACCCCAAGTGTTTTGCAAGCTTGTAGATTAGCCCCTGGGAGGGATAAAGGGATCCAGAAGGCACAGAGTGTTTCTAAAGCAGAACAATGACAACTTGTATAAATCCAGCTCTGGTTTTGTGAGGATTAAAATGAACTTCACCCAACTGTGAATATCCGCTTCCAGAGCCAGAAGGAATGGAAAACCACTTACTGATGCAACAGTATTTCATTATTTCAAACCCAAAGCCCAACACTTCCAAAAATTAAGGAGAGGCAACAGTAACATTATTGCTGGGGGACACTGGCTGCAGGGGTTTAACTGCTGAACTGCCAAGCCATGCTCTGGGCACAAAGTAATGAAACAACAGACACAAATATTGTCAACTTCTCCACGCTGTCTTTCCTGCTCTTACTATCAGCCTCCAGAATAATCAGTGGGAAAATAAAAGGAAAAAATAACTCCAGAAGCCAAGAGACTTTGGATTAAGTTGTATAAATGACCTGTTACCTCCTTACAGGAGGAAGAAAGAAATGCAATAAATACCTGCAAAGCCATCTCAGTATCTTGGATTAAATGGATTACAGAAATGGAAAGTACATGATGCAAGATGTTATATAACAAAATGCCAGGGAAGTGCAGGAATTTGAATCAGGCTGGCAAATGATCCCTGCAGACTATTGAGGAAAATTAATAGAGAGAAGGGGTAGAGAAAGGACATGGTAAGAAGACTGACTGATGAACACTGTTGTTAGGACGTGTAAATTCAGGATGTCAGACTTCCTTTTAAATCTACTTCAGTCCTGGAACAAAAATAGCAAATCCTAGAGTGCTGAAAAGCACTGGAAGTAGAAAAATCAGATATGCCAAGCCTCATTTCAGGATAGGTTTCCCCTGTGCATCCCTCAAGACTGAAGTTTGTGACTTTAATTATTCCTGGAACATTGTGTATATAGGGATTCAATGCAGGGATTACTAGCAGGATCCTTGTTATAAGTGCCACTTCTCAAACAAATTACACTTCACTGGATGTCAGTAACATACACAAGAAAACAAATTAGATAAAGGCAGCAGGACAGCAAGATACAGGTCTGGTGCAAGGAAATTTCACAGAAAAATAAAGGCACTTAGAATTTAAACTCTTAGAACATTTCTAACTCCCCAGTGCATTAAAGCTCTGTGTGACCCAGACACAAAACCTTCAATACACCAGTGACTCCACACAACCTAAGATGAAGCCTAGCCGAGACGTGCTTTATTTGTGCAGAAATGCCATCAGGGAGCGGGTGGAGGAAGAGAGAGACAGGAGATAGAAGGAGCAACCCCAGTCGTCCTCCCAAATCCTAAGGATCATCCCATCCCATTCACTGACTGTTCACAGCCACGCACAGACAGATGGGAGAAGCAAGGGAGAGAGAATGTACTTTTGTTTGGAGGCAAATATAGCAGCTCCTTGGCTGCAGGGCTTCTTCAGAAGCTGATCCCAGATTCACATACTGCATTCTGCCTTTCCAGATCTCATCCTGGAATATATTACTAACCTGCACTAGTTCTAATGAGCATGTCTTAACTCCGGAAATTTTCATGAAGATGGAAGCACAGGAAAGTCCAGCCCTTGGGTAGAGTGCAAAAGACAGCTGAAAACACTTCACCTTAGGTATGGCACTGTGCCTCTGAGATGGGACCTCAATGCTGGTTGCTAAAGTCTCAAACTGGAGATTTCACCAGGTGCTTGCCAGTGTTACTCAACCCTGCAGTTCTCCTGTGCACTCCAGGAGGGTCAGCACTGCCTGGAGGGCGTAAGCCAGTTCTAGGCTCTATTGTCAGTCACCTCCCAACTTCTTCCAGCAGCTGAAATAAATCCCCATCTCAGTTTCCCTTTCTGTACCTAAGAGTAATGCCACTTACCAACCACACAGAGGTATGATAATTATTCACCAAGATGCTAAAGAAATGCAAAAATTCAGTTCTCAAGGGATCCATTCCTCTGCACAATTTGCATTTAGGCTTCAGAGGAAATCTGGTACTTTATTTTGTTCCTCTCTGCCTTGCTTTAGCAGGCTCCTGCTCTGGATAAAGAGAATTCCTCTTTGGGTCAGGGTATCATGTCCACATTTAAGGTATGGCTCAATCCTGTCTAGTCCGGCTTCATACACCAAGAACAGAGGCAGGCAGAGACTTCTCCAGATATCCTTTTTCTATGCCTAATTCTATTTTTGTTCACTGATACAGTGAAATTCCACGCAGAACTATTATGAGCTTGACTGGCTTTATTTGTTTAACAGTTCACATTTTCATTAAGCTGTTGCTACTCGGCAGCCAGTAATTTTATTTGTGTGATAGCTGTATTCATTTCACCCGCATGGGTGTAGATGTCGCTCTCCTTTTCTTCTGGTTGAAGAGGCAAAAATCAACAATGATAGAGTCAAGAGAAAACTGAGAATTCTCAGGTCTGTTTGCAGATAGATGTGGGATATGACTTCTACCTGTTTTTGCGAAACACATCCCAAAGACTAGGGGCACCTACAGGTAAAATTTAAAAAAGGAAAAAAAAAATTGTTTTGGAAGACTACTCTCCCCTACCCAGGTACAAACCAGAAACTGAAATTATTTCAGCAGAATCAGCCCATTTGACTCAGCACTGAACTCTTCTACACCAGAAGCTTATTGCTGACTGCGCATTTACAGTATTTGAGTATCAGATCCTAAAGAATTAATTATATGTCTAACTCTTGCCAATCTTCAAGTATCTTGAAATATGTGGTCCCAAGAGCTGCAAGATCTGATTAGATCTCAAGGAAGAAAAGTCTGGTTGGCTGGCCCTCACCAAGCCCCAATTAGACAATCTTCTACCAAGTTCAGGCAACCAGACAGAGAATTAACAGCCCTTTTGAAATGTTAATGACCTGAACCGAGACAGTCAAATGACTGAGCCACACCTCTTGGACAGAGGTTTCAGAAGTCACTCAAGAAACACTAAACATTTCACTGTGCCACTCCCCTTTGACGGGATCAAGGAGCCACGGAGCAGGGAAGCAATGGGTAGGGAATCTGCATTCCGGGTTGGAGAGCACTGGGTGTTCCCGCCGGGCCTGACCTATGGATCGGAACGGAGAAGCTGTGCCAGATTGGGAGGCCACGGAGACGTCCGGTTGTGAGATGAGATGGAGATGCCCAACCACAGGCACACCCAGGCAGCAGCTGTGGGAAGCTGCAAGCTCAGCTGCCCTGAGCATGGCACTGTCACAGTCAGTCCCGGGGCAAGAGGGATCTGCTCTGAGCAGCTGCCCACTGGCACCCAGCACAACCAGTGCAATTAAGAGACCAGCAGATAAAATGCCCTACAACCTGAACACCATGGATCTGAGCAAACGAAGGGAGAATGATGAACACTGGGAGATGCATCTTGATTTCTCAGTGTCTCCTCCCGTGTAAATTCCAAATCTTTCTTCCAAGATTAAAAACCTTTACCAAGTGAAAAACAAGCTCAGCATTTCTCTAGCTCCATCCTGTCCCTATCCCTCTTCAGAGGACACCCTGGTAGAATACCAGATGCTGGAATAAGCCACAAAAGCCTTCTAAATAATTATCTCCTATCACCTTCTCTACAAATTTATAGTCCTGCATCTGTGTCAAGACAGAGACCTGCCTTCATCTGTCTAAAACACATTCTTTACAGAGGACCTAAAGGTGGAATGTTTAACATTAGCATTTGAAAACGTATTCAGAGACTGGAAACGAAAGTAGTTTTTAAGTGTGCTGTTCAACTGTCTTGTGGACACTGCTCAAGTGGGGGAAGCTTTGTATTTTTTTATAATATGACAAATGATGCCAGTTCCATCTTGTAATTTTCCTCACTGTGCAGCATGTCTGTTCATGACAGATACCAGTGCAGCTGCTTAGGTGTCCGTTTATCTGCTTGAAAAGTATTGTCTATTTGGAACCAACTCATCCTAAAACAGCAGCCCCAGAGGGTGAGACAGAAAGAAAGGGAGGGGGGGAAGAGACAAGGGAGTTGTGGACTGGGAACACATTCATGCTTCTCCTGTAAAGGTTCTGGAAAAAAGCAAGCATCATATTTAGTTTTAGCTACATCCTCTCTTCCCTCCTCCTAGACCGTTCTTTTCTACTGTCACTCAACACCTCTTGACACTCCCTTCCCACAAAGACCTTTCCACTAACATACATTTAATCTCACACTTGCAACCTGTGGAAACAAAGCAAGCCCTCAGCTGCCTTCTGCAAATCTGTGCCAGCACAGAGGAGCCTTCAGGTCTCAACCTGAACAGTTTGCAGTTTAAGACAGGCAACACCTAAAATAAAAACAAAACACATAAAGGAAGGAAAGAGAGAGAAATAAAAAAAAAAAAAAAGAAAGAGGACCAAAAAAAAAAAAAAAAAAAAATCAAAGAGTACTTCTACTTTGTGTTTAAAGAGACTTTAAACAGGAATTTGCCAATTTTCTGTAACCAGGATTAGAAGAGAATAAACTCAAATACTTTGTCCTTCTGCAGAGCCCTCTGAGCTGAATTTCTCTGCAAAATGGCCAATATAGAAAAAAGCTCATAAATCCGTCTGACGTAAGTAACTTCACATTACTCTTGGGGAAACAGAGGCAGAGACAGATTCATTAATCCAAGTAAACGAATCCATGAAGCAGTCTGAATTTCTGAATCCCCATAATGTCCCACACTAGAAACAGCATCCAGGGCCCAGCAATTTCCATGCCATGTTGCCTGGCACAAGCAAAGCAAGATACCTGAACAGATGAGAATGTTTTTAGAAAGGAAAAGTACAGTTACTAAACCACACCTTGCCCTAGGCATGCAGCAAAACCCATATTTTGTTACATTAAAATACCTCCCACCATTTCACTCATTGCATCATTAATGCCAAAGACCAAGGTCACATCTGTAAGATGCTGCCTCAGAAACCTGCTGAGTAGCAGAGAGCTGCACAACCTGTCTGAACAGGTGGGTACAAATTCCTGCGGCTCAGCACTGTCAGGGTTAGCCTGCTGATAATACTCAAGGCTAGCAAGGTTAGGGCTGGTTTGATCTGCCATCATTATTTGCAGCCTGGCATATCCTGAGAGGATCTTGCCACAAGCTGGTACTCTGTCTCTGGCTTACCAAGTACAACGTCTATGTGTGCACAGGGGAAACTGGGCCTTACAAAGAACTTTATAAGACATTTGTGTTAAAGAATTGTTAAAGCCAGCACTGAATTAAAGACTTGACTTTTAAGATAAGGAACTGTTCCTTTAAAATCATGGGGTTTTTTTGTTTGTTTTGTTTGGTGGTGAGGTTTTTTTGGTTTTTTTTGGTGGAGTGGGGTTTCTTTGTTTTGAAAATAATAAAATTCCACACGTAAGATGGTGTCAGATGATTTTGAATTGTGTAAGGTAGTTGTCATTACTGTGACTTAGAACTGGAATTTGCATTCAGGAAGCTCCATATTTACTGTCTCCCTAAATTTAAGTTGACAGAAAGAGTGTCTGCTCCTGCAGGCAGAAAGCTAATTCCACCA
The DNA here is from genome assembly GCF_020740725.1 of Corvus hawaiiensis. Lineage (NCBI taxonomy): Eukaryota > Metazoa > Chordata > Aves > Passeriformes > Corvidae > Corvus > Corvus hawaiiensis. The sequence goes on from NC_063223.1 coordinate 13,948,530, forward strand.
CCTCTTTCCCATAGTCAGTCTCTTTCTCACAGGTAAATTCTCCTGAGTGGACCTGCTAACAACTACCAAAGCACCAGCCTGGATGATGCTGACCAAAGACCTCCAAGCACGAGACTCTGAACTGTGCAAACCAATCCTGGTCCCACTGATGCCTGCCTGGGAAGGAAACACAGTGTGCTTGCACACATACACCCCCCAGCTCAGCCAGCACAGGGAGGGACAGGCTGGTCACTTGATTTGCAGTTTTCCCGTTACTTACTGCAGCGTTCGAACAGCCAACCTGCTCCCCCTTCGCCTGCTCTGTGGTGGCCATTTCTCCAGAGCTGCCCATCATTTCCTTATCAAGCAGTAAAAACGTAGGATCACTAGAGACACAGCTCAGCCTTGCTGAGATTTCATTCTCTCAGCGGGTTGTAAATGCCCCTATAATGTTGGCTTTTTTAATCTTGTGTTATTATTACCCGCGGCTGCCATTCAGTCTGCAGAGAATAAAGCGCCTAGGCTTTCAGGACCCACACAATGGCTCTGTGCACTTGCCAGTGGTTGAACAAACAATACCTCTGTGTTTCAGCTTTATTGGAAACCTTTCTGTTGTGGGAGCTTGGCTGCATGTGTCCCCCCCGCTCAGGCAATGCAGAGGTGAGAGCGGGTGCCTCTGAATTCATCGGTGATTTCAGGAGCACGTGCCTTGGCGCCAGCCTATAGAACCACCATGAAAGTGCACGGGCAGCTGCATGTTCTGTGAGCCCCATGAAAGACAGACACAGACCTGCAGAGCCAGTTGGTCTCTAGACCAGCCAGGGAGTCCGAAGCTCTAACAGGGCCCCTCTGGGAATAATTACGTTCACCTCTGTGTAAACGGTGCTGCTGGCTCACGGGGAGGTGTGATGATATATGACATAACTGCGAAAATCTCAAAACACCGCTATCCTGAACCACATTCTTACAAGAAATCTTGGCTTCCGCTTGAAATTAAAGATCCTGCTGCTTGCAAGAAAGGCTGGAAAGCTGGAACAAGTGAAAAAGCACAAATTAGAATGCAAAGGGAATTTGAAAAATGCAGGGCTCTTCTAATTCAGGGAGACTGATTGTTTTGGTCAGCTCATTATTGCTTGCAGGGGACACTGCAGATGTGTGAACTCTTACAGAGCTGCAAATATCCCTTCACTCAAGAAAACAAGCCCTGCTGCAGACTCCTCACATATTGAAAACCCAAGAGGAAAGTCAGAAATTCCCACAAAACCACAAGGTTTACTTGTGAAACTGTTTAGAAATACACCAGGGTTATTTCATTTGTCTTCTGGTTTTAAGCAATTGAGTCACATTCTCACACCACTTCTGTCTAGGCAGGAGGGTTAGATTATTGTATTTTATTTATTCCTTCCTTTTTCTTTTTTTCAGTAAAAACACCGAACTAAAATTCTCATGTACTTGTAAAACTTCAGGTACAACTCCACAAAACTAGGGCAATAGAAAACATGCCAAATATTTCAAGGCTTGGCAACAGTGAGCCTGTCTCTCTGTGGCAGGAGGAATGTCTGTCTGTCTCAGCCAATGTTTCTGAGTAGGAATGTCTCATCCCGATAGCCCATGTACATATAAAACACCTATGCTGTCAGCTCTCCAGGAAGAGACCTTGACATTTTGCAGAATACCACATCCCAACCCCCATCTCCCCTGAATAGCAGCAGAAGGCAGAAAAACCTGGTAGATCTGAAAATGTAAGAATCAGGTACTGCCTTCAGCAAGGATTAAAGTTAAAATGGAAGAGGCAGTGGTGAAATGAGCACAGCCAAGTCACTGGAATTGATGTACCAAGGAACCAGCTTCCAGGCTTCCCAAACCCATGGTCACAGCTGGCCTGTCCCAATCCCTCTCCTGTGGGCCAACAGAAGAGAGACTTTGAAGGTGAGGAAATCAAGGCTTTGCTGTCTTAAATAGAACAACTAAAAGGTGAATGGTTTCAGTAAATATTGTATTATTGTTGTGATATTATGGGCTTCATGTACGTGGGGAGAGAAACTGCAACCCTCATTCTGAGCTCTCACCTTACAGTAACGGGGCTGGCACAGGCAGGTGAGCTCTGCTCTCTGCGGACACAGTAACGGGATTGCAATGCTCTCTTCCTGAAAAGAGTAATGAGGTGCCCAGAGAGCCTGCCGAGGTGTCAGAGAAACTGATGCTGATGGACCCTTTCCAGGCCAAAGACAGATTAAGAATAACACAATACCAGCATAACAGCACCTTATCAACAGCCCTGCGAGTGCTAAGAAGTGAATCTGAGCGAAGGCTGTGACACCTGTCTGCATCACAGCCCTGCTATTACTGCCTTCCGACTTCCCGCACAATCCAAGTGTCCAAATGGCTTTGAAGCAAGAAACAGCAAGACAGGAAGGTGAATCTGAACTCTGATCAGCTGTCTGAAGAGACGGTATGAATACCTTACATTTCAGTAACACTTTTCATCCATAACGAATCCGAGACATCCATTCAATCTCCACACTCCAAACCACAGAAGTAATATCTGCCCAGGTAGAGATGGGCAAATAAACACAAGTTAAATGACTGTTCAAGGTCGTCCAAGGACTACAAGAGACACACATGTCTAGCAAGTAGATTACTCTTCCCTTTTGAAAGGCACACAGACACACACATGCACGCACGGAGGATTGAAACTGCTTAGCCAGGTGTGCAGCCTGCTGTGATCAACACAGCTTCACTGAGCAGCAACTCCTCTCGATGCTGTTTCACTAGTGCTAAAGTGTAAAAAAGCAAAGCTTTATAACAGAATTCTTTCAAACAGATGCAAATATGTGTGGGGATTTTGCATCTGGGCTAAGTTGCTACAATCTACACATCTTATTTGTTTGCTAGTTATTAAATTACCCACAAGCCATCAACAATTCAAGTCTCTCTGTGAGAGGCAGAGATTAACTAGGAATTGCTATGCAGAAATGCTGCTCATCTCTCTCTCTAGCGCGATCAGCCTCATGATGAGTTGCGGACATTTGGGAACAAAGGTGAGCTTTTCTGCAAGAAATGAGAGGCACAGCAAGATGGGAAAATGATGCTATAGGGAGAAGAGGATTTATTTGCAAGGCAAGAATCTATCAGAAATGGTTTCACACACGCACTGCAAGCCACAGACTGTGACCGAACACACTCGTGTATCTGGAGCACAGGAAGCTGTACTTCTGTCCAAGCACTAATGCAAATGAGATTTTCAGTGAAAGACAATGAGGCCAGTATGTAAATACTAATTTAACAATCTAGTTGACAACGCCTCAGCTGATCTATAAATAGCTGGTTTATTAGCAGGTGATGCTGAAGGCAGCCAGCCTAGCTCCATTTCCCACAATTCCCTGTGCCATCTTGTTTTTACTGACCCCGGAGACACAAGGACTCTTAACTGTATGCCGCTCACTCCTCCACCACTACCTGCAGAGTAGCTACAAACACTTGACAACACAATACATATTTATCAATGCCCTTACACAACAAGGATCCTGCAGCACCACACATACAATGGCTCCCAGTGCTCAATTAAAGAGAGCAAATGGTTTAGAAAAAGAGAAGAATCATGCAGCCTTGCTTTTAAACAGGAGGAGCTGGTCACTCAGGTGCCAACAGGCATTTAAGGAATGATTGACACAGAGCCAGAGCCAGGCACTGTCCATCCACATTTACACTGTGCACTGACACACTGAGAATCTAGGACAGCAACACCTTTAGTAACTCTAGGCCACTAAAGAAGCATTTTACCATCTCAAAACAAGATGTCAAAATCCTTATCTTTTTATGCAGTTTCATTTCATAAGGAATTATTATTTTATAGTACATAATAAATCTTACAACTCTTTACCACCTCCTCAAGCTGCACATGCAGGAATCCCTTCTTTCACACAGGCACAAGAGACAGCAACACCACCAGAGTCTAGGGCCAGCAGGCAAGAATACTGCATCCTGGTAAAATTGCTGTGGCATTTGGAGCAACACACCACAACTGCCCTAACTCAGCATGGCCGGCATCCATGGAAACCACACGAATTATGATGTTTTAGGCTATTCACATGGATTTGTAGATATTCTCCAGAAGTGTTCTAAGGTTTCTGTCCTGGGGTGATGTTACGAAGCCACTTTATTCCTTAACTGTTGCTCAATGCCCAAGGATGCTGTGCCTTTAGGATGGACCCGAGTGCGGGGCAGTTCAATGGCTCGGGAGGGAGTGTGCCAGGAGCGCTCTGCTGCTTTTCTGGGTTTCCTTTGTGTTCCAGCTAGCTGGGAAAAGGTTCTGTGGGGTTTTTTTTGTTGTTCTTTGTTCCCTTTCCTTCCCCTTGCCTCACTGCCTCCCTTCCCTCCTCGCTGGTCCGGGAGCCTATGAGGGTGGCCCCAGCTGGTCCAAGCCGTGTGTCTGTTCCCTCTCCGGCAATTTGTTGTATTTTGAGGGGTTTTTTTATCCTGTTCTACCCCATTTTGTTTGTGTGTTAATAAGCAGTTTGGTTTCTTTTTCCCACTTTCACTTCTTGTGACCCATTTGTCTCACCAATGGAGGAAAAAGGGAGGCTCTTTTCCCTTCGGAGGAGACACTCACGCCGGAGTGTTTCCTCCTGAAGCTTTGTCTCAAAAACCAAGACAGCTTCAGTCTTCCTCTTGCTGCAAAGAACAGTGACAACATACTTGACGAGTTGGGCTTGTAAATAGGCAGATTGAATTAGAGGAACAGAATAGACTTTGTTATCCCTTCCTCCCACTTGCTTCTGATTTCCAAAGAAACCTTCCAAACACAAGAAGTTGCTGTGTCTCTCACAGCCATATGATAAGCAGAAATAAAAAATTAAAAAACACACAATCCACACTTATTTTTCCATAAGGTCTATCATATTCTTACAGCTTGTACAGGGCAGGCTCCAGAGTTTATCCTGACAGGGAACCTACTGTGCCGGGCCCTGCACCAACCCCGACAGGGGCAGAAGCTGCTCGTGACTGGGAGGCCCACGCTGCAGCTGGAGTGTGCACGGAGGCGTGCTGGAGCAAAGAGCCCCGGCACATTCCCTGCCCTGCTGCTGCACCCTCACTTCTCACTGCTGCCCACTCAATGAGGTGACAAGAGTTTCCAGAACACCGATTTGCTCTGCCACAGCTCTGCAGATCCATTCCAAACGATCACGGCTCACAGTGGTCCGTGCCAAAGGCAGTACGGTTCCCTACAGAGCAGGCTGTGGACAAAGGACTGCTCCTTCATTTGTCCTAACAACAAACATTTACAATTTGTTTTTTTTAAAGTTTTAAACACAAGGGTTAAACTGGTATTTATGATTGCAAACCTGTGATGGTCTTACAGGCTGTTTTTAAGACCACCAGGGACTGTGAAAAATAAACTTTTCTAATGAAGTTCACTTACTAAATTGCCTATTGTGAGTGGGCATACTTCTGTTTCCCAGTATTTATAGAAATAAGATAGAGAAGCTTGACTTAGCAGAATAGAAACTTAAAATAAAGCTGCTCTCAGAAAACCTGTGGAATTTAGCAAATCACAAATAAAGGAATCAGTAGTTCTCATTAATCAATTAGGAAAAATACCCAGTATAATAATAGATTTGCAATGATCTTGACTATTTAATACAACTGTCATAAATCTAATGGCAACAGACACAAGCACCAAGGAAGAACTGAAACATTTTACATAGTTCAGTAAATGTAAGATGCTGCAACAAGGTGTCAAAACAGCCTTCCCAGGAGAAATCCACACAGTTGCTGTTTCCTTTGCCTTTGATGTAAAGCTACATGTAAACCTGCAGTGCCAAACAACTCAAAAGAAGCTTGTTCTGTCCCCCAAATCTCTGCATTTCCTGTAGCTCTGGCAAAGTTCCCGCTTCCTTTGGCTGTTGTTTCCTTTCCTGATCAGCATATCCATTGCCCAGATCCTTGATTTCACAGCCCAGCCAGTTGTATTCCAGGAGCAGTTACCAGCCAGCACGCAAAGAAAAGTTTAACTAAGTTTGGCTCTGTCTGAAGTAAATTTTGAGCAACTAGAGCACAGATGAAATCCAACTTATCCAGAGTAATTCATTCTTCACAGTTTTTTAAGCATGGTCACTCACCGAGGACAGACTGGCAGCCTTCTCCGTGGGCTGTGGATTCCACTGCACTGCCAGGAGCTGTGCTGAGACAAGTGCACATCACACGTCAGTGAAGATGGACTGCACCCTTCAGCTCTGGGATGGAAAAAATCAAACTGCTAGATAGGCTCTCTTCCTTGCCGGATACACTGATTTTTATCAACGGGAAAAGCCAATTAAAGTTGATAAAGACACATTCTCTGCTGATTTTTCCTTACTGCCCACTGCTCAGTGCTAGTATAATGGATAATGTTCTGCCTGTGGGTGTATTTTCTAAGATCTGTCAGTTCTGACAGCATTTTGGCACCTGGATAACTCAAGATCTATACTGAGGGTCCAGGAATGCACCATTTCTCAGTAGCTGATGGGTACATTTTTCAGCAAGGCTTTCCTAATTAAAGGGCTGGAAAGAGATGGGATCAGATTGATAGGCTTTGCAGTCAGATGTTTTATGCTTAGTTTGATGAATTATAAATCACCTTTTGCAACTTTCAGAACACGTGAGAAGAACATGCAAGAGAAACTACAGCAATATGTCCAGAATATCACAATGTAATTACTTATTTTCAAATTTCACCTCTGTCCCTATTAAAGACCATTAAAGACATACTCAAGAAAAGCAATGCTCATTGAAAATAAAAATAAATATATATATCAAAAAGAAAAGTGAAGCTATGAAATGAGACACTGCTGCTCTGGAGGTGCTCCCACATGGAAGTGTTTTGCCCCAGGTGGGACAGAAGATGCATCACTCCTCCTTCAAGCATCACCCTGGGCTGGGAACACCACCCTGGAACTGAGTGCTCAGCTCAGTCAGCCACCTCCTCTGCCACACCAGTGGGAAGCTTTGCCTTGTCCTCAGCCGTCACAGCCTTGTGTCAGGGCCAGAGAAACCACTGTCATATTAAATGCTTTGACTTTACTACCTGTAAAACTGCATGAAGACAATGTATTCTGTGCTGGCTTCGTTGTGTCTGTCAAAGCCCCTTCCCTATATACAGTGAAATGCAGTTCCAGAGAGGCCACTGCCAAGACCTTTCAGAATAACCAGTTTGTTCTGGTTTTAATAGGATCTTTAAGTACTGAGGTTCTTTTTTTGGTGGGCAGGGGGAGTGAGGGGAGAGCAACAACAAAAAAGCCCAAACCCCAAAACAGGTGTGAGAGCCCACTATCCCCGAGTGAAAGTTCACAAGTGCCTTGCTGTCAGTGGTATTCAGAATAGTGCAGACTTTAAAGCTATAGAGAAGAAAGTCACAGAGTAACCATGTGGAATAGGGAGGAAACTGTTGGTAATTTAAACCATGAAACCAAAGAAATACAATGCAAAACCATCAGGATGTGAAAAGCACTTCCAGGCACTGAGAGGTTAAAACAATTATTTGAACAGCTGGGAAAATTAAAATGGTAAAATAATAGCTAGCCTTCAAAATTCTACAGATGCAAAGAGACTCTTCAATGAATAACTGATAAAGGGGAAAACACATTTTAAAAGAGAAACTGTTTCACGCATGAAGGTCATACAAGTAACAGCTCCTCTTAAGAACCCGGATTTCCAGACTTGGCAAGAGATGAAGAGCTGGGGTTAACACAGCAGCCTTTTACCTTGAGGGACCTAGGGTAAAATCCTGAATACTTTAAGTTACACATGAAAGTGACTTTGGGCAGATTCTTTCTATGTCTTTCTACAGTACAAAACTGTTCCCCACCGTAGCAAAAGCAAGGTCACACAGGAGCACGCCAGAATTGTTGTAGCAGTTTGTTTGCTTTCCCAAGGAATCCTCCCAGCCCCAATGACTCCAGCAAATACTGCAATCAGAGCAGCCAGTTCAGGTAGTTTTACTGCTGTTATCTAGGGCTCTCCCATACACATAACCTTGCTCTGGTAAGAATGTGGTGATATGTGATCTTTCAGGAAAAAAAGACACTCTGTAATGAGTAGCTTTACTATTCAAGAAAGGTCTAACTGGAAGAATAATGCCAGTCAGGATTGCAGTATGTAAGCCATGGTGTACACAATGCTGCTCAGGTCTAGGTACACAGAGAGACATATCCAGGGGACCCCCAACTCCAGCAGAGCCATCCCCAGGGCAGGGTGGAGCTGAAAGAACACAGCCAGGGACGGTTTATCTGCCACTTGGCTCCAGCTGTCCTTGTAGGCAATGGATTCTCTCTCTCTACTAGCTATTTAAAACAAGAAACCAAAAATTTTCAGCAAGTAGAGAAAAACTGACAACTGAATATGCAGCACTGTAGAGAAGAAATCAGCTGTACAGTGCCAGTGCTCTTGTTTCCATTCCTCACCCACTTCAAATGCACAGCCTCTTCCCCATAAACACTGTGCAAACTGTTAAAAAGGACAGCAACTGAACACAGATCATCAGAGTCCAAAAACATGGATCCTTTGGCAAAAAAAGGCAGAATCAGAACAGAAGGCCAAATCCATCCGCCCCAGCAGTCAACTCTTCTATCATTCACACATATCATTTCACCAGTCTGCATCTGGAAAATCTTAACTCTTACTTTTTTTTCTTTCTAAAGAAAGAAATTAGACAGCATAAACACTGAGATCCTCCTGCAAGAAGACTTTTCCTCCAATCAAAAGCATTTGTTTTTCCAGGATGATTAGAGCATTTCTGAAGGACTAAGATATAGCCTCCTCAGCCTTCTCTCCTCAGAGTGGAGCCTACTTCACTCTACTCTGAACACGGTCAGCACACTTCAGTTGACAATCATCTGGTATTGAGTCCTGATGCTGTCAGGTATCTCCTCTGATGGGTTAGGCTGCTCACTAGGCAAGGATACTAAAAGAAAACAAGAAGATGAGCCTGCAGCCTCCCCCATACAACTTGCTGCAATCACCTTGAACCTTTAGCTACTCAGACCAGGTTTGACCACTTTAAGGATCAGAAGTGTCCAACATGTTGCAGAAAGGAGTGGTTGTGTCTATGTCAAACTGAAGTAGCCTGTGCCACGGAAAGTAACACGGCCGACAGAAGGTTTTCAATAAAGGCCTTGATCTTCCTAAGGTCCTGAAGGACCCTGTGACACATTTTTACAAGAGTCAGGGCCCTGGTATTCTGCCAAGCTGCAAACATTTTGTCTTAACTGAAGTTATGATTACAGCTTAAATTCAATATGCTCTCCTTCACTTCTGATCCTAATCTCCTGGCAGGAGCTGCTGGACCAGTAAGCACCTGCCTTTTTTTGCCCTTTAGGTGACTACATCACTGTGCTGCCTGAACAGATGCCAGCAGCTAGAGCTGCACAGCAAAACCACTCAGGAAATTCACCAGCTGGGTACAAAACCTGTCTTAGCAGAGCTCCTACTGGGAAACCTGCAGATCCATCTCTGGTACCTTGTCATGGCACTGGTTGTGGTAAGAACATAGATTTGGAATCTCTCAGCTTGTCCCCTCACTGTACCAGCATGGTGACCAGTCATCAGTCTTTTAGTTGCCCAAGGTAAACAGCATCCTGCAAAGCTGGTGTATTGCTGGGTAATGTACTCTGGGATCCTTCAGGGTTAAAAAGAGGGTATAAACCTGACAGAATGAAAAAGTACTTGAAGCAGAAAATGAAGGTGTGAGGCTTGCAAAGCACCCACACCTTTCTACCCTCCTTCCATGGGGTCTCTGATTCTTACCCATCCTTCCTGCAGTCAAACTCCCCTGTGCCAAGCAGCTTTCATGTTCAGTGAGGAGTGCAGGGGGAGCAGGGCGATGCAGAGGATTGCACTACATCCTTATCAGCTTCCAGCAGTCAGAACCCAAAGATTTCTTTTGCTCCTCTGATCAGCCATGTTCAGATGCATATTTAAAAATAAGACAGACACTGAACTCTGTCTTGCCCCCTGAGGGAATTGCAGCCTCCTCTTTCCAAACCGCCAGTTCAGTGCTGCAGGGAATAGGCAGCCTGGTGTCAGCTCCGATATAGGTTTTGAAATGAAAGGAATGCAAACCAAGAGGACAGAAGAGAGGAGAGGAGGGAGGAAGAAGGTGCAGAGACACTGGAAGGAAGCAGGTGAAAAAATGAAGACAGAGAGGAAAGGAAAAGTCTGAGAAGAGACTAGAAAGAGCTGAGTAAAGAGATGGAAGGAGGAGGAGGAAAAGGAGGTAGCAAACCCAGGCAATAGCATATCCCTAACTCACTCATTCAGACTACAAGAAAAATCCTACACATGGCCAGAACTGCTTGTGCTAAGTGGTGAGGAGATCAGTGAGCCACACATAAAATATATGTAAAATACCCACAATCTGAGTTTTAATTACAGAACATCACAGAAAAGTTCTAGAACAATTTACCTTTGCTCCTAGCTTGAACATTTACTATGTACTTTCCTGACCTCATGGGGACCAACCCCAGTGCTAACCTGGCACTGCAACAATCTGGAACTCAGCGCACCAAAAAAAAAAAATCAACCAAACCAAAAATACAATGGAGAAAATAACTTGGCAGTGCTCTACAGCACTTGATTCTGGTGCCAGTGAGACAAAACAGGGATTCCTCAACCTTCATGTTTCCCCATCCTGCCCAAGAGGATTGGCAATTTGCTAGTGTTTTTAAGCTTAAGAGAAGGATTCCAGGCAATAACCTCAGGGAAACAGGTTTAAAAACCATAAAAAGATACTGTTGGTCTATTGAAAAAAACCCAAACACATAATCAAGTGCATACCTACACATAAACTTGCAAGCAAGAAATGCCAAGTCGGGAATCAGGAGGGCAAGTTCTTACAGCCCTACAACATGCACTTCCAGAAGCTCGTCAGAACTTCAGTCGTACTCGAGAAATTTGTGCCAAGATCAAGAAATGCTTCCAACTGTTGACTCTGAAGCAATTATCTGGAAGAACACAAGCTTGCCTGAGGTGAAACACAGTACGGTGTGAACTTACCATCCTGCTGTCAGGACAGAGCAAGTACCATGGTAAGCACAAATCAAAATAAATGAGGAAAGCACCAACAGAGAGAGCAAAGCAAGAACCAAGGACCACAGGGAAGAGCAGGCAGGACCCAGATGAATAATTGCATCCCTAGAGGCTTGTGGAGCAGTTCAGAGCCACTGAAGAAATTCTCTTGCATACCTGCCTGGTGGGTCCAAACATCAGTTGGATCCAAACCTGCTGGGAAGATTAACAGCTACAGATTAACACATAATCCTTATAACCTTTTATCCACATGACAGTGCACCAGACATCTGTGTTTCAGAAGACTCTTCTCAAGGGAAGATGCCTACTTCAGCCTTCAAGCATCACAACATTCCTGCTTTATGTTGTCCCTTAAGGAAAGCTTTTCATAGCAGCAAAGAAAGCTCTTTGCACTGAACAGCTGGAACCAAAGTCAAAGCACAACCTGGCAGTTTTCTTGGCTGAGCAGGGATGCCATTGAAGCTGAGCTTCACAGGAAAAAAGTCTGTACTGACAAAGGTCTGAGACAGTGGTTCAAGAGTTGAAGGGAGTCAGAATTGCAATTTGCAGGATTTTCAAGAATATTTTGAACCTGATCCTTCTGCTACAGCTGGCATCCAGAAATTATCTCCCTTATTTCTCTCCTTTAAATATTTTTTTCCCATAACACTTACCAAAGCCACCACCTTCTCAGCAGGAATAGTCAGGACTTGTCAGGTCTCCCCAGATGCTCAGATTAGCTGGCTCTCTTCTCCATGTGGGAACTCTCAGATCCCACAGCTTAGTGAGGCAAGGATTTGGACCTAGGATTCAAGTTTTCATGAGGAAATTTCTGTTATTATAGCAGACCTAGTTCCAAACACAGCCACTGTGAACCATGTGACAGGATATGAATCCTCTTCTGTATATTCCTTCTGTGTGATCTCCCTCTTTGTTTCTTCACACCCCCCTTTTCTCTACAGTATTGCAGCACTTCATTGATTCAACACAATCGACAAGAGAGCACGAAGGCAGAGGCAGCTCTCAGATTGGAACAGCTGGTTTTCTTGATGGCATCATGTCCCAAAGAGAGGTAAGGAATCACAAGAAAAGAGACTGCTTATTCTCAACAGCAAACAACTCCAGACCGGAGAAGAAAGCACAATCCTGCTGACTGAGAAAAAGGCAGCAGTGGGATTTTGAATATATTTCGTACTCCTTGATGGATCGTGCTTGAAGATTTTGTGGGGAAGCAGAGCTCAGAGGAAACTATGCTTCAAAGCCTATCACTGTACTCAAGGGGCCTATGAAAACTTTATAGATACGAACCCCTGCTACCTTGTCCAAAGGCCATCTGCAGACCTGCTGACACAACCAGCTCCTCAATGGCCACATTCCATAACTACACCTTGCTTCCATCAGGCTTTGGAATAAGCTCCTGCCAGCCGTGCCAAAGTGGGCTTAATAATAGATGGACAAGCATGACCAGTGGAGACTGAAAAAAAACTAGTCAAAAGTCATTGACTCTGTGACCAACCTCAGAACAAGCTGTGACAGCACAGCCACGTCACAGCCAACAACCACACTGAGCACCCAGCTGTGAGCTGGCAGACCTTAGGCTGTTTCATTCACACAGTCAGCTGTCACACAAGTCCTTGGATGTAGGACCACAACACTGCAAAGTTTCCTCTTCCCTCATCTCAGTTGCTCTCCTGCCTCAACACACAGCAGCAAAAAAAAGCTACTGAGGAGCTGACAACTGCCTGCTCATCAGCATCAGAAGGTGCTGAGGCCAGCAAGGATCTGCAGTTGCTCTGATCCCCAGAGCTCAAATTTTCCAAGCATGAAACATTTGCCTGAACAACACAAAAAGAGGTGCAGGAAGCAAGACCTTAAATCCACAAGCCCTTTTCTTTTTCCAGGCTGCTCATACCTAATACTCTACCTTTTATCTCATCCTAAAATAAGAGAACAGGCCTTAGAGGATCAAGCTATAAACTTCTGAAAGCTTTCTGTAGCCCTTTCTTGCAACAAGGGGTTTGTTTCCATTTCTCAAAAGCAAAGACGGAAATCAATACTTGGACAGAGAAGGCATATTCCAAGGACAATCTTCTTAGTTGCTGTAGTGCCACCCTTGTTGAGTCTCTCTCCAGTGAAGGTGATCACAGCGGTAGGCAGAAGCCCCTCAAGCATTCAAGCCAGAGTCTTCAAGTGGAAATAGGTTGTTCATGAGCAGCAGAAACGAAGTCATTTGGATTCCTCCAGATTCATGACTCAAAGTTATGTTTCTCTGTGACCAAACTCACGTCTAATAAAGAGTGAGTCAATATCCTTCCCCCCTGCACAAGCACCACTGGGGTCCCTTCCCTCCACCTAATTGCCTGTTTTCACAAGGTATACAGGAACTTATTACTTCAGAGCCTTTGTGCCTTCTGAGGAACACCACTGCAACTCACCAGCATGTTTCGAGTAAGCAGAGAGTGGGACATAAACCAGGCTCATGGATGCACAACCTGGTTACGTGAGTCCCAATTCCTTAACCAGGGTAAAGCCCCAGACATGGCTCGGGGGGAGCCCCACATTCAGGGGGAGTGCTGGCACACTGAGCCCAGGACAGTGTCACTCGTGTCACCTGCGCAGGCTGTGCCCTGCTCTCCAGGGTCTGCTCTGTATATGGCAAAGCTCCTGACCTACCAACATCTGTTCAGTTTTTCTACAAAGCAAGCCAGGGCTCTGCAAGGCAGTACAACATCTTTGTTGACATTTCAGACCCTCAGAGAGAAGCCCTCCTTTGGCTTTGTGTCAGCCACCTTTGGCTGTGTCAGAAAATAGTGCATAGCCTGTTCTCTCAAGCGAAGCCGTCTGCCTGTGCAAAGGTTCCCAGCAAACAGACAGGAGGCGGCAGCTGGAGAAAGGAGACCAGGGATCACTGCACACAATCTCACCTTTTATTATTTAGCCACATTTACTGAACACAGCCTGGCTCTAATCCATCAGTGCAAGAAACCTGCTAATACACCCACCTGATTGGGGAGTTTTTCCTGAGTTTTATGGGGTTCTATTGTAGCAAATATCAAGGCTCAGCAAAACAAGAAGGCATTAAGAAGTGTCTCACACAGCCCGGGCTCTTTCCCAACCAGCACTCATTTGATACTGGATTAAACAAGGAACTTGAGAGTATTCAGTTGTCTCAAGTTCACAACATAGCTTTGTGTGCACACAAGCCACCCATCAGCAGCTGCAAGAACAAAGTATGAATTTCACATTTAATGGCTTCCAAAATGCTTGTTGTTTTTGAACCAAATAGCAGTCCATGTGCCTCAAGATATTTGCTGAAGATTGGAAAGAAGGGAATGCATTAAAACATTATACCCAGTCTACCTTCAGCAATGAACCTGCTTCAGCTCCAGAGGTCAATCTGGAGTCTATAGAAGCTTTAGAGCTTTAAGGTTGGCTTTTGCAGAACAATACAGTGATCACTGGTGCCATACAAGCTCTCCACAAAAATTTCTCTAGTGCACTCCAACTCTATCACAGTGCCTTCATCAGGTCAGCTCAAGGTACACACAGCAAGGAACACTCCTACCTGGATCACAGCATCCAATACATTTTTCAGTGGCTGTCTACTTTTACAAGATTTGAGAAGATTTCCTGAGCCTCAGAATACTCCTGAATGCACTTAGGCTTGGTACAAAAAGATTAAATACAACCTTGATGTGCCACAGGAAGTTGAACAGTACTCACAATATCCTAGGGCCCAGAAATACTTACAGAGCTTGTTAAATGATGGTAATCCTAAGTAGGCCACATTTAGCACTACTGAAGACAAAAGTTTTCAATGGTTCCTGCTGATATGGCCTGAGGGAAACTCTTCTGTTCAAAGTTACCAACTGGTGTACACCTGAATCCATGAAGAGACAGTGCCAGAGAGCCCAGAGGACCATTAGAAGTATCCATATAACTTCCCAGTACACTATGTTTAGCTGCAGGCAGTGCTTCAAAATAAAGATACGTTTCCTCCCTTCTTCCACCCATGAAAAGGAATCAGCAGAAGTTCTCAGACATGTAATTAAGATGGTACTGAGATGGGACAAACAAACAGTAATTCAGTCTCCTTTTCAAATCTTTTGGAGAGATCAACAAGTCTCCGTATGGTATCTATAACCTCCTATTCTCCAAAGAACTTATTTCATAAAGCTATCAAGTAGATAACTGAAACACAGTGTACTACTTGCCCTACTGCCTCAAATGGAAGATAAAAACCTCAATTCTTTGATATTTAGAAACTTCGGGATTTTTTAAAAAATCTTATGCCAATATACTACTCTAAATTGCAAGGTTTACAGTCCGATCAGTAAAAAGACTTTCATGTAAGAGTATTTTCTAAACAGCAGCTGAGCAGGGACCCATCACATACCTGGGCACTGCTTGTCTGAGCCTTACAGATAGCCAGAGAGAACCCACAAATCAGTTCAGTCCTGTATCACTCTCCTATTTCCACAATAGTCAGGAGAGTGCTACAGAGAAAAAAACTTCAAGAACAGAAAGGAGGTGCTGTTAATATAACATCTAAAGAAGAAAGATGTGCCCTAGACAAAAACTGAACTGCTTATGTAGCTGTGTCAGGGCACTGCATGGTACTAAAAAGAGAATAAACTCAGAACAACTGCAAGTCATAAGTAGGAAACATCTTTCAGAAAATAAGATAAATGTAGAAGTTTCACAGCAGTTTGGTCTGAATGCAAGAAGAAAAAACGTTGCAGCGGCTATCATCTCCCTAAATTTTAAGCTTGCTTTTTGTCCAATTATCTGACTTCCTGAGGATATCTACTGTGAACAAAACTTCAAACAGGCAGAAAGAACATTTGAGGATCCAGGAGTCTGTACATGTACAAGTAACTGTAATGGGAAGGTACCATCTCACACCTGGCAGAACGACACTGCCACTTGCCAAAGGCTTGCATGACCTGGATATGTGGGTGCTCCCTTCAGTTTTTAAGACAGTGTCCACGCTTTACAAGTCATTAGAACATTTCAAATCACCCTCATCAGCAAAGAGGAATCCAGGGAACAAGCAAATCAATAAAAACATCCCCCGTTTTCATATGAAACACTTGGATCGGGTCAGGATTGAAGTACACAGTCCACAGAGAGGAAACTGGAATAATCACTGTGCATGGTTCAACCAGCTCCTAAGTTTAAAAAAAAAATTTAAAATTGTAATCTTCTTTCACCAATGTTAAATTCATCCTGAGAAGGGAACTAGGTACCTGCTGGGACACAAAAAAGCTGCCAATGTAATGGTGACTGTTGGGAGCTCCCAGTCCCCCAATAAAAGAACAGTGTAATGGTGCTTTATTAACAGTCCAAACCAAGGAATCCTGAGCTTTCTGTTCCACAGCTCAGAGAAGCAACCCAACAGACAAGCTCCTCAGAAATAGAAGCCAAGTCCTTGTGGGCAGCAAACATGGACTGATAAACCTAAGGGGAGAGAATGCAGAGGCAGATGGGCAGAGGTAATCGGAAATGACAGAAAGATGAGCAGGCAGAGGCCAAGCAGAGTGCTTGAAGGACAGAGGCAGAAGAGCTGAAATTCTATAGCATACAGGTATTTTAAAAATTAAATCAACAGCTTTCCAATACTGTTATTTTAAAAAATCATTCCCCCTAATATATGCAGGAAGCCAGCTGCTTGCAAAATGACCTTTAAACCCTACCTACCATGCCTTATTAGACTAATTCAGAGCTGGAGGTTGGCTGATCCTGAAATCCATTTATACAGGCATTCAGCAGGGATAAAGAGCAAACACATTGTCAAAATAATTTTGTCTGCATTTCTGCATGCACACTCAGGCTCAACAGCACTTCTCCACCTTCAGAAACAAGGTACACCAGATATTGCAGCACCATCCTAACTCAAGGCTTCTCTTCCTGCTTCCCTCGCATTACAAAGGTAACAAACTTTAATTATAACAAGTGTTGTCTTTCTGGACAGCTTCTGTGACTGCAGAGGTCTTTCAGAGCCTTTCACCAACTCTTACAGGCTCCCAATAGAGGCCTTTAACCAAAACAAACATTATAACCAAAATGTTTCTTGCCAGATGGAAGTACCAGCAGCAGAGCTAACTGTAACACTGTATTCAGATCACTGTAACACATTGTCTTCAACGTGTCTTGTTCCTGTATTTGAAGCACTGGTTGTCCAGAAAGGTTTTTTCAATTGTCTTGCAAAGGTCTAGCTAGGACTGAAAGCTTTAAATTGTTTTGGAAGCATTACAAGTATGTCAGGAAATTTCTCCAGACAAGGAGGCCTGTTGGGCAGACAGACAGTGTCACAGAGGGGTGAAAACCACAAACAATTACTGCAGGCATGATGCAGAAAGAAACCTTCCCTCGAAGCTTGGATTTTGTAACAGATGAATGCTCCACAGCCTTGGACAAGGAGGCTCTGTGGAGAGAACAAACACTAGCAAGCAGCATCAGGGCTACTCCTGCAAACTTTCTCCTCCAGTACACCACAGTTCTGATGAGAAAAGGATTGACTTCCCACTAATAGGAGGCCTCATCTGTCATTCACTAACTTCCAAAGAAGGGCTAGTTAGAGCAGTCTTGCTTGCTTGGGAGCAACTCTTCCACTGGACTGGGACCACTGCTACAATAACCCCTGCACATGTTGCCTACACAGACACATTCAGCTGAGTGGTGAAGGCTTTAAATCCCACTAGTCCTCAAGGTATTCAGCCCTAAAACCTGCAACAAAAATACTGATGGATGGTGTGTGGAGACTGCAAACTGCACACAGCAGGAAACCATCCTGTGCAGACTATGACCAACAAAGAGCATAACAAATCTTTGGTTTCCCCATTTTGTCATGAAGGCTTTGGCATCACTGATAAAGTTTCCCAAGTTATAGCCAAGTTGTCAGAGAATGGATCTAACATTAGAACGGAAGTTATGGAAGTCGGGGCTACTTTGGAACTTCCTGGGAGTCTGAAAGCACTTGACCACTGACCTTGTGCTTCTAACCAGCAGTTGCTATCAACAGCAATTTTTGCGGATCTGTTTCAATCTAACTTCAGCAGCAAAACACACAGTTTAAAAATTGGAAATAAACTTCTTTCTGTCCAAGACTGCTTGGTCATCAGCCTCCTGGAATTAATCTGAGTAAGAATTTCCACTTCCCACTTGCCAACAGGGCTACAAATCTTTTGTGAAAGAATCTGGCATTAAAACAGCCTGATGTATCACAACACTCTCTCACCCCCAAGCAACTGTTTTCCATACTAGATAAGCCTGACTGAATACAGGCTACAGTACTCAGGAAAATGTTGCCTAACACACCATACAGAGAGCACAGAACTAAAGAAACCTTTGATCTGTGTAGTCCCACTAATTTAAGCCTAAAGAGAAATAATTTTTGAAAAGAAAGAGAGAGAATACAAAGAGTGAAATTTTGATACCAAAGTCTAATAAAGCTTTTCAGATACATCCATTCAAAGACCACATTAGAACGTCAGGTCAGCTAAGATGTCTCATTCCTGACCCAGCTAACTCTTATAGTATTCTACTGTAAAAAAATTTTAGACTGTTTTTAAACACTTTCAGGCAAACTAAGTTTTAAAACAAGAACTGTAGGAAGATCACATTTTAGAAGTAACAAAATGCCAAATAATTCAACTTCAGAAATTGTAATGGCATACTGACTTCTTTCCCTCTTTTACAGAAGTTGCTTTCAAAATCATCTGTAAAACATACATATTTAGATTAACTTTACCTGTAAGTGTATCTGAAATCAGAACCATCAAGCGAGAAATTAGACTCAAAAGCAATTATGCCTCACTGTAACAATGTCAAACCCCCCAAACAAACAAAAACCAGGAAACAAAAAATAAATGCACAGAGCCTGGGCATTGAACTGTTAGACAACAGACTGTTTATGAGAAGAGAAATGCAGTCAGAAGCCCTCCTTCCAGACCAGGCAATGGATAGAAGAACTGGAGAGGTAAAGACAATGCAGAATAGGGACTAAATACCACTGAAAGAGGAGCCCTGAAGCCCAGCCATGCAAGTTTTGAGCTAATTTCGGCTCATTTTCTTCAAAAATTATAAATTTCAGGAGGTTTGTGCTTTACAGAAAGTACAAAGAGCAGGCAGAGAGAGGAATTTGTTCATGTGGATTAATAAATGCTCACAACACACCAGGCTGTGGGGAATATCAGAGCATCATGAAGTGCTGAGACACAGAGTAAATAAAGAACTTATGCCTCCAGTTTCATAAACACCAGGTACAGGCAGCAGACATTTCCATTTCAAGTAGGCCAGCATTTACTCTGGAACATGCCTCATATATTAAGATGGAGGTTTATGTCCTTTCAGGCAGCTCTATATTTTTAGTTTATCCACCAGTGAACTCTTGAGGATATGAAGTGTTATGTACAGACCCAAGACGTGCCAGAACCTACAACTGCTGCCTTGAAAATCAAAATAATAACTGTTTCCATCCTTCATAATTAGAAGCAAAATATGGATCCTCTTCACCTTTGCAAATACCAGGTCAGGGTATGCCTGGGTACAGTTAATCCACTGCTCCTCTGTGTGTACGACTAAACAAACAGCAGCAGCCTGCAGCTTGCAACTCTCCCCTGACTCCCTTGTGGGGGCCATTTATTGAGTCATAAACTCCTCTGATAGTGTTATCACCACAGCATTTGCACAAATAAAGGTTGAAAGAGAGAAATATTAAAAAAAAAAAAAGAGAGAGAGAATTTCCTTTATAGAGAAGGCAAGACAAACCCTTTACAGATATGCTTGCTCTGAGCGAGGACAGACTGACAAAAGGTAGGCAGGACTGGCACATACCTGGCTGAGGATGGCTGGGCATAACATCCTCCAAATAGGAAACACACAGATTTATCTGAAACTACAAACCTGAATTCCAGAAAGCTCAAACAACCCTAAAACCTTCCAAGTTAGATATATTGTATTTCAATTGGCACACCATGTGATAGACCTCCTCAATGAGGCTTCAACAGCTAAGATCTACCTCTGCAGAATCCCAGGGGGAGGAGAAATCCTGGCATTTCTCAAGTACAGATACAGACCTTGCTGTACCTGGTCCAAACTTTCTTTCTCCAGCCACACACACTGACTGCTCCTCTCTAGCCCGATAAGTACACAACCTATCTATAAAGTACTCTGCAATCCCTCAGAATGGAAACAACACTTTAGCAAGAGTCTGATGATCCAGAATGATCAGATACCTGCAGTGCAGCCCATGGCATCCAAGTCATCCCAAAGCTGTTTCTCTTAAGCAGAGAGAGATCCAGGTTGCAGAAATGAAAGCTCCCAGCAGGCCACACTTCAGGAGGATCCAGAGTGCTCGAGCAAAACTGCTCCATCAGAATGGGACACTGCAGAAACACCTGCAGCATCCTTTCAGCAATCCAAGTCCCTGTCCACAGATTAGAGACAAACTTCCAGCAGAGTTGTAAATGCTTTCCTTTGCGAGCCAAAAGGGTACTGGGCTTTCGCAGAGATCACTTGGAAATGTAAACGCAATAAATTGACCACATTCCTTTTTATTGTAGTCAAGGGCAAAGCAGAAAACAGACTACTCAAGGTTATGTTAAAAGTCTCCCTTCACTGGAATTCAGTCAATCAGTATTTAGCAAGGGCTTGTTTGCACACAGCAGCGTGACTCACAGCAAATGTGTGCGAATTTTCCCTGCACTTTCATTACAAACCCTGAGCGTTCATATACAGAGAAACTCACTCACCAGTTTATTGCGTTGTAATTTCCTCACGTAGACAAGCCCTAAAGCCTTGACAGAAGTAGGTTTACCTTTGTCTGTTATGAATAGCAGATTTGTGAGAAGAAGGACACAGAATAGGGAGAAAGAGTGCAGATTATGAATGGCTCCTAGCTCAATGTATACAGCTCCTATTGACAAGGGAATACACATGTCTGAGTACATAGCTCCTGATAGCTTGGTTTGGCCAGCAGCTAGAGCACAAAAATTTCACCTTGGTCCTTCTGTGAAAGACAGGCACCTAGAGACAGTAAGGAAAGCCCTGAAAAGAAGGGATACATGCTCTTCACTAACAGACATTTTTCTGCACGCAGTTGCAGGAAGCAGGTTCTGTTTGAAATCTCAAATCACATTAATGTACGGTCACCGGAGGCTTCATTTTCCAAGTGGCAGCTGGTTGGAGATTCCCTGGTATAACCACCAATTACGTAACAAAGTAACCAACTAAAATTCACCGTCAGCTCAGATTTGCCTATTGGTGTGAACAGAACGCAAGGGCAGCAGAATGGGTCACAAACACTCTGAAAAAGCTTGCATGTGAGTGCATATTTGCACGGGGGAGGGAAGCAATTCACTAATAGGACTCAGCCTTTTAAAACAAAATCATTTGTTTTCCCCTTCCATCTGGACCCAAACTAAGAAATTATGCAGATTTGCACTGCCCACTCTGCTTTTTCTTCCACACCCGCTTCTCACTGGCACAAGATAAAACCTTGGGGAAACAGCAGCAGCAATTTTCAATTCTCATTATCTAACAGCAGCAGTAGTTCTTGGGGAAACTTGTGGTCAATAAACTACAAGCAATTTTGAAAGACACAATGGGAACTGCCCCTCCTACAGCTGTCCCATTATCCCAGCTTTTATTAGATTTAAAGCCAGCGATTTTTATGCTGTAGCTCAAGTTCTGCAGAGCCATGGAAACAGACCACCAGAAAAGATAAAACAGTCCTAAATTAAACAGGAGCTATCACAGTGACGCCCTCTAAAGCCAGAGAACTTCCACATAAGCAAAGCATGGGATGCAGCAAGGAACCCAGCGCCTAAAGGGGCTGACACTGCTACAGTGAGTCAACAGTGACACGACCAAAATTCAACATTCAGGATGGTATGAAGAGAAAAGCTCTTGAGCAGGTTAGGCAGGGCAAGTTGAAAGCATAGTGGCTACAAAGGCAGACAACCAGAGCAGGATCCTGCTCCCATAACCATGAGCCAGAACAGGCACCAACTTTGTAGTCTATGCTCTGGATGTGCCTCCCAAGAGGCAGAGGGAAATACTTACCTCTGGCTGGCAATTCAGCTGGCCTGTTTCAGATGACTTTTTAGAATGAAATGCATCGTGCTCTACATGTGCCTATTTCTCTCTGTTGACTACAACAGATGGCCCAACAGCCAGAAAATATACAAAACAGGTAACAATAGCTATATCTCTACCATGCACTACAATAAAGTAACCTGTTCCAGGAAGAGGGGCTTTACAGGAAACCAGTAGAAAAGAAATTTTAAAACTCATGGAGTGATTACCTGATCCGTTTGTTCATGGGACAGAAATAACTGAGGGTGTACCTCAGCTCCTGGCTCAGAGATGTGCACAACAGCAGGCAAAGGGAAATGGGCGTCCAAAGGAATTGTCTCAAACAACACAGGAAGGGGGAAGATGCAAAGAATTATTCTCATCCACTGTAAGCTGTAATTTTCAGTCTAGAAACCAAGAGCTTGCTTTCTCTGAGTCTAATGTATACCATGCCCTGGAGACACTTCTACCAGCCATCAAAAGGAACTTGCAGAGAACCAGATGCTTCATTAAAGAATATTCACCAAGCCTTATAAAATCTTTAGTAAAAAGCAGAAGAACAAATCACCAGCATGCAAGTGAGCTGAAGTCACACATCCAGCTTTGATTACATTTCCTCCTGCACTGGAAAACAAATTATGTTTTTTTTTAAAAAAAGGTAAAAAATACCCAAGAAATCAAGAGATTCTGGCCTTTCTTTCCCACATTCCTCCAACCTGAATTTCCTGAATAAGGAATGCGTGAGACAAAGCCATTTGGTATCAGACGCTAATTTAAACTTAAAGAAAAATAACAGCTTAAAAAGGGGAAGGGAGGAGGGAGTTTTAATCCTACATGATAAAACAACAGCTTGTGATTGCTTCATGTATCTCAGGAGTCAGAAAAGCCAGTAAGAACAGTGAGGCAAATTGTCAGCTGTCCTGGGACAAAAGGAAACTACAGAAGACATATTGCCTTACAAAAGTTTTATCTGAATTTGTACTTACAGAACCCTCTAGTGCCTATCCTCTAGCTGCAAGGTGTTATTTACCTATTCCTTAGTCTCTCAAGCCCCTTCTTAAAACACAGCAAGATTTTCTGCCACATGGTCTTCATCCACAACAAATTAATGTCCTGTGCACTTCTCCTTCCAGGTAGTTTCTATTAACAGTGGGGAAGAAGTTCACTGAAGACTCTGGGAACAAAGACAACCCCCAGTTTTTGGCATATAAAGAAAACCTACCAAAACCTCCACCAAATCCAAAAAAGATCCAAGTTATTGGGATCCTTCACTGCCCTCTGCTGTTACCAGTCATTTAGCTTCCAACTTACTCTTTAATAATGTTGAGCTGGGGCTCATGGCTGGCAGCATCCCAGCCCCTTTCTCAGGCGGGTTGGAGCCACAGCTTGCAAATATGCTGAAGTTTAATGCAATCTGTCTTCTTTGGTAATCACATTCCGCCCGCACTGCATGCAATAAAGATGTATTGGTAAATGCATTTGCTAAAGATATACTCCACTGAAAAGGCTACAAGCCTGATTTAGAGGAGGCAAGGAGGATAACAGAGGCTGGCAATAGATGCACCAATGCTCCGCACACAGCAACCAGGGGCACAGATTGTGCAGCAGCAGCACAGGCACCACTTTACTTTAAAGCTGAGGAAGAAAAAGAAACCACATGTTTTGGGAGCTGGGGACTTTAGAGATATCAGAGAAAAGCCCTTTCCCTGGCAGCTTTAACCTTGCTGATTTGCAGACATACAAAGACCTTCTTTGTAAACAGGAAGGAAAAAAATTCCACTAGGACTAGCAACAACATTTGGTCTAATATATCCTGACAATTTTCCCATCTCCTTCTGTCGGGCTTCTTCTGGGAGCCGGCTGGCAGCTTGTTTCATGTTATACTTAAATCAGGCATACAGCTTCCCCTCACAATGCTAATGCAGAGGAAGACTGCTTCCATGGAATATCCACCTCTTCTCCACCCTGTGCTTTAGTAATCCCATGAGAGAAGTCTCAGTTTTCTATTACCATCCTTTCCCCCAAATCCACTTTACTATATTCTCAGCACCTTTTGGAGAATTTTCTACTGTCAAAAAAAAAAGGAAAAAACCAAAAAACAGAAAAGCCTGCCCTTGAGGGACACCTGACCCACTGAATTCTCACATGGCCCAGGACCATACCCTAGTTGTAATGTCCAAATACTTCATTTTCTTTTCCCCTTCACTTGTTTCAATAGCCAGAAATTCTTCCAAGGTACTGAGCAGCCACTGTCCTAAGGCATCAACAGAACCTACTGGGACTCTGCATCTCAGAAGGAAGAGCCGTAAGGCTTCCTGGCCTCCCACACAAGATGAACAGCTTTTAGGAGTGTGCAATTTTCTTAACAGACAGCAGCTTTGCCCAGTACAGAACCTTTCCCCATGCAGCAATGAAAAGAAGCAAGACCTCCAACTGCAAAGTCCCATAACAGGAGGATGTTTAGAGACTGTTGAAAATGTTGCGGACATTGCCAAAATGGATTTACCCACTGTTTGCAGTATACAATATCCAAGAAGGCAAAACTAGGGAAAATCATTCACTGACTTTGAAACCTGGGAGCATTGGTTCTACTGTTGTGGTGGCAGCTCAGTACAACAGGACCCCTTGATGGGAATGAAGTGGGGACATACCACAGTGTGACTGGGTAATGTGGAATGAATGTGGGAAAATGGATCCCAAGGAAGATTTGTCTCCTAGGAAGACTGCAATTTCACTAACAGATACCACAGATCTCAAAAACATTTCTCAGAAGAAAACACCATGCAAAACAAGACAGCAAAGCCAGGTAGCACAACAGAGAAGCTTTTGTTACCTTCTGAGCTGCATTAACACAGCGCTGATATTCCTTCGCCAGTTCCGAGCATTTGAGCGCTTCACATTTGTTTTCTCGGTAGCACTTCAGAATTTCAGACTGCAGGTTTGCACAGACAGGATCAGTGTTCCTCCTCCTGCAGGGAAAACAAGCACAGAATGATGTGAGAAGAGGAGTTTTCAACCACTTACTACCACTTTGCCAGTAACACACATACTAATTTTATGCTGGAGTCATGTAGTCCTAATAGAGAAACTGGTGGGAACAGCAATCACCAAAGTGGGTCAAATGACCAACAGCATCTTTCAGTTGAAAAATCCAGGGTACTGAGCAGAAAGAAGGAACATGATCTTTCTCAGCTGGTCTGGAAGGCTGTTTTACCCTTATATAAAACATCATCTCTCCTCTGCAGTCAGGAGGAAAAAAAATCCCCAAGTCCAAGAGTTTCAGTGATTTTCCCAACTCACACTGGAAATCTTTGGCAGAACTCAAGAATCCTGGCTGGGCCTGCACTAGATCTGTAACAGTCTGACAAGGAACTGAACAGACTTGTTGAATAGGCCACCCTGATCTATTGAATTCTCATCTATTTAAACACTACAAGAAATCCAGCATGGTTGGAAGCACTGCAATTCTCCTAGTGACTAGAAAAAAAAAAAACAGAATAATAGCAAGACCAGATATCTGTTTCTTTGTATTTCTGCAGCAATTAGTACTCATACTCTGTAAATGGCATTGACAGCTACCCAAGAACAATTAAGGATGATGTTCTTTTACTCTAATGTGCATGTGTACATATGGCACATCATCAGCAACAGTACCAATAAAGGGGAAGGTCGTTGTAAAACAATCCCAGCAACAATGGCACAAACACAGTGACAAACAGTGACATCAGCTGCACAGACAGGCAGACACAAATTGCAGGAATTCGCAGCACCATGGCCATGGTATGTTTTACCAGAGAATAAGAGAACATATGCTTAGGTGTAGCAATCCTCAGATGGCGTCTCCTAAACCATAAATCCATTTAATTCCTTGCTTTTCCTGCCCCAATATGCTTAGAGATCTGTGCCCAAATATCAAATACACCTCTTCCTTCCAAAGCACTTGATGCTACAGGCAGGCAATTATGCCATGCTATGATGTATTAATTTCCACAGTAGCTCATTCAGCAAAAGGGCTGCATAGCAAGGCAGAGAGAGAGAGAAAACATGACCTATCCCTGGGCATGTCACAGTCTCTCAGGTGGAACAGATTTCTAAGAAACAGGAAATCTTAAACCAAGATCTTCTAAAAGCTTTTGGAGAGCTCAGATATGAGGTCCCAAATCATGCACATCTGTGTAAGGTGCTCAGGAAAGAAGCAGAAGGATCAAATGAACAATAATTTTGTCTTTTCCATATCAGCAACCTGGGTGCACTCTCAGAATAATTTGGTTGAGATTTACTCTAATTAATACTTCTTCAGTTCTCAGTCTTACTGCCAACATATACGGACAGAGTAGGAATTTATCAGTATGACAGCCACACTCTACAACACGGAGATTTGGATCAGAAACCATCAAAGATACTACACCGACCTCTTTTTCCACCTCTTTACTAATCTTACAGCTTTTAGAAGAAACTTATTCCATGCACAGTCTCTAAAGGCTAGCGTTCATTTCTAATTTCTATGTTATATAGCAAATCACCTTTAAAGCCTCGAAAATCCATATTCTAAAAAAAAAAATCTTCAAATTTTGGGATAGAAAAGAACCCAGAGAGAGCCTCAGAAACTCATAATGTTGGCATTTTGCTTTGTCACTAACTTTAATATCACTCTAATCAAATCAGTGAGACTGTGGAAATGATACCAAACAATACCAGGTCAGGAAATACCACCAAATCCCTCAATTCATTGAAAAAGTTAAGACTTTTAAAATTAGGTTTTTTAAACTCAGTGATGTTAAACTGAAGGGCATTTTGTAATTTTCATATAGAAACCTGGAAGAGCTAAAAGGTACAGCATACCACAAACCAGTTTGTATTTGTCTGAGCTGAACAACACGGTATGAACATCTCAGAAATATTTAGAAATATGACTGAGGTTGTCATTGTCAGCAGGCAGAGCTACAGGAATTGTGCTTTGCTTTAGATCACTGTCCTTCCTATGTCTCCACTGCCTAGAGTAAACATAAAGTTAGGACCCACCTGTGGGCTCAGACAGGGCTGCAAAGCCTGTGGCCCTCTTCCTTAGCTGACCCCTTGGTGCTCAGCCCACAGGGCTATCTAAAAGCCACACAGTGGTGAGCAAGAAGCCACAAGAGTGAGTATTGTTGCCTAAAGCCTACCAGAGGCAGGGGATCAATCAGCACAGGCTGGTATGCATTGCCCAGCAAGCGTCTAAATCAGCATTCCTACACACCACTTCCCACAACACAGGGAGGATTTATTTGGTACCGCGTACCCAAAATCATAACAAGATTATTCTCCTTTATTGCTTCAAAATAAAATCTCAACCTGTGGTTATGCATCAATTGCACCAGCTTCTCAAAACAGACTTAGATATGCTAATCAACAAATTGCAAAGTCGGTTTAGGTAATTATCAATGCAAGTTACTGCGGAGTCTGGGAGTACACAAGTTATCCATATCCAGCAGATTAGTTCTGGTACCCATCTGGACTGGGAAGAGGTATCTGAAGTGCTCTGGTGAACAGTTGCCTGAGGTGCTTTCTTCCTTACACAGCAATCACAGCGCCTGCCCAGTCTGAATCAAAGGGACGCCACTCTCCTGCTCCCATTAAGTCTCAGCTTCAGGTTGCAGCATTTCCACACAGTGGGAACTGCAGCCCTACACACATACAACAGCTGCCCCTCACAGGTGTCTGTCTTTCCTCATACATACCTGAGACAAAAAGGAATTAAACAACCAGCATCCAACTACAAACACATCTGTAGAGTGCAATGACATTGTGGATTGAGTTCCAAAGGAGGTGGACTTTCATCAGCTATCTGCCTTCACCCTCAGCCCAGATCAAGGCTCTTGGCACTAACTAATCTTTAGAAAAATTCATCTTCTGGACACCCAACCACACTGCTCCTGATGTGTCGTTGTTTGAGGGTTTTTACCATTATTTCTCATATGAGAGGGAAGGAAAATGGTAGAGAAGGGATGAGGTTTGTATACACAGCTAACCAAAGACTTGTATGCTTTGACCTTTCTCCTAAAGTGGGTCACAGTTTTAAGCATAATATGTCACCACCAAATGAGGTAGACAGTTGGCCTCTGTCTAAAATAAAATATGTTGCAACTGCTACGACTACTATCAAAACAGGTGTAAGAGGCTCATTTACAGCAGCTAGGAAAAAGGCAGGAGAGAAAGGCTGGGCTGGGAAGCAATAGCACAATATCTGCAGACAGAAGTATGGAAGACAAGCTCTAACAATACCTTGGAAATAAATAAATGCAGGACATACAGAATATGAAAGATTAAACCAAAACACACACTCTCATCTATTTAAAGGAGGAGGAAAGGAGAAAGGATGACACGTTGGAAAAAGGAAAAGATGAATTTAGAAATGAAACTCATTAGCAGCGCCTTCCCTATCACAGAGAGGAAAGAAACCTTTGCCTTGCTGCTGTGCAATGGGCAGGAAGGCTACACACACATGAAATCCATGATTTCAGAACTTCCTCTCCCCCTCCCATGGAGGGATTTAAATCAGGTCTTTGTCTGGAAAAGAACCGAGAGGTTTTCTTAAAATGAAACAAAGGGCATCCTTCTCCCTGCTATCCCTTGAGGTAAGACAGAATGAGCACAATCTTGCTGCATTTTGACACCGAGAGTTACCAAATCCTTTCTATCACTGCATATTCCCTTTATTTAATAAATGAAATCTCATCAACTTATCCTTCTTCTATTATCACTGCTGACATCAATCTGATAATATTGGCTTGGCGTGGAATCGTGCTATTATATGTCCTCTTGATATTTAATTTAAGAGAAACGTCTGCAGTAGGGTGAATATGTGAAGCAAGCTTTTTATTACTGGCAGCAGTAAGGACGCTGGGAGTGAATTAGACATTCATCTTAGTCAGGGCCAATCTAGTGGCTCAGAAGAGGTTTTCTTCTTAACCCTCTCCTAACTGTTCAATAGCGGCAGGTAACCGCTGCTTCAGTCAATAACTACATTCATTTGTCTTGGTAAATTCATTCCTACATGGATATAAACCCCATGAAGAAGTACAAAGTGCCTGGGAGGTTAAAGCAAGGTTCTTTGAGAATTTCTATCATAAGCACTGCACTAGTAGGAAATGTGCCGGTCTAAACGTCCATCAATTAATCAAGAAGCAACACAGTTTCCGAAGACAAACACCCAAACTCACTGCAAAAAGCAATTAAGGCTGTATCATCAGGATACAGACCCAGAGACAGAAGGTTTCAAACACAGCACAATGGCTACTATTTAGGTGCTGCTGACAGGTTCTCTTTTTGAAAGAATTATGGACTCAGTATTGGAAAGCAAGGGAAAGCTGCAAGAGGTCTATGTATTTGCTGGTCCTTCCACCCAACTGAAAGATCAGACTACTGAAGCAGAGGTGCAACTTTAATGCTTTAGAACTTGGCAGCTCTTTAGACTAGTGCAAAATTAGTAACTCCACAGTGAGTAGCACACCATCACTTGGCTTTACCAGGAAGAACAGCAATTCCAGATGGAGTTAAGAGCAAGATCTTCTTTTTACATTTTACTCTGGGAAACCATTCAAGCTGAACAAAAAACTCAAGACAGAGGCTGATGGTATCTAAACCCAGACACTTTGATACCCTGCTCGGAACATGATAAACAAAGACATGCAGGATCCCTCATACAAGCCAACTTAAGAGTAGTACACAGCTGCAAGCACCAACCTAAATGGGGCAGCAACCTGGAATTTCTTGTGGGCTACAAAATCCAGTAACTGGATTAGCTGCTTTTTGCTGCATTATTTGACTAAGACCAGTGTCTGAACCAACTTGAGCAAACCACATTAGTTACCACTGTCCCTACAGCACAGACAGCCCCAGACATCATCAATGAGATGCACAGGCAGCACTGCCAGTAAATCCCAGGGCACACAGCAGCAGTTTCTGCGTGTTGGGAAGGAATCAGCCACGTGTATAGTTGGTTAGTATGTTTATATATCCAGGGTCCATTACACACGTCTCAGACTAAGCCCAGTGATGCTTTGGTCACATAAACGGGGTGTGCTTCCAGGCTGCACTGTACATATATAAAACTCAATAGGTGGTTAACTGACCTGTAAAACTGCATCCTCCCTTGAGTAGCAGTTGGCTCTGATGGCTTCTCTAACATGTCAGAAAAATGACTCCAGACAGATGCAATACACAGCACATAGAAAGGTTTCATTCTCTCTCATTATTGCATCCTTGACATTTACAGCAGAAAATTAAACACAATTGAAGCATTTCATTCACATATAACAAACTCATCAAGCACAGAACAAACAGGCAGGCAAGCTAACTTTCAGCATAGGCTGCAGGATGCTGCACTGTCACAAACCAAACACTGTGCCCTCACTACAAGCTATGGGATTCCACGATCCTGCACGTCAGCTTGGTAACATAGTTTGAACGGAAGAGGTAACAGTCGTGTTGCAGCTGTTTGGCAGGAGAAATAAGAGATGGAAGAAGCTTAAAAGATTATCCAAATGCCTACTAAAAAATCAGTAATGTTTAAGCTACATAACCTAGCACAGTGTAAACAAACTGCATGTCTCATGAGCCTAAACTAATGTGATCAGGAAGGAAGTATTTCTGATCAGCCTCAAGTACTCAAAATACTGCTCATCAGGCTTTGCCACTGATCCAGGTGGAATAGAAGGCTTGCAGAAGTAACATACTGTTTAGAGCAAGAGGGGACAGACTAAAAGAAAAGGTGAAACCTTGTGACGATTTTCACAAGAACAGGGGTGCTACCTCCAAATTTCAGCTGAAGCCACTGTACTCCTGTCTAAATCCTTCTCATATGCCTTGTCACACTGTCAGCACACTCCTGCCCACCTGCAGTATTTCCCCTCTCTCCCCCTTGACAGCTGCATTTCAATAACAGGTCACCAGATTCTATTTTTCCACACCTTGTTCATTGAGTGCCTAATGAATGAATATTTTAAAGTACTGTGAGCTTCTGGGTGACTCTGTGATCCTACAAAATTTGTCACTCAGGTACTTCCCAGTCTCAATTCCTGTTTTGACAGCTTGTTTGAAACTGCTACCAATTCCCCACTGTAGTTCATGCACTCACTGCACCTCTGCCCTTCCCAGGACAGATACAGATCACAGATACACAGAAGCAGGTCTGAAATTTTCCTCTGTGTAAGTAATTAGATTCTATCACTGAGAACAAAAGTTACCACAAAAGTCCAAGTCTCAAATGTCAGCCACTTGCTGTGTCACTGTACTGCATTCAGTAGAAACAGTCTGCCCAATCCATATTCCATTCACCAAACAACAAAAAAAAACCCAAAAAACCAAACCAAACCAAAACCAAAACAACCTCCAAACTCTAAAACATACAGATTCATGTCAAAAGTAACTAAAATCTAGCAGTTTTCTGTAACAACCTCTAATTTTGGAAATCAACAACTTCTTCATTTCAGTTATGAAATTGATGCGAAGAGATTGTGTGACCCATGCAATGCTGGTTCCAGCTCTCCACCTGACTTACTCCAGTGTATCACAAACTCCCCTGTCCTCCTACATGGTTTATCCTCACACACAAGTGGTCATTTCCCATCTGACCAATGGGTCTCCCTGAAAGACTTTGACTTACACTTCATTGTGCTTTGCCAAGTGCAGTTTCAACCAAATTTGACTGGCTTCCTTAGACCTCATAAGCTGCGGGCACTGGGGTTGTGGTGGTGGGCTGTGGGTCTCTGGGGGAGCAGAAGGGCAGCAATATGCAAAAAACTGTACTAAACCATATAAAATTAAATTATCCTTATCCTACTGAACCTGCAAATGCAATAACTAATCACCCCTATTAGCATTCTGCATGGCAGATGGCAAGTGGTTTAGAATAATGAGAGACTTCTCCCCACAAGTGGATAATTCCAATGTACATTTGGATGTAAATTCTTTACTGATTATGATGGTAGAATACTGAGCTATGAGAAACTGCCAGTTTGGAAGATGAAAGGAAAACTACTGCCTCTTCCTTCACTTGCCGAGAGATACAGAAGTTAACAGAACTGGATCTCCTGCCCACAAAGCCATGCACCATTTTTTCCCAAATATGCCAAGCTACTAAAAGTTGACTAGCAAAGATGAAGAGCCTAAAGTTAGCAGCAAAACGGTCTCTGGAAGCCAAGCAGGAATGAGTCAGAATCTTGTTGCTGGAAGGAGTTCTCTGAATCAGAAAGGAAGCTGGCTCAGCTCCCACAAGGCAGAAAAGCAATATAGCAAGCAATAACTGAATCTGAAAACAACACACAGCCCAACAAGTGACCCGAATAGGGATTTTCTTTCTTCAGATAAAAAACACAATCTAAAAACTGGTTAAGATCTCAGGTCAGGAAGGGAAGGCATGCAGTCTGTAGAAGATATGCAGCACAAGCCCTAAGAATATATGGGTTGTGCCAGTGCTATAATGTTTGGGAATTAGTCAGGGAACTGCTGGTCTATTAAATACCTCCACAGAAAGTTTTCAGTTTTCTAAAGAAAGTAACTGAAGATGTGATATGCTGATTACATATAACCACAAGACGTGAGGGACAGCAGGTTCAGTAAATTTCTCCTATGTGAGATGATCTTATAATAATGTCACACTGCAAATGAAATGTTCTTTTTTAAAAGAAAACCCTAACTACTCATTTGAACAGCAGTTGCTTCTCCAAAATGCCCCTGAGCATTGCACTAGGTTCCTACAGTTTACTTCATGCTACACAAAGGTCTACCAGTGATGGACAAAAATATGAGTCCATTAATATATTCTGCACTGACAGAGTGGCATATCCTGCTAAAGATGCCAAAACAAATTTAGAGAGGAGATTGAAGCTGCCAGTGTTAAAGTTCAGATGGGATCTGAAGCTAAACATTCACCTTATTAAAAATTCCCCTTCTGCCCATATTCTCTAATCTTCAAAACCACAGTGCCCCCTTTCACCAAGCTGTGCAATTCTGAGCACTGACTAAGCAAAGATCCCCATTAAGCAGCTACTTATCCCTCAGAGAACATCAGTAATGGTGCTTTCAAAGCAAACACACAGAAAAAGTCTTCAAAGTCTGGTTTTGGGGTGAGGTTGGGGGTTTTTGTTTGTTTGTTTTTGTTTATAAGTAAATACTGTAAATTCAAGAAGTCCTCAGAAAATCAAAAAAATCCTTATAGAAAACAATTTCGATAACATGGTTCTAAGTCTGGAGAAGAGCAGGTGAAATGTCTCAGGTGAAGCAAGTCTGTGCCTACTGAGGCTGCTCCAGTGTGCTGCTGGTGGCTCCTGCAGTTAGCACAACACTGACCAGCTGTCTCCAAGGAAACAATATTCATCCCTGAACAAGAGCTCCTGCCTTCCAAATGCCAGTTTTTTGGGTCAAATTAGTTTGAATTGTAGTTGGTATGGTATGTATATGTCCCAGACATGCAAGCAAGAGACCCTGCCAGGACTAACAAGAAAAAGGCAAGTATAGAAAGAACCAAACCCAGCAGGGGTCTCTCACAATAGGCTGAATATCCCATAGCCTAGAAACCCGTTTTATCAGAGTAACTTCATGAACAGTCAAAATCACACCAAATAAATAAATAGTAAAATAAAGTCATTGAAGCCTGATTTGATGGCAGAGATGGTTTTTCTCTTCTTCTATAAGGAGAAAAGGACTTCAGTCTCTCATCAGCTCAGCATTAAATACCACCAGCTTCCTCTGTGCAGATGAATCACCATGATGCAAGGTGTCCATAGCAGTCCTACCACAGTCCTTATTTCCTCAGAAGACAAAAATATAGAAGTTCTGACCTACAAAACAAACTATTTCCTCGAATTTCCCCCACTGATACTTGCCTTTGGTGTCTTCTACCATCCCTCCCTCACTCCAGGAGGAGACTGTGACTCAAGAGTAAGGACACAGCGTGTATAATCCAGAATCAGGAATACAATTACTGTTCAAAATAGCAACTCTGCCCTTGAAATCAGTTGCAACTGAATTAATGACCAGATTGTTAGTGTGTTACCTCAACTTTGCCTTAGGCTGCTAATTAGCAAACAAGTCATTAATTTGCTGGTAACAAGTGGTTTCTCAGGCATTATTGCTTCTGACATCTTTAATTTGCCACTCTTTCTGGAAAGCTTCCCCAGACAGCTTTAACCTCAGTCCTTTGCAGATCAACCCTATGCCCTTACCACCAGCACACTACAGCACACACAAGTTGAAGACAGAGGCAGAAAAACACAGCAGGAATAGGCTAAGGTGGGTCATTAATTAATATTCATGATACCTTTCCCAACTCAAGCCAAGGGGAGGGAGGGGAAGACCAAAGGCACAAAAAGTTCTGGATTTTAGTGTGGATCTGCCATTATTTGTAAATACACACTAAAATACTATGAAACCTGGAGAAACCTTGCTTCCAGCATAGTACACATTGGAATATGCAATTCCCAGTGTGAGGGCATAGATCTGCTTTTATTTTCACTGTATTCTCCACGATAAAGAGCTGCGAACTGAAATATTTCATGTCCTCTGATGCACAAAGTATGACTGAGGTTTGTTTTAACAGCTGCACAAATATCCACACTTTTGAAAACAATCTGGATTTGGCCTGCCAACAAATCCTGATCTAAGGGCTTTATAAAGGCAACATTACCACAGAAAACAAGTGCTTTCCATGTAAAAATCGATAGCAACAGAAACATCCCTAACAGACTACATGGAGTCTTTGGCACCTCTTCCTTTGCTATTCCAGTCCTTGCTATTCAGATCTTATTTTATAAATGCCCAAGTTCTACCAACGTATCGGTGAAGAAATGCTCCTGCAATTTTGAAGAGACACCAGTTATTCAGCGCTAAAGAACTGCAATCTCAGTTCATTGGAGTAATTTATCAGCCATCTCTCATCACGCATGAGAGGAAACACAGTACTGTGAACATTAGATCGGAACATCATTTTACTAACTGGGCAAAACAAAAATCTTATTTAGAAGCAGCATCTTAGTAATCCCCAAGAACTGAACTTCAGAAATGGATGGCTTGGATGAAGCACACAATCTAATAAATTTTCAAGATTTAAAATTTGGTTCAAAAAAGAATAATCTGTCCCAATTGGAAAATTTATGCAAATCCACTGCACATATTCAACTTCTATCTCCACATACCATATTCCTAAAGCAGTAGGGGAATGTATGTTGCTAGGAAATCCATGCACGGGTACAAGTAGTTCTTCAACAATAGGTCTTCCAGAATTCATAAGGAAAATGTTTACATGCTAAGGTAATGAATGAAAAACTTTGTGAAGCAGAACTGAAAATAATCAGAAACTTTTTTTTTCAGTAAAATGCACACCATGTAAAATGTCACAAAGTCAAAATTCACTCATATACTTTTACCCTCTTTTGAAATAACTTTGAGGAAACTCATGCATTATAATCTCTTAGAGAATATTTCAATTTCCTACTAAGAGCAACTTTATAAAAGTGAGAAACAGAAAAGCTTTGACTAATAACCCATCTCTTTATTTAAAGATTATGAAACAGACTCAGTGCAGACAGAGAAGGAACAACTAGCATAAACCAAGCCCCAAGGGAAGAACAGGACTGGGACAGAGTCAAATCATTTTGGTGAAGGTATCATCATTGCAGGGCACAAAAGCACTATGTTGAGGTAAGGCTATGGATGAGCTTTCAGCAGTAATCAATCTCCTATTCCTGAAAACTCTTAAATCCCTATTGGAGAGGCTCTTAATTTCAACACTAAATTAATCATTTATCTAATCTAATGATAGGAGAAATCTAAGAGCAATTTTGTTTGAAAACTATGATGTCTTTACGCTTCTCCTTTGGCTTCACAACTGTCCATATAATAACTGTTTCAGACCTGTGCCTCCTGGGCACAGTCCTCTGTTGAAATATCCAAGGCCTCACAGTAGACTTCCAGATTAACAAACTCAAGCATCATCACATAACTAATTTATAAACTTTCCAGATTTACATAAACAAACAAAAAAAGGAAGTTTATCTAGGTTCCAGTTAATCTTGCCATTCTAACTATGAGGCCATCAGCCTCATAAAATCTTGTGCAATTCAATAAAACCTTCATTTCCATGAGTACTGAAAGCAAGCCATAAATTCCCTGTTCCTAGCAGACAATGCATTCATGAACTTTCTTCCCCTACCCTCACTGAGTCAGTGTGGTTTCCTATTCCATGTTCAGCCAGGAGGATACTTAACTGCTTGCTGGTTTCTCTAACATAATCACCTTAAACACTCATGTCCATTAAGTTTAAAGATGTTAGGACCGTTAAATGAAACTCTTACATAGTAAGTCCCACATGGAGCAAATCTCTTTGGCAGTTTCTCCATTAGAAAGCTGCCTTGGATTCAAGGCTGATCTCCACCAGGATAAGATGCTGACCTTCTTTACGCACTCCTTGATAACAGCACAAAGCAATGCAGTCCTCTCAGCACAACATGCAAAGCAACAGAGTCATCAGTAAGCAGCTTCAGAAACAGTTCTGAAAACTGTAGGGAGATCTCAGAGAGAAACTCAGCTTCAGAACAATTTTATCTTTTAACAGCTTCCTAATCCCCTCACCTGACTCCTGCAGCTTTACCTTTTAGAGTCACACACCCACCCAGGCCAACTCTTGCATCCAAAATGAACAACCACAAAAATAAATAAATAAATAAATAAACAAAAAGTGATAAGACAACCTTCACAAAAGAAAATAAATCACTCAAAAAAAAAAAAAAAAACCAAACCAAAAAAACCAAACCAGCATTTTGAGGATAAATCTAGAGTGCTGCACTAAGCCATAACCTCTTTACTGATGGTTTTTTCCTTTCCCTTAACAGATTCAGGGACTGTAATAACATTTAATCCTCAGAAGCTAATCTAAATGTAACACTCAAAAGAAGACAAAGACAACGCAACAGAAAAAAAATTTGGCCACTGCCTTTTGGGAGTGCTGCTTTATCCCTGGAGCGAGCGCATTAATAGAGCTTGGAATGAAATGCCATTTTATTCTCTGTAGCAGGGAGGGGATTAGCAAGTTGTCTTCTCTAAACCCAGTCTGAGTCATGGCTCTATGAACACTGAGAAAAGGATGTGGAACGAAGGGAAGGGCGGGGAGCACTGGCTTTTTATTTACATGCTGCTTCCTTTGTGGGTGGTTACTGATGTGCACAGTTCGCTAAACAGGGAAAGAAAGGGGGGGAAGTTCTAGGTCCCCTGACTTTAATTCTGTTGGTTAACAAAAGAGAAAAATAATAATGCACCAATTATAACAACATAGTTGAGACAACATGTCCGTGGCAACTGTCCAATTCACCACAGCATGCAAGCAACAAGGGCAAGTTGCTTAAGGTGCTGAAAGCTGTGCTCAGTGGTATCTTGTTGCTAGGATCTTTTTCCTGGGAGGAAATAAAACAGGTTGGACAGAGCCCAGAACAAAGAAGAAGGAGACAGTCTGATAGGAGGTATGTGGAGAAGGGAGCAGGCTGGCTTCAGATGAAGAGATGAGGAACAAAGTCCACTGCGCAAGTCAGGCCATGCAGGCGTGAAGCCTTGAAGTGGAAACAAGAGCTAATGACTGTGTCAGTGATTTAATACAAAGCTCAGCACTAAGTACTTCACTTCTGTTTTTATACAAAGAGAGATAGGAAGGTTTACTTGTCTACCTCGTAGGCATGCTGTGAAGGGTCACTGGTGGAAAGGTGTACAATATTCCTAAATCCTGCAACGCTTGACAATCACTAAGGAGAGTAAACAGGCCATGGAACACTAGACCACTTGTGCAGAGCTGCTAAGAGTTGACAGCAGAATTAAAAACGTCATTAAATGCCAAGAAGACACTGGGGTTTTGTTTCAGATATTTCTTCTCTTTGCTTTGACATGGACTCTGAAAAACAGAGCACTCACTGTGGAAAGAGCCGCAGCCCTATTTCCCTCTGCTGATACACAGTGGCAGAGGAGAACAGATACAGGGTAGGTTGGTCTCACAAGGCACAAGTGCCAGGGGCAGGTCTTCACAGTGTAACAGGAATAACAGAAGCTAAGGAAGAGACGCTATGTTGAAGGATATGGACTCTCTGCAGATGGAGAAAGTGCCACTCCTGGCTTCCTTTCCTTAAGGAGATATCACAGGCCAGCACTGGAAACAGGCAGACCTGTACTTCATTCATACTTTGGCTATATTCCATTTCACATAATTTTGCAGGAGTGTCAGTTTATTCCTGTGAACCAAAGAACCAGATCTGCATAAATCAGTCTAACCTATCCTTAGCACTTACTGTGCTTGTATGTCTAATATGAAAGTGCGAAACAGGATGAGCAAACTCTTCTTTCCACTGAAGTCACAGGATCTTTTAAGTCATTACCATAAACAGGCTGTAGAAAGACTTGAATGTAGGATGCCTAAGAAGAGAACCTCACAACACACAGACTTCATGTCCTACCAATTAAGCATGGATGCCAGAGTAGGAAGGAACCTTCCTCTGACTCTGTCCCAGCCATATCACGACCCAGGTGTGAGGCACACAAACTCTTCAGGAGTGTTTGTACAGCAGGTTGTACACAAAGCAATGATCTGGAAAGGGTCACTGCATGCTGCTGGAAGAGACACACTGCAGGTTGATGGGGGAAAGCAATGACTCTTCCTGCATGTACAATTATCAAAGGGCATTATCACTCCCAGATCATGAACTCCAATGCTCAGCTCAGTGCAATCCTGGCTACTGCTGGCAATTTCTACTGTAAAGAAATAGAATGCATGATGTTCACCTTCACCCTCAGTTTCATTCATGCCACTCATCTTGTCCATTTTCAAGACACCCCCAGCCCTGTTACCTTTTCACACAAAATTCATATTAGGGCAGGTGTCTCTTTTTGCTGCAAAGAAGACAGCCCAAGGAATACATCCCTTTATAATGGCTCAAGTTCATATTGCCATCAAATAGAAGAGCACTGTACAATAAGGCCAGAAGCCAGGGACTGTTAGATGATAAAGGCTCAAAGAAAAGGGGAAGAAACCCTTAAGAGACCATAAGCATTCATCACTCTCTGAATCTTGAAAGAAAGAATTCATTAGCATTTGTGTTGGTCTCTGGCACTAACCTTTGCAAGAAATGGTTGCATTCCTGAGTTTCCTACATTACCAGTCTTCATCTCCACAAGAAATAGAACAGATCAAAGGAAATGGAAACATCAGGAACCAACCTTCAGACTACCATAAAAAATACGGTAGTTACAGTCTGTAAGAGTAAGTGAAGAACATAATCCCAGGTCCCAGTTGCTTCCTTCACCAAGTCACAAGGATAAAACACCACTACACAAGTTCACGACAATTGATCACACATTTGCAGAAGCAAATCCAAGAAAAGATTCAATTGATCAAAGTATCAGAACGTTATATCCTATGAATTTTTAAAATTTTATTTAAAAAGAGAATTTAGAATTCTGCTATGGAAAACAGTATGGAAATGCAAGCAATGTGTTAGCTGCCTTATTTTGGCTTCTTTAGCAACTTATTGCTTGATTGTCCAAACAAAAATGCGAAATTACAACAGGTTATGTGACGCTTTGGCAGTCAAACATAATTTTAAATAAAGACAGCACAATATACTGCACACCCCCCTAATATATTCATCACTACTATATTATCTATTTATGCAATTAAGTATTGTAGAGTCTGGATTAGACCCAACCGGACTACATATGCTGCTACTCCAGTTTATTGCATGTTGGCCAACTGTTTACCCAACTGAGATCCAAGTGCTGCTCTTGACAGTGTAATTGCTTTAGCCTCATTAATATTAAAGAATTATAGAAAATATTTTTTCTTGGGCAGCTGTTAGTGCAAGTGGAACAATAAGTTATATAACACTACTGGCAAATACAAATATAATTTAGACACTATATATGCTCATGGTAAAAAGACAACATTAAAGGTCCACTTATTGTGCTAAGGCCAATTAAAAAGACCAGAAAAATCGTTGCACCCATTCTAAGAAAGCATTCATGAAAATTACAACTCTAATTTGAAACTAAAAGGGATGAGATTTAGAATGTTTACCTTTTTTTTCCCTGGACAATGAAAACTTTAGAACTGGCGTGGGTTTTCCTACTTTCATGCCCAATGCTGCAGTGTGTAGGTTAAATACACTGGGTCAAAGTTGGAACAGATTAAACATGTTCCATTGCTATTTTGAAAACCCTAGTAAATATTCCTATTTAATAGTAACTTTTTAAGTCCCTCTCTTCTCCCTCACCCTTCCTCGCAAGATCTATCAGCTTCACACTAAACTCTGTCAAGCTTGGCACAGAAAGAGAGGATGCCAGCTTACACCTGCTCAGTCCCCTCAGTACCTGACAGGAGGTAACTTCACACTCTGTTTGCAGGAACATCCAGAAGCTAGGCACAAAATGTTATGAAATGCAACTGGAACTGCTGAAAAGAACAAAAAAGGGCTCCTCACTTTATCCGCTCCTCTGCCTTGGTGGCTGCCTCCTGGTACTGCTCGGATGTCAGCTTGTAGATCTCTGCATTCTGAAACAAAGAATAGAATGCTCAGCTCTAAAAATTAAAGGCGTCTCAGATCTTACCTTGTCACAAAGTCGTCTTCTATAATTAATAACAATTTCCAACAACAAACAGAATATTCAGTTCAAAGAACACCAGAAATGCTTAAGAGTCAATTTTATTTTCAGCAAAATTCATCAAGGCCACAACACATCCTTCATTCCAAGCTTCACCCTTGTGAAGGGAAAGAGGGGGAAAAGGTCGCTACCAACCACTCATGAGTTTTGATTATTCCATGCAACCACAAAAACAAGGTGTTTCCAGCACAGAGTTATTTTCAGTTTGGTCATGTTTTTGTTCTCTTCTATCATTAATTGCAGTGAAGGATCTTGTAAGTTACTGACATGCAAGTATCAAAATTGGCTGCTAGCACTGGAAAATCCATTTTACATTTCAGTGCTTCTACTTATGTTACTTATTCTTTAAAAGAAAATTATGCAGCCTGTTTCCCTTTTAACAACACAGGGAGGCGTATCAGGTATCAGTTAAGGCGCTGCCAAACAGCGTCTTGAGTGTCTTGCTGCAGGGCTTAAGAGGTTTGCATTAAATTCTCCTGAACTTGCACAGAAAGAGTTTTCGCTCAAGACTGCTCAGTCGCTAAATGTGGAGGATGAATTCCTCCTCTGGCTGCACTGAGGAGCCTCCCAGGCACAATCAGCAGGAGGCAATGGCTGCACTTCCCCAGCGACTGCACTACAAGGTCTTGTGCTGCTAAAGCGCTGATAAAGCGGCTTTAGGCAAAGCTGCTGGACTCCACTGGCAACTGCCTCACTCAGAGCTCATCTGCAAGGCTCTTACGCTGAAAAGGCACAAGCAGAAAATATGCAATAATCAATCAGAAAAAGTGACAAAATGGTATTGAAAGTGAGGACAGCTATTCATTTAGGGCCGGTTCGAGCTGCTATCTCGTCTCTCCCCAAATTTGGTCATTTTATATAGAATACTATTCTTGCCCTTCTTCATTTATTTTCCCATAAATGCAGCTGTGGTCCTGCGCATGATGAGCCGACACATACTGTTCAGTGGTTGGAAAAAGGAAAGGACAGATATAACTCAAGTTCTATTAGTGGTTCTGCCACTTGTGCAATCTTGGGCAAGTCACCATTTTCCATCTGCAAGTGAGGGATAACAGCTGCCTGTATCTCTGAAGTTGTGTGAAGCTCAGCTAATTGGAAGGTTTATAAAGGTTTTCAGAGCCTGGGCTTCAAGGTGCTATATTTAAGCGTTTTATCTCTGGTGCCTGAATTTATGTTACATACCAAAAAAAACACAGAACAGATTTTGCTTTTTCAAACTTTGACCTAAGAGACAGATTTAAACTGAGAAATCATGGAGGACTAAACACTTCAAAATGCATTTTACCGGCAAATTATCATTAATGTTTTTGTTTACTTACTTGTTACAGAGTGGTCAAACTTCAATGCTATTAAATCAATTTTTCTCCTTCCTATATTGAAAAGTTCAGCTTCTAATGGTGCCATTTTCTCTGGCCTGTAAACAGACCTCATGACTTACAGCTCCCTG
Source organism: Corvus hawaiiensis (assembly GCF_020740725.1). Lineage (NCBI taxonomy): Eukaryota > Metazoa > Chordata > Aves > Passeriformes > Corvidae > Corvus > Corvus hawaiiensis. The sequence goes on from NC_063223.1 coordinate 13,990,747, forward strand.
CTGTTACTTATTCACACATGAAACCAAAAGACCTGTGCTTCATTAATTAGATTTGCCATTAAAAATTAAATAATGTGAATAAGTAGATGTAAGCGTTATCTCCATTGGGCTTCAAAGGTCTCACCATTTCTCCAATTACTACCCAAGCAATTTTCATATTTCATACTGTCTGATTTCTCAAAGGGACTAGATCTGAGAAATCAAAATGAGAGAAACTGGGAAAAAGAGAAAGCAAGGTAGCAAAATTAAACATTTTTCAGGCAATAGGAAGTAGCCCCATCAGATAGTATTAGCCTGCAGCACTCTGCCGTGAAACAGCAGCGGGAGAGGAAAACAAGAACAAATATGCTGTATGTGAGACCCAGCATGAGGTCACGTTTAACCCACCTAAAGAAAGGAACAATAGCCAGCAGAATCACTTGCTGGATGTATTGTCGATTCAAGTGGTTGTGGCATAACCTTACCCAGTTTATTAGAAAGAGTTCAACTGCCCAGCACTTCGGTCAGACTCATCTTCAACAACATCAACTACGGACACGGACAAAAATAGCTGGGAAAGGAACCCAGGCTTTAGTTCTGGATTCTGAAGCTGCTAAAAGCAGGCAAGCAAGAGCCTAAACAGAGAGGCAACAACCTCAGTGAGAGAAAGGAGAAAAGACTTGGCCTCAGAGCAACCACCAGGCACACGACACCACACAAAGATTGAGGAGAGGCACAGAACACCTTCAACATGCAGATAAAGCTGCTGAGTTTTAAAAATGAAAAGGAAACATCTTTGCATGTGATCCAACTGAGCCTCTTATGTTGGTTCAGACCTCATATTTCTGATGCTATGAATCAGTACCTTTAAATGCTTCCCCAAGTAATAAAAATCAGGGCCTACCATTTAAATCTGAGTTTGTTCAACAAGCAGACTTTTCAAATATGTCTTCCTTGGCCTTTAGACCCTTTCCAACCTTGGGAAAGTCACATTCCCTTTTGTCCTAAACACTAAATGAGCAACAAATGGGCTAAATGGGCAAGAGAAGGGCCTTTCAGCATGGGCACAGTCACAGCAGGTTCTGTGATCTGGGGCTTCACTAACAGAGAATATTTTTCCAAATATTCTTGTCTATACTACTTCAGACACAAGATCTGCTTCATTTTCAGCAGTGTACCCACCATGCTATGGCAGGCGAGAACGTTCCAGTGGCCTAAAACATTCCAGGGATTTATAATATGGTTGCAAATGATGAGCTAAGCCAGGAACAACCTGAGCACTTCCTCCAACTTCAGCAGGGTCACCTTCACACAAGGGCTATTCAGCAGGATCAAGGTGTGGTATTTGCACTTGAAACAAAGTTTGAGCTGCCTATAGTCTCAGCGAAGACCTTAATCTTCATAAAACGATATTCAGTGGTACAGTAAAAGAGAGAACATTCCACACAAAATTACAAGACATGAACGCTGCTTTTAATTTACTTTCACAATATTTGATGCTTGAGATAAAATGGCAGCTCACAAAGAAAAAGTTGAACATAAGACCTCAACTATTATTAAATAAAGCTTCTGGCAGTCTTAGTTGCAAAAATAAGTTTAAAAACATGACCAAAGTACACCGTAAGGGCTCAAATAACAAAAGACACAGAAAGAATGAATGAACCACCTAAAATGTTTCACTTCTCTCAATAAAGCTGAGCCTTAGGGGAGTCAACTTCAAAACATCAGAGCTTTGTCATATGGGGAGATAGCTCTCCAGAGAGGACAAACAAACTAAGCAAAGAAATGCTAGTTTGAAAGATTTTTCCCTGCTATTAAATGATGGTTCGTAGCAAATAATAAAAACACCAAGAAGTTGTAAAAATACATAACCAGAGCCTAAAGTGCAACAGAACCACTTTATCCTGCTGTTTTTCTACAACAGATTTGCTGCTATACCCTTGCTCTCCACTCTTCCGAAACACCCTTGTGCTAAAAATTCCCTTCCAAAGGGAATCAATTTTAAAACTTAGAGCTAAATTTGGACTAATTTTAATTCAGCATTCCTCCTTGGCTGCAAACATGCAGAGAAACTCCAACACTCACACTACTACACCTCACTACACTGCCCAGGCCCTTTCCAGAACATATAGCAAAGAAAGTAAGAAAACATTATGGCACAAGACTGAGTTCTCAGGGTTATTTCAGGAGGGAAAGTAATTGAAGCATAAAGAGAAACCCTGCCAGCTCATTCTCACACTGACATTAAACCACATTCCTTACAACTTCGATGAAACATGTGCTACTTGTGGTAACATGTAAAACAGAAAATTGAGCAAAACAAGCATGAGGAACTGGAAATTAATCAGATTTTAGGTGAAATTATTTGTGAACATCAAGCTGCAGCATTAAAAACCTGATACTGGGACAAAGATTTCTTCATCAGGTTCAGTCCAGGTCAGTAGATCAGAAGGTGTCTTGATTTAAAACCAACAAATCCAACCACCATCACCACAGCTATCTTGAGGTATTTTGACACCCCAGAGTATAGAAGCTTGTCAGTGGTCACAGTGTTTAGAGATACAAAGAGGATTAACAGCTGTTGAAATGCTGCCAGCCTAGATGAATGCCAGTGATAGCTCTGATGAAATGGAGCAGGGCAGCAGAGGCCTTGACAAATGCTGCAGACGACAGCCGGGGGATTAGATGGTACAATCTGCCTCGCACCTGACAGACGTGTTGCTTCGATCCCTTCTCCTGACATCCACACTCACCAGCTTCCAGCAAAATGCTCTTTGCAAGCCCCTCTCAAATCCAAAAGAGGACAAGAGGCAGTGCTGTGAGAGGGGCAATACATGCCGTGGCATTGTAAATTTGCGAGAGAAACAGGTAAGGAAAGCAAAGATTATTTCTTACAAATCAAATGTCAGCTGGGAGACATTCAAATTCCTCCTTCCAGCTGCTTCTGAAGCCAGAAATAAGACCTCACACCATCCTGAGAAGCAGCACAACTGTGGCCTGCCTGCACACTCTTGGGGACAGACAACACACACATGCCCTGGATGCAGCTGCTGCCATGAGGAACTCCAGGAAGCTACAGAGAAACATCGGTCACTGCCAGCTTTGGGAGCCACCTTTGCTCTCAGCAGTGCCTCAGGGAAGCAAAGGTACACCCAGGTTCCCCACACCTCACCGGGTCCTGGGTCACACACACTGTAGATCAGGCTGCTCATTCTCACCACTCAGAAGTCTCATGCAAATGGCTCCTAACAGATTTGAAAAATTACCCCATGTACCTGCATCCCTCCCACAGGTACAGAGGCAGATGAGCCGAACCAATCTGGTCACTGGATGACCCTACGGATGTGTTAAAATCAACTCACACAATCAATCACTGCTATCAGCTTTGGTCCAAAACAAGGAGTTTGGGAATTTCAGAATATGCTGCAAGAAATCATCTCTTCACCTCCTGAGCTCGCTCCTCTGAGTTCCTGCTCAGCCCATTTGCTGGTATCAGCCAGCAGTTAGCTCAAAGAGATCATACACATTTCCTCCTTCCCATCAAGTGCACATACAAATAAAAGCCAATTAACAAGGAAGAGAAACATGCCTATAGAGCATATCACTAGAGCACAGAAGTTAAGGGTTAAACTGCTTTTTTGAAAATTCATATGCTTTTTTTCTCAAAAGGTAACAGAGAAAAGATGCAAGGAACTACAAACAGCTTGCTGATACAGAAAAAAAAGATTTTTTTCAGCCAAAGCCAACTTCTAAACACAGCTCTGTTGTTTGCTGTTCATGTGTGGGTTCATCCACTCCTCCCGCTGAGACCAATAATGAAATGAGAGCATTGAATTTGTGTCATTCTATTCTTTCCTTCGGCAATAAGCTGTGAGATCATAAATTTTGGATTAAGATTCAGAGAAAGCATAAAGAGAGTAGTGTCCACAGTAAGAACACAGGCAAGTTAAACTAGTCAGGAGCAGAAGTACGTTCCTCTTTGAACAGATCTTCTCATGTCTGCAATATTATCCTGAGTTGAAAGCAAAATATTAATTCTGTAGCATATCTAGAAAGCTTCTCAAAGATAAAATCCCACAGAACACCTATCGCCACAAAGCTTGAGGAAGGCAGAGCTGGGGAGAAGGAACATGGCTGCCTTTATCCTGTGGATAACAAACTAGGTACAAAAAGGTTAAGCTACAGTCCCTAAAGCACACAGTGACTCAAATAAAAATACGCATCCCAGGACTTCCCAGAACCAGGGTCCTACACCGAGATACTCCATCCAAGTGAAAATGGGTTTACAGACCCAGACTGTGATCCCACACCAGAATCAGACTGTCTCAATGAAGGCACCCTGGGAAGAGTCTAATTAAAACAGGTACCCCACAGCAAAATGGTATTAGGGACTTCCAAAAGCTACAAGTGCCTCACTGGAAACATTTAGAAAAGCCTCATGTTATCTCCAAGTCAAAAAGACAACCAGCAAAAAAGAAATTATTACTACAGAAGCAATTAAAAGGGCAAGAAGGAGAAAAGAGAAAGAAACACTGTGTTTATATGAGGTTGCTTTAAAGCACACTCATCTGAAAGACTATAAACAAAGCATTGCCAATTCTTTAAACAAACTCTGGAAAGTAAAAGCAGCTTCAAAGAGAAAGGCCATAAAATGCCAGCAGTTAACTCAGGCTTTCTGACAAGGACAGCAACAGCATCGTGAAAGGCCCAGACTAACACCAAAACTGCTGTAGGGGAGTATCACCCTGCTCTCCTCCTAGCTGGAAGTTTAGCTAAGGTGAGGAATTCACAGTAAATGCCCGAATCAATTATACCTGACAAGTGCAGGTAAACAGGCTTCCCAGGCATTGATTAAACATCAAGAGTTTTCAGCACCTGCTTCAGAGAAGTCCCGCACTGGCTGACCTGCGCAGATAATGTGGTGCCCATGGCATTAAGGTTACAGCACCAGCTGCCAAATCCCAGCACCTGTGCTGGGCAGCTGCACAACTCATCCTGCAGGGGTACCTGGGTCCTACCAGCAGATCCACCATACAACCAGGATGAACTCCAAGATCACAGGATGCTGCCTCAAACAACCGGGCATTGTCCATGAGAGAGCGACAGGAATGCAGAGAATCCATGCTAAGTGAAAGGGAGAAGAGAGGAAGAAGGAAATTGCCAGAATATCAGGAGTGCTAAGAAATGCAGGTGAAAGTTTCACTCAAAGGCTGACCAGTACTTTCAAGGGGAAATGAAGAAGAAAAAACCCCACTAAACAAAATTGGCAGCCATCAAGTACTTGTCATACAATAAAAAAGATACGAAGCACATTCCCCTGTCAGGCCTGTCACAGGAGCTTGTTTTGGGAAGGAAGGAAGGAACATTTTAACTAAGGTTTAATGCCGTCATGCCAAAGCTGGTATTTGACAGAGCCTCCAACAAAACTCCCACCACCTCGGACAGTCATACTGCAGCTAAAACTCCCATCTTTCTGTGCTGAGAATATCCCTAAGTCCCATTTATACACTGCAGCAGCTGGTCCAGTTAACAGTTCCTGTCCCAGTTAAAAGAAAAAGCTATGTTAAATTCATGACCCCATCCTTTTATACAACAGGTAGCTAAGGAATGCAATGCACTGGGTTCCCAGAGAAAGGCAGAATAGAGGAACCCAAGGCAAGGATGTGCAAGAGAACTGGAGAATACTGAAGAAAATGCATCACATCCATATACTTGCATGGGTAAAGGAACTGCAAGGAAGAGAGTCACTATAAGAAACAAACAAAAAACCACTGAAAAACAGAAGTAAGCCAAAGCCTGGAAGTTCCACCTCCTCACAGGGCTTTTCCTCTACCCCCAACTACAAATTATTCTCCATGTGCAGCTTCCAGTAAATCAAGCTTTGCTAAATAACCCCGACATGTGCAGGGCTGAGAACCAGCCAACAAGCAATGATGAGATGTCCCTGGAATGATTAAGGAAAACGCAGACATCTCTCAGGTTACAAGGAAGCCTGTTGTACTCTCCCCTTGGTGCATATGCAATGCTGCAAGCACTGTTCTGAAACCTCTGATATTCAAAGGCTCATTTGGTTGACAAGGAGCCTGTGGATTCGTGGACAGATTGTCACACAAACTGTCAGGTTTTTAGAGAGACTATCAGACCTCTCTTTGCCTACGTTATGGAGCACATCAAAGACACAGAAGATGAACCAGACGCAGACTGCACAGATCTGACAGAATGGTGGGTGTACATATTCAGAATACTGTACTGCTGGGGGGGGAAGAGGCTTAATGTGAATAATCAGGGGCTGAAAGTTCCAGAAATGTGACAGTTTTTGGCAGCGATTCCCATCTTTGCATTTATTTATCGAAGGGAGAAAAACTGCCATACTAGAGGCAAACTAGAGAGAGGAAGAAAAATTGTATCAGCAGCAATTTATTTTGCCACTGTACTTTTTCTTTATTACTATTACTCCCAGAGCATTTTCTGAAGATATTTGTATTTTCAGTCAAGGTTCTCTCACTGTGCTTGCAGGCTCTCTTCCCATTTTATCCAGTAGGAGAGGCTGGTTTAATGATTACAGCCAAAAAGACCGCTAGGACTTCACAGGTCACTGTACACGGTTAATGACACAGACAAATCCGCACTTTCAGAAGTGCCTGCTGGCTCGCGGCTCTGTCTGGAGATGCTCAGGAGCTCATTATTCAAAACTTCAAGCTCAACTTATGGGTAATCAGCACATCTGAAGAAATACACCATACCCGGACAACCAAAAAGTGAAGAGACAATAGCTATTATAGAAAATACTAACCTTAAGCATTAAGGTCTCACTTTTAAAATGGGGACAATGTTCACTTATCTTCCAGTGAGGTAGAGATCTCAGTTAATGAATACCTGGAAAAAGTTCCCAGCTTCACAGCTCAAAAATAGTATTACAAAGGATAACTTCATGTCTTTCTCCTTTATTAGGGATTGTTGGACAAATATTATAAAGCAACAATATTTTACAGGTGGAAGAAAAAGTTATTAAGCTATTTCTACAAAGAAATATTGATTATTATTTAAAAAAGGAAAATAAAATATAAACCAAAACATTGACAACAAGAAAAAGAAAACTGATTAACAGATTCCTTTGGCCTGCCTTTACAATACCACTGTCACATAACCTCTAGTTCTCCCTGCAAGGCATCAGTTATTCCAGAGAAAGGAATACTAGTATCTTTTTATATGTATTTTGCTATTCAAAAGATTGAAATTCTCCACACAGCAAACAGAAAATAAATACAGTGTTTATCCTAAGATAAAAATAAAGCACAAGGAGGACAAAGGAGAAAGGATGGCAGAAGGGATAAGAAAAAAATCAGAAAATATTTGTAAGCAATTTCCTTTCCATCATTTGACAGGCTCATTCTCTCTGCTTTTAGCAATCTTCTCTTTCACCTGTTTTTTAATGCAGCTGTTCTGCCTCCTTTAAAGAAGCATTGAAGAGACACCTCTGCAGCTGGCAAAGAGGGAAGGCTCCAAAGAGAAGCCCAGAAGGACCACAGGCCTCCAGTCAACGGCGAGAGGCATTTTCACAGTGGGGCTATTGAGCCGTAAATATTAACATGAAAATCAAACACCCACAGAGAGCAGGGGCAGCCACACAACTCCTTCATTCCTGTACTCTGGCAGAGAGCACTCCGGACACAACCCTGGGGCAGGATGTCACCCGTGGCCTTACACAGCTTTCAGTCACCACCAGCTTAGTTATGGTACTTTCATTACAGAATCCAGGCAGAGGAAAGGCAGCAAAGCAGGTCTCACTTTTAACCCATTAACCAAAAATAGGAATAATTAGTTATTAACATTAAACCTGAAAAATCTCACAAAGCCTTGCTGCCAAGGCTTTTCAGGAACGTAAATGGAGGAATGTCACATGCATGGTGTGCCACACAGCCATAGACACAAGCTAAATCTACTCAGAATTCAATCTCTAAACACAGTGTCTGACAGTAAAGAGTATTACACGCAAGCAACAACAGATCTTGAACTTGGCACTAAATGCAGAGGAAATAAAGGTAGGCTTAAAGTTCCAGGAGAAACATTTTGGTATAAGCATCCTTATTATCGGGTTTGTTGCTGTAGCTGATAAACTTTGTAACAAAAAGAGGCTTGGGAAACAGGGTTTGTTCTAAGTGGGTATTTTTTTCAGGCTCATGAAAAAAAAGTATCAGTATTTCACCTATATCTTGGACAAGACCAAGCAAAAGATTCAAGCCCTTCAACTGGGGACAGCCTGAGCTCAGACAACAGGAACACAAAGAAGGGACAGAACTATGCTTTTTCTGGGCAACAACAGGAGGGAATAAAAGCAAACACCACAAACACTTCAGACCTGGAGCTAAATCCCTCTCTCCACAGAGCAAATGAACACAAAAACTTAAAACCCAGCACTGTCCTGTTTTCAGCTGGCAAGGACAAATGCTGTGTTCCTCCCCGGGATGCTCTGTGCCTCTCACAGAACAGCTAAGATACAGACAGCTAGGACACTATTATGGGGGATTTTTTTTGTTCTTCCTGCAACAAACCCATGTCTCTTAACTGAAGGAAGAGTTATCTCAGTGCCACACGAATGAGTGATTAGCCATCAGGCAGTAATGGCTTTTTGCTGCTGTGAACGGAAGCTGCATCTCAACAAATGACCTAAAGGTGAAAGGTCTCATACACTACATTTAATTCCCTAAACAGCCAAAGGAAATGCTGTGGTATACATAACTATTATGAAAAATGAGGTTAAAAAATGCATATACATGCTCAGACAGGCACACAATACAGCATTTTTACATGCCCATATGAGTCATCATCTCTGATCAAGAACCACAGTCCAGCCAGTTCAAAGCTTGCTGCATTTCAGGGCAAATTAGATGATTTCTGTGTACCGTCCAGTACATCATGAGACAGCCCTAGGGGAAAAAAAATCCACAACCCAGGCACTTCTCAATTGACCCAGGCATGCGAGCTCAAAGTAACCTTGCAGCTTGAAATTACGAAAGAAGGAATTTGGCTCCTGTTCAGAAGAATGGGGAGGGAGAAGAAAGGAGAAGGAATTAAGCTGGTTTTCTTATTAAAAGACTTGAAATGCAATAACTGGGAAGGAAAAGCTAGCTCTTCTCATAAAATAACCTAGTTATTACAAGTCTTCTCAAACCAGAGGCTTAGAGCTTTATCTCAGCTGCCACATTTTCTTCTCCCATCTCTTGCTCCTCTGTGGCCTCTTGGAGACGGGCACAGATTCAGCAGCCTCTCGGTGTGTCCTGGCTCTGTGGCCATTCCTCGCTGTTGCTATCCTCTGTGCAGGGCAACATCTTTTACCTGCTGGCCACTCCACTGCTGAACACCTGCCAGGACAACCTCTTCTCCACATTTGTCAGGGTTTGACTCCCAGACAGTTCTACTGCATATGAGATGCATGTTTACTGTTTTTAACAAAAACAAAACAAAATTTTGCCATTATTTCCTGTTTATTTACAATGGGGCTAAAATGCAAATGGGTGAGCCAGGAAATCTTCATTTGAGCAAAGGTGTTTAACAGCAAACTGTGACTGGGATCATCCTTGGGGCAGCAGAATGTATGGGCAAACCACCAATTAACCCCAAAACCAACCAAACAAAAACCCACCCCTCATCATTGCAGGATTAGATTCTGTGACAGGCAAAGCAAGTTTGCTGTGGCTGAAGACCTCATTGCAAGCCTGATGGTACACATCTATTTAAAAACATTGAACATGTTATTTACAAGCTACTTCTGAGTCACCCTGGTCTCGGGGGAACGTGCATTATATGTTCAAGAAATTGGAGTAGCTCTTTTATTTATGTTTCTTTAAAATGACTGGCAGATGGGAAAAAAACCTTCAGAGAAGTGGCCCCAGGCTGTCATGAAACATGTATTTAACACACCCACAGTAAACTACTAAACACTTCAGAAGGTACAGCCGCTGTAAACACAGAGTAGTTCCTTTTTAAAGTCTGATCTTTGGACTACTTAATTCAGCACAAATTTGAGATGTTATGGGGAGTCAATTTATAGAGTAATTATTAGCCATATTTTCCATTAACATGATGACAGCATATTCTGTAAGGGCAGAGACATAATTTTAAGGACCTTTTCAAAACAAACCCTGGTCTTGGCTTTATTTTTAAGTCACAATAGTAATGTATTTTTCCTGCTACATGTGGAAGGACCACTGTGAGCTGAAATAGCAATCTCAGATTCCCCAAAGTCAGGCTCTTATGCAAGTGAATTCCACACACAGGGCAGTTTAGTCTACCTGAACCAATTTCCAAGACTAAGTCTAAATCTGGAATATCCCAAGAGAAGCACAAGCTTCAATCATCGAAATCCCAGCAGACACACAGACTCCAGCCTAAGGTCTGGAACACATTTAATCAATTCACTGTGCTAACTCTCTACAGTTTCATAAAATAGCCAATACTGCAATAACAGGGCCAGAAATTAATTGTACACTGGTTGGTGAATTACACAGAAGTAACAGGCAGCACTGGTATTTATTGCAGCTGGGTGATGTAGTTGCTGTTGAGGTACAACTGCACCTCAGTAAAAACAGGTGAGAGACGGTTCGTGTGTGCACACCTGGGGGGGTGTGTGTGTGTGAGTGCTGCTTTCCATTAGAAAAGCAGCACTGGTTTCACTGGTAACAGTGTTATCTATATAAATATAAATACACACATTTATAAATACCAATCCTGCTTATAAACAAGCATGTAAACAAAGAGGGAGGAATCAGAAATTTAAATTATTAGGCAATGAGAAAATGAATGAAATTAGGGGAAAATTGGGTTGAATAAAAAGTGCTGAGGAAGAGTATCAGAAATATTAGATAATGGGGAAAGCTCTCAGAAGTAAGACAAAAGAACCTCTTGTTTTGCTCTTTTTGGACTAGACTTGACAAATGCTCCAGTGTTGAGTTCTAACAAAGAGACAAGATCACATTCTAGGTCTTTTTGTTCTGCCTTTAACAAGTCTTCATAGTGATACACTGATGAGACCAGATACCAGATTGTTATCTAAATTCAGCTGCTAAATTCAGTGTTAAGACACTAAGTTCAAACCACACATTGCCACATTTATTTCACAAGTCGAGCCTGAGGATGGATTCCTCCAAGATGAAGCAGCCCATAAGCATCATTCTCTCCCTCTGCAAAGGTACTCTTAAATGCCAGAGAAACAAAATCCCTGTAAGGCTCTGACAGTTCACCCTTCAGCACACGGACTGCAAACGCATCTCTGCGCTAATCGTGCAGGCTGAGGAGGAAGCAAACACTTAGCTGCTGTTTGCATAGAGGCTGCTTGTAATTTGATGTAATGTACTGTACACCAGTCAACACATATTGAAGAGAGAACGTACACACTGCAGAGAAGGCAGAGAGGTTGTGCTGACATCTAACACGTTTTAGTTACCCTATTATAGATGTTCTTTGAGTTCATCAAATTACCAATCAATTTATCTGATCTCTAAAAGCTGTGTACTGAGGTATATTAACTACTGAGCTTCACAAGCTTTCAGCAAAAAAGCCATTAAATGGGTGAATTGAGCACAAGGTACTTGAAGTCAGTTTGTGTTGGCCAACAGCAACAAGGAAGGAACCTCTCCCTGCAGAAGGGGAGACTACAAGGAGCATTAGCCTCCTCTAGATGCTGTTCAGCCCTAATGGATACCCACAGAAAGCAGAAATCAGGGATGCTGCCCTCCCTCCTCCTCCCCCAGCATGACATTTAATGTCTGAGAAAAACTGCAAAGGAGGAGAGGATGGGAGGTTGGAACTGGTTCAGATGATGATTTCAGGTTTGTTCCCTTTTCAGTTTGTTCCCGTTCAAAAACTTAATTCACGCATAGGACAGGATCTACGATTCTCTAAACATCAAAGGCTGTGCCCTGGGAGACTGATAGAGCCACTGCCACCTCAGAGCAGCGTCCACACAGCCCCAGACAGGCAACCTGAGCGACTGGAAGCGATCTGAATGATTAGGATGGATCTTGTCAGCCTATTTCAGAAACTACACTGGGGATTATTCTTGTATTCAGAAGATTAAATCAACAGTTTGATGAACTGGGTGCTTTGCTGTACTGCTCTACTGGCCTGAGAGGCAAACTGCTTTTTTGGATTATAGATGTTGTAGGTTCAAAGAAAGGACTGGTGGTTTTGTGAGAGGAAGGGCTTGCAGGAAGGGCTGGGGATGAATAGAGAACTCAACAAATCAGATAAGAAAAGAAATTGAAATTGTGAAGATATTGTAAGGTTCAATTATGGAGATGGGGACAAGAAATCCTTCTGAAAGGGAAACACATTTTTTGAGACCAGAACTTCATTTCACACTAGCTGTCCTTCCTCCAGGTACCCACAGCACTGGATGGAGCAATAAGCTGATGGCTGGCAAGACTGTGACTGGAGGCAAACAAAGCAGCCCTTACACACATGGCAATAGCTCACACACAGCCCCAAGACATTACAGGAGAAAGCAAATGGTGTCAGTGGCACCTGCCAGGACATATCAATCCATTTACCAAAGGGCACTGAATCTTTAACCCCTACTGAGAGGGCAGAGGGTTGGTTGAAGGTAACACCTGAACACAGCTTGTTTTTTCAAAGGCAGGTGAGTGACCCCTAGGTCTCATGGATACAGACAAGCCTGGCATCCCAGCTCAAGGAACAGATTTCTCATCCCCTTTGATAGAAATCCCCTGCTACCTCTGCCAGGTGATATCAGTTTGTGCAGTCCCACAGAGTCTGCTTTAAACTGATGATGAAGATCCAACATGAACGTATTGTTCTAGGAGGCTTTTTTTTTTTTTTTTTTCACACTTCTATCACTTTTTCTCTGCAGAAATTTTTATTGAGACAAGTTACCAGCCATAAACCAGAAATGACAGTGGACTTGCATGTAAGGGTGACCTTGGCACACCAAAGTGGGAGACAGCTCCAAGAAGAAGGATCAAGGCCAATAAGAATAACAAACAAAAATAACTTTGCCTCCCATTCTTTACACATCCTAAATGCTTTACAAACATGAATTAAATGGGAAGAACAAGGGCAAAAAGAGATTAATTTAAACAAACCAAACAAGATGAATGCCACACACAAAATTACAAGATTTGTGAAGCCAAGCAGAGAAAAAGGTGCAGTCGACCTTATTAATAAAAAAGGTATGTATTCAACGCATTCCTTTCCCACTTGCACAAATACTTTACAGCTTATGAATACCTCTTGTGCTACTTACTGCTCTGAAAAAATACAAGCAGAAAAGTGTTGCATATTAATGCACCCACTGCTCACAGCAGTCCACAGCCGCCTAACAGGAGATAACATGGGAGCCAGAGCTTAAGAAAATCCAAACAAAGAAGAGGCATCATCTACAGCAAGGAGTTTCACTTTATCTTCCAAGATTACCTTCAGCCTTTCTCTGCTGTTTTACACTACTCCAAAGAGCTGCCCGTGTTTTTGTTGTAGTGTAGCACTGCCCTTAGCTTTTGTCAGGGTAAACTCAGCAAGAGGCCAAACAGCAAAAGGAGTCAAACAAATATTTACTTGGGAGAAGGTATACAACTAATATGCTAAGTGAAATCTCCTGGCATCTGAAGGGTCCCAGGAGAGACTGCATTTCTTTCTTACGATACTTTTTAAAGAATGTTTCTACCACTTGGAGAAAGCAGGACAAAGCATACACAGAATCCCTAATAAAAATCCCAGTTTTGAGCAGTATATGTAGTAACTATTTACAACAAGCTCCCTCCATCTCCCTCCCTGCTTCTCAGTAACAAATAAATGCATGAAAAAATATCACCTTGAGCTTCTCAAATTGAGTGTTTCTAAGGTTCTCCCTATAGATTGTTAGGTCTAACTCTTATTCTTCCTACCCAGAGAAATACTACAGTACAAAACCTCGTTCAAAACAGTTGAGAGAAGACACACATTTTATGAAACAATTCAAATTACATGGATGAGATGTAAAATTACTCTAACAAGTCAGAGTTAGAAGTTTAACCACTTATAACAAATTAGTCAGGTCTCATTACTGGATTACTTATTGGAGATTAGACAGTCACACTGGAAACACAGGTGTGGAATGGAATGTCTGTATCACCAGCTCCAACCCTGCAATCACACATAGTCATATAAGAAACAGTCAGCTCGAAGGAGCTTTTCCCTCTAATTTTTCTGATTACCAAAATATTTCAGGCACTCCAAAACAAAAACATGCAAGTGACCCAAGAGACAGAAACACACAACTACAACAAACTGTCAGGGCTAGAGTGAGGACGACAAACAGTTTTACCAGTGTAATGATCCTCTGCAAGGAATTTGTTCAATAAAACTTGATTTTAAAAAAATCTCTAAGAAGTGTGCACCACACTGCATACAGAACAAAGCCTACCATCCCTTCCCACACACATAACCCCTGACAAACTGATAATGAAGGGTGCAGCGGGAAGAATAATCCCAGCATTGGTATAATCCCAGTGCACCCACTGTACATATTCAAGTCTGCACTCAGAACAGCAGAATGCTGCCAGTGGCAGCAGTGTGTGGCATTCGCTCAACACAAGTCAGAAGTGCAAATCAAGTGTCAGGCACTACAAAGAAACAGAGAACCAAACAGTGATTCTGACACAGCTGCCACACATGTTCACGGTCCCCCCGCATCCCGAGCACACAGTCCTGGCTCACAGCTCTCAGAGGATTAAACACGTGAGGAGAAGTTCCAAAAATGACTAGCCAGGATGGTCAAAGCATTTGGGGCAAGTACCCCATAACCTTGCTTTGATCACTGAATAGGGCACAGTGGGTCATCTAGTACCATCTCCCTGTTCAAGCAGGGTCATCCCAGAGCACATGGCACAGGATTGTGTCCAGATGCTCCTTGACTGCCTCCAATGAAGGAGACTCCACAACCTCTTTTCCCATCAGTTCAGTTCTTACAGTTATCCCTGGAGATTCAGTCACAGTCAGGACCAGCATACTGAACTATATGGACCTTAGTGTGACACAGCACTGCTGCACTCACTGTCACATTTCTTCCAGTGCTTTAGTAGAAGATGCAGGGAAAACCCCAAAAGCTGAAACACTGAAATTATTTTTTCATACATGCCCTTTCCCGTGAAAATTTTAATAAGACTGTCTGGAGAAACTGAGTTTCTCAAGATCCGTTTGAAATAAGGTACACTCATAGTTCATCTCATGCAAAACTAAAGGCAAAGCCTTTTTAGCATTTTTATAGCTTTACTGTTTCACAACACTTTGCCCTTCCATTATAAGCTATTCCATCATATAGATGGAATAACTGAGATAGATAGATGGACTAAATAATTGTTTCAAACTCCCAAAAGAGAAACGGCTATTAGAAAATGAGCAGGTTTTTCCTTCCAATTCTGTGCTCTGTCCAGTAGATTACAGTACTCTTTCAGAGATTACAAAATAAAAGGATAATGTATTCACACAATCTGCTGCATTCAGGGGAACTACTGAGTTCAATTCTGGTCAATACCTCTCAAAGACAGAGCTTCTAGGAGGAAAGTGCCAAAAGACAAACAAGTAGAATGAGAAACCTGGAAAAAACCATTCACACAAGCAGAGGCTGAAAAGGTAAGGACTGCTCAGCTTCATGGGAAGGTAAAAGAGGGAACAGAAGTCTGCAGATAATAAATAATGAAGAGAATTTCCTTTATCTCTTTCACATAAAGGATATTAAATGCAAAAAAATATTTGAAACTGATAACAGAGAACTTATAGAGTATATAAGTTAACCGATGTTGGAGGCACAGAGCTAAACAGGGCTACAGGAAAAATGCCTGAGATGCATAGAAGAACAATGGCACTAATCCAACTTTCAGTGAATAAAAATACTGAATGGAAATAAACTCTTGTGCAGCAGGGCATGTGTCTTGCTCCAACTGACAACATTTAGGAAGACTCTTCACAAAGCTGCTCTCCAGAAGTTTTCTTTGTGGCTTTGTTTTGGTGAGGTTTTTTCTTCTTCTTCCTTCAAAGCCTTTGCAAACTGACCACTGTCAGAAGAAACAGGACAGTCTCTGTGTTTGATTCACTGAGCAGCTCTCATGTTGCAAGGAGTATGTAACACAATTACTTTTACCATCCTACTGTGAAGGTACTGGGTTTTTAACATCAACAGTTCAAAACATCCTTCAAAAATATGTCTCTAAGTCTCATACTGCTGAATTCTGTTATCATGCAGAAGTGGAGACAAAACCAACCTGGACACAGCAAGGGAGGAGAGAGGGGAATTCCTGATAGCCTGATCCTTAAAAGGAGAAATTTCAGCTTGCTAACTCCACACTGAGCCATCATATTCATTCACTCACTGCCAAACACCTCTGAACTACCAATGACCACACTTCAAGTGACCATCTTAAAACAGCAGAGAAAGCAAAATTCTATTTCAGAGCTCTCCCCCACCATCCCCTTACTGAGAGCTTTTTTCTAATATAGACACACATATACACAGATATATAAAAATATATCTAAGCCTGAGTTGGAAAGCTTTAACACAGTGGAAAGAAAAATAAATAAATAAATAAATAAATAAATAAATGTCAAGGTCTGCGTGTATTCCACAAATAAAAGCAGAATTATATAAAAGCAACAGCTAATAAAAAAGATTTTTCTGTGCTGCATTTTCCATCTTTCCAACCATTATAGGAATAAAATTATCCACAGAGAAGATCAAAAACCTTTTTCAAAACTAATACAATTAAGCTTTATTACACTGTTTCAAGTACATTTCTCTCCTTGCCCTTCTAGCCCCCACCACCTCCCACTCCAATCCAGACTACCGGTTGGAGGCATTCCTCTATTTTATTACCAGCAAAATGCTAGTGTTTAAGGGTCAGAAACTATCCAGTGTTTCAAGAGAGGAAAGAAAACCTGTTCTTTTTATCTACTTGCTTTTGTACATATAACAACTAGAAGATAGTTTCTCTGTAGCTCTGCAGATTGAATAGGACTATGGGCAGCCCACCTTACACCCCCGAGAAGATCTTGTGCTAAAATATCCATCACATTGTTTACAAAGGTGTCCCTGTAGCAAGGAACATGGACTTGAAAACACAAACTACAACAAAAGATTTCAAAAAGAGGACAATGAAGGCTGGACACAAACTTCTCCCCACTCCACTGTCCATAAAGGACAGACACACAGGTTTTCCCTGTAATTTCTGCTTCATGAAACCAGATCCAGAGAGAAGAATATAATAGAAGCACTCAGCATGGGACCAAGAAATTGCAAAAATTCCCTTTGCACATGAACATATGGACAACTGTGATAATTAGAACGATAGCTGCTAGATTGTTTGCAATTTCACTGAACAATCCCCATTATCTAGAAATAGAATTTAAAATACGAATGCAACACTGAGTGGCAGTTTTAATAGTTTCTTCTTAATGAATTGTACAGATTAAAGTGTTGCAAAACTGTATCATGTGAATTTGCTCACAGGCACGTTTTACCGTTGATGGCTTAAAAAAATGCAGCGTGGACAATCCTACAGTAGCAGGGAATGAAAAAAGGAATAGATATGCCAACAGCTTCCTACAGTTTCTATAATCTACAATTTTCCCATGTTCCATACTCACCATCCTGCTACACGTTGGTAGTAAAACTGATTGATTTCTCAGTCTCTTTACAACCCATCCTTTTCATTGTTTGCATTTCTTTTTAGTCACATAACACAACTACAAGTCGAATGTATGCAACTCCCTGTCAGGAGGTCTAATTGCTTCAAATTGGAGAAGATTATTCTCCACATTTATTAAAAAATAAAGACTACTTATAACATTATTTCATTTTGCCAGGAAGTGAAGAACACATTAGTTCATAAGGAACAGCATGGCTGCTC
Source organism: Corvus hawaiiensis (assembly GCF_020740725.1). Classification (NCBI taxonomy): domain Eukaryota; kingdom Metazoa; phylum Chordata; class Aves; order Passeriformes; family Corvidae; genus Corvus; species Corvus hawaiiensis. Next base: position 14,008,620 of record NC_063223.1, read on the forward strand.
CTATTTTTATGGCATCAATTTTTAAAAACTCATCATGGTAAACAATTAAACAGAGAAGCAAATCCCACGTTCAGGGGAGAGATTCAAATCCCTAAATGGATTTTCAAAGGTCATTTCAGGCTTAAAAGATGCTTGACAGTGTCTCTTTAAATCATGTTCATTTCAAAGGCTTATCCAGCAAGAAGCAGGCAGTGTACTGCAGCACCACTCTTTGAACTGTTTGGCTCCCCAGAGAAAAATTAATAATACAACTTTAATTCATATTTATAGCAAGATTTATGTTGTGGTGGTAGATTTTTTTTATTTAGGAAAGGATTTCTAACAAAAGGAATAAAAAACAGGGCACTTGTTTTTCTTTCAATTTAGCTTTCACCTAAATCCCATGGTGAAAAAGATAATGGAGTTTGAACTACCAGAAATCTTTTTTTAAAAATCATCCAGTTAAAAAACCCTTTATCTTTCAAATGCAAGTTGCTCAAAAAATTTGTACAGCTTTTCTATCACATAAGGGGTGGGGGGCAAATCAGATATTGGGAGCTGCCAGTTCTAGGTTGCAGCACAACACCTCTTGGTTCTCTATCATTTGGATCCACACAGATCCGTGTCCTACCCCTGTGGGGCCAGAAATAAAGACAAAAATCTCGGCCTTACCTTCTTCTCAATGCGGGCCAACTGCTCTTTATAGAAGGCCTCCTGTCGCCTCAACTCTGCCTCCCTGCCTTGCAGCTCCACAGCCTGGGAAGGACAACAAAACAGCATCACTAGAAGAAGAAATTAAAAATAAATGTAGTGCAAGGAAAGCACATGGGATGCAGACTGGAAGGAACTAAAAAAAATCACTGCTCAGGACTCGTGCATGGGATCCCCCTCAGTGGAACTACAAACCTTAAGAACTGCAGCTCATTTTGGGTTATCCCCTGACATTTGAAATGCTCTTATTAACATAATACTTGAACTCAAAACCTTGATTTTACTACTTCTTACTAAATGAAAACATATAATCATAGAAAGGTGACACTTTCCCATTCCCTTTTTCAGAACTCCATCTTATCCATGTCTTTGTTTTTCCATGAATCATGACAGTAATTACTCAAATGTTCTTCACCTTACCTTAAAAAAACCAAACCAAATCCCCTCAAATCCTCCTCTTTATAATCTCCTGCCCCTTGGAGTGTCCAAAAGCTTCTAAGGATTAAATACTTCCCCTACAACAGACATACATAGGACTATCCAAGATAATTAAGTACTCTCTCCACATGCTCTCTGTGCATTCCCCATCAGCACCCTCAAAGTTCCTCTGGCTGGTGCTGCAGACTTAGAGGGAAGATGAGTGTCAGAGAATTTCTCTTCTATCTTCCAAAGTATAAGCATGACACTTTCAAAACAGTAAATCTGGTATTCATCAGCTAAACAGTGCTCAATTAAAAAGTCTGTGTGGGTACAGCAACAGCTGTAGCCTTCTAGCTCCCGACAGCCAGCACCACTTCATTATATTCCCATCCCTAAACTGAACTAGCATTAAGAAAACATGACATTGATGGAACTGAATCAAACTTTTGAAGTTTAAAAATATCAAGCAACAACAGCAAGAAAAGATGGCACTTGTTCTTCATCCCCCATCCTACCTCAAAATCTCTGGGGCCACATAAGTTATCAGCAGGCAGAAGACCTTTCAAAACCCAGAATGATTAGCCTGCTTAACATGGACACAAATCCTGCCAGTCCATAGCATCCCAGCAGCATTGCTCTTAACTTCTAATGATGGTACAACCACAGAAAATGCTGGTCCAACATGATTAAGCAGCTGGGACAGAAATATTCCCGTGGGCTCAGACCTGTCATTTTACGGCCAAAAGCCATTGCTAACAAGAAAAATTACATCTGAAAGCAAGTTGCTGTGCATGTCCTTCTTTCTGCTCCCCTGCTGATGGAAATACAGTGGTATAATAGGGCTTAGAAGAGATTTTAATCTAGGCAGTGAGGGTGGTTGCTAAGCAAGCAAGAAAAGGAGTATATGAAATAGGAAGGTTGTAGGGGTGTGGTGGTGGTGTGGGTTTCTTTGTTTGTTTTTAAAGAAATATTTTGGTTTCCATGTTTGCTATCCCAGAAAACAGGACCAGGATAAGGCACAAGCAGTAGAGACTCATATCTAAATCCTCTCTCTCTCAAAGGCACTTGATTAAAAGCAAAATCTCTGGCTTTGCTTTAACCTATAGCTGTTATACTACTTCCCACCTGCAAACCAGCTGGAATATGACGGGGAGAGGGATGAGAATGAGCTGCCCCATACATGCAGCCTGACAAAAGAGATATCACAGCTACAATAGGGACACTGATGGGTACTCTGTAAGTGCCAAAACTATAACCATTTTCTTGTAAGAGAACAATAGCTGTCCCTCTGAACCAATCTTCTACACAGAAAAGGACTAAGCAATTTCAAATATAATGAAACAGATGTAAGAAAGTGGGGTGGTCTGGTGGATGACCAAAGGACTCCGATTCCCCTGCAGTTTTCTGCATAACGTCCATAAAATTGGACTACTCCACAAGTGACTTGTACTTCCTTAAGGAGAAAATAAATACGGAAGAGAAAGAAGAGTAAGACAGGACTGACCCCTCTGCATGATTCAGATGGACGGTGCATCATATGATGGAAGAAGAAAAGAAAAAAAAGAGATTAAAATAATGGATTCTTATAAACTTATGAAAGCTTCTGTTTAATCAAAATAATTATGTATCAGTGCCAGTCTCCTGGGATAGGGAATATTCTGGAAGCACAAAATCAATGCATGTAACAATACCGGTGTGCAAGAGGCTTTATTCTATTTCTGGCAAGACATGGATCACAAGCCCACATACTCACTCAACTTTTCAACCTGTGAGTTTGCCTGACCTCATTCACCAAGAAATCCAGCACACTTATCCTTACAACCCCCCTGGAGGGAACACAATCCAAATACCTAATCTCTCAAGCAGGGTGCTGAGATGCAAACACAGTAGGGGGGTGTGCTGCTCTGCACAAGGACGACCCATGGACTGCCAAGCTGACCTCACTGGAGCTGGAATGCCCCCAGTGAATAATTCCTCCACACCAATGCACCCTGCAGCAGACACACATTCTGTTAGTCACTTCTCCAGGGTCTTGCAAAACCAAGGTCAAAGAACCAAAACCGAATCTCCCAACTGCAGACTACAACCTCAGAGTACTCCCCATTCTTCCCCCTAAGTAATTTCTCCCATATTATCCCCCATTGTCCCTTATCACCCATAATGTATGATGAACTAGGGATAACAGACAAACCTTGTACTTGCAACACAAACATATTTTCAATGCCTTGCTTGTTTTCAAGAGCTGCTGCTGTTTCAGTGCATTGAAGTATGCAGAGAAACACTCTATTTGTGACAGATCTGCTTCAAAGTTGCTTTCTGTTTCCCTCTATCCCCAGCTGTTATTATTAAAAACTTTAGTACACGTTATGATGATGTTTGAAGTACGAACGGTATAGTAGAGCATGTGTCATTTGAAACATTCACTGTTCCAAACTGGGTTAGGCAACCAGGGACATTTTGAATGAATATAGGATATTTATTAAGAGTTCCTCTAGTCCTGCTGGTTATTCCCTACCTGAAGTCAGAAGCCTGTGATGTCCCAGACAGAACTGGCTGCTACGGAGATGATTAAAATTTCATAGGGGATTGAGATTCCAAGTACCAAACAAAGCTTCAATACACTTTTCAGAAAAAGGCCTTTAGAACTAAAGAAAGAAGGAGAAGGAAAAACATGCATGATAACACTGATTTGAAAATCAGGTATCAGAAAGCTGCATTTCACTTCCACGCTGCAGAACAACACTGGAGCTTGAACATACTGTGCAAGAGGTGACCAAAGCCCAGAGATGACATCTAAGATGTGTAGAACACAGATAGTGTGATGTCCAAGAAGTATGAACACAGAAACAAAACAGAGACGGGGGAAAAAAGCTATAGAACACAGGAATGCACCCAAAACTTAGAAAGGGGGATGTATTTATAGAAGAACATGTATGCAATTGGCCATTGCCCTCTGTACAAAAGCTAGGTATAAGATATATTCAAGAAATGCTCAAGAATCCCCTGTGATGGTGTCAGAATTCACAAGCATTGCATTCTTACGAAAGGACAGTGAAGGCGTACTACCAACATGCTGCTACAGCTTCCATGGGCATGGATCCACGGACCAGTTGGGTGCTCTTTCAAATTCTTCTTCTGTTTTATCTTTACACTTTTTCTGCAGCCCAAGGTTTTTCAGGTTATCTCAGTGCTGCTTTGAACAGTGACAAAGAGCCAGGGCAGAGTTATGTGTGATTCTCTGCCTCCTTCTCCCCCTTTATCAAGTAACCCATTTAGAAACAAACTGTGCAAGCACATTTCTAAAGCTATACATTATATACTGGCTCAACTAAAGGATTCAAGCACTGGCCTGCTAGCTGACAGACAGGCCAAAAGAAATATTTTACAAGCTCCTAATTGAGGTAATGAAATATTATTGGTTCATTCTCTATGAACAAAGCCAGACAATCTCAGCCTTGTCCTGAACTGACACCAACATGCCACACATCAGACTGTGCAACTGATCTAGAGCTCAGCTTCACTCTAACTATAACCATTCCCAAATTAGCTTTGGCTTTGCCCCCCACAAAATATCACCAGATTTTTATTATTTTTAATCACAGTCCCACCCCATCACCTAGTTAAACACGAAAACTAGGGAGGAAATCTGTTTGAAAAAAAAAAAAAAAGGGCTTCTTGGCAGGGTCAGATGATAGTAAGGAATGTAGCACTCAGGAATAAAGTGCAGTGTTAGCACAGCCCACAGCTGACAGCTACCATCAGGCTGTCTCTCTCCTCAATACTGTTTGGGTTCTGCAATTTGAGAAGAGGATATGAAGAAGACTCTACTGGAGGACAAAAATCCCAAAAACTTTCTCTCTGCAAAGGGCAACTCAAGCTAGAAGGAAAGGTCCAAACCTCAGCCTATAAAGAACTTCCCAAAAGGCAAGTCACAGCATTTGGCAAGACTACTGCAAAAATATTTATCTTCTTGGCAAAGCACTTCCACCACTCACAGACAAACTAGCAAGATGATGCCTAGATAATCAGTCAGAAGCAATCCAGGGAAATATGCTACAAGGATAAAGGAAAGGTTCTGCAGTCTATCAAATGCCTAGTTTCTACATCATCCTGTCTCTGCTGAGAGGAGTTATCAGCTTCCCTAAAAGGTAAGCAGTTACATCTCTGCAGCAGCACAGCAGAGATGTTATGGCTGGGCACCTCAGCTTGCCACACTTCACAACTGCAAATTCTAATACCTCGCGCTTTCCCAAGTCTCTTCCAGTCCTGGTAGCAGTCCAGGTGGCAGGGGAGAAAAACAAATGCTATTAAGGACTCCAAGATGAGAAGATGGAATTGATAGCAATTCACTAAAGATCAGAGCTAACTCCAAAATTAGCTGGCTGGCATGTTCCTGGCCAAGTCTAAAGGGAATGGCAGAGCTGAAAGGGCAGCACTGAAATAGTAAGAGGCAATTTGTGTACTTCATGCCCAAGACTGAATAGCAGAACTTTACAGGGAGGCTTGTACCAGGCAAGTAGCCATGGGAGAGCCTTGACTCAGCCTCCACTGGCATCAGCAGAAATATCACCATTACCGAGGAGCTGCCTGCAATCGCTATTCCAGACACACAAGGCCTACAAAATCACTGGCTTTTTGTCCTACCTCTCATTCTGTTGAAGGCAGGTGACCAGGTTCTATTTTAGAAACCAGATGCAACTCATAGCCTTAAAAAGCAATACTGGTATAACCTTCATTTCCTCCTGTTTCTGCTACTCTCTTAGCCAACAATACACATCACCAGATCAAGTTTGGTTTCAGCAGCTGTAAGCTACACAAAAGGAACCAGTGAAAATCTTTATGGAGGAAATAATATGCAATTTTCTAGCTGAACACCTTTTAAAATGTAATGACAGAAAATAAAATCCTGCATCTGTGCTCAGCAATAACAATCCGTACGCGCGCAGTAACAACATGACACTTGGAATAAGCAAGATCCAGACAAAAAAGAGAGCTTACCCAGGCGTCCAAATCCACAGGCTTGGAAAAAAAGAGAGCGCAAGATAGAAAGGAAGGGAAAGAGCAGAAAAAGAGAACTCGGTGATTTATGGAGGCCGCCTGCTGCTGTGCAATACAGCTTTTAGGATGACAAGTTTAGAAAAGTTCCTTTAAAATGACAAGCATCTTAAGCAAGGGAGTGCTGTCCCCTGTTGGGAACTGTGCTGTTAAAGCAAAACAAAAGCACATGCACCCCCTAAACCAAAACCAAAGCAAAGCCCCCACAGCCTCCTGCGGGACCCCCATCTAGGGCGGGAGCTAAGCAAAGGCAGCTGGGAAACAGCCAGTTCCAGGGAGCCATGCAAGGTGCTGCACAATGTTAGAGATGCTGATACACAACATGCACCAGTGAACGTGGCAATGCTGGGCAGACTCAAAAGGAGGTGATCAACAACTGTGCTGCTTCCAATTACATGCCAAGAACATGAAATCTCTTAAAGGGTGTTTTTGAATGCACAAGCTGACCTACGTTGCAAGTCATCTTCCAAGGACAATTTCAAAGAGTGATTCCTAACAGAAAGCCCGTTGACTGATTAGATTCCCAACCAGATTCCCCTTCACAGGCAACTGAAAATCTCTTCAGGGCACAGTCCAAACCTCTGTCAAAGCCAAGCTGCCTCCACCCACACCTTCTTTTGTCCACAAGCCTATTTAAGTGTGCAGAGAACCAGATAAAACAGGTTGCAGTATTGCCTCTTCTTCACTTGTTACTACTTTTTACTTACACAGTAACCCAGCAGCAGCAAAGCGAGTACAAGATGATAAACATTTCATGCCCATAACCACCTCCTTTTGAAGCCAAGGCATTTTTGAGGCAGGCACAGCTCTCATTTGCTGTCAAGGGCTGCAAGTGTTCCCTGCCTCTCAGGGCTACCTTCAATCAGCAGCACATTGGCTAAGCAGGAACTTCAGAATGGCTGGCCTTTTCTATTATGATTATTTATTTGAGGGGAGTTGACAGGGCACAAGGAACTTTCCTCCTGGTCATAGTTCACTGCTAGAGGGAGCAGACGGTGGAAGGTAATATTTTTATGGGATCTGCCATCATTTTAATGGCAGAGAGTGACTACTTCAGGCAACTGAGGGATGATGTGTCATCAGATATGTGTGTCGTCCATCCTCATCCTTTGCAACAGCTCAGAGGGCTGGAACTGAACATCTACATTTCAGCTGAGGGAAGCCAATTCCACCCTTTCTGCAGACAGGTTTGACATAGCAGCATCGAGTCCTTGGCCAAACAAACCAATACACAACAGGTGTTTACTGGTCATCACTGACCAATCTTGACAGAAGCCTGATTTGAATAACATTTTTCTTCCTGATGATTTTTACAGTCAGGACAGATGCACTTCGTTTTGTTCTCACATTTTAGCAATTGCAAGTCTGTCCATCCTCAGCAGATGGACAGGAGGAACACAGCACTCTTCATGGTGCCTGCTATTATTCCAGCAGGTAGGTCATGCACACCACTAACTCTTTACTGGATGCACCTCTGTCATCCTTGAGTGCCTGAGCCGTGAACTGACACATTCCTGGTGGACAAACACTTGCATGACAAAATAAACACAAGGTACTTACTCAGTGGCACTGGACAGGGGCTGAGAAGAGAGAGCAAGGAGAAGGAACCAGCCCTATCACCAATATGCGCCCCAAACGATACAATGCACAGCAGCAGAATTAGGGTTTTAGAGAATGTAACACTGTTACTAATCACAGAGCATCTCTTCTGCAGGCACTGCCAAAGCCTCTAATTCTGTCAACCTTCAGAAGGGGGGAAAATTATTACTCCAAGAATAGGAATAGATACACTTAACTGAATGGAAACAGGAAAATTAAAATGTGTAAACACAGTAGGACATATTGCTGCATTGGAAAAAAAACCCTGACTAAATAAAATACACTAATAAAACAATACAAAAAGGAAAACTGAAGAGGGCTACTGGTTTAAGTTTTGCTAACTTCCAAGCATGTGCCAAGATCTCTTTGCAGACCTGCATTTACCAGTTTTGATAACAAGAGACACAGCCTGTCCATTTATATTTTCAAAGTCTAAGCAATCTGTTTAAGAAATGAGCAGTATCTGGTTTCCTTGCTCCCTAAGTGAGCTTCATTTCCAACTCCCAGATGGCAGCTCATGAGTTTTATAATTCCAGCCCTGGGACACAAGTCATCTTTCAACACCCTTGGTCAATACTTCTGGACTCTTCTGCTGAAAATGGTTTTTTTCTCTTCCAGGTAATCCACTGGACAGCAACCACAGGAACAAGAATAAATACTGGACTTAATCGTTTGAGGTCAAAACCCAATCAAGATATTCCTCCTAACTGTATCAGAAGCAAAAGGTTACAGAAACAGGATCTCAGGCCAAACCAGCAACCTCTGTCCTAGGGATTCATACAGGCACTTGGAGAAGACACTGGCTGGATATGGGAACTATGTGAGTAATACATCTGTGCTTCTGAAAATTTCACATCTGAGCATTCATTATACAGGCAGGGGATGCCTTCCCACATACGTATCAACAGTCCAACTTCCAATGGAATCAAGAAGACAGCACCAAATTAGTATTTCACTCATAAGGGCAATTCCCTGCAACTTCTCCCAGATCCATACACTGCATCACCCTTACACATCATGCACACCACTCAAGTCTGTCACAGTGTGGGGAAATGTAAAAACGGCAGTGAACAATCAAAATGCAGTTCTGTGATTGGTGGGGAAGGAGGAAGGGATCAGCACAGGGCAGCGACCTTTGGAAGGACAATGCCTTTGTAACCTGACTGGAACCAGCTTCCCCCTAAAGTCCATTTCCTTGCCATAGTCAATAACTTTGTCACAGAACAGATTTCACTGCAGTGTGACCAATGACTCAGGAATCCAGACTACCAGCTTGGTAGAGATCTCCTACTTAAGAACTCCACACAAAGTATTTTTAGGGGCACTGCCAGCTTCGGGAGTGGAAGATAGAGTGGGAGATGCGAGAAATGAGAGGCAGCAGGTGCCCAAAACCCAAGACAGCTGTTGGCAACAACTTTTGCACTCATATCAGTATCTGAAGAGCTCTGCAGCATATATTCCAACATCTTGATGACCAGACTTCATCACTGAATGAGCAAACAGCCATTTCTTCTTAAAGCAATAATCCAGCTCTAAATTTATCATGGTCCACAATGATAGGAATTCAAGTATTTAAAGAATATATCTAGACATTCAGTATCCACTCCAGACTCTTCAACTCTTCCAGTTTAGTGAAAAATTGAAGGAGTATCAATATTAAATGTAATGAGAGTCTGAGATGTAACCAACTGACAATGGAGAGGGAGAAGGAAGAGACTGAACAGCAATCAATTCTGAGGAAAGGCTGTGATGAAATTGCTTAACTTTGATGTATACAGACCATACACAATTCTGCAAACATTAAGATGGGAAGCAGCCAAAAAAACCTTTGCCCTTCTATGATTCAGGGACAACTGCATCCTAATACTTATGGCACTGCTACAAATAGGTTTGCAATGCTGACCGTTGATGGTTTTCATTTAAAACAAAATTAAGAGAAACCTACTTTATAACATCCAAAGTAAACCATCTGCTTTCATTGCTTGCTTTAGTACTCCAGCCCATTTCCACATTCTCCTCTTCCCATCACCACTTCTATACATGCATACATACAGTTTTCATTTTGTAGGCTGCCAACAGACAAGGCATTCAATGGTTTTAGAAATCTTGCAGAGTGTAGGTTCTCTAGAGATGTATGCTCAAGATGCTTATTTCTCATAGCAGGTGAGTCAACAACTCATCCTAAATTTTTACCTTCTTGCTTAAATTCCTACTCTGCCTATTAGACTTAAGAATCTTCAAGTCCTTGACCAATTTAGAACAAGAAAAACAAACCAACAACCAAAACTTCAAGAAAGGGCATAATGAAATTCTGTATTATGACTTTCTATCCCAGAACATATTTCAGACCCTACTGAGTCAATGAGGTATTTCTTGTAAAGCTAGAAACAAAGGCCACTCAACTCTTCTTGGATTATTTCTAGCTCATAATCATTAATGCAGACTCCCATTACACTAGCCTAAGGGTGGCATATGGCTTTCTAGGGATAGGACAGACGGGGGGAAATAACAGTTATGCATGCCTACATCCCAGTCTCATTGCTCTGCCTGCATATGGGGACAGAGCTCTCTCTTGCCAGATTCTTAAATACCAAATATATTAGCTTCCGAGTCAAACATAGTACCTCACACACAACCACTGTTTTGAAAAAGATCAAGATGGCATTCATAACCAACCCATGTGCCTCCAAGCAGTAAAAATCATGAACCCTGTGTGTTCAGAAGGAATTCCCTTCCCACATTTGCTCTCAGACACTACATGGAATTTCTACCTGCCTCTGAAAAAACCAGATATTTATAGGCACCAGCCAATGGACACAGGTTAGCATAGCAGAAAGAACACAAATTTCCTGCCACCAGATTAGAAACCTAATTTTTTTTTAATTTAAAAGTTATTATCTCAAATACTACACAGTTTAAAAGAAATGCAGTTGACTTTGGGGCTGCTTTTTAATACAGAGACTATCTTAATTACATACTTAAGAAAATTCTTGAAAGCCTTCAGCCACGGTCATGCATCCTCTGTCTGTCTATGAAATTCTTTGGCAGGTGGAGAATCAGGTGCACTTTCAAACAACACAGTTTGTTTTTACCCCTTTGACAGCCTTGTAAATTTTCCTCTTTTGCCTGCTCTTTCATCCCAGATGTACACAAAGCACACTTTACACAGCCTTGCAGGGTCAGTATGATTCTGGGGGGCAGATTCCAAGCTACCAACTTGCCAAGATGCATGTGGGAAAGACACGCAGTAATTAACATTCAGTATAAATCATGTGGATTCCAAAGCCTTACTGAAAGGCCCACACAAAGCATAGGGGACTCAAAATAAATGGTCTAGGGTAGTACACATACATAACCATACTTGTAGTAAGGTGTTACCTATGAAGTAAAAACACATGGAAAGAATAATCAGAGACTGCCCAGGAAATGAAAAGCATAGAAGTGAGGAACTTGATCTCAATCTCCCTCATTTTCTCCAATCAATTAAGACACACAGGCAGCATGCACTGAATTTCCCTACAACCAATTCTGAAAACCTACCTTGATCTTTACCTGCAGCATTCCCTACATCCTAGGCCACAGTCAGTGTTATGAAAAGGCTGCCAATTAAGTTGTGGTTTTGAGCTACAGACAAAATGTCCACTAGAGACTCTGATTCTTGCTTCCAAAGCCCTTGCAACCCACTGTGTGTTTTAGGAAGAGAATATACTGGCTCTCAAACGCACACACTCTCGGCTCCTCTCAGGGCTGCGATAAGAGAAAACGCTGCAAGGTTGCATCTTTTAATGAAGTCCGAGTATATCATAATGAAATCATCTGCAAAAAGAAGACTGTAGATTCAGCAACAAGGATTTCAGGCTATTGTAAAACTGTATTCTTTATTTTTACATTGCAATCTCTAGGGCATGATTGTATCAAGAGCAACTCACAAATCTATGCCACTGCCAGCAAAATTTTGATTTCCATTTGATAGGACAATTTGCAAAGAGCAGTTTTCCCACTGTGCAAGTGCTTAATGTTTCTAAAAACTACAAGAATTCAAAGCTGATTCAACGACCATTTACTGGGCAGTGCAAGACACTCTTGTTTAAGGCAGATGGCTTGGAAAATTCAGGGTGGGGGGAGAGCATTCTCTCTTTCTATGAAGGAGCAGTACCTGGAAGTCTATCAACAAGGATCACAAACCAGGTCTTGCTGTTGTCGAGAAGAAGGTGGCAGAGACTGGGTGCAGCAGGAAGAGTTAAACAGCTTGAGAAACTTCCCTTAGGAAAAGAAAACATTTTGCTGTCAGTGAAGCTCCTGAAGCTCAAAAATTACGTTGCATGCTGAGGAACCAGAGAAGTATTTATTTCTGGACCTTTTAATCAAAAGCAAGAAGCTTGAAATTTAGCTTTAAAATAGGGTATGATCTAAATATAGCAGTCAGATGACCTGAGAGAGCCAAGACTCATGCTTCATGAGTTTGCAGATTTAAAGAGTCAATCCAACACAGTGTCATAGAACCCTAAAGACAGATTGCTATATTTATTGTAGCAGATACTATTTACAAGCATATCTCCACTCTGTTTGCTCTGTAATTATAGTTGGGGTACATACAATCATTTATTTTCTGTAGCCTCCTTTTGAATACTACACCTCCAAAGTCAGTGAAAGTAATTTTAAGAACCTGTTGATTGATTTATTGATCAAATAAGTTGACCAGTGCAATAGACTGGAAATAACCAGACAGGAAAATGATCTGATAAATATTCCTGGAGACTAGTCACTATAGGCATTGGAAGTCAGCAGAAAAGAAACCCTCGAAGGCAGGCTCAGGCTTTTTTGAGAATCTGTATTAACAGTTAGGCCTAAAGCTTCATTCCCTATGCAGGCCTGCTTGGTCAAGTGCACTCCCCAGCCAAGTGTTTGAGATAACTCTGCAGAATCCAGTGTTAGCTATCAAATTCAGCAGAAGCAACTGGCCAAAGTGCAGGTCCTATTACCAGAAACAATGTGAGAAGAAAGTGGGGGGGGGGGGGGGGTCTTATACATGGTTTTAATCAGGAAGCAGATACTTCTCTCTGACCAAGGACATGAAAGAAACCCAGGCAGAGGATCATCGTCCACAGACAGCTTCCAGTGCTGGCAGCTGTTTTCTGGTGATTCTGTGGTCAGACTTCACCAAAGCTTTCACTGAGCTCCAACTGCAAGAAGCAGATCATGCCCCTGGCTGGCACTGAAAACCACAAACTCATCTATCAAGTATTCACTGAAATGGCCTGGGTTTTTTTCCTGTGCATTTAATTGCGATTTAATGAGGTTTTCAAAGAAACATGTTGGCAGCTTATCATAAAACTAAGCTGAACACATCTTGTACTCCTTTTACACTGTCCACTCAGTTGTGTGAAGAACTGTCATCCAACTCAAGCAAGAGGCAAATTAAGCATTAACTCCATTGAATAGGAGTGGTTTCCTATGAGGAAGAGGAAAGGCACAGTAACAAAGCAGGAGGCAAAGAAAAAGCTTTCACTACCACTATTATTTGTACAATATTTTAGATAATCTTTTGGCACTGTGGTTTTGGGGAGTCTACATTTATCCCCAGGACAAAGGAATTAAATGTCCATGGATGTCAATAGCTTATTCCACAAGCATAAAATTCTAGCAGGAAAAATACACATTCAGGTTCAGCCAAAATAAATTAGCCAGATCAAATTCACAATCTCTCATAACCTCTCAACATTTCTGAAAATAAATGCCACACTTAGCAAAACAACCTTTAAAATAAAAACCTTAAAATGTCTATTTATCTCAGGATATTATCCTTCCTGCCTGTCATATATTATATATTACATACATATAAAATCAAAAGAAAAATCCACTCAAAGAAACCAACACTCTAATGCTCCCTTTTCCATTTAATGTTGGTTATACAGACTCACAGAGATCTTAAAACATTTTAAAGGATCAAGCTCTCCTTCTCATTAGTACCACCATCACGTTGTTCTGAACTGTGGACACATAACCTTTTGCACCTTTTCACTCTATTGAATCAATCTCCCCTGGCAACTTCTGGTGTGGCACTCTGCTCCTCCTGCCTCCGGCTCCTCTTGCCTCACTAATTCTGCGTGCAGAACTGTGAAGCACAAAATTAGACGTTTCAAATTAAGCAAGGAGAGAGAACGAGAGAACCTTATTAAATCAACATTAGCATCAGAGTGTCTTTAAAAGAGAAACTCAATTGCAAAATATTACTTGTCTCTGTAAAGCTCTTTACATTGCCACAAATGAGACAGGCAGCAGCTGAAGTCACCGTCCTCCATCCCCACCTTCCTCCTCATGCCGGTCACAGAGCTCGAGCTGTAAGTGCAGGATCCTTTTCGGACCACAGCCCCCAAGGAAGAAAAGCCTACCTTGAACTCACAAACACTGGAATTGCCAAGTAAAAAGGACAAGGTCTACTAACATGATGTTGGGGAAGAAACATGCACACACTAAGTAGGGTACCAACACACAAAAGCAGACTCCCTTCTCCTCCCAACCTTTCCACAACACTGGTTGATCTCTCAAGTCACAGTACAAGTTACAGCCAAATCTTTCTCTCTTACAAGACAAAGAGCCATTCCAAGTTTTAGTTTCCATTCTCAGTCCCCAAAAATCGAAACTACTGACATGATGGTGATAATCAGCCCATTCTGTTCCAAAACACCTTAACTTTCTGAATGCACACCTCTAGTTGCTGACCTGATATGCTTAAACTCTTTTTCAAGATAAATCACTGGAGTATCATACCATTCCCCTGTGAGGGATAATTAGACATATTTTTAAAGACAGAAATCACCTCTAATCCTACACAGTCTTTAAACATGACTTTTCCTTGGCATTTCTTGAAGAAGAGTTGATATCTGCACCTTGTGTCAACAGAAGGAGTGTACACACCTCATACCATTGAGCAGCAGGCTTCGGACTTGTCTGTCAGGTGCCACCTAAAACAGAGAGTGTCTTGGCAGTGTCTTGTAGGGAGGGTTTGCAATGTGCGCTGCTACAGTCCTACAGAAACAAATCCTACTGAAACAATTTGAGAACAAAAAATATGTATTTCAGAACTACTTCAATTAATTAAAATCAATGTTCAGAGTCCCCATTTAGCTAGGGAATATTATCCTAAGGACAAGCAACATGAAACTAAAGCTCAATTCCTGATAACAAAACAAAGCTTTCAAAGCATTTTTGGGGAAAACAGACACTACTCAAATAGAAATAGAGGTTGAAGCTTTTGATTTCTCTACTCCTTCAATGCAATGGAAACTTCTATATCAGCCAGACATTACTGAAAAATCTGCATTTTCCCAACAGGTTACTAAGGGCAGACTCTGCACCAGTAAATGGCAGTTTGGGAAGCCAGGGGTGCTGGCAGTTCTGACACCTCTTCAGAGCGGTCATGAAAATGATCACTTCCTCATGTGACAACCATGCTTAGATGCCATCAGCTAAGCACTGGACAAAGCAGTTCCTACACCAGGGTAAAGACAAAGTGCATCAGGGAAACAGGAAGGAAGATAAAAATAACACCCACAAGAACTAGTGTCAAAAAGCTAACTTGGTTGTGAAAGCACTGTCTATTCAACATCCTGGTTTCATAAAACAAAATGCTTCATTTTCACCTCAAAGCGCAACAGTAGCCATACAAGATTGCTTGGAGCCTTCCAAAATGAAAGGGTCAGATGAAAACAAGCGATTTATCATTAAATTATAAAAGCTGAAGAATGGGGCAAACAGAAAAGCCAGAGTGAAGCACTGAACCTGTTGTCCTAGGCCTGCTCTCGTTACCAGCCGACCCAGGCTGGTAACAAGTCTCTACCAAAATATACTTAACTGCCTGCTAGAGGCCTTTCTTCCAGCAAAGGACCACACCAAGCAAAAACTGAAAATACCGGGTTTTGTTCTCTGCTGCATCTCATTCTCCTCTAGCCTTTCCCTGGCAGTCTGACACAGAACTGCAAGAGCCTCCCTGTTGCCTGCAAGTCACACCCCTTGCATTTGAAGGGGTTATCACATAGTGCCTTTAATTCAGTAGGACATTAACTACAGCCATCAACTGAAGTAATTAGTTCACATTCACATGCCCAACACTTCCAGATCTTTAATGCCTCCATTCTGAAAAATTTTCAGGAAACAATCAACTTATACAAACAACACAAAACGTAGAACTAAAAGAAGAACAAACAGGGGAGACAACTTTTGTGCAACTTCCACCATCTAATTCTGTTTCTTACAAATCGTAAGTCAGTTTAATAACTCAGCATATACCAACCCCACAAGCAAACAATGAAATAACTAGGTATTTAAAGTCGCTTATAATTGAAAACTTGGAAAAGCTTTAAATGAAAGACAAATCTTTTAAAAAAAAAAAAGCATAGAAAACCACCAGAGGGTTCTGAGGGGCTTTATTTTTGTTTTCTAAAAACATACCATACTATTCACCTTCAAAGATCTCAGTGAAAATCAACACATGACAACACTTTTTGAGATAACTATTATTCCAAGAAAACTAAAGCACAAGCAAGATGCAACAATTTGTCCTGATTCATGCAGGAAAGACTAGACAAGATCAGGACTGATAAGAGAGACCCAAACCACAGAAGAAACCAAGATTTTCATCATCCATATATTCGAGCAGATTACTGAAAGGAAAACAGTCATGGTGTACTGATGCTTGCCTGTTAATATCCTTCCAACAGGGCACAATCAGAGAATTATCTCAAAAGATCCTAGTATAATGGAATGAATGGTTACACACATTTGAGATGAAGGGAAAGAGCTGGAGCAGCAAAAAAGCAATCCCTGTTTCATTCTGAAGTCTCTAAGGGATTCAGGAAGCAGCAGCAAGGGTGGAAAGCCATCCACCAAACCCAGGTAACTCAAATTGCTTACAGTGATTAACTCACTCTGGGTGTCACCCTGCCACCTTCTACCTTCAGTGTGGAAAATCCAGTGTAAGCACTGAGAGGATTCTGAAGAAGGGAACAGAAAGACTGGAAAAGAAGATGCAAGACAGATACAAAGCAAAGCTAAGAGTCACAGCAGCCTTTCTTTTCAGTAATAACTACTGGCTGCAGCACTTACCCACTTCTGAGACATCAGTAAAATGGACCCGTCTCATCAGCACTCACTTTTTCAAGCAGCAAATCCAGAATTAATATTCACGGGTTCTGTGACTGACATAATTGCAATTTAAAAAGGGCAATTAATCATCAGCCACACTGGTGGCTGACTTTCCAGGCTGGGATCTTTTCTCTCCACACCTGCCAACAAACTCACAGGAGGCAGAAGCATCACGTGTGCACAAAGCCAAGAAGTGCTGTGCCCCCTCTTACCCCAACCCCAGGCTCATGGGGTTTGTTACTATTTTTTCTCCCATGCGTGCCCCATTGGGATAATTTGCCCACCCTTTTCTGCAGCAGTCCCCCTACAATGACCAACCAATCTCCCTTGCCATGTGGATAAGGAAAGCTCTTTCCACATTGCACCTCACTCATGTCAGCCAAGAGTGAGGCAATGGAACTCCATCACCTCCATCACGAAGCTCTCCTCATCTCCCTGTTCTCCCCTGTATCTTTGCATAAACCAAATTAATTTTTTTAAGAGTGACATCTTATCCCATTCTTACTTGGAAAGTGAGTTACAAAGGTGAGAACACAGGTCCAGAGAATCAGATAACATAGGCAGATGATGGAAACATCAAACCAAGCAAGTGGATTTTATCAGATGAGTCAGAAAAGCCACTAAGTCAGGGTTTACTTCCGTGCTCCCATGGAAAGATTTTCAGGCAAGTTGTAAACAAAACCAAAAACACAACAACTGTTCTGGATATGAGTTCTGTCACTTTAAATTCTTTCTTTCTGTGTGAGTACCCATGGCCTGATATGAAAGGTATTTGAACCAATAGCATTTAGAGAAGACACATTTGGAAATTTGTCAATCATGTTCAGGTTCCCAGAAAGAAAGGTCCAAGACTAAATTACTGTAGGGTGAGTATATAACCTCTTTAGGAAGTACAGTTCTTCCTGAGAGGATGAAAGCCAAACTGACCACCATATTGTGCCAGTCTACTTATCTGAGTGGTAAGTACCACAGAACACAAGTATGAGACTGATGGTAAGATTTAGAGCTTAGCAAGCTGCGAGGTCTTCAAGTGACGTACTTAACACTATGTCCTTGGGCCAAAGCAAATATACCACATACTTCTAGGCCAAAGGAATCTTGCTCAAACAGGTGCCACTGCTGCCAGCCAGGTGCAGTAGAGACTGAGGATGCATGTTGTAACACAAGCTGTATAGTCCTCCCTTCCTCATTCCTGACAGTCAGCAACCAAAAATTGCCTTCATCATAACAATACAAAGGAAAAAAATTCAATGCTTTTGTACATGAAAAAATGTAATTTCAATCCTAAGAATTCAGTCAGGATATAAGCTGGAGCACAATTACATACTGCACATCTTGGCCAGAGTGCCAAACAAAGGTGGTTGGCAGAACATCTCTGTCAGCAGATAACACCAACAAATGGCCTCATTTCCATCTATTATAAGATAATACATATGGTTTGCTTCCTCATACCATCCTCATTTCTATCAGGTCCCTCTCAAGATTTGCTCTCTTTTTGACACAGGCTCCAGGTGTTCTTCATCCACAAACCTCAGCGCATCATTGCAAGTTAAATGAGGTGTCTCCAACCCAGTTCTCCCAGCTTTGTGAAACTAGAGAAGCACAATTATGAGCCCCCTCCGGGTTTTTCTGCCTTCATTTTGCAAGGGTTTAGAAATCTTTTATAGATCACTTTATTCCCAAACAGACCTTTACCTTTCAATGACACAAGTATCAAACTGCCCACATAACCTCTACTCAGATCAGGCTGACCTTGTCCTCTCCTTTAACAAAATCACTCCTTAACACACAAGTGTGTGGTGTTAAGAAACAGCAGGTATTTCACTCAAGTATGCATCTTCTCCCAATTCAGGAGTAAATACCCTGAATCTCTGTTATATTTCCTCACAATGACTGGCTGGATCAATAATTTTTACTGGGTTCTTCTGCACTCTGAGAGGGTGTTTATCAAAAAGAGTCAGTAACAAAGCAGGGAAGGGGAGGGGAAAAAAAATACAAATAATCTTCCTTAAACACAAACAGGGCTCTCGGGCTGCTGCCCAGGATCAGTGATGTTTCATTTCTTGCACTTCTTCAAAAGAAAAACAAATACTTATGCTTACAAATTTTCCTAACACCTATAAGCTTGATGCCTCCAATCAGCACTTGCTCACATCTTTATCTTCAAGCCAGTATTATGAAGCTTTGATAAGCTTTTTCCTTCCCAACGTCTCTCACTCCACATGGATAAAAACCACTAATAGAAAACCAAAATCCTTGCCTCTTCTATTGCCTACATTTAGCAATCAGCAACTGTCTGAGTATTGTGAGAGCCAAAGCACTGCCGTGTATTACACACTTATCTCTGCAAAACCACCCTGCACAAGTGACAACTTCCAGGCAGGGGGGAGGGGGAGTTGTGCAGCTTTGTGATAATTAAAGCATAGACGAGTGTCACTGCTGTAGATAATTATGCATTAGCAGTGAAATTACTTAATGGAATGAAATAAACTAAGCCAAATGCTTTGTTTTAAAGGGAATTTAGGGTCTGCAAAAGGTGTCCAACTGACAGCCCAGGAGAATGAGAATGACAGTTCTCCATCCTTCATAGAAACCACACAACCCCAGCACAGCCTGGCAGGCTTCCACCTCCACCCAGGTAAAAGGGGAGCAGAGGAGAAGCTAAGGAAAATTTCAACCTTGCCAGTCAGTCAGGCTCTGATCTCTCTGATGAGCACCCACACAGAGACCAGGCAGTCACTAAGCAGAGAGGAACAACTGACTGGGGTAATTTCCTAAATAAAGAAACCAGCTCTGACAAAATGGGTTAGTTCAAACCACAGCCCAACCCCACAAGCACCCATCAGAAAAAAAAAATTAGTGTCAGTACAGACAAGACTCCAACCAGCAACAGAAACAACAGGATAAGTAGGTACATGGCCCTCAGTGAAACCACCTCCTCCAACCAAACCCACGAGCCTTTCTCCATCCACTCCTCTCACCTCACCAACTGCCCACCTACACACAGCTCCCACCACTGGTCTCATCTAGATGGCTTCAACAGCATCCTCCTGCTTATTAAAACAAGGACTCTCAAGGTCAGTCAGAATTTATAATGCAGCCATTTCATCTTTTGTGCTTCCCTGGCTACATTCCTTCCTAAAAGATGCTGAACATTGGAGATTCTGCTGGGTCTGAAAGCCCTGCCAACACCAGGGCCAATTAGGAGCTTCAGGATGATGCATATTAAAGTTATTATGGGAGGCAGTTATGCAGCCAGAATAACTCTTAACTGAACCTTTAAGTGGTTTTTATAACTTGTTTCTCCTTCTTGAAAACAGATGAAAAGATACAAATCTCCTGCCTAAGAATCCGCAGGAATTCCAGACAACCACCAGCTTCTCTCTCAAGAGAAGACTGTGTGCTAAAACCAATAATTCATTTCAGCCAAGGCCAGCTAGATCATCTTCATGTTTTAAGCTCCAAATTACTCAAATCAGTCAGAAACTTCCCATATCAGTGAAGACTGACCTGAAAAACTACCTTTACAAAAGCACTGCAGATACATTTCAAACTTTTGCTGAGAGAAACTCCTTTTTTTTTCCACTATGGGCCTTCTCAGTCTACACAGACTGACTGCAGATAGTCAAAGCCAAAGAGACACAGATGTAATAGGAATTTTTTACAAAGC
Organism: Corvus hawaiiensis; assembly: GCF_020740725.1. Lineage (NCBI taxonomy): Eukaryota > Metazoa > Chordata > Aves > Passeriformes > Corvidae > Corvus > Corvus hawaiiensis. Next base: position 14,029,198 of record NC_063223.1, read on the forward strand.
AGGCTTTGGAAGGCAGTATCTCATTAGAAGGCCACGGTGTAGGTCAAATCAGGGAATCCTAAAGAGGATCTGAGGAATGGAGGCAGCAATCTCCCTTTTGATAGCAAACATGAGATGTCATTAGGACAGCATCTGCCACTTTCTTCAACCACTTCCAAAACCAAACTTGCCCTCAACAGCTGTTATCTACCCCTCCAAGAAACACTACTAGAAACCAACAAGAGAGCTTAAGAACAAAGAGAAATCCGAGGTGGCTGAGGACATACCACACCATTTGTGTGAAAACCTGCACTGTCTTCACAACAAACTTGTCCTCCCCTCTGCAGCATGAACATGCAGCAATATCACAAGTTCTAGATCTATGCATTAAGCAGGAAAGTGAGCCCCAAGCAGCATGGTCAGAAAATAAAGGCAGAAGCAGTTTGTAAATTACTTCAGCACACAGTGGCCTCACAACTCCAAATGATGACAGACAAGGGGCAATGTTTTTAAATTGAAAGAGGGCAGGTTTAGATTAGATGTTAGGGAGAAATTCATTACTCAGAGGGTGATGAAGCACTGCAACAGGTTGTCCAGAGAAGCTGTGGATGCCCCATTCTTGGAAGCATTCAAGGCCAGGTTGGATGGGGCCCTGAGCAACCTGATCTAGAGAATGGCATTCCTGCCCATGGCAGGATGGTTGGAATTAGATGATCCTTAGGGTCCTTTCCAGTCCAAACCATTCTGTGATTCTACAATTTCTGTAGAAAGCGATGAACTTCAAAAACTTAGCGTAAATTCATCCTGAAAAATATTATGGTAACTCCTGGAGAACCTAGAGTCAGAACAAAAACAAATAAGCAAAAACTTTGAGACATTTCATTGGTATGCAAGCAATTTGAGGGCTCAGCAGCTCCCGCTCCACCCCTGGAAAGGAGCCTTCATGGGTGTCCCTTCAGTGCCACCTTCAGGAATATAATCACTGCTGCTTTCCAAGTGCTCTCGATGCTGCTGGAAAAAAGTATGAACTCAGCAAAGGCATCATCGCTGGCAGGCAACCGAGATGCACATTAAAAACATTTTAGTTCCAAAATAAGGGTATTACAACGAGAATCACATCCCAAAGAACTGCGGAGCAGAGCACAAAGTCTGCAAGATCAATACACAGAGCAGCTGCTGGACTTAGCAGTGGGTTTGACCCCAAATAAGAAATATAATTCATCTCCTAGATTCTGCATGAGGCAGGTGATAGATTTTCCCAGATCCTACATTCAAAGAGATTATTAATGAGGATATTCTGTTTATGGATTGTTTATCAGACTCCCTTTGCACCACCACATTTTAAAGGCTCACTTGAATAGCCAAAAAACACCCTCCCTCAAAATAATTATAGAAATCAAGCTATCAAAACTGCTTTGCAAATGAAAGCAGAAAGTTTCATAAGAATTCAGAGTCAGTAATGAAGTGAAAAACATAATGTATGGGTCAAAAAAGACATTCTAATATCATTTATTTATTTACACATGCGCCCGCACAAGATGTACCTTAAGCTTCTGGACAGTGTATTGACTTACCAGTAGATGACATGAATTATCAAGGAGGAAACTTAGCTCCCAATCACTCTGCATCATAGCTCTTAAAATAGGCAGATGATTCTATGAGCTGCACAGTGAGGCCTAACCAAGCTCAACAGCAACATCTGCTGGGCAACGAGCAACTAGAAGAAATCAGGCTGATCATATGAAAGTTCTACCCCTTCTTGTAAACATGTGAACTTCTGCTACAGCTTTAGAATGCCCAGTAAGATACATTTCTTGTACAAAAAGTAAATATAACTTCTAAACAGATATGCAAACAACAAGCTAGAACTTTTCCTAAGCTTGCATGTGGACGTGGTCAGAAAAACCTATTATCTACCATTACCTGTTCACCAAGATACTTCACAGTAAAACACTGAAATTATGGGGGATTAAAATTCCTCTACGCTCGAGGAAATCTCTTCTGTCTAGCTGGTTCAATCACACCTGAAGAACACCCATGGTACACCTTGAGCTACTTTCTTTCCTAAGGGAGCAACCTGCACTTGCAAGGCCAGAGGCAGGGAAACACTTACCAACCACATTAGTTCCATCCACACAGAGGAGAATGGCAGCTAAGACCATTAGAGCTCCTCTCCCTCCAGGTATCTTACTATATTGCTTATTAAGCTCAAAAAAGCCTGCTATGGCAGGATGACATTGGAGCAGAAGCACAGCTAATGGTCCCCACTTAATCTGGGCACAAACTGACACTCCACCTAGATTAAATACAAAGAAAACTGATTTTTACACCAGATGCATGAAATTTGATAGACTAGTTCTAAACTCGTCTAAAAAAAAGAAAATGCAAATGGTTGGCAACAGCTTCAAGGCTGCATTTAGACATCCAGCATGATTTGGAACAAGGGCAGTGACCTGAGAGGCGGCTTCTGAACAGCCATCAGATGGGAAAGGGAGTTGATGCATCCCACTTCTATTCCCAGGAAAGGAATGGTATCAAATTCTTACTTGACCAGGGAACCACCTCTTTTTGCAGATCACTGTTTAACAGGAAATCACAGGCAAGCAGGTTTTTAACAGAACCCTATGATAACCTTCAGTAACACAAAGCTTTGAAAAATTACACTGCAAAATGCTGAGTCTTGAAGAGGAAACAGCACAGCGTCTGGGGAGATAACTTTTTAAATGATAGAAAACTATAGGCTGGACTGACGTTCATTATCTTTAAAATTGTGGCTGGCTTTGCAGTTTAAAGCTCTCATGCTTTTTCGAGTTTTGTACTTGAAACAAAATTCTTTTACGCTGAAAAATTAGGAAAAAGGGTTTAAGAAACATGCAAGCTTATTTTCAGCTGATATAGTGATTGCTGTTATTGTTATTGCTTTGTGGGGAGTTTTTCTGATTTGGGTTTTTTTCAGGGTGCTGCTTTGTGTGGTTTGTTGGTTTTGAGGGTTTGGTATTTTTTAACATATTTTTATTTCCAATCTCCCTTTTTCCACATTTAGCTGTTAAACTAGGAGAGCATATCATATGAAAACACAAAAATGAGTGATTTCTCAGGTCCTCAGCTGCAAAGGGAACAGCTTTTGTAAAGCACCTTTTGTGTATTGGGAGTTTGGAAGCCGGGGGAGGGGGGGGCAGTCAGAGTTTCAGCTTGACAGTGCCAATTACAGCTATAGCAAGATGAACCAAGGAACAAATCCATTCTGCTCAGAGGACAGAGAGAAGGGAGAAGAAGAGACGTGAACCTGTATGTTTGAAAAAATAAAGGGGCTTGAAATCATCTGCCAGACAGTGAACCACTTTTTCCACAGCAAAAGAATTAGGCTGAAGATGCAGTGAATGTACATGGCAAGCTCAGTCCTAACTGGAAGAGCACCGGTTATTTAACAAATGTATCCTTAGTCTAATGTTCTATTCAAGTAAGTATTAAACTTTTCTTAAGCTTTTTTCTTTTGGACAGTAATTATACATAACCCTGCTCAGTCTGTTTGATCAATTTTTACTCGATTCTTACTGTATCATCCTTCAAGTTTGCCCATTATCACAAAGTCTTCAAGGCTAAAAAGTCTCTAAACCCCCAATGTAATGCACAGGCAGGAAAAAGAAATCCAGCTAACTCTAATTCCTTCCCTCCCTCACAAGTTGCAGGTGTTCTATTTTCATTGTCTAAAAATCAAAGTCATCAGCTCATTTCCTTTCCCTTAGTACAGTCCCTTTTAAGAAGCTACTTTCCATCATGTTTTACTCAGCACTCATAAATAATATAGATAATTGCAGATGGTCATAGCAAACAAGCAGAGAAAGTATACAGATACAATACAAAGGAAACCATAAAAATTCTGATGTGCTCCAAAAGCAAAAAGAATTCCTGGCAAATAGAAGCAGCTGCATCCAGGTCATTTTTTTAGTTGATGTACGGCAACCAGAGAGCCAAAAATAATACAGGGACAGACTTTAGACAAAGCTACACAAGGGTGCTGGCAGCTCAGCTCCCTCTGCAGCAACACATTTCCTACCTCATCCTCATGTGCAAAACACAGCTATTTCTTCCCCAAAAATTTGCATTAGGAAGGAGGAATACTGGTCATAGAAAGGTTTAGAACTGCTGAAACTCCAAAACAGACAAGCAGAGCTCAATTAGGAGGATATTATGCTGACAATAATAAGGAACTCTGGGAGAGTCCACCCAGCCGCCCAAGAGTTAACATCACGCGTTTCTCATCAAAACCTCTTCCAAGAGGTTAAGCACACAATAGACTATCTAAAGCACAGCTAGAAAGGCTGCTTGAAATTCCACACATGTGCCTCAGCAATGTATTTCTATTAATGTCCAGTGTGTGTCAGCGTGAAGATAAGGTACCAACATCATGTCCAACCAGCCAGCTAGAGAATGGGACGCTGTGTAAAACATTGTCTGATGCTTAGAATCCCAGAGAACAGCAGCGTTTGCAATCTCAGCCGCTGCACACGTGCCTGATAACACCAACAACAAGGAGAGGCAGCAGGAGAAAACCGTCCTGCAGCTTTGGGAAAGTAAAAGATGGAGAGAGAAAGAAGGAAGCAAGCAGGAACTAAAACAAACATCAGCAAATTGGGGCAGGTTTGAGGATGCCCAACTGTAACAGAGGGAATAAACAAACCAGAAAAAACCTCAGTGAAATTTAATCTTTGTTTCAGCTCACTTTAACTTTTCTTTAAAGTGAGAAATAAAAAGTTATATCAGTGTTTATTTTGCTTACTCAGACCATACTATTTAGACTCAGTTTGATCTATTAGTATGATCCAACAAAGCCTTTTGTACTGGGACTTGTGGAAGATCATGAGGAAACATGATCTTGACCAGGACACACCTGCTCTGTTGGGCCTGGCTCTCGCAGCTTGAGAAGCCCACGTGTTACCATGAGCAGCTGGCGTATGGGAACCCACTGCAATACCCACCAGTTGTGCTGTGCACTGACAGGTGCTACCACACAGACACACTCCAGCCCATCAGGAATCCTCCTATTAGCTGAACATCTTGCTAATTTAATCTGTAATTTACCTGTGCTTTAGAAAGGTAAACTGTACGTGGATGAAGGGGTGGAATGTAGAGATTCCAACTGGGACACCATAGCGCATGGAGGAGGTGGTGATCCATGGAACAGCTAGATACAGAATGGCCTTTGGGCCTGTCTTGTGCTGCTTATGGCCCCCTCAATAAGCTATAAATTAGAGCAGAATTCTACTACTCCACAGCAGTCTGACAGCAGAATATGAACACTCAGTACTAGCTTTGCTGGACCAGTCACAGAAAAATAGCAATATACTATTCTCCTATTTCCTTATGAATTGAATATTTTGTAGTTATACATAGTGGAAAATGAAGGCTAATCTTATCTTTTACTTCTTAAATGATGAAATGGCTTTACAGTAACCCTAAGTCAGAACAAATGAATCGTGAAGAAGTTTCTGTGGAGCATATAAACTTGGTAGACAAAAAAAAAAAGGTGTGAAATACGGGCATGGAAAATTGAAGGCAAGACAGGGGAAGTAGGCAGCACCGCAGACAGCTTCAATTTGTTGCAGCTGTTGGATTTTAAAAAAGGCCAACCTTGTGATAAGGTCTCTTAGCTCAAGAGACTACAAAAATGAGAAGCTCAAGCGACCATCGGCTGCCGAAATCTGCAAAAACTCTCCAAACACAAATTAACCTTCAGTCAGGAGATAAAAGACTAGCTGCAGAAATTGGAAGTTGTTAAAAAAATGCTATAAATGTCTGACAAATCACAGCAGCAGCAGCAGGAAAATAAGTAGTACATAGGCAGAATCTTACCCTTAACCAGATAACACCTTCTCCTTCCCTCAAGGGAAGAGGAGGTTCTCTTTTGCGTTGGCTGTGTTTCCACTTTCTGCCTTTATTGTAGTGCACATTCTCTAAAATTGCTTTAGTTAAATTTAGACCTCACTGATGCTCCAGAGACCAAAAGTTATTAGCTTGTGGGAGGTAGAAGACATGTAGATCCTCACCATGCCAAGCTTAAATTTAATGCAAACCTTTCCAAAGTCCATCATTTAACACTTCAATATTATTTTCTATAGGGATTCCTTAAATGTTTAATGTTTTAATGGTTTCACTAAGTAATTCTTTCACTGAAGAAATATACCCAGTTTTATAGTAGAAGGTAGCAGACAAAGAGGAGCCCATTTGTAGGGAAAAGGAGGGATGTTCTGAGACTATAGAATAACAGACCACTAACTCTAAAGTCTCCACACACTAATATATTTTCTTCAGCAGAAAGTCTGGGAAAGTGTCTGAAGCTCACACCGCAAGAATGAGTGGGATACAAGGCACAAGGACTGAAGCTATTTAAATCCCACTGTCAATAGCTTGCAACATTTGGTAACAAATCATTAAGACTCAAACCTAAAAATACATCTTTTCATTTGTATGAACATATTTAAAAGGCAGCTTTCTTCAATTAGTGAAAGAATTAGCTGTCAATTAGTGAGAGCAGTCAAAAACTGCACGGCAACTTCCAGCCCAAGATACTGCCACCCTTGCTAACCTAGTTAGGACCTGGTTCTGCAGGCACCGAGGGCAGATCTGGGTGTCTGACACACAGTCCATGAATGCTCTGCAAAGAGCCAAACCAGAGCAAACCATCTTCACAAGGAGGTGCTGTCACAACTGGTGCCACCCACACTGTAGGTAGGAATGAAGGTTCTAATAACTAAACGCACCACTCATCTTCTAAAGAAGACATAAAAAAGGTATCTTTCATAAACATATGTAGATACCTGTTGCTAACAGCTGCAACATCAATGAGAATCAAGCTGAACGGGCTTTTTCCTAATTTTGCACTAGTATTTAAAACAAGCCTGCATACTTTCAGATTTCAATCAATGTTTTCTGCCTCGCCCATAAAAAACTTCAATCAAGAAATATTTACAGAAAATACAAGGCCAGGAAACACCAAACCTCATGTGTTAGCCATGTCTCCTTCCAGAACCAACCCATTTCCTACACACAGGTTTACAACTTTAGAAAGGGAAAGGTTCAGCTCAGTGTGCTGCACTTTAGCTGTAGAGCTGACAGGACCAACTAAACTGTCCCTGAGGTGAGCAGTTTCCAAACCATAATGCAAAGCTCACAGAGACAATACCTTTCATCACATCAACTCAAATAAACAGGGAGGAAAAAAAAGACAAGTTTTGACAATAGAGGCCTGACTTCAAAACCAGCAGTGTCACTTCACTGATGGCTCCATGCTGTCACAGTTCCAACAAACACCGTGCTACTGCTGGGCCTCATCCGGTCACTACAGCTTGTCACAACGATAGGAGATTACACACAACAAAACCCCAGTTAATCTAGGAATGCTTACCTACGGCTAACCAGCCAGGATAAAGCTGATCCCCAGCTTATCACAAAGTAAATGAAAGCCTTAAACTAAATCATGTTCAGCAACCTTCCTAAAACAATCTTCAGTACTAGCTCAGCTGCATCTACAGCTGACACTGATCAACAACAGTGGGCAATTCACAGCAAAAAACCCGACAAGATTCACTTAAAGCTTCATCAATTACCAGAAATATAAAGGAAACTTTCCACAAATGGGCTGATTGGATCATTCCTCCATCCCTACAAAGTGAAAAAGAAAACATCTGTTCACTCCCTAACACCAAAATTCTCCTCCATTGTACCAGCCTATAAATTGGCTGTTCACGCTGTTTTCAGCGATTTTAAGCAGTTTTACCTTCACATTATTTGAAATGAAGAAGAAAACACATGAGTTAAAATGTCAGCAGCCCCAATATACGCTAAACCAAGGGTGGAAGTGTTCAAAGTATGCCACAGCAAAGCCCAAGAGTTCAGAATGCCACATTCATAAGGTGACACCCCTATCAAAACCCACTGCTTGATCAAAGGCATTCCCAGTCACGCATTTTTCCTTCAGCCCATCTTTTCTGAATCAAGAAGAGGAGATGAGAGGCTCTGAAAAACAAAGAGATTATACCCGGGCAAGAAATCATCTGAAGGAATTCAACAGCCTATGACCAATTGTAATCAGCTACTGGAACAACCAGAGACAAACCCATATCCTTGTATTTCCTTCCATGCCCATAACTCAAGCCACGCTAGTCACAACAGCCCAGTGCTGGAACCAGCAGGAAGCAAAGGTTGCCATCCAGCAAGCCAGTGGGCAGGCATGATCAGAAACACTAGGAATAGCAAGCCATCCATCATGGACAGCTGGATAAAGTTTCCCAGCAATTTAGGAATTCTGTGCCCAGTCTGTTTTCATGCAGCAACCAGTGCCCACCAGTCTTGTCTGAAACAGCTGGTCACAGTGCAAAGTCTGTCCTACCATCACCCCACTTCTGAACTCATTCTTTCAAAGTGAGAAGGAAGACGACGACTTTTGGTCAATAACTCTGACAAAGCCATTATCCTAGGGGTATTAAATGGGGAGATAAGAACTTCAGGGCTTTGCACAAATCATATTAGTTCAATTCTCAAATCCGGGTAATGCTTCTTTTCAAAGTATTAATTTCATTTATTCTATTTGCTCTCCCTCTGTCCTGATAACACAAGTGCACATGGCCTCTAAATGAGATCCTCCTATTTTATAAGTTATAATCCTCCCTTTCTCGAGTAGTAATGAGATGTCTTCGCTTAATCGCGTTTATTTCCCCCTCCCCAGCTTCTGCTTTTATCCATTCCCATTCCACATTGATTTGTCTTAAAGGTTTCAGCAAAAACCATCAGGCAGAGAGTCACTGGCTCCAAGAGGCTCCCAATGCAAATGCTGCCACACGCTGCTCAACCTTCAGGGATTACAAAAGCAAAAAGGGGGAAAAAGAGCAGCTTTGCTTGCAAAGTTTCCTTTATTGGTAGGAAGGAGGAAAAAAAAGAAAAGAAACCCAAAAGAACTGAGAAGACATTTTGATTAACTGGAAATGAAAAAGGAAAAGGCTTCTGGTATAGGGGAATGGTGAGACTATTCACAACATAGTGAAGCAATTAAATAACTTGACTGACAACTTTGCAAGTTCCTCATGCTAGAAATAGAAAAGGATTTAAAGATAGCTGTGCTAATTCTTGGGTATTTCACATTACACAAGGCATGCCACCAGCATTAGTTAAACACCCCAGGCCTTGCTCTGAAGTACTGTACATAAAATCCTTGTTGTGTTGTAAGTACCCACAGCATTAAATTATTCAAAGAGTCCAGTCAGCACCATGATCCTGCAGTGCTGTCCAAACAAACAAAACATTTTATCTCTAACACAAATTGGGGAGAATTCTTCTACAGCAGCTTAGCAGACTACTTCCATTTGAGCCAGTCCCCAGGGTTAGTCAAAAAGCCATATTCACTCAAATAGGAAAGTGAATGCTGCACTATTACTTACAGAGCTGTTTTGCTTCTTAAACTAAGCTGTAAGGAGTTTTTCTCAAAACCTAAGGTATCTAGAAGCTAAGTACCTTGTTCAAAGTCGTTAAAAGAAAAAGAAAGATCAAGACAAAAATGTAGAACAGGACCCAGGTACTTATCTCTAAATCCCTCTTGAAACCAGTACACTTCAAGGAGAAAAAAAATTAGCAAAACAAAACACGCAAACCACAATAAAATAACAGTAAGTTTTAATCTGCACCCTGCCCCATAAACAATCAAGTAACTGGGCCCAGAAGCTGACAACAAGTTCCATATCAAAGGTTAATTCTAGTCCACCCTCTCTTTGTGTGCACTATATAATAACACTGAAGGGCTCATAGCAATATTTCCAATAATAAAAGTCAGTGAGTGAAAACCATAAAGAACAGATTAAATGACAAGCAACATTCAACACAATCAAAATGAAATCACTTCAAAATACAGCTATGGTACTTGGATTTATACAAGTGGTATGGTTACAGGAGAATGTTCCAGCACTGCTGCAGACAGCAGTACAAGAGAGGGCTACTAATCACTGATATATTGACATGTTAAGGGCACAGGGCAGCTCAAGATCTTCCTGCAAATACCAAAAAATAAATAAACTTTCTAACTATATGTGGCATGACTTTCAATTTTTATCAAATTAAGTGCTGCTAGAAGCAAATTATTCATTTGTTATTTCTTTCATGGGAGTTGCCCCATTTTTAATCTCACTTCCCTAATAGGTCACAACAACAACAAAAACAACCCTGGAAGTTTCTCCTTTATAAATGTAAGCAGATAATCTCCACTGCTATCTGCGCCTGGGTTACCACTAGGTACCTTGAATTCCACTACTATCTTCTACCTGAAAGAGAAGGCTGACACAAGACATGGATGAGCAGCTCATATCCAGTATTTGCCCCATTTGCTGGGGCTAAAAAACAGAAGAGCAAGGAACACTCAAGCCCTATTCATAATAAAGGAAGATAATATGAGAAGACAAAGGACAGATGCTGTTTGAGTAGGATTGAGTCAATACAATAAGGTAACTGTGCCCAAAAGGATGAGATAAAGCAGGTCTGATAGGGATCCCAATAATTTAAGTCTGGCCAAAGAGTTCCTGTTTAGGAAGATATCTAGAAGCTGACAAATAATAGCTCTGCCCTCATCTTTGCAAGGACAGACTAGACTATTCCATTTCTTAAGGATTGTAAATTTATGACTGATGAAGAGATAGTTAAAGAGCAACGAAATTTAACAGTTTCTCATTCTTGCACCACATTCTGGGCTAACACACCGTGGTCACTATTTATCACAAGGGGACCCTGATCAGATTTTTAAAGAGCATCAAGTATGTAATATCTGGGAATGCAATACCACAGGATTAAAAGCTAATTCAGATAATAGAACACCTTTTGTATGTAAGCAGTCAGGTCTCAACTCATTTTAGAGGTGCTCTCTTTGCATTTCACAAATATTGCATGACTCTGCTAGTCACATTTCTCCAGGATTACACTCCATCTCATTGCAGGAGGGCAGGCCTCTACTTTCAGCAAAGCCACATCTTTAGATTGGACAATAAATCCGCCAGCTTCTTCCCCTTGCTCTTACAGAAGGCAGTTAATTGCACTCATGGAGAGCATATTCTCTTTCTAGTGAAAAGAGAGTTAATACTGCACCTGCAGACCCAGATGTCCCTTGCAGGGGAGCAGCAGTCACCTGCCTCAGACATCACTGCTCTGAAGCTCACCAATGATGCAACACCCCATGGTCAGGATACAATCTGCCAAGAGGGTATGTTCTGTGACACAGCAGCCACTCACAAGCTATATCCATCTAGGAGAGCAATCTCAAGACACCTACCAATCCAATCATATACAAATTTTATCATGGAGACAAAGTACAATCGAGTCCAAAACCACAAACAGACCAACTCACAGAAGACAATTTCCTTAAAGACTGTCAAGCACCAAAGTGAAAATACAACCTCTTGCTCAGAACAGCAGAATTTGCAAGGGTATAGGTGGAAAATACTGTTATATACCAGCTCTATTCTCATGCTCTCCATTAGCAGCTGCTAGGGATCACTATCAGAGATGGACTACAGCTATAATGACCTTTTCTTTGAATGACTATGGCTATTCTTATATAAATTTTATTTATTCAGTCCCCAAAAATATCTTTATGTTATGACCTCAAAATGCTTCACATTTTGCCTGGGTAAGCCAGGCCTGTTAGCATTCAACATACAGAAAAACCCCCCAAACCTCATAGAAAGATTCTTCATTTAAATCTAGCACAGACTGATTGAGCTACAGATCAGCATGGAAAAACCACAATAAAGACTATCCATACTCCAGCCTGTCCTTTCACTAAACCATCCTTTCAGTATGCACCAGGCAAAGAGAATTCTCTTGGTCTAGTTCTCTCAATAAAGTTTTAATAGCACAGTCTAAATGAATGGGCAGTTTGATCTCACTGTGGCAAGCATGGTCTCACCTCACCATCACCCCCTGGCACCACTGCAGGTCAGGAGAAAGTGGCAGCTCCAGTGAGACTCTGCACTGCTTACAGGCAGTACACCATTGCCACAGGAATGGCAGTATGTAAAAGAAAACAATATAAAATAGTATCGTGTGAATATTAAGCACCAATGACAATACCAGTGTAGTGCAGTGATTGATAGAAGCCTTTTTCTCTACTCAGCCTCATCTCACTGTACTTCTGCCTCCAGCATTGCTCTTCTCAGCACTGGTATGACAGCAACCCAATGGGTCATCTCAGCAACACCAAGGTGCCTGACTAATAGTAAAAGCTGCAGCAAGAAGTCCCCAAAAGTAAATCTGCCCGCTGGGCAAGAACAAATTGGTTTGGGAGCTAGTGGTGTGTACAAAAAGGGTTTATGCTTCCTAGTCCCTAAAAATCAATCCTAGACCTTCTTCAAAAAGTTACAATACTTGACAGTTTTATAACAGTTGTTCTGTTACCAGATTTATAAAAGATCTTCATTTACAAATGAAGACATTATTACTTTTTATTAATTTGTGTACAAGTACAATTATACCCTAGAAACAAACAGAGCAAAGTCTCAGGATACATCAGGTCAGCAGAATGTGATCCTGTATATATTGAAACATTTATTTTAAACACTTGGGAGTTCAAAAGAGTTCTCTGTAGCTAGACAAGGACCCCATATACACACACCATACTCCCTGCCACTGGTAAAGCTGTCCCCAGCACAGCCATTGTTCATGCCTTCGCAGCACTGAGTGACATGCTGCAAGTGGAGCTTGTGAGCCACTTGCAGCATGTCTGTGCAGCAGTCTGCACTGTGAGCCAAATGCTAAGTGATGAGTGAGGTGAGGAGTGTTTCAGCCTAAACCCCAGCTTCCAAGTTCACCACACAAGTGACATTAAATTAATCCCCTCAAGCAGAGCCATTCTAGCCTGTCCAGCAAGGAAGCATAGCAGGGGGTTTGTTACTCACCAGCTGGGCTGTTCTCTGCCTCTCCTCATTAATGCTGTTCCTTTCCTGGGCCTCACTGGCTGCTTCCCTTTCTCTTTTGGCCAGCCGGATCAACTCCTCTTGGACCAGTGCCTGTTCTTGCTCATACCTGTATGAGCACCAAAAGCAGAGAAGGTCATCAGCAGACTTGTGGCAAAAGGGTCATGGCTCGTCATGGCATACCCCTGCTTAGAGCCAAAACACAAATCCAGAATCTATTTGACACAAAATCTGCTCACAATCCCATTATCAGTAGGAATTCCCAACAAACTTTAAATATGACCTGCAGCTTCAGTGAGGTACAACTCTGGCAACAACAGCAGACACAGCACCACGTAAGCTTGTACTTCAGTTAAATTTAGCTCTATTAAGTACTTAATTATCACCTGAAAAAAGTGAAAATAGGAAGCAGTTATCTAGACAAATAGATGATGGTTTGGAAAAGATCAAGGGATATAGCGTGATAAAAGGAATCAGCCTGGCTGACAATGCTGCTCTTCGGCTCTTACACAGGAATGAAAAATCACACAAAATGCATGCAGCAACAGCACTAAGAGAAGCAGCCCTGAACTGAAAAAGGCTTCAAAGGGGATTCTCAGGCATTAAAACATAATCATAGAATAGAATCAAAGAATCGTTAAGGTTGGAAAAGACCAAGTCCAACCATTAACCCAACACCACCACATTCATCACTAAACCATGTCCCCAAGTGCCCCATCCAAAAGCCTTTTGAACACTTCCAGAAATGGTGATTCCACCACTTTCCTGGGCAGCCTGTTCCAATGCCTAACTACTCTTTCAGTGAATAAATTTTTCCTCATACTCAACCTAAACTTTCCCTGGCATAACTTGAGGCCATTTCCTCTTGTCCTGTTACTTGTTACCTGGGAGAAGAGCCCAACCCTCACCTGGCTACAATCTCCTTTCAGGTGTTGTAGAGCCATAAGGTCCCCCCTGAGCCTCCTTTTCTCCAGGCTAAACACCCCCAGCTACTCCCAAGGAGACTTGTGCTCCAGCCCCTTCCCCAGCTCTGTTGCCCTTCTCTGGACACACTCCAGCACCTCAGTGTCTTTTGTGTAGTGAGGGGCCCAAAACTGAACCCAGATTTGAGCTGTGGCATCATCAGTGCCCAGTACGGGGGGACAGTCAGGCCCTGGTCCTGCTATCCACAGTATTGCTGATACAGCCAGGATGCCACTGGGCTTCTTGGCCACCTGGACACACCTGGGCTCATGTTCAGCCACTGTCAAACACACACTCATTATGCTCAGGCTGAACTAAAACACAGACATATGCATACATAGATATATTCCCAAATGAGCTAAACTGTTTTCTTTTTCAAGAGCTTCACCTCACCTCCTGTAGAGTTCCTGCTCTGCAGCAGAGTCACTTGCCATCGGTGGCCGGATTCCTAAAAAGGAGAACAGAAACCTGAGACAACTAATAGTACTACAAACATAGTCCTTCATCACATAATGAATTATTTTAGGAGAATTTCATATTATCTATCAAGAGAAAAAAAAAAGTCAAGAAAATTTCAGTTTGATGGATAGAGTTTGAATTTATGAAACAGAGACACCAACAGCATCATCTTCAACCAGGCACACTGAATAAAGCATGCTACAGACAACTTCTGTGTGAGGATGTTAACTCCTCAAACCCTTACATATACTGAAACACAAGCATTGCTGTAGACCTACTTTCCATTTCCTTCCTCTAGTTCCAGTAAGTCTTCCCCTTAACCTCCTGCTCTCCTTGTAATTACAAGGGATTCCACAAGCAGAGATGAAATTATCTGACAGAGTTCAGGCCATCCATAAGACTAACTCTACATTCAGGAAAGACATAGGCTGACAGCAAACAAATCCCTAAAAGCAAAGGCCTAGTTCCCTAACTTCATGTTAGTCTAGATGCCTTAAACAAACCCACACTGCTGGTATATATCAACAATGCTTATTTGAGAACCAATAGAAATCAAATAGTTTTCTGAGCTGTCAAGAAAGACAAGTCCAGAAACCAAGTTTTCATCATCCACTTAGCCAGCTGTGCTTACACAGGCTATCCTTCCCTATGAGCTTCTCTCCCAAGAATAAAAAGCAGTACTTCCCTCACCCATGCACAATATACTCCCTGCGTATGTAAAACAGACAGCAAGGCAGCTTGCCAGAAATGAAAGGCAAAATATTTCTGCCTTGTTTATTGCAGAATAAACAATCTGAAATGCTAGAAATGTTTACAGGGTGATAGAGGCTAATCAAAGAGCTCCTCTCACAACGAGGCAGCACTGAAAAATACCAGCATCCTCTGTAACATGCAGCAGCAGCAGCACACCCCGACAGTACCTGTAGGTCTGGGTCTCCCTGCTACAGCCAGTGAAGATGGAGCTGTGCCATTGGATGCACGAGGAGATCTCTGGTAGTCCCTTTTACCTTGAGAGGATTCTTTCATTCGGTTCACTACATCTTCAGTGAGCTGAAACACAGAACCAGGGAAGACATTAACTAAGTCAGTTTCTGGTGTGTATTTCACTGGTAACCTCCCTGTTTGTTAGTTCCCATGGTACCACAAAAGTATTGCCAGTCACCTCATTGTAACATCCCTCCAAATGCAGGCAGTCAGCACTTGTATGTTGACTTTACATTTTTAAACCCCATACCCTATGAGTAAGTGACAAAACCTCCAATCTACTGCCTGACCCTAAAAACTTCACTAGACAATCTTCCACAAACACCAACAAAGCTGGAGAGCACCCCTAAACTAGTCGACCCTTTGTATAGGGACAAATTTACCAGAAGTGGAAGGAAAGGAACCAAGCAGGTTTTAAGTCCATATATCCATTTTTTTCTCTTCTTGCTCCATGCTTGCTAACCCAGCTCAGCAAGGCAGACACACTGCAAGCCATATGACAGAGAACAGCCACACAGACCTCCCACTCACATAAGGCTGCAAACATTTTTGCAATCTCAATTTCGTTCTCACTCTCTGACTTGGGTTCAAACCCATGAAGAAGAAAGAAAAATAAACTCTAGGTTTTCTGGCAATTCAATCCAAAAGGCTTCTCACAGCACTGTTAAAACTGACCCCTTCCTCCTCCCAAGGTCAGAGGCGCTGGCTGCAGAACAGAAAGAAATGAGGTTGTTCCCCCACCTAGACTTGCCACAATAGAAGACATATTTTCAGCTATGCCACTACTGCCCAACTTAACAGCGTTTTTAACATCTTCATTATACATTGTTATTGTGCCCAATTCCCGATTTAAAATCCCTGTCTATATTCTATAAAGAGAAATTAGGCAAAGACAACTTTACCTCCAAACACTTTAATAAGGAGATAGGCACAATTTTAGCTAACTTTTGTCAAATAATTAGTCAAAATGGGATGAAAAATAAGTAGCCACAGCAAAACACACTCTGTAAGTTCATTTCTGGCAGATTTTAGGAGGAAATCACATAAAAGTATCAAGAAGCAAGAGCAATGAAAATTATGGTAGTAATAAAAAAATCCGCACACTAACATGTAAAAACCAAAGAAAAATATTAATGGGGAAAAAATATTCCTTAATAATACCACCACCACTCTCTAGGGCTTGTTTCCACCACACACACTTGTCAATTTCCGACCGAAGGTCAAGAAGCAGTTTCCCACTGTCCCTCCCAGAAACACCTCCCTATTTCCACACGCTCTTATCTCCCCTCCTGTTCCCACAGCGCTGTTTTGCCCGGGCTCTTGGCACCATGAGCAAGGGCAGAGCTGTCTTCTCTTGGATGCCCTCAGAACCGCGCGGCGCCGTTAGCGTGAAACTGTTCGCAAAGCACAAGGCAGGGGCAAAACGAGGTCACGAAGCGGCGAGGAAGGGAAGAGGGTTGAGAGCAGAGTGTGGAAATGGAGATAAAGAGCTGGTGTGTCCCCGCTCGACAACAGCCTTGCCCAGGCCCCCCCAGCCCTCTTTCCCACCACTCACCAGTCGCCCCACCACTTCTCCAACCTCCTATTCCTTCAGCCTTCCAGGTTTCTCTCCCCTCCTCCTTGCTGGTTTCCTCCACTCGTCCCTTCCAGCCCTGCACCTCGCTCCCCTGACCTCCCGGCCAGACCCGTCCACAGCCCAGCTCCCTCCGCCCCCGGCCCCCGCAGCCTCCCCGCCTCCATCACCCGGCCCCACGACACCCCCGGGCCGCCTTACCCTGATGCCTTGCAGCACCCGGACTTGCTCCCGCTCATCCAGCCCGAAGGTGACCCTCCTGCCGCCGTGGCTGCTCTCGCTGCCACCCATGCTGGCCAGGGTCGCCTGTCCCCACCGCGCCCCTCTCCCGCACGGGCTGCCAGCAGCACCTCTGCCCTCGCAGCGCCTGCCAACATACCCGCTCCCCATTGGCGGCCGCCGCGGGGCGGCCAATAGCGCGGCGCGGTGCTGGCGGCCGGGCGCGGTGCACGCTGGGGGCTGTAGTCTGTGCCGGGAGCGGGTGGCCCGCCCGGCGCCGGGGAAGCGCGGGGCGCCAACGCGCCTCCGGGCCAGCGGAGAGTCCCGCTCCTGTCCCGGTGTGCCTGCCCTCCACACCGCCCAGGGAGCGAGCCCCTACAACTTCCACCGCTACACGTCCAGCTCAGGGGGTTTTCCCAAGTTGAGGGAGGATGACCTCTCGTCAGATACAGCAGCTGCGCTGTGGGCAGAATTCACCTCTGCTCCTTCCAGCCACCCTGCTCCAGCGAGACCCTGCCGGCACCTGCTGTGACACGCACGGGTGGGTCCTGCATGGGTCAGGCCACGGCTGATACAGTCCCCGTTGCCAGGCATGGCTGATCCACAGTCTGAACCAAAGGAATGAGATAATGCAACACAGAGGCAGCTGGACCAAGAAATAACAGCTTTGGAGGATCTTTCTTTTTCAACCAAGCTTTCTGCATTCCCAGAAATAGGGGCCAGTTGGTATCGTGCTACTTATCGACTCAACACACCACTCCTCAGTAGTGCATGGGAGCAGTTTTAACTGTTTAATCCTCACTGCAGTTAATGTGGCAACCAGAGCTTTGCCTCAGAGTGGGACTTGGGCCAGCATGAAAGGAGTATCTGGGACTCTGCACCCCCCAAGCCCCCCCTGTATATCCAGGCCTCTTCTAGAGCACATTCCTGGAAGCAGGGAATATTTTTGTTAATTGTGCAGTACCTTGTATGCTGGAGACTTGGCCCATGCCTTGAGTTCTCAAGACAAGGGCACTGCAATCATGCACCAGCAGCTGTTTGCACCCCAGAAACACTGCACACAGCCAGGCAAGAGCACAGGAGGGGCTGAAGCTCCCTCGCAGAACACACTCACCTGCCTTCTGCTCATTTCTTATCTGCCACCTGCTCACTTCATTTGACAGCACCCAGTTTTTTGTACTGAGAGTCCATGAACAGATATTCCTTATTCACCTCTTCTGTTCTCTCTAAGGATTTCACAGGCCTACACCACTGCTCTTCCAGGCTGGCAAATTCTCAACCATTTAATTACTCCTCCAGAAGTCCTTCTGTAACTGTGCTTATTCCTGTCATCCTTCCCTAGGCCCTTTCCAGGTGTAACTCCAGCCAGGTGGCAGACATCACCTGCAAGGATCCAGCAGGAAGAGTGGGCAAAGGCAAACAAAACCACATCACATCTGTACCCATGCCTTCCTGCAATCTTTTTTTTTTTTTTTCTTAAATCTTCAAGTTATTTTTTCTCCCCGATCTGTCTCATTTGAGAAATAAAGTATGACCATTTATGCCAAACTTAATTTTATATATTTTACAAAGAAAAATATACATTTATTCTATATTTTCTTTTTACCACCCCTTCCACACATAACACACTTCTGCTCAAGAACCACTTTAAAGATGGCCCAAAGCATTATATATACATAAATACACAACAGGAGGAAGGTCAATCCATGACCTAGTGCAGAAGCTCCTCAGCAGCAGAACATGGGACATTCCAGAAATACTGGAGTCCTGCCAGCAAAGGGCAGGATGGATGTGTTGACAACCTGCACAGGTGATCCTTCAGCACTGAATTTAGATGGTAAAAAGGCAAATTCATAACAGGCTCTTCACATCATCAAGGAGGGCAGGTAAGTCCTTTCAGTCAGGGTGTTGAAAGTCAACAAACACTCCTTGGGATGGAAAAGCAGTTGCTCCTTTAGTTCTCAACTGCTTTGAAATCTTCATCTCTCTTGACTCTGTCCAAGGCCCAGGGAAGCTTTGCAGGTTCCCCCACCCTTTCTAACCAACAGCAGCTTGGGATCAGTGTTGTAAGCAGCATTAGGAGCAGCAGCACAGCCAGTTAGGCATCACATCATCCATCCCTTTTACAGCAAGCAGTCCAGCATGGCTCAGGCTGACTCACAGCAGTGACAGAGGAGCATGGAACACTCCTCTAATGTGGCAAAGGCTGACTTGGCCAGCTGCTTGTCCAGCCCTTGCAGTCATTGCATGAAGTGGAAATGAGAAAGCCTGTGACCTACAAGAAACTAGTCAGCTCTAGCACACAGACAGATGGAAGCCTTTTTTCCCCCAAAAGTAAATTAAAAAAAAAAAAAAGGGGAGGGTGTGTAGGGGCATTGTTTGTTTTCAAGGTGCCAGTGCTACTTAGGCCTACAGGGCAAAGTCCCCAGGCAGACAGAGAAGCTGCATTGCTCATTAACAAAAAAAAGATAAGCAAAGGCCTGCATAGTTTTGGCAATCAATATGAACTTCATGTTCTTACCCATGTTTTCTTTCCCTGTGGTGGGAACACCTGGTAGTGAACACCTTCCTCTACCTGCTAATGATCCAAACCAACACCTCCACACTGCACCCTGCATAACAATTTCCCAGAAACTCTTACCTCAGTATTCTTCAGGAACAGCAGTAAGTTGAGGCAAGAGATTCACACAGGTCCCTAACATTGCAAATTCCCTCTTTCTACCATCCCTAGTGGAAAGTTGCTTATAGCAGATCTCCACCTACCTGGAGGACTCAGGTAGGAAAGCACCCCCAAAGCTAGAGGAATATTCATCTTCATCCTTGGAAAGCACAGGATATCCCAGAAACCAGACTGATGCAGCCTTTATATGAACAGTCGCTGGATTGGAACACCACGTCTTGAAACTGCATGCCAGACAGCTCAGACAACAGTCCCTTTTCCAGCATGGAAGAGGTTAATAAGAAGTGCCAGAAAGTCTTTGAAAGGACCACTTTCCACATGCACATAAGTATTTTCAACATATCAAGCCATAAAACTTACTCAGACCAGCAGCAGTCTGGGGATCTGAACTGCAACGTAAGGGGACACTGCCAGAGATACACAACCATCTCCCACTCCTCTCCCACTGGAGCACACCAGCCAGCTTGATTCTAGCACCCCTAAGGTGTTTGAGTTTCCAGTCACTATATTCTGACAGCTTGGACTCATCATAGGCTTCTGCTCTGCCTCAAGCACCTGAATGTCTCTGGAGCCTTCATCTGCAGAGTCATCTTCCTCCTCCACAGCACTCCCTGAGCCCCTGCCAAAGCCGTGAAGCAGGGTGCAGATGGAAAATGCACCTACCTCACAGGTTTTACTCTTGAAACTCAGCTCTGATTCAGTGTTGTTACTTAAGATTTTCCTGTGAGCTCAAATGCACAGCTCTACAGCCTCCACAGATTGGTTCACAGCTCCTGCTAGACAGCAGCACTGTCTGTCCTTCTGTCTCCCTGCTGTTCAGTCACTTCACATCCATGCTGTGAGCTACCAGCCTTCTCCAAATGTTCCCTGGACACAGAGAACAGTTAATTCCTCCTCATACCTCTTTTCCCCCACACACTCAGAACACTCCTTTTAACCACTAGCAACTTCAATTCACAATTTTCATCAGTGTTAGCTGAAACCAGGGGTGAGCCCCAGTGACCAGCCTCCCTCTTCAGATACTATCACCACCTGTGTTGTTGCATTATGGCAAGATGCAGGCAGCCATGCTGCTTGAAAAAGCCCAGGAAGACCATCTTTGGTTTCAACCACCAAAATCGTGCTATATATGTACAATACAGCAGTCAAATCGGCACCCTCATCCCTAAAAACCATTCCCTTAAGTGGCAGATGAGTGCTTTCAGTCACTGAAATGGAAGAGGTGCCAGCCAGGGCTATCTTCTGGGTTATATTCACATCTGGAACATGGAAGATCAGGAAAGTTCAGTGTTTAAAGGTTTATGAACAAAACTGCTCTACATTGTTCTCAGGTAGAAACAAAGTGCTCTTCCCAAAAGGGTCTGGGCTGCCAACTTAGTTCCATGATAGGTTTTGGAAATCCTAAAGACAAGAGGAAAGCTGTGGCAGGTAGCCAAGGACAGATTTCCAGTGGACATTCTAACAGCTGTGATATCAGGGAGTGTGGAAGGAAAGGAATGAGGCATCATATGATTCAGGTGTCCTGCCTCAGGCATTGATAGATTTCCAGCGGTCACTGTCTATGCTGTTGATGCTTCCCACGTGATATGGCATAGAGGCCACGTCGTCCAGGTAGGCTGTGGTGTCAATCTGAGTGCTTGAGTAGAACCCAGAATCCATTCCTTCCTTCTTGGCAACAGCATAAGGGTGGGGTAGGTGCACATCCACATCCTCAGGTTCATCCACCTGACATTTGTAGGAGAAAAGGATCTTTGGTTCAGACCTGAAGTAAAGAAAGATTTAAAATGCATGTTTAACCAATGTGGTATCACAGCCACCTATCCTTAACTGAAACTCATCAGCACTAAGAAATTGTGCATTCAGACCTTAAACACCCTTTAAATGAGCTTTTGGTCTAGAAATCTGTGGCAGAGTACATAAAGTAATGCTAAATGAAGCTTCAGATGAAGTCACTTAACAGAAATACACGTGGCAGAATCCTGACTTTACTGTGGGAGAAGTGTTCTCATCTTTGGGAGTTTTGAATTACTATGGGCAACAGCACACAAACACTACTGAACTCCACAGCAGCCTGGCTACTGACACCAAAATGAGTCACAACAGGAGTACACTTCAAGTTCCACCAGTGCACACCATGAAAACCAAAACACAAACACTTGTGGATCAGCAGTTTCCATCTTTAACTCCAGACAGTGTTCCCTTCTAATTTCAAAGGGATGCAGAGGTACATTTTTATATTTTAGAAGTAATTTATGTTCTTAGTTATTTTAAAGCCGGCTGTTTCTTGCTAATGACCAACAAATACTAAACCCTACAATAAACCACTCGAGTTTTTGCACCAAGGTGCAGTTCCTGTGAGTGGCCACACGGCGGCGACCCCGGCCCGAGAATCGCCCTTCCCAGAGCTTTTCACTGGTGATTTTTGGGCCCATGGTGGAGTCCTCGGCAGAAGAGTTACTCAACCTCCACATCCTTTCTACAAATTTACACCAAATACCACACAGAAGACCGTTTAAGCTCCCAGGACTCAATCCCTCATTAAGCATTTAGCTATCAACTTCAGCAGAAAAGCTTTGTACTACACAGGATGCTGATGCTGAAGAAGTGATCCTCTGACGTGTGTGAGAGCAATACAGCCATCAGCTCTGCTCTGCATACAAAGGAGCCCTGCACAGAAGTAAGCAGCCCCGGGTCACACAAGAAATTCTTCAAGGGCAGAAATTGAGACTGGTTCTCTAACTGGCCTTCTAGTTGCTGTCTTTATTGTACAGACTGAGAGAACCTGAGTGCAAAACAACTAAATGAAAATATATACACCCATCTGAACTCCTGTTCCTGGCTACTCACCCAAAGAAACCTTTCAGGAATGCCACATAGATGAGAGGTGCAAAGAAGCTGAAGTAAAGGAACGTGGTAGCATCAACACAGCTGTCAACAGCAAAAGGGAACAGGAAGGGATTTAGCACTCGAGCACAATACAGGTAACACCACTCACATCCTCCCAAATGATCCGATTTCCCTCCAAAGTGTCCAGAGATCAACAAAAGTCATGCTAAACAAATTTAAACTGATGCAAAGTAACAACCATTGTCATCAACATGTGTCACTGCTTCTAGACACTCAGGGGAACCATGCCAAAACCCAAGGTCTGACCAAGAGCAGAGTTTCAGTGCTCCCAAATTTGACTCGCAGATCTGACACTGATCCCTGCAGAACGAGACTCCAAATATAAGGGTGTCTCCGTATTTCTAGCAAATGGACTTTCCTCTCTTATTACCTACTAATGGCCAGACATCAGTGAATTCACACCACCTCAAGAGCACTGCAGCCCATGCAGCTCCACAACCTCTCCACTGGGAGTTTCCTGATTACTTAGAGGTCTTTTGGCACAAAACAGAACCAACAGGTTTATTCCTTCTTAGGAACACAGCATAGGTTTGTTTTCTTGGGAGAGGCAGTGTTGAAGGACACTCAAACACAACACAAGATCCAGGGCTGCAGACCTCCTCCCCCGGTGTACATACCACAGTCCTTCTATGATATCCACACAGAGGAGGGCACTGCCCAGGCCCTGCACCAGGTTCAGCAGTGCCAGAATGCCAGCATAAACATAAAAACTCTTCCTGGCTGTGGGAAAGACACGGATACACATGAAGCTCAACCTCAAACACCAGACCAGTGGAAATCTGTTTGATGGAGATGCCAAATCCAACAGAAGCTTCTCACCACCTTGTCTCTTTAAGAACTGCTGAAGAATTAAGACTGCATTTTCCTGTCCCATGCTGGCAGGATTGATGGTGGTATAATGGACTAAACCATACCCTCCTGCATGTGTATATTACACACAGAAGATGGGTTTTGAAAGCATGGTTATGGCAACACATGCAAAGATTTACTGGCAAGCGCCTGCAACCAGTGTCAGTCACATAACTGAATGCAAGAAAAACAAACAAAGACAACCCAGCTGAACCAGAAGCTGTGCCCTTCCAATGTACAGCACTAATAAAACTGCTCAGGAGACCCTGACAGGAGCAGCAGGGTATGCTGGACACCAGGCAGATCAGGCCCAGGACCTGTGCCTGTGACATACATATCCCCTCCCTCAGGGTACCCACACATGAATGCCAACACTAGTTAGAGAGAGAAGAGCTCAGCACAAACACTTTAATAACAGCTCTATTCAAGAACTGTAGATATTATGCAACAACAACAAAAAAACAAGCAAACAAGCATCTTAATAAAGTAAAAGCCCAGATAAAAACTGTTGAGCAGCTCCCACTTAGCCTTCCCTTCCCAGGGGATGACTAGCATGCACACTTTAACATCCTGTGTGCATTTCAAAGGAAGCTGTTATTAAGAAGCCATTTCTTAAGGTTCTCAGAAGATTACATATTTACATAATACCTGTATCATTAACTGAGCAGTAGGTCTTGTTTTCTTATGTAATTGTCTAGCTACTAAAGTAGCAGTGTAACTGCTCTTACTCTGCTCTCCAAAAGACACAACGTACTAATTTTTCTAGGGATAAATTATCAGTCCTTTGCCATGTTATCTGAACCCTGAGACATGGAATGCATCTGCAGTATGAACACATACAGGAACCTTTTACTTCCACCTATGCTTTATCCTGATGCTGTACCCAACTATACTATGGAAAACACTACAGTTACTTACAAGGCAAAGAAATCCGGTCTTTCAGAGGAGTTTTTGGAAGAATCACCACCAAGGAATAGACCTGTTGAGACAAAGAACTAATAGTTCCATGGCTTCTTGGCACCTGAACTCAACAATCTTTTCAGGGATGGTGTGTGGTACCATGTACTCCCTACATGTCTCAAGGCAGAGGCACAAACCCTCAACATTAAACACAGCACAGATGGGAAGGCCCCACAACTCACCCCCATCAGCATAAAACAGCTGTCACTGAGAAACAAGGGAGGGAAGAACATCTGAGTTCAGCTGGAATCCAGCTGCCCCAGCTAACACCACTCTCATTGCACCTTTATTGCTTCAGCTTCCCCACCACAAGAGAAGCATCAATGCTGTGCTGTAGGAGGCAAGAGGGGGATTAGGGCATTACTGTACTCAAATCATCCTCCTTGCTCCATTTAGAAAACACAAAGAAGCCACCAGAGTGCATAACACATTCCCAGTACTTACCAGAAAGAAGAAACAGGAGCTGGCAAGCCAGAAGTGTCTCCCTCCATGGCCATAGATATTGAAGTCTTCTGCTGAGAGGTGGGCATCAGGGTACAGGATTTCCAGGGTGCCCTAGGAGAGAAGTGGCACCAACATGATTCTGTCACAGGTGGTATCCTCACTGAAATGCATGTCTGGACAAGGAACACTACATTTAAAGAAGTTCAAAAAACAGCTGGCCTGCCCCCACGACCCAACCAAGCCCTGCCCTGCTTAGACCAAGTTACGCTCACACAGAAGAGGAAGAAACTGAAGACAAGAAGTGAGGAGAAAACAAGTGGCAGGAATCTGCATCTGACAGAAACTGGCATCAGTGACATTCCAGATGAGAGACTGAGCTAGACATCGGATACAAGCACTTATCTAAAACAGACCAAGAGCTCCATTTCCATCTTTAAAGTAGACCTTTCTGCTGAAACATCCAGAATATCAGCTGGGGAAAGGACACTGTCTTGCACAGGAGCTACCAT
Organism: Corvus hawaiiensis; assembly: GCF_020740725.1. NCBI lineage: Eukaryota > Metazoa > Chordata > Aves > Passeriformes > Corvidae > Corvus > Corvus hawaiiensis. Next base: position 14,054,671 of record NC_063223.1, read on the forward strand.
ACAGACAGTGGAGACTGCTTGTACGCACTACTGAACCCAGATATAGCTCAAACACTTGATATTTTATGAGGCTCCTCCAACTTTATCATGTGGTAATGATCAGCTCACTGCCTCTGCAGCCAAGAGCCTGGTCCCAGAACAAAGCTCTGTGTGTTATTTTGGCGCTGCCCTGAGTACAGAGACATGGGCTGACCACTGACATGCCGAGGAGGAGAATAAACCCAGACACAGATTGCATTGTTCAGGGACATGAAGACACGTCTAATAAACTGAGCCAGCAAGCCAGCTGCTAGTCTGAAGAGAAGCAAGAGCTCTCAACTCTCATAGACTCGGCAGACAAGAGGCCACTGCAGTGCCCTTACTTGGCAAGCACATGGTTTTCAAGGCCCTTGAGGCCAGATCCAGAACTTGTGGCTCAGATGTGGAAAACCTCACTCTTGTTCCAAGATTCACTAAACAAGGCAATCCATCCAAACCTCATCTTACTTCTTCACCTTATCTGAGCTATTGATGCAGTAAAGAGGACAAGCAGATACTATCTGCTTATACACTGCCACAAGCATTCAGTCTTTCTCCAAATCCTCATCCAAAGAGCAAAGCTGCCTCTTTCAGATAGGAGTCACACTCTTAACTGCTTAACTTCAAGCCAAGTCCCTTCTTTTGCAAATTCTTCTGCTTCAACGTACTCACCTGGGTGACAGAATATGCCAGAGACAGCACAGTGGTGATTGCCAGCACACGTTTCACGCTCGACTTGCTCTCCAGGTGACCTGTAATTATGGGGTACAGAAGTGACTCAGGAAGTAATCCCAGCACTGGTTAAAATCAGTTCTTTCCAGAACCAATAAAGGAAAACACTTGTATTTCCAGAGGCCTTCAAGGGAAGGTTAAAGCTCACTAAACCCTGTTTGGAGAGTTGAGCCTTTCACAGGCAAAATCCTACTTACAAAACAACAGATTTTAACTTGCTTTCCTCCTGTCCACACTAATACAGAGAAAACCACTAAGTCCTTCTGCTGGGGTTACAGGAAAGAAAAAAAAAAAGAAAAAAAAGCAATGACTCCAGCATCATGTACACTGAGATGCTATAAAGCTTCTCAGGGAGAAGAGTTGATGGGAGGCTGGGGTAGAGAAATCTCTACTGGAATATACTGAAGCAGGCAATTTCCAGAAGCTCCTTTCAACCTAAATTATTCTATGAGCACTCAAAAGATGAAAAGGATACTGCTCACATGTCCCACTGACAGATGCAACAGTGACACCTACCCTCCCCTCTACTCTGACCCACAGGGAGAGGCATTTTCACTTGCACAACTGAAAAAAGCAGAATTACAATTGCAGGTACAGATAAAGCATTTGAATGCAGCCAGGACAGATCAAACCAATCAAGGATGGGATAAAGGGGATAGAAGGGCCCATCCTAAATAAAATGGGGTTGAAGCAAAGATCAGACTGTTGATCTTGGCATAAAAATCTTACCTAAATTACTCCATCATACGAGTGCAGGACAAACAAAGCTCATGTAAACCCTTAAATGGCACAAGCCATAGATCTCTAAGGTATAATCAGGCCTTCAGCCATTTCTAACTACAACTCCACAATTTGTCCTTTGTATTTATTCTACAGCCTCCTCACTTTATAGAATCAGCACCACCATGAACTTACAGATGCAGCCTCTGTGGAAGGAAAGGGAATAGAAAACATTCAAAGCACTCAAAAACCTCCTGACACATACCAAAGGCAAGGCCTAGAATCACCACACTCAGTTCAATCGCCAGAAGGAAGAACCTTGTGATCTCCCACAGGATCTGAGGGATAACAGAGACCAGACAAACATGATTAGATGGAGCCAGGAACCAGTTTGAAGTTAATAAATCAAAACTCCAGGGGATAGCAACCTCTGAATGGCTGGTCATTTCTACAAGCACGTCTCACGCTTTGTAGGGATACTGATCACATGCTTGTTCCAAGCCCTGTTCGTGCCTGTGGAACAGAACAGTTGTGTGGGAACAAGCAAACAGCAGGTCTACAGAGAGGAAGTGGCCACAGTTTGCCTCAGCTGAGGATCTGTCACTTGTCTCAGGTATATTCTTGCTGCTGTGCTCCCAAAGAGCACAAGCCCATGACGATCTCAAAAGTATAGTATTAAACAAGGTCAGTTCTTAAAACTCCGTATTCTGCCCTCTTCCAAAGCTACTGGTCCTTAAATCTAAAGCATATTCAAGTAAAAAGCACGGCCCATTCCAGCCTGTCATTTGCAATCTCATGTTTTATTTGATGAAACAAGACCAATAAAAAGCAGGTGAGGCAACTTTTCAGGGAGTCATGCAATAAATCAGTGCCAAACCTAGAACAAGGACACAAATTCTGGCTTATTAACCCTTTATCTCTGAACACTGAATAGTACTCTCTCTTGAAGATACATAATATTTTAAGAGGCATTGGATAAGACACTTCTAATCCCAGCAAACACACAGTGTGTGTGTGCATATATATGAGAGGACACAGAAGAAACATAATAGACAGGATAGGACGTGTTTACAAAAAAAACTGTCAGTATCTGTCTTGCTACATGATTTCCCAGTTGCTGCACTCAGCAGCAACACCAGAGCAGAAGAAAAACACCTTTCCACCTCTTCTTCATTATTCAAGTCCTGGGCCTACATCTGTTGGACAGAGGTGAATAAAAATGCTACAAACATCCAGCCACTCGCAACAGCAGCTCTTTACCTCTTGCAAAAGAGAATCATTTCATCCCTGTAACAGGAAACTTTTGCTGCCACTATTTGTGTGTCTATTTTAGAAAATCCATTGTTTTACCATGCTGGATGTTGTGATGATTTAGATCCACCTATCAAAACAGGATTCCATAGTACACATAGCTGAAAGTACTGCAAAAAACCACATTATCCTTGCACACATGTAAGAGGGAAGCCAGAGCAGAGTGCTGTGATCAGAAGTACACAAAGCACAGCCTCTAACGTCAGTGTTGCACCTACCTTGTCAGCAACCATGGCAGCATCAGAGGCACTCACAGTCATGGAGACAACAGCTCGGGCAATGCCAACTAAAGCCACCACAAATACCTGCAAAAAAAGAGCAAAAGTGAGCTCATGTCAAAGGGCACATATGCAGTAGCGATCAGAAACCCTTCTAGAATACCATTTCCAGGTCAGCTTTCAAGTCTGATAATGAGTACTAAGAATTTCCTGTGGCAGACTAGAGTTAATTTCCTGAAACAGATTCCTCAGACCTCTTAGATAGGAGTACTGCCTTAGAATTTAGGAAGGAACAATTGCCTCAGCAGTCAGATTAAGCTCCAAAGAGTTCTTCACCCAGTCTTTACACCAGTATCTTTACAGTCTTCCCACCCTTCATTCCACTGGGGCAGGGGAGGAGAAAAAGAAACAGATAGAAAACATATCCTGAATTACAAAACCAAATGGTTGGTATGTCTGACTAAACCAATCACATCAGATACCAGAAACCACTCAATACCAACTACCCCACTACACAACTGTGACAAAATTAAACCTGCAGTTCTCTCACTCCACACTGATAATGCTCAGAAATGCAGAGGAAAAGTCACCTGCAGCCACCAGCTTTAAAACATCTTACCCTGCTGCACAGTGCAACACAGATCTCACTCACTTCATGTACCATTTAAACATGACAGCTCAGCAAGGCTCAGTTACCCTGTGCTGTCACTGCCATACTATGCAATTAAGAGCTCAGCTGGATGTATCTACACTCCACTATGCAGACTTACACTTTAAGAAAGTGGATTTTTCCAGATAAAATTCTCTGAGTCCCAGGCTGATCCTAATGATGAAGGTAGGAGACAGCTAAACCTATCAGAGAACCAAGAGTCAAAGCTGATTCGAAGGTGGTTGCAGAATTGAAATGACCAATAAGTGACCCACAGATGAGTATCTCCTTAGAGGAAGAAGACATGGCAATGGCATGAAAGAAGAATACAACAATCCCTCCTGGGGTGGAGAACTCCATGACAAAACACTGACTAAAAATAAGGGTCCCTGAATATAATGGTGTTCTAGAGATGCAACAACTCACTGGAGCTGAGCACACACCTTTTTGTTTCCTCTCTAAGCAGGTAGAGACTCTTCCCAATCTGTTAACTTCACATTAATCACCAACTCCACAAGAAAGCAGTCCTTTAAGACATGACAAACAGTCAATTTAAAGGAAGTCCTTGCAGAACACACTTCCATCCTCATTTCCCAATAATATACTCAAGAAATGAATATGAAACTGAGTTCAAGCATTTTCCTCTAAGACTGTGTGCTGGATTTGGCTGGGATAGAGTGAATTTCCTTCACAGTAGCTGTTATGGGGCTATGTTTGGGATTTTTGTGCTGAAAACTGTTGATAACACAAATGTTTTCACTACTGCTGCACTGCTCTTACACAGACTGTAAGGCATTTTTTGCCTCTCACCCCACTCCAGCAGCAAGTTGCCTGGAGGTGCACAAGAAGTTAAGAGGGGACAACTGGGACAGTTGAACCCAACTGGCCCAAGGAATATCCCATATGGCATCATGCTCAGCACATAAAGCCAGGAAGAAGGAGGAAGGAAAAGACTTTCAAAGTGATGGTGTTTGTCTTCCCCAGTAACCATGTGATGGAGCCCTGCTTTCCTGGAAACAGCTGAACACCAGCCTGCCCATGGAAAGTGGTAAATGAATGCCTTGCTTTGCTTTCCCTGTGTGCACAGCTTTTGCTTTGGCTTATTAAACTGTGTTTATCTCAACCCACAAGTTTTCTCACTTTTACTCTTCTGATGCTCTCCCCTGTTCCAGTGAGGGGGCGTGAGAGAGCAGCTATGTGGGGCTGAGTTGCCATCCAGAGTATAAAGTCAGTTCACTTTCCTCTCTTTGGTTTATCAAGAGTTTTGTTTTTCAAAGCCTTTGGCACAAACTTCTACTGATCATGTGCATTACTGGAAAAATGTAGGAAGGTTTAAATCCAGACTGGAAAGGGATGGTAATATTTTTTAAAGGTTGAAACATTTGTGTGTACACATGGTTATCCAAAATTGTGCAGAAGCCCGGAACCCCAACACATAGCCTGAAAGAGCTAACAAGACTTCCCAATGTGAAGGTGAGGCTACCAGGTCAGATTTGGTTTTGAGCTTCTTGGGCTTTGCCATGGCAGTACCTGTACAGACCAGGGAAAGAGGTGTCCATCTAATCCAACTCAAACACACATTCACTTCCACAGCCTGTACTAACCTCACTGAGGAAGAGCAACCACATGTTACATACTGAGGCAAGCCAGGGTATCAAAAAGCTTCTGAATGGTCTTTTTAAACTAATTCAGGTAGGTTCTTGCACTTATGATATCCAGTAAGCAGTATCACAGGGCATCACAGAACTGGTGAGAGGAGAACAGCAAGATCTTAGATGTTTGTGAACTGTAACTGTACTGTATATTCTGTTTCCACCTTAAGAACTATCAAGAACATGATCAAGTCAGGGGCCACTTTGACATGATATGAAAGAAACTAACAGGGTTGGATTTCTACATTCCCAGACTAACCAGAACCCCTGTCACATCACCATTTTCTCCAGCAGATGACCAAGCTTTTCAACAGCTTCACCCAAATTATTCTCCTTTCCCTACCTCAATGAAAAGCTGGGTTTGTGTCCCATGCTACTTACTGCAAGGAGCAAAGAAAGCATAAGATACTAGATTCCAAGGCATCAAAGCAACAAAGGAAGAAAAAAAGGAAAAGAAAAATGAAATCACCACAGGAGAACAAAATCCACTCAAATCCAGCAGATATGGTCCCAGTATCTACTAAGAGCTGAACTCAGAGTGCAAAAAAAAGTCTATGTCTACTTCTTCTAGTACACCTTCAACAAAAAGCAGATTTTATCCCTGCAAGAGCCCGTCTAGGCTCTCTCCACTAGTTCAGTGACATTGTTCATGAGTGGTAATTAAAAAAACAGTCCTCAGTTCAAAGGCACAGAATGGTACTCACTAGTATGTAGAATGTAGTGAAGATTGGGCTGGAAGTGACCCGGATTTTGGCCCTGGCAGAGGGCAGCTTCCAGAGCAGAAACATAAAGAAAAGCACATTGGGAACCAGGAGGAGAAGATCCCAGTAGCGGACTCTGCAAAAAGTAAGACAGGTTTTATCCCTGTTCTTCAGCCTCTAGAAGGGAAGGCACCAGCCCCAGTCCCTTCCCAACCAAACTGAGAAACAAACAAAGCTCTTTCCCTTGGTCCAGGGTCAGACTGTGGTCCCATTTCCTCCAACTCACCTGGACTTCCCAATGTCTTCATAGAGCAACAACAGGCACTTGTGTGGCACTGTGATGTTCGTGTCGTTGATCACCTGCGTTGTCATCGGGGAGAGAGTTGTCACATTATCCAGTGCTGTCACCAGGGCAGTTGAATGTGTGATGTTGTCAGACACAGAGAATGTCATCACAGACATCATGGACTGGAACATCCTGTCTTCCTTCTGGTCCAGGTCAAGCAGAGCAAGACAATCACAGCAGGGAAAATAAGCAATATTAAATCAGTTGTGAGTCAGAGCTAAAAAAACACATCCTTGACATTAAGCCCCTGCACAACTGCTTCCTGCTTGGTATAGCCAATTATCATCATGTCAAAGACTGTATTACACAATGAAATGCCACCTGCCCTAAGTCTGAACACAGCCATTAGAGTGGTCAGCACAAAACCACACTTCGATATCACAGTAACAAGCACCTTCAAATGGTGCTATGGAGGATAAATCTTGTGATTATCTGAGCTTTGGCATATTCCTAGAAGAAATCAAGACTCGACAGCAATACATGGCATCATCAGATGGAGACAAAAACCCTACTTTACCAGGACACTCATTCTTGGTCCCAAGATCAAGAAGTGACAGTCAATGACTTGATTTCAACTACTGGAAAGAAAAGATGAAGGCCCCTACCGAAAACCCATTGCTGTTACCAACCATGAAGTCTGAGAGCAGGGAGAGCCTCACATACCCCCACCTAAAGGGACTGTACAGAGTCTTCACCTTTCAAACCCAGCACTGGCAAAAACCAAGATTCAGCATTCTTTTTCTAACACTTTGCAAGACACCAGAACTATTCTGGTTTTGAGCAAATCTCTTCCCACTTTAAAGCAGAACCCTGACTGTTAAGGTACTTCAGTAGCTACAAGATGAATACAAACACAGGGTCCAATCACCCCTCCTGACAATGCCTAAAGAAGAAATCACAGACAACCCACAGATGCAAAAATGATAAATCTCTTGTCAGCCAACATCTTAAAGATGCACATTGCCAGGGACAGCACTTGAACAGTCTGTGTGTTATAGCTAATCCAGGATTTATCTCAAAAAAAATTCTCCCTGTTTGACTCCAGCCCTGACTTGCGTGCTGAAAACTGACAGCCCCCATGACAGGGCTGAGAAGGTATTTTCCCTTAGAGGTTCTGGGTGAGTCACAAGCTGGAAAGCATCAGCACAGTCCTGTGTCATCTGCTGAGCTCTTAGAGTTCAGTAGCACCTTCTCCACAAATTGCTCGAGACTGTCAGTAACAGGCTCTTCTTTCCCTTCAGAGACTGAGACTCTTCCCAGGTTCTCTAAGGGGCAAGGGAATTATCCCACCCTCAGCCAACAAACCCTCCCTTTGATTCATCCTTGCTGACAGATACTCCCTGAGCTGGGATTTTCTTTTGTGACTGCCGAATGCTGTGCTGCATGAGAGGCATCACAGTAAATAAACACACAGACCTGGAAGGAGCAACTTCATGCCAAGATGGCAAAACCTGGGCCAAAATATTCTGCTTCTCAGATGTTCCAGCAAACAACCTTCACATTCAAAACTTATCTCTGGAAATGTCCTCTCTTCCCTCCAGCTACTCACATCTCTGAACTGTTAAGAGAAGGATTTTCTCAACAATTTTGCTCCACTCTCTTCCTCTGTAACACCACTACATCCCAGTAGAAGTGAGGGCAAGTACGGTCACATTTCCAACACAGAAAAATTTCTACATGATTTTTTAAAAAGATGGGAAAAAGTAGAGAAAAACCTCACAGACCACGGGCAGAATAACATTAGCAACTGTGAACCATCACAACCTCCTAGCAGCTCTTCTGGGACAAAAATTCCATCTGCCTGTCACACTGAAAAGAGCTCAAACATAAAGCTGTGAGAGATTTACATCAGAAAAACAACTTCTTATGAAAAGAGCAAACAGGCTCCATTATTTTTCGCTAGAAGCCACCACTATCACACAACAGCAGCTGCTGCTAAGGAGAGGAGTTGGCCACACATAACAGAACTCTAGTCACAAGGTTTCAAAGGGCAAAGCAGAATCAAGCTCACCTCTCAGCCAGGCTGCTTGCTACAGCCTGGTACTTGTTTTTGTCCTCCCCAGGTAAAGTGTACACAAAGCAGAGTAACAGAACATCCAACATGATAAGAAAGGGCAGCCAAGACCATCAGACACTGTGGTCATGCTTTTCTAATAGCTAAGGCCTACAGCAAGGATGTGGAGAACTGGCCCACTCCTGTCCAAATCAACAGCAAAAATCCCACAGCAACAGGACCAGGAACTGATGGAAAGGATCCAGCTAGGGGTTGTCATTCCCAGCAACACTGCTCCTTTCAGCACACTGTCCTCACCCTGTCTAGTCCTAAATAAATCCAGTCAGCTGAACATATCCAAGAGCTCACTCGCCACACCCTGCCTCCACAGAACTGCCCGCTTCAGCCAGCCCAGCCCATGCAATGGGGTAAAATCACCCAGAACTGCATGAAAAGAAATCAGTACTGCAGTCGTGGTCCCCCCTTTTCATCCAGCAGGCAGCTCTGTACACCAGAAAACAAAATAAGATGTTTTTCTATACTCCAAATGAAGTCAGGCTGACTTGGTCGAAGCCAATCCCTCACTCCAGGCCCTGGACAAGCTGCATTTGGAGCAAGACCACAGGCATGAATCCTGGGCTGCAGTGACAGAGCTCTCAGAAAGGCTCTGCTGCACCTTCAGGGAAATGTTATCTCACCAATGGATATTGTTCCTCGAATCATGGCACTGTAACAATATCAGAGCTCAGTGAAATTCAGAGCTCACATCACTGGCAATTCTGTCTTCTTTCAAAGCCCACCTACAGAAAGGTGAATTACACACTACACAAGTTGCAGCTGTAATAAAAAATCGAAACATTTATTTCTTTCTGCAAACAGCATCAGAAAGTCTCTTAAGTACAGATCGTGATAGGATTAGGACTGCTTCTTAAAATACTCTATTTGTGCGATAAAAACTGCACTCACCAGATGCCTGCTCAAATACAACTGTTACTGCAGTAACTTAAATGCTTAAAAATACTCCAGAACACTAAAAGTAAAAAAACAACAACAACAACAAAATCCCCACCAACATAAAAAAGAAAAAAATAAGCCTTTTTTTGTTCTCATCCATTTTAAGAAGGCTTTTCGACCCTCTGTTTTGCTCACAACAACTGCATTTTTCATTTCACTCTTAGAACTTAAGACAGGCGTTTACCCTCAGTGATCGTTTTTAGTTTTAGTCTCACATCTCATTCTGAACTAAGATTAAAAAGAAAGCAACTACAACGGGGGAAAATAAACCGAAGAATAATACCGAAAGCAGAAGTATCAACAACAAGCCCAAACCCTCAGAGACAGAGAACCCTAGCCCAGAGGTGGATTTTAGAAATGCATATCCCGGAGTTTTTTCTGTTTTGGTTTTGATTCCTCTGGAAGGCGGGTGCACAACACGCAAGAGAAGTAGCAGTGCGTGGTCACTTGGTTCTAGGCTGGCGAGGACGCGCCGCCTGCTTCCCAGGCTGCTAAAGCAACACAGCTGGAGACGCGCCGCAGTTCCACCCCACCTCAGCTGCCCAGCGGTGCCCCTGAGGCTCCGGCCATGGGGCTCCCGGGGCTGCACTGGGCGGCCCTCGGAGGCCCGCGGCCCCCGCGCAGCACGGCCCCGCCGCCCCGCTCTGAGGCGCCCCAGCGTCCCTCCCTCCCTCCCCGTTACCCCCTCCCGCCGGCCCCACTCCGCTCGTACCCGCCGGGCCCCGCTCGCACCCGGCCCCGCTCCCGCCGCCGCTCAGTCCCGGGGCCCCGGCCCCGCCATCCCAGCCCCGGCCCTGCCGCTCCCCTCAGCCAGGGAGCGTCGCTGAAGAGCGGCCCGAGCGCAGCGCCGCGCAGCCAAGCACAGCCGCTGCCGCCACAGCGAGCCCAGGGGCGCTATTGAGAGACGGTCCCCAAGAGGGCTCCGGATGGACCAATCAGAGAGCAGAAGCTGTCAAAGGGGCCAAAAGAAACAGCGGAGCGAGCCAATAGAAAGGGCCGGGAGGCGGGACCAAGGGGGCAGGCCCGCCGCGCTTTAAAGGCGCCTCGTCCCCCACCCACCTGTGGGTCCCCAGCGCGGGGTCGGTGGGGATGGGCAAGAAAGTGACCCCGGGGTTCGGCGGGTCCGGCGGTCTCGAGTCCGTCCTTGCCGGGCAGGCTCTGTCCTTTACAGCCTGATCCCACCTCCTGGGCCAGCCCGCACAGCACAGCCTACCACCCAACAGCGAGCGCTCTGCGATCCAGCACCCACCGTCACACACCTCCGGGGGGGAAGCAGGATGCACCTGCGCAGGAATTCTGTACGGCCTGTGGCGGCAAGGCAGGGCAGTTAATAATTGAAGGAGATCCGATAATAAGTCCCTGCGGGGGAGAATGATTAACAGCCTTGGAGTTTGGCTTTTAAGGACAGTTTAAAGCTGACTGAAGAAACTTGGCGTAGTTTGGACAGCAGCTGCTAAAGGGAAACACGATCAATAATTAGCAGTGCAAATACCAGGCAGACAAAAGAGACACTTAGTATAGTAAACAAGGAAGTAACTGTGACAAATGAGCCAAGATTTATATAGGAAATTAAAGGAAATAGCCAGCTAAGCACCAGCACGTTATTCTCAGCAGTAAGAGCTGGCTGACAGGGAAGTTTCAAGGAGAATGTTTGTTATCTGAGTCATTGCGAGGACTGGAGGATACATTCTGGCATGGTTTTCTACCTGTGGCTCACCCGTGGCTGCAGGGTTTGCTTCTGTAGGAATGCAAGGCTTTTGCTAAGCTGAAGTTTGCTGTACAGAGCCTACGCCTCCTTAGAAAATCCATACATTGGTCAAGTTTGCACGTTCTGCTCTAGCAAACACCACATACAGAGGGTTCCAGGCCCTCCTCACACACAGATCTTCCTCAGCTTAAATCTGCTTGATCCTCTTCTCAGGTCAAATTTTCCAGCTACACCTCAGCAAGCCTCATGAAGGTGTTGTACCTGGAGACTTGCCTGCCTCAGCCCAATTCCTCTGATTTCCACTGGGTTGAAACAGGTTTTCATGCTGGTGTCATGCCTTTGGAATGACATCAGGAGAAGCCAGTCCTTAGCTTGTCTCATCTCACGCTGTCATGCAGGTTAATGATATGTTGCAATATTTTGACACGTTCCATTTATGGATCCAAGCTCAAAGGCTTGGCTGACACCAAGATCTCTGAGTTACAGAAGGGACACTCCTGTTTAAAGAGAGGCGGAGTGTTTCTGCTTAAAAAGTGCCTTGGTAACAGACAAGTAAAATCCATGTCTTCTCACTTGTAGCCTCAGGCACTAACTAGTTGAACATGTTACCTCCCACATAACTGTGTCAGGAGAGATTTTGCTTTCCAATCCACCTGCTCCTCCCATCTGATTCAGTTTGAGGCTAGAGTCCAGTATTTTGGACACCAGATTCAAGAGCTGTTTCATGGTCAGGAGACTGCTGGGTGCCACTGCAAGGACTGTGACACTGCTTACGTGAAACAGGAGGTGGGGGATCCACACTTACGGTTCCTTTGTATTAACCAGCCTCGCCTGTCAGCCCCAACATGGTGTGTGCAAACATAACTCTCCTCTTCCACCTCCAAGGACTGCTCCATGCCCTTGACTGCACACATCCTTCCACTTCGGCTGAGCACTGCTGCTCTCTGTGTCATCTCCTCCAGCCAGTGCATAAAGATGGCAGGGCTCACTCCCTTTGTCCCTGCTGTGTCACTTGGTGTTGCCAGGCTGAAGCAGGACAAGGGGTGATGTTCAGGGCCCCAAGGAAAGCTGGCACTTGTTGCTGTACCTGCTGCAGCCTGCTGTGCTTTGACAGTCTCACTTGCCTTGCAAGTGTCAGAGGTGGAAGGTGCAGACATGGTGTCCAGGGCAGCATTACACCTTTGTATCATCACCAAATTCCACTCTTCTGGGACATTTTATCTCTCTCAGATACTCTGTCAGCTTTTATTAGATCAGTCTACTGAACAGGATATTACTTCTCATCTGAAACTGCTTTGCTGTTCAGGTGCTGAGCAACTGCAGGGACAGATGTGACTGTCTTGTTTCAGAGCTGTTCTACCAGCCTAGTGATTTCTAGTATTGGGCATAAATTTGCACCACAGCATACCACCTGAGCTGCTCTCCTGTGTCTCTGCCTTTTTTTTTTTTTTTTTCAAGGGGAATTCAGTCTCTAGAGCTCTTCCTGTGCTGCAAGAAGCCACGAGTTTGCAAAATCCTAGTGGTGTGATTGGATATTCAGGAGTCTGGTGCTCAGGTGAGGTCACCCCAGCGAGCCCTCTCACATACACCAGTCCATGTCTCCAGTGTAGCAGGAGCCCTGTCCCATACATGGCAGCATTTTAGGGATGGTTTTAGCTGCCCAAGCTCAGCTCTTGTCAAAGAGACAGAGCACCCCAGCTCAAGCACAGGACCACTTGTAGGTGGCACCCAAAGTTAGCAGTGAAAACATGGACATGGTGTGTGGTCTTCCAGGAAGGACAGACAGAAAAGCTGTCTGTCCACTCACCTGCCCAGTGCCTGGAGAGACAGTGGCACCCTGTGGTGACACTGGCTCATCACAGTGTGTCATCTGGGCCTTGTCAGACAGCACCACCTTAGCCAGGTCTTGGTCTGCCTTCCCTTAAGCCATAGAATCATTTAGGTTGGAAAAGACTGGACATTAGGAAATAATTCTTTATTGGAAGGGTGCTCAAGCCTTGAACAGGCTTCCCACGGAAGTGGTGGAATCACCATCCCAGGAAGTGCTCAAAAACGATGCAGATGTGGTGCTTAGAGACATGTTTTAGTGGCAGGCTTGGCAGGGCTGGGTTAACAGTTGGACTCAATGACCTTTGGGATCTTTTCCAACCTTCATGGTTCTGTGATTCTGTGACCTCTAAGATCATCAAGCCCATGGTGGTCTCTAGGACCCTACAAGTGGGGGCATCTTGGGGATGTCCCTGTGTCTGTTCCTCGCCAAGCACCAGCCAGCTCCCTGTCATGTGTCACAGAGAAGAGGCTGAGCCACTCTCCTATTTATATCGTGATGCTTCTGCTTTGCTATTTTAGTACCAGCCTGAATCATCCAGCTGGGCTCCTGGAAGAGCCATTTCAGATTGTCAGCTGCCTCTTCAGTCACTTTTGCTTCTGGTGTCTCCTGTTTCAGGGTCACTGTCCCACGCTCAAGCGCAGCCAAGAGCAGAAATAGCCTGATACTAAATAGTGATCAGAAACGCTTCAGAGAATGCAGATCTCCAAAATCCAAACCACCTGCTGTTATGCAAGATCTTGTGGTCTGGGAGGAAGCATTCCATCTCCTTGCCAAACATCAGCCCATTGCTTGTGTTGTCTCGCTAAATTCCTCTTCCAGTCTCTATGGGACAGGTGCTCTTCTTCAGTTCCTCTCCCAAATGGCATTTGCTTGCTGCACTGAACAGCTGGGGAGACAGATGTGTTGCCAGAATAGCTCCAATCAGCTCCCTGTTACTGTTAGCACATACAGACTGACATAACAGAAAAAAACCCCAAACCAACAACAAAATGCCAGAACCTCTTTCCCACCTGTCGTCATTTCAGCGAGAACCAGAACAAAGGTGATTCAACTGGGTCAGTGAGAAACCCGGTGAAGCCAGGCTTGATTTTAGCTGCCAAAGAGGCAGACGTGAGCACGGGAATTCACAGTGGGATCTCTCCGGTGACTCGGGTGCCCGGCAGGAGGACAGCCCTAGAGCCCAGAGGGAAATGTTTGCCAAAGCTTGCCAGTGCCGCCCACCAGCCCCCGAACCCCCTTGGCCGGGAGTGGCCGGCGGTGACCGTGGATGGCCGGGGGTGGCCCTGGGTTCTTCTCGCTCCAGGCTCCCGCCCCCCTCCTCATCCATATTCACAAGGGGGCGGGGCCCTCCCGGCTATCCATTATTCATGAGGTTTCGCGCGCTTTTGTGACCACGTGGGTCGGTTTTCGCGCGGAATCCGGCGGGGCAGGAAGCGGCGGTGATGGCGGTGAGCGGCTGGGCCGGGCCGGGCCGGGCCGGGGCCGAGCCGGGGAGTTGGGGGCCACCTCCTCGGGGTGCGGGTCCTGCGTCCTCCCCGCTGCGGGACACTTGGTGCTGCGGCCCTGCAGGGTCCAGAGAGGATTTCGGGGTGGGGGGGGGACAGTGGGGGTGCGCTCGGCGATGCTCCCGAAACGCCGAGGGAAGTTTTCCGCGTGCCCGGCGCCGCACAGGAGAGAGCTGGGCCGGGGCAGGATCGGACCCTTTCGCTCCGCTCCGGCTGCGCTGCCCTCGGAGGACGGATTTACCCCGCCTCCCCCCCTCCATATGTTTCCATTGCCATTTGCGAGGAGGGCTAATTATTATAACTCATCGGTGATCCATATACCCCCTTTCTGACGGCGGCCCGCATCGCAGAGGCCTCTGGAGGCACTGAGCCCCTCTCTCCCCGCGGTCCCCTGCCCTCACCCCTCTCCTGTCCTTGCAGGACTCCTCCGAGTCGCAGGCGGCGGTGACCAGCCCCGTGCGCAGCTCCCGCCGCGGCGATGCCTTCACGTCCAGCCCCGGTCGGGACCTGCCACCCTTCGAGGATGAGTCCGAAGGGCTCCTGGGGACCGAGGGGCTCCCCGAAGAGGAGGAAGAAGGGGAAGAGCTCATTGGGGAAGGGATGGAAAGGTAAGGAAATCGTTGGTGGGGATCGCGTCCGGCGATGGGGTGCTGGGGATGTCAGTGCAGCCAGCGACGTGGAGGGGGCTCTCAGGCCTCGTGGGTTCCTCTGCTGTGCTGGTAGCTGGAGTGAGGAGGCTGAAGAGCTGCTGGGCAATGGAGAAAGGTCAGAGTATGGTGTCATTTGAGTCCTGGAAGAGCTGAGCAAAGTGCCATCATGGTCCAGGGTGGGTAAACCAGGATCTGCCTGGATGCATGATGTGCATCCAGCCCAGCTCTTTACTCCTGCAGACATGAATTTTGATGTTGTTTTACTTAGCCAGGCCTGCCGGCAAGCTGAACTTTACAGCACAAAGGCTTGAATGCTGGCATTCCTAACAGTGGAGCTGGAGCCCTTTACTGCAGGCCGTCTTCCATTAGGAAGTGCCTTCCTGCTCAACAAATTCTGTCCTGCTGCAGAACAACTGTCCTGACACCTGCCCAGCAACAGCCAGAGAAGGGCTGCAGAATTGCTTTCCTGGCCTGATTCCCTGCTCTGTGTGTGTGTGCTAGGGACTACCGCCCCATCCCAGAGCTGGATGTGTATGAAGCAGAGGGCCTAGCCCTGGATGATGAAGATGTGGAGGAGCTGACTGCCAGCCAGCGGGAAGCCGCCGAGCGAGTGATGAGGCAGCGGGACCGCGAGCTGGAGCAGGGCATGGGCCGCATGAGGAGGGGGCTGCTCTATGGTAGGTGCAATGAACTGTACCAGCTGTGCCACCCTGAGCGCTTGGTGATAACCCAGCCCTTTGCAGGGAGCTGGGCTCTTTACCCTCAGGTTAGCAGGGAGGTCTCTACAGCTCCAGTGTATCTGGGCTCCTAGTGAAATCACTGGCTGTGGGCTTGGCTGGATTCCCTGGTGCATGATCCCTTTCCTTTGCGTTTCCTAGGAACTTATTTGGTGTTCTTCTGGTTACTGCTGAAACAAAGTTAGGATCCTGGGCCTGTATCAAAGGGTTGGGATTCTACCAAGTGTATGCTGTAGAGTTTGTTTGTGTTGGTGCTCCTGTACAGACTTTTGTGGGCTGGATGGAAGGGCCTTTGTTGCACTTTAAGCCCGTTCCTTGGTCAGTGCATTAATGGACTTGAATGTGTGCTGTTGCATACAACTCTTCCTATTCACACCCTTAAAATCTTAGCTATGTTATGGAAAATGTAGGAGCACGTCTAGAACTGGATTTAGGCTGGGCCTGGGATGTCTCTTGGTTTGTATTCCAGGCTGTGACCTCTTTACCTCCACAGCCCATGCAATCCCACTGTGACTAATCCAAAGAGTGGGAATGGGAATCCCAGATCTTGAGCAGTTTTTCCTCCCAACCCTTAGACAGTGACGATGAAGATGAAGACCGTCCTGCACGGAAGAGGCGGCTGGCGGAGCGGGCTGCCGAAGGCATGGAGGAGGAGGATGAAGACATGATTGAGAGCATTGAGAATCTGGAAGACATGAAAGGGCACTCAGTGAGGGAGTGGGTTTCCATGGCAGCTCCTCGGCTTGAGATCTATCACCGCTTCAAGAACTTCCTGAAGACCCATGTGGATGACCATGGGCACAATGTCTTCAAGGAGAGGATCAGTGACATGTGCAAAGGTAGGGCTGGGTCACTGGAGACTCTCTCTCTTTATGTGGGTCACAGTACTTTGTGGTGATCCAGTCCAGAGGTGGATATTTTTCTGCCTACCCTCTTTGTTCCAGACATTGAATCAGCACTTTAAGAAAGCCTGATGCTGATGAAGATAAATGAATAATGGAAACGTGCCTAGTGTCTTCTTTGGTTGTGGCTGACTAATTAGAAGGCCTCTGGCATCTGCTCCTCATTAATATTCATATCGTAGAAATGCTAGCAGAAGAATATGTGGGGCAGCAGACAGTGGTCTGCAAGTTAGTGATCTGAAAGAGACAACAATTGCTGGCTGTCTGCACCAGTTACTTTCTCACACTGGAAACTGGATTATCCAGAAAGGGGACACAAATAGACCTTGTGACTTTGGAAACCATGTCAGTGTTGCAGCCTTGTATTCTGACTAGAAGAAACGGTCATTAAGGCTGTCATTGATGAGTTTTAAAAGCAGAAATTGTCACATCTAGGAACAGCTCATGTAGCTGTACTTGTTGTATTTCTTCTTTGTATTGAGCAGAAGCTTGAGCAGTGGAACAGGATCAGTTTTATAAAGCTAGGAAATAAAAGGCATTTGTCTCATCCATTTCCACAAACATAAGACACAGCAGGTTTTTTGCCAGCCATTCAGCACACATAATGTCTCTCCTATTAACTTCTGTTTCCTGGAGGTCTCTGAGAGAGTTGTGTGTTGGGCTGAGGCTTTTGAATCTCAGGGACACTGAGCCTGGGAAGTATCTGTGCAGAACTGGAGAGGAACAATCACAAGCTTGGTAGTGATGAAGAATTTGTTAGAAAAATAAATTTAAAAGGCTTTTCCACCCATTTTCAAAGTGTTAACCTCTAAACATTTTTCAGGGAAAGTGCAGAGATCTGCTAACTGCAGCCTGTAGGATACAAGCTTGTCTGTTCTGGCAAACTCCTTGAGGAGTGAACAGACTGAAATTACAATTCACCCCATCTTTTTCTTAAGAGAACAGAGAGAGTCTGGTGGTGAACTACGAGGATCTGGCAGCCCAGGAGCATGTCCTTGCCTACTTTCTGCCTGAGGCCCCAGCAGAAATGCTGAAGATCTTTGATGAAGCAGCCAAGGAGGTGGTGCTGGCCATGTACCCCAAGTATGATCGTATCGCTCAGGAGATCCATGTCCGTATCTCCCACCTCCCTCTGGTGGAAGAGCTGCGGTCACTGAGGTAAGAGCAGAGCTACCAGCAGTGGCTGTGGGGCCTGTATTAGGCTTTGGGGTGCTCAGCACTCACCTGTGAGCTAAACCTCTGGGTAAGTCTAACAGGATTGCTGAGCTTAGCACAGGGAAAAAAATCATACCGAGGATGAACTTTCAGCATCCCCAAGGTAAACTTGTGCCTTGCAGCAAGAGTATTTCTGGAGCATGTTTTGCTTTCTGTGCCCTGCAGGCATCCAGCATATCTGTCTTTCCTCAGGCAACTGCACTTGAATCAGTTGATCCGGACTAGTGGAGTGGTGACAAGTTGCACAGGGGTCCTGCCTCAGCTCAGCATGGTCAAATACAACTGCAGCAAGTGCAACTTCATCCTGGGACCCTTTTTCCAGTCGCAGAACCAGGAGGTGAAACCCGGTTCCTGTCCAGAGTGTCAGTCTCTTGGCCCCTTTGAAATCAACATGGAAGAGGTAAGAGATGATGTGTTTGCCTGGATGAGGCTGGCTGCTCATCCTGCTCCACTGCCTGTTCCTCCCAGCCCTGCCTTGGCTCCCACCCTTTGAACAACTTGGTGTGGGGAGAGGGGTCTTCTGCTACATCCAGGGGGCTGTGAAGATAGGTCCATTTGAGCTCTTGACCTGAATGACTCAGTTTAGCAACCGAAAGTAATTTGTTGCCACACTGTAGGTGTTTGGATTGAGTCTTTTACACAATCATCTCTGTGGTACACAGTTATTTATTCATATTTTAGAAATGCAGACACACGCTGTCCAGCTCTCCTTCCCAGGCTGGGTCAGTCTGTCCTGATCTGTCAGCTAGGGAAACCAGAGAGCAAAATCATTGATGTGGAGAGCTTCTGACTTTCATTCTTTGCTTTGATACCTTTAACTATTACTGTATCCCACAGCCGTAGGGAGGAGAGGAGAGAAGATCCAGCAGGCAGGAATTGTGCAGCAAGATTGATTTATTTAAATATTTTACAAACTCTTTTATAGACTTTTTTCTTCATAGTCTAATTGGACAAAGGACCAGCCACCCCTTGGGGTGATTGGCTAAAATCCTAAAACATCCATTGTCAAAATATTTTTCTACTGTACCATAAACAAGGCTTTGCAAGGTCACAGGTGTTCATAGCTTATAGAACTCTGCTACTATCTTCATGAGAGAGAAAAGTGTCTCACGGGCTTAGAAAGAAGCAAGAAAAATTCTTGCTAGCAGCAATATTTGTATCCACATTTAACAATCACAAGTGGAGCATCCTTCTCCCAGGAACTGCTCCAGTATTTGGGTGGACAAACACTGTGGAGGCTGAAACACAGTGGTGAGATGCAGCAAAGTGCTTTCCTGTCCTCACTATTGCCTATCACACCCTGGGACTGCTCCTCACAACCTCCATGCTGCCATGTCCATGGTTTTCTAACTGAAGTACAGTAAATCCTTGAATGGCCCTTCTCTCTGAGGTGCCTGCTGACTTGCTGGGTAACTTTGATTTTGTTGCTGCAGACGGTCTATCAGAACTACCAGCGCATCAAGATCCAGGAGAGCCCTGGGAAGGTGGCTGCAGGCAGGCTGCCCCGCTCCAAGGATGCCATTCTCCTCGCTGATCTGGTGGACAGCTGCAAGCCAGGAGATGAGATTGTGAGTACATTGTTCAAGTATCAGGAGAGCACAGGGTAAATTCTGACAGCGACATCACGGGAACATCTGTGGGGATTTGGGGAGGGGTTGTCCTCAGATGCATTTGAGCAGCTACTTCTGAGCCTTACCTTAAAATGGAGAGGGTTTTTGTACTGTGCAGGCACTGACATAGCATTTCCTGCTTCCCAGGAGCTGACAGGGATCTACCACAACAACTACGATGGCTCCTTGAACACTGCCAATGGGTTCCCAGTGTTTGCAACTGTGATCCTGGCCAACCACATCGCCAAGAAGGACAACAAGCTGGCTGTTGGGGAGCTGACTGATGAAGATGTGAAAGTGATTGTGCGTCTGTCCAAGGATGAGCAAATTGGGGAGAAGGTGGGTCAGCCTCAGACATCCCTTCTGACAGCTTGCCATCACCTGGCAGCTGGATCAGAAAGGGATGAAATGGGTCAGCTGGCCAAACAGTGGTTAAAGGAACCCAGTTAAAGAAATCCCAGTTCTCTCTGAATGGTCTTCTGTAGCTCTCAGCCAGCTGTTGATGAGAGTCTGTTATAGGAGGGAAGTAAATAAGAAACTTCCCTTGTAGTTTTAGAGGTCAAATTTTCTGTTTCTCCTGTTTTCTGTTTCTTCCTTCTCTGAGCCTTCTACATCACAACAGGGCTGGAAGACAGGTGAGAGACAGACAGTGCTTATATCTGATCATTTTTCTCTCCCTGTGTCTTAGAAGCCAAGTGGGGAAAGTTCTGTGAGGCCAGTGACTGCATCTCCAGTCCCCTAAAGGAGATGTTAATGCTTAGCTTAAGTTGTGGTAGATATTTTAGCTTTGCTTCCTCTATATGCTAAGACCTGAACCCAGTACTTGAAAGAACAAAGCTCCTGGACTGGTGCATGTTCAACCTCTCTTGGGTCAGAGTTTATCGTTGTAATGGGGACTTCACTCAGTTGCCTTGGCTGTGCTGTTGTTACAGTGACTGCTGTTGCAGTAGATGCAGCTTCAGTTGGGCCAGGAGTGTTTGAACTTGAGTGGTCTCCAGCATCAGGCTATTTTCAGAATACCCTTGAGAAAATCAGCCAGTTGGTTCTAATATTTGACTATGATGACAATTCATGTGCAGCATAACCCATTCAAGTACTGTCATGTGCAGTGAGTAAGCCTCTGATCAAGGTCTCCAGCTTTGCAAGAGCTGGTAACAGCCACTGTGATGTACCTTGTGTACAACAGGGTTGTGGAGGCAGTGGCAGCAGCTTCCAGCACCAGACTAAATAATCTGCCATGCCCCAACAGCACCATTTTTGTGAAGCTCCTTTAGGAACAGGGGGTGGGTCGTTACCTTTGAAAAAGCCCTCACACCCTGGAATACTCTTTGGAGACAGCAGTACCTTAAGTGTAGCTTTAGATATGGCACCTTGCTGATGTTTGTGCAAAATCCTGTTCAGAACTGGAACTGGTATTCCCTGGACAACTCCTCTGCTTTCCCTCTCAGATTTTTGCCAGCATTGCCCCATCTATTTACGGACATGAAGATATCAAGAGGGGCTTGGCTTTAGCTCTTTTCGGTGGAGAACCCAAAAATCCAGGTGAGTGTCACTTGTGTCCCTTGGTCCTGCCTCACTCTGGGGAGGGCAAAGGGACCTGGGTTTGTCTATGCCATCACAACAAGAGGGGTTAGAGTTGTCTATGTGGCTTGGTGACAGAGAAGGTTTGACAGACTGAGGGATATCTGTGATTGAGCTGGCTGTTTTATCACACTGAAAACTCTGGTGTGACAGTAGAAATGCTAGGACTGAAAATAGCTCCTGCTACAAACCTGGGCAAGTTTGTATCCCTCCTCTAGGAGGTCACATTTAATGTTCCTTCAGAGGTTTGACCTTCTGGCACCCTGATTTGTTATCATCTCCTCTGAAGGATGTGTTAGTCATCTTTGTAAAACAGACTTTCTAATCTTGCTGACACATCCTGTCTCCAAAACTGACTTTATTTCCCCCCTAACTTTCCTGTAAACTGGTTGCCATGCCTCCTGGTTGCCCTCCCTTCATCTTTGTGGTGCTCAGGGCAAGGTTGCTGTCAAGCCATGCACTCAGCTGCCACATGACTTTCCCATTGCTTTTGTAGGTGGCAAACACAAAGTTCGTGGTGACATCAATGTGCTTCTGTGTGGAGACCCTGGTACAGCTAAATCCCAGTTTCTTAAGTACGTGGAGAAAGCATCGAGCAGAGCAATTTTCACCACTGGCCAGGGAGCTTCTGCTGTGGGCCTCACAGCCTATGTGCAGAAGCACCCGGTCAGCAAGGAGTGGACTTTGGAGGCAGGAGCCCTCGTGCTGGCTGACAGAGGTGTCTGCTTGATTGACGAATTCGACAAGGTGAGCCCAGCCTCATCTCTCTGAGAAGGAGTAGCTGTGAAGGGACCAGCTGTAACCTCTGTCCTCTGAGGACACACTGTAACTCATGGTGACATCTCCCAGATGACCAAAGTTCCTGCAGTTTGCTTAGGCCCTTGGTGGTCCATAGTGCAGTTGGCTGCCTTTTCAGAGCATCTGGAGCTGATTCTCCTTTTGTGTTTGGCAGTGGGGTATAGACATAGATTCACTCTCAATCATTCTTGCTTTCCTGTAGATGAATGATCAGGATAGGACCAGCATCCACGAAGCCATGGAACAGCAAAGCATTTCCATCTCCAAAGCAGGCATTGTCACTTCCTTGCAAGCTCGCTGCACCATTATTGCTGCTGCCAATCCCATAGGTAAGTGTTGAGAGACTACAGGACCATCCCAGGCTCTCAACATAAATCCACGGTCATGAGAGCTGTGGCACAGCTTCCCTTCCCTCTGCCTGGTTCCTTCAGTCTGGAGCACAGATCAAGTGAGCAGAAAAGTCTTCAGTAATGTACTGGAGGTCTGTCCTTCCTCCAAAGCTGCAGCCTTGGGGCCTGTTTGACTTGGATTGTCTGTGTGACCCAGGTGGGCGATATGACCCGTCGCTGACGTTCTCGGAGAACGTAGACCTGACAGAGCCCATCATCTCTCGATTCGACATCCTGTGCGTGGTGAGAGACACAGTGGACTCAGTGCAGGTAGGGGCTGTGCCAGGAATCTGTGTGTGTGCTGGGCTTTAATGCTGCTGTTGGGATGCTCAGCTGCAGCTGCCCACTGAGTTTTTTCTGTCCAGTGAGTGTGCTCAGTGTCTGTTGGTGCATTGCTCCCTTGTAGGATGAAATGCTTGCCCGGTTCGTTGTTGGCAGCCATGTCAAGCACCACCCAGGCAGCAAGGAGGCAGTGAAT
This sequence comes from Corvus hawaiiensis, assembly GCF_020740725.1. Lineage (NCBI taxonomy): Eukaryota > Metazoa > Chordata > Aves > Passeriformes > Corvidae > Corvus > Corvus hawaiiensis. The sequence continues at coordinate 14,077,429 of NC_063223.1, forward strand.
GGGGACACTAATGAAGTCATCCTTCCCAACACGTACGGGGTTGAACCCATTCCTCAAGAGATCCTGAGGAAATACATCGTCTATGCCAAAGAGAAGGTCCACCCCAAACTCAACCAGATGGACCAGGACAAGGTGGCCAGGATGTACAGTGACCTCAGAAAGGAGTCTATGGTGAGAATACTGAGGAAAGGAGGGAAGAACTGTATGTATCTAGACTGCAAATCAGCCTGAGACTGCTCCAGCATATGTTGACACATTCTTGCCATTCCCATCACAAAAGTCTGTGCCACTGTTTTGTGAGAGACAGGCAGATCCTGCAGTGTCTGCTGAACAGATTATTCTTCATCTAAATGCAGAGTCTCGCCTGTTGGTGATGTGTGGACTGATGGACTGGACACATGTACAGTGCCTGCCATGGCAAAGTCCTTTTATTGTCACCCAGTCTGGCAGGCCCACAGGAGATGTTTGCATTCACTCAGATCCACATGCTCCTGGTCCATTACAGGGAGCCATTATCTACAGAAATGCCCTTCTCTTTTGTCTGTGGGATGCCTCAGGCTTGTTTCATGCTCTCCAAGTGAAAGAGGAATTTGCTGAGGTGTGAGGGAGATTTTTGGAGCTTGGGAAAACTATATCTTTTTTGATTGGCTCTTTGTTTCTTTAACTCCTAAAATCTGCTGGAGGAAACTGGATTGCTAATCTTGGAAAGGCCCTAAACAGTGTCACAGAGTGACCCCGCAACATCCCCTTGCACTGTGATGAATTCAGATGAACAGGGAAGCTGTGCCAGGCTGTGTGGCCGTGCCAGCAGGTGGCAGAGCCTCCTTAGCCTGAGTCACCCTCAGAGGTGCAGAGAGCTCCCTGCAGTGTGAAAGTAACTGCATCCTGGGCCAGAAGGCACCTGTCTTGTATCCTTGTTTTGTATCCTTGTCTTTGACCCCATGTCTTGTATCCTTCAGTAATGTGTTGCCTCCTCCCCTTTGCTCTCAGGCAACGGGCAGCATCCCCATCACGGTGCGGCACATCGAGTCCATGATCCGCATGGCCGAGGCGCACGCCCGGATGCACCTGCGCGATTACGTGGTGGAGGACGATGTCAACATGGCCATCAGGGTGATGCTCGAGAGCTTCATCGACACGCAGAAGTTCAGCGTCATGCGGAGCATGCGCAAGGTGAGGCGGGCACCGGCTGAGCCGGGGGCTGTGGCTGCGCCCCGCGCCCTGTGGGTTCAGCTGCAGCCTCCTTGCACTGCCCAGGCTGTGGGAAGAGATGCTCTGCAGGGGCTCTGTCCTGTGCAGACAAGCACTGAACCTGTGTAAATGGAGTACTGTGGGTATGAAGTGTTAAAGAAGTTCCTTGTCTGACCATCCAGGAGCCACTCTGGCAGTCACACTAATGCCACCTGAGCTGGGACCAAGGCCGCTTCACAGCTACACACACCACACTCACAGTCAGACAGGGTTTCCTGACCAGCTTGACCCCAGGTTTCCCACAGCAGAGACTCAGACAGCTGGGTACTTAAAGTAATTTAATCATGGTATAATAACAACAGCTCGAGCTGGGTGCCTTTGAGGAGGGACCCCAAACAAGGCACTGTTTTGTGACTGCCCTTTGTTAGTCTGTGGTGAGGCAATGTTTTTGTTGCGCCTGAGAAGGAAGTGTACTTCAAGCCTCTGAGTCAAAAGCACTGCCATGTCTCTTCTTTTTTGACACCTTGCCTTCTATTTTGGCACAGGGCTCCTGCTGCTGCTGCTGCCAGGTGATCAAACTGAGCAGGCAGCTTGTTTCTTCACATTTTTATTGGGCTCTCAGGGTACAGTTAAGCACAGGGCAGCACTCACTGTGGGTTAGTGTGCAGTCTGCCCTGTTCTCTGAGTAGCAGGGGCTGGCTCCGAACAGCTCTTGGCTGGTCACAGGCTGGCTTTTATCCACTGTTGAGTGTCTGCCCTCTGTCTGGACGACTCATGGCCTCTCTTTTTGGCCTCAAACAGCCAGCCAAGTATGAGCGTCTGCTGGGCAGGCACAGGGCAGTCTGGGTTAAGAAGCCGCTTTGTGCCTTGCCCAGGGCCAGCCCTCCTGTGGCTGTGTCCCCGTGGGCAGCACAACTCCACAGCAGTGCACTGCTGGCCCCCAAGAGGCACCAGGGCCCCAGCGGAGATTCCAGATGGGAATAAGAGCAGTCAGCAGAGGAGTCATGGCTGTCAGAGGGCTGCCATTGCAGGTGGAGGTGGCAGCTTGGCAAGGCCAAAGTCACTTGAGGAGCACTAAGGGCACAGGTGGCAGCAGTGTCATTTGGTTCCCCCTGTGCTCCGTGGGAGGAGGGGGTTGGTTGATGTTGAGCACCACAGTGTGTCACTGTTCCTGATCCTCATGGCTCATCTCATCCTCCCTCCCAGACTTTCTCCCGCTACCTTTCATTCAAGCGAGACAACAACGAGCTGCTGCTATTCATCCTGAAGCAGCTGGTTGCAGAGCAGGTGATGTACCAGAGAAACCGCTATGGAGCCCAGCAAGACACCATAGAAGTCCCAGAGAAGGACCTGGTGGACAAGGTATGGGGCTTATAACAAGATGCCTCTGGGACTGGTTCATGCTCACTCTGCAGCCTCAGAACTAGAGGAATTCTCAGACTTTTACATTATGATACCATAAAAAAGACTGGTGTTAATCAATATAACCTGGCATCAGGATTGTCTCCTGTGTATCTTCTCTCTTGTTTGGAAGGACCTTATTCTTCCCTCTCTGTTCTCATGCACCCCCATAAAGCTTTGGGGTTGGAATGGTAAATCCTGCAGTATGGTGCTTACGCGGGTGAATGAGAACTCGAGTTCCCTGGCATCTGCATTTGAAGAAGCAAAAGCAGAAAAATTTATGCATGTGAACTTTTTCAACTCCTCCTGAGGCTCCCTTGCCTCCTCCTTAATGCATCTTCATCCTGGTCCAAAGGCTGCATTTCTGACTTGGCCTTTCTGTGCAAAGTGTTGACCTTGCTTGGCACTAAAGCTGTGTTTGATTCCCGGGTTAGTGCTTTTTTGCTCTTTGCATTAGATGTGCAGAGTAACTACTTGCAAAGCCACAGCTTGGTGTTGCCAGGGTGACCACCCCCAGTCTGATGTCTCCCTTGCAAGACTGTCCCACTGGGTGAGGTTTTGGGGCTTTTTTTGGATAGGAGTTACATTCTAGCTCTGGTGGAAGTAAAAGGACGAGCTGAGAGCAGGCAGATGCTGAGCCAGCATCCTCTCTTGGCTCAGCTCAGCACTGCTAATGCTCCTTCCTCCTGACCTGCAGTCTCCCCTGCTACTGCAGTTCTGGTTCCTGCTGAGCAGAGCAGAGATTGCTGACTGTCAAATTTTATGCAGCCTTTGCTATGGAAAACCACATGGTTCTTACTTAGATTAAATAAACATTTACCTCTCCCCTCCTCTTCCTCCCAGGCTCGGCAGATCAACATCCACAACCTCTCAGCCTTCTATGACAGTGAAGTGTTCAAGATGAACAGGTTCAGCCGGGATGTGAAGCGGAAGCTGATTGTCCAGCAGTTCTGAGGCTGGCAGCAGAGTCTGCCACGTGCTTCTGTGAGATGAGACCTCCATCTTCCAGCCCTTCAGGAATGCTACAGGGATCCTGAGCCAGAGGGACTAGGCTGCACATCCTCTTGCTTGCTTTGTGCCTTATGGATTAAGGGAGTGCTGAGCTGCTGAAGACCTTGTAAATAGAACAGAATTAAGTAGTTAAATGCCCTGTCAAGTCTGTTTAGCAACTTCGTTCACTACTTTGCCTTGTAGCTAAGCACAGCAGGAAGAGAATTGCTGGCCGTATACATGGCATGTTTTCTGTTTGTTTGTCACTAGTTGTTACGGGCTCCGCTGCAGGAGGGACCAAGCAGGAGCATTTGGAAAGCATTATCCATGCCCCTTGGATTGCAAGCACCCTCAGGGATTCTCTGTTCCCATCTCTGGTGACTGTACAGCCTGATGGGTGATAATTGAAACTGCTTTCAACTCTCCATGAACCAGCCAGCCTCTCTGCTCCAGGCCTTCTTGCCTGACACTTGACATTTCCCCAGATGCCCACGTGGGCTGACCTTGTGCTGGTTTCTGTGGGGGAGGAGGGGGCAGGCAGAGGGAGATAAGAACTGAAACAAAACATAGCTCTTTCTGATCTTAATGATGATCTGTGGGCAGTGAAAACTCCTTCTGTACCTGGTAGGGAATCTCCAGGAGCCCGAGTGGAGAGGCTTCCCTTGCCTTAGTGGGTGTTATCTCTGTGCAGCTGTCAGCAGGTGTGAATTTACAACTGAATCCAAGTGCTACCTTTGACACCTAAACTGAACACCCTCTCTCACACCCATCTGCTGAGAGTGAAGTACCCATGGTGCTGGTTTGGGGCATGGCAGTGGAGGAGGCCTAAGCTGGATGTGTTCAGGGAAGACAGGATTGGCTCAGTATTCACATGCAATTTTCTTAGTATGTGTGTTTTAAATACATTTGTCTTTCAATACTTCTGTGTTTCCTCCTCTTTTGGTAACTCCTGCCACCAAGAGTGGAAATAAGAGCTTAAGTGAGCAACCTCGGTGCTGCATGAGCTGCTCAGCAATTTGTGGGGTTGGGTTTGGATACAATCACATCTCATTTGCTCTTCAGGTTAGTAGGGACTGTAAGTGCTTGCTCTCAGCTCTAGCTGAGACACTGGACTGATAGCAGGACACAGTTGCCCTGGACAGTGCCATGAACGCTGCCTTTCCCACCGAGGACCTGCCTGCAGCGGCTCCTTCCCTCTCTTGCCTGTTTATGTTTGTTATCCCACTGCGACTGTCCCATCACAGTATTTCCCACCTCTCTTCCTTACACACACTTGGGTTAGACAGCCTTGATCTCATGCCTTGGCTGCCACTTGGATTCCAGTCTGGGAGCAGCAGTAACCCCTCTCCAGGATGCAGCTGAGCTCTGCAGTGAATGTGCTTTTCCTGGCTGGAGTTGCAGGACCTTATGGCATCTCCCGCCTGAGCTCAGGAGGATTTGTGAGCTGGCTGCTGCAGTTGTGTGCTGGCCAAGCAGAGGTGTCCCTGGCTGTCGACACTGCCACCGTGGCGTTTGTCACGGTGCTCTGTGTGTGTGTGTCCTCCCACCCTGGAGCCAGCAGTGCTTGAGCCCTGCTGGGGGCTGAGCACATGACTCTCAGCCTGAAACAGGCTCTGCGTGTTGCCTCCTCTGTCTGCCAGCTCCCTCCTGTGTATTTGTTTAACTGTTTTGGCTGGTTTTTTTCCCTTCCTACTGGGTCTCTGTCTTACCAGGACTTTCTGCAGGCAACCCAGAGAGACACTTCCCTGGTACACCTCCCCTGCCTGAGGAAGCCTTTGCCCCTGAATGTGGGCCTGGATTGGGTCTGTGCTGGGCATGGCTGAGCTGCTGTGGGCCTGCAACTGCCTGGTGAGGTCCAGTGTGGTTCCTCGGGGCTGACACAGCTGTTAGCACCTTACCTCCTAATGCCAGAGGCCACAGAGACAGTCCTTGGGCATACCAACTTTGAGCACTTCTACATTGTGCCCAGCTCTGTGGGAACCCACACACCTTGCTGGGGAAGGTCCTGGCCCTGAGAGAGCAAAAACAACAATTACAAGGGATAAAACAAGCTTGTCAAGCGAACTGGTGTGTTGTGTCGATGAATGTTGGGTGCAGGAGGAGGAAGAGGCTTTGTCTTGCACTGGAGAAATAGAAAATGCTTCCTAAACCCTTGCAACCTTGTGAAGCCTCTGCTATGCCTGTAGTGACCCACAGTCAAGTAGGTGGCCAAACATGTCACTGCAAACCATGAGAGATACACGAGAATCAAGTGGGACTCCTGATTTTCCCAACTCCTTACCCTGCTGCTGGGCTGGACTGTTGATAGGCACCATTCAGCTTTGTCCTACAGCTTTCTCCTGCCTCCTGTGCTCCGGTCCCACCTCACTTGGCACATGAAGTGAGCAGTGGCAACAGAGAAAAGCCATTGTTGGAGTCACTTGTTTGTCATTTTGCTCACTGTGCCTCCCAAATCCTCCACACAAAGGCAGTTGTGCCCTCCCACCCTGTTGTGTTGCCAGCATCCAGCAGCGCAATGAATTCTTGCAGCTGCGCCCTCGCTAATGCTGGCATCAGCTGCTCAGTGGAGTGTTAATGCCAGTCTGAAGGCATGTTCCTCCTCTCACAGCCACTGAGCTTTTCAGATTCCCTGGAGCAAGCTTTGGCTGTTGACAGCATCAGGTGTCTGGTCTGGACAGGGGTGCAGGCAAGGGTGAAAACAGATGCTGCCCTGAGCAGGGACCGCCTTCCTGGAGCCATGCTCCTGCTGAACATAGCGAGGGTTTTGCCGCAGGGCTCTGGAGCTCAGCAAGCCAAGCCACACTCATGGAACGAGGAGTTGCTCCCCTGACAACCTTGAGTTTAGCCAAGCTTGTGCACTTGGCTTCTTGCTGCTGTGATTCAAACTGCACAGTGCCCCTGGCAGCCAGGGGCCAAGGCAAGAGTCTAGGGGAGGTGAGGTCTTCCCACAGTAGGCTATGCCTGGGCTCAGATGGAAGATGGTAAGGGTGCTCCTTGTAAAGGAGACAGGGCTTTATGGAGACAAGTGGTGTCCCTTCTTGTGGTCATCTTCCCCTTGGGACTGTGGTTGTTGGCAAATGCTGGGTTAGTCTGGCTTCAAAGAGCACCTGGATTTGAAAAGGGTGTGATGGGCCAGATCCTGATCCAGTTTAACCTCAACAAGCTGCGTGCACACTCCTGAGAGAGCAGCAGGGCTCTCTGCATCTCATAATAAGCTGTTTGACTTCAGCTCAGCACAGTGCACCTGCTTGGGGTGCATGAGCAAGTGCCTGCAGATACCAACTAATCGATCAGCATGTGTGATCTGGGAAAAAGGGACAGATAGAGCTTGCAGGAAAGGGTTTTTCATTCATATTAGCAGGGTTTAGCTTATGCCTTTATTGTGATCATAAACTAACACACTACATCTGCAAGTCCTGGGCTTATCCAGCGTGTCACAGGTTGTTTCTGAGTTTGCCTGTCAAATGGCAGATGCCCCTGAATAGATGAAGTTCTACATTCAGTAATATGTGGTTTTCCCCAAATTAATGCCAAAGCCCCTTGGAAAAACTAACACAAGCAGCATTCTGGACCAGCAGTGTTTCACTTTCTGCCAAGCCAGACCTTGGCTGGAACCTGCTCTGTCCATCTCCACTGTGTTCACTAAAGGGCTGTCTGGAAACTGGTTGACAAGAACTTTCCCAGTGTAACAGTGCTCAAGATGCAGCCGTTGTGTTGGATCACTCATCTTCCCATCCTAGAGCAGTCCAACCAGCTGCAGTTCAGCCAGGAGGGCTGTTTCAGGTGCTGACAGCTCTGCCCTTGTTGACCTCAACTCACCTGAATTGCAGCATGTGAAGACAGCATGGGAATATGTTTACAGCAGATGTATATCCACAGATACAGGTGAGTCACTGCAAACAGCTACATCTCCTACTGTGCTGCAGCAAGGATGCACTCTGAACTTCCTAGTATTTTTCCATCTCCTAAAATACTTTTCTACTTAACAAGGCAGAGCCAAAATTGGATCAGGCTTCTGCTGTATTTTGCATCTATTATGCAGTTCTTGCTGCCATCACTGATTTAATGTCTCCATTATGATGGAGTACTGGTCTGCCAAGGACTCCAGCCATCCAGCATGCTCTTCGGCCTCTACTAAACAGTTGTGAGCAGCCTTAAGGGGCTGCTGAGCTCTGCATCTTTACAGCAAAAGCACAGTGGAAAGGCTTGGTGCTCCTTTCTGCTCATCTTGCAAGTCACTTCTCTCTAAAGGAGAGGTGAGGCTGTTGGGGGAACCCAGACTAAGTGACAAGTTTCTTCTCTGGGTGATCTAGGGCTCAGGGAGATCTGACAATAGCTGTCCTGTCTAAAAGATGCTGAAGAGCTTCAGTCCCACCAAATCCCATAGAAACACATATGTAGGAGTACCAATAGTCCCCATGAGTCAGTGACCGGCTCTCCTCAGAGCCAAGAGTGACTAGCCCTCTTCAGGTACAGGCTGATCCCTCCACTCTGAAAATACATACCCACATTCCAGCTTAGTCACCTAATAAAATACCAAGAGTTTTTCTGAAGATTACATTAGCCTTTTCAGTTTGGTAAGGAAAGATACAAACCACCTCTGGGTTCCACCCAGTGAAGATACTTTGCCCACTGGCAGGAACTCCCCCTCACCTTCTTAAGTCACTGTTCAAGGAGAGAGGTTTATCTTGTCTAGGCTCTGAGGGTAATAATAAGCCTTAATTGCCCTGGCAAGGCTCTCCTGGGCCTCTATCCACACCGATGGCCTGATGCTCTATTTAAGCTCAGCCTGGGGCCTGTGTGAGCTTTGGGAGGGGAGTACTGGTTCACATCTCCCTGTGTCTGCTCACAGTACCTATTGCTTTGGGCTGTGATCCGTGGACTGCCTTCCTGATCTTGGTCATCTTCTACTACTGTGGAACTGCCAAGTGATTCCTGGTTGGTGTCTGACTATGGCTGCCATCAGCAGACCTTGGCTCTGACCTAGGTTCTGACTGGTTTGGTGCTGATCTGGCTTTATCACTGTGAGCTTCTCTGAGGATCTGGACTTCTGGTTGAATTTAGGTGTCATCTCTGAGCTGCTTATCTGTCTTGGGTCCTGGGGGGCCTGTCCTGCTGGCTGCTGTGCTCAGCTCCCTGATGTGTGCTCCTCAAACCTGGTACAGCAAGGGTTTGGCAGTCACTTCTTTGGGCTCTGGTCATATCCCTAAAACAGGCAGAGCTAAGCCTAAACCTCCTGTGCCTTGTCATCAACCTCCTAGCTTTACTGAGCTTTATACTGCTTGTCCTTCTGCCCCAGACAAAAGCTTTAGAGGATCTGAGGCTTGCTGCTCTCATGACATCTTCACTTCTGGAGATTTTTCATCCCTTCCAGAAAGTCATTTGCTTACTGTCTGAGTTAATAAGCTCAACACAGAGATAAAGGGGTTCTCTAAGCAGTACAGAGGCCCAGATTAAATGATGTGAATAGCCCCAGAGGTACTCCTTTCCCCTTCCTGGCTGGGGGCTCAGAAGTCACCTCTCATGTAAATGGAGGGCTGTGACCATCCCTCTGCATGCCAGCTCCAACAGAGCAATGTGACTGGGTTGCCATTCCCCTTGAGTGAGGAGCCCTGTCCCCTGGGCTGTGAGGAAAACTGTGTGAGCTTTCAGCTGGAGAGCTGTCTGCCTCCTTGCCCCAGGTGACTCTGTTAAAGGTTATTCTGGCCCCTTAATCAAATTCAGTGCAGCTCTGTTTTGTTCTGCCCTCTAGGAATCCGCTGAGGTTTGCTGTCAGAGTGGCTATTAATGCAGCAATCAGCTCTGCTTTGGTGAGGAGAGAAATGGGAACCTTCAGGGATGGGAGACAGCAGGGGCACGTGGAAACTGGGAAAGTAAAGCACAACTTGTGCTTGTTTTTCACCTGCACTTTACAACAGGGGATGGGAAACAAGCAGGGCTGGTAGCAGCACGGTGTCCCAGGTGGGCAATGTGCCCTTCCCTAAGGGGAACAACCTGATGCAGAGATTAAGAAAGGCTCAAACTGATACAGAAAAATCTTGCTGGGGCTCTAAATAGAGCAGAATCTCTTCCCTTCTAATTACAGCCTATCCTGGAAGGCATTAATTGCTCCAGGTCACTCCTCTTGAAGTGTTTATTACACATCTTCCCCAGCAGGATTCTGGATGAGAGCAGGAACTGTGTGTTTTGCCCAGAGAATGGCTGCGTGCCTGGGCTATGTAGGAATAGAGTGGGTACCCGCCCCTGCTTGGTACAGTCAAAATGTTTCACAGTGTCCCAGAATTAAAAAGGCTAAGTCAGCAAATGAGCTTATATAAAGCTTGTCAGAGGCTCTGAAGTAAATTCACATATTCTGGAACAAGGGAGAGGTTAAATCTTTCCTTGTGCCTAAGGAAGGAGGGGCTGGACAGGGCAGGGAATTTTCCTCTTCTGGGGGGATGAGATGCCAAAAGGCTGTACAGCTTGACAGAAGATTGTGTTAAATTGCCACAGTGGTGTGCCACAAGCCTGCTGTGTCACCCAGCCTCTGTCCCAAGCAGCCAGCAATCAAGGTAGTGGGAACAGCCCATTTTTTCCTTCTGATCTGAGAATGGGCACAGATCACCTTTTGCTGCCCTGACAAGTGTCAGTGGGCAAAGAAAGAAGGGTTAAATCCTTTTCCTGGTACTAGTGACATCTTGCATTTTCTAACACTGCCAGAGCTTAACATCTGACTGTTTATTTGTTTTGCTTATTATTTACTTTCTTGCTCTGCTGAGCACAGGCAATAGATCACTTTCACCTTTGTAGGTGAACTCAGTTTTGCTGTATTTAGGAGAACAAAACATCTCACCAGCATATTTCCAGTTTCAACACGTTGCTGCTTTTTTCCAGTGGAGTTTCAAAATAAGTTAAATTTCTCTTGAGATTAGACTTTGTGGTTAGTTTCTTTTTAATTGACAAGTCTTAGGCACCAAATTCTTTCCCTTAGCTATCACCTCATTCCTCTACCTCGGTAGTATTTGTTTGCAGGCATCTTGGAACAAAATGTGACCCTTACACTGAAATGGGAAAGCTGGCTGAATTTCCTGAAGGCAAAAGCTGTTACAGTAACTCACAGGGGGAGACAGCAGAAGGATTTTTCAGTTTTGCCAACCTAAAATACACACTTGCTTTCTGATTCTGCCTAACAGACGTAACTGTGAAATTGAACAATTTTGGGGAAGAACAGAAAAGCACAGATAATGGTAATACCAAGAAAAATTTCTGAATAGCTTTGAAGCAGCTATAAAAAAAAGCATTTAGTGCAACTGTAAAGCCTCTTTTACCAGTGCTCTGAACATCGTATGAGAATATATACCAGGTAGGGAGGCTGGAGGGAGATCAAATGAGAAATGACAAGCCTTTGACTATAAAGCTGTCAATGCCTCAGAAGAGAGCCAAGCCAGCTGCACCTATTCCAGGGAGTGTGAAATGGAGATGCAGGGGCTGTGCTGGGTTAAAGTTGGTGCTGCTTTTTAAAGAGAGCTGGCGTTGCCCATCTCTGCTGGCTGTTTTCTGCTCTGCTGGCAGCACTGACCTGGCTGATCGATGTTGCCACTAATTTTATTTAATTTTCTTGCCTAAGATGTATCTTCTCCTTTCATACTCCCCTTTTGTTGCTCAGTCTGAGATTGATGTATAACGTCAAAATAAATCCAGGGAGCGCCATGAGCTTCTGAGATTTGGGAGCTGGATGTGGCAGGGTCAGGAGATCTGAAAGGCTTTTAGTTACCCACTTGTAGTAAGCCACCTGCATGCGAAGACAGCCAAATTACCAGCAACAAAGTGAAAAATGACAAGAGCATTCATTAAATGCCATGCCTGGGCTAGAATCTGAGTGCACTGAAGTGTTTTTATCTCATCTAATGGGTAAGCGACAGCTCGGTAGTTCCTGCTGCATTTCCTGCTTGGTGGGGGCTGGGGGCTGCATTGATTCTGGGATAAAAAGGACTTTCAGAGCCCTGGATGGATGTGGTCTAAAAGAAGCCAAAAGCCAGTACTTTGGTCCGAGCCTGTCAGCTTTGCCTTGCCATGCTGGGGAAGGGGTGCAGCCCAGTCTGTTACCTGCCCTGGTCATACTGGGGGAAGCTGCAGCATCCGAGCAGATGATGGAAGGAAACAGCTGGCAAAAAGAAGCTGGCAATGGCACAAAGGGGTGACGTGTGCCAGTGCCAGTTCTGGTAGGAGCTGTAAAGGTCGGTATTGACAATACCGAGTACCCTCAGGTGGCTGTTTGATTCATTACAGAGTTCAGCAGGCTATGGCACGTTGACACCTTTCTCTAGTTGTTGAAAAAGAGCAAGTTCATGCCAGAAAAAAATACCATCAATTTTTCCTTCAGGAGATTCACTCTTCAAACAACAACAAAAAAAGATCAATTTATTACAGGGAGATAAAGACTCTGGAGTGTTTTTAATGAACATTTATTTGAGGAATAAGAATGTTTGAATTTAAAATCCTGGTCACCTTCAGACCTATGCCCTGCTGTCTCAGTGACATGCTGTACAGGAGAGGCAGAGCACTGGGCACACGGTACAAAGCACTGCAAGCACAAAGACATTTGGTGAGGCCATGACAGTACAGCTGTTTCCTCACTCAGAATTTGCAATGTTGGATTTTAGCGTCCCCTGCCCTTCTGAATGTGTGATGAGAAAATTGTTTTGAAACCAAAGAGAAAGGTTCCCAGCCACTGCTGAGGAAAACTTGAAAATACGAGCTGAGTGCCTAGTGAGAAGGGACCAATATGCTTTCAGGCCCTTTGTTTTGGAGTCATATCATGTTTGCGGTCTTGTGATGCTTGACCAGGTCTCAAATATTTGTCTGGGGATGAACCAAGAATTGCACAGCTTTTCTGAGGGGCCACATGCTGTAGGCCTGCAGGAGGGGGAGTGGGAGTGGGATGGCTGCAGCCCATCCAGCTGGCAAGAGGGGTTGAAGTACAGGGAGCTGGCATGTGTTCCCTCTCAACTGCTGTGATATTACAGGACCTGTTGAGCCTTATTTCTTGGGCACCTGTCTGACAAAGCCCTTGCTTGAGTCATTTACTGTAATGTTGTGCCCTGAGGCCACTAAAGATGTGTTTAATTTGAAATTTAGTGTAATTGGAGCAGTTGGCCTTGTTGCTGTAATAATGATTTTCAGCAGGATATTCAGCATGTTCCTTTGCTGTGCTATCCACCAGAACTGCTCCAAGAGCTACAAACCCAAGAACTGCTGCAATACAGATGTATTTTTTTTTAATAGACACACCAGTTTGCACAGAAGGGCATGAAGAAGGGACATCAGCTGAATTAGTATCAATGTGACAGCCTCAGATGAGGTGGTGACACACCATGGAATGGTTTTCCCAGCAGATGTCGAAGCAGCTGTCCCTGCTAGGGCAGAGGCTCCAACATGGACCCAGCTTCAGAAAGCAGATGCAACACCCCAAGCTTCAGGAGTGATAAAGGAACCAACAAGAAGAGATGCTCTGCTGGACCTCGTACTAAGCAGCAATGAGAGGCTCGTTGGGGTTGTGAAGGTCAAAGGCAGCTTTGGCTGCAGTGACTATGAGATGGTGGAGTTTAGGATTCCAACACAAAACTGGGAAGAGCTGCATATCTTTATTTGGCTGATAAACCAGAAATACAAGCTTCCATCCAGAGGGACCAAGACAGGCTGGAGAAATGGGCTGACAGGAACCTCCTTTCAAAGGGCTGCACCTGGGGAGGAACAATCTCATGCACCAGTATATGCTGGGGCCCCCAGCTGGGAACCAGTTTGGCAGGAAACGACCTGGACGTTATGGAAATACCAAATAAAATGTGAACCAGCGATGTGCCTTTGCCACAAAGGTACTGATGGTACCCAGTGACAGGGTCAAAGGCAATGGGCACAAACCAAAACACTGGAGGTTCCTTCTGAACACCAGGAAACACATTTTTACTGTGAGGGTGACTGAGCAGTGGCACAGGTTGCCCAGAGGTGTGAGGTCTCCAATCTCGGGGATACGCAGAAGACATCCCGTCATGGTCCTAGGAAACTGGCTGTAGGTGTCCCACCTGAGCAGGGGCTTGGACCAGATGGCCTCCAGACGTGGGGAAATTAATTTGCCCAGCGGGAGAAGTTTTTCCAGCTGATGAAGTGAGGTGGGAGCTGAGGAGCGAGGGAGAAGCGGTGGCCCCGTGAGCCGTGGGCAGCTAAAGAGAGGTCAGCAGGCGGATGCGGAGGGTCTCTGGTTTGGGGGCCGTCGCTGCCGGCCCCGGTGTTGCGGCTGACAGGGAGCTGCCCTCCCGGGGGCTCTGCCCTTGCCTCCGGCGCATCCCCGCTGCCCGCGGCCGGGACTGATCACCCGCGCCCGGCGCAAGCAGCCACGCCGCCGGCACTCGTTGTGGGCACCGGGGGCGGCGTGCGGGGCCCTGCGGGCCGGGGGGCTCCGGCCCGGGGGGCGGCGGCTCCGCAGCCAGAAATTAGGAACAAACGCAGGGCTGCGCTCCGCCCCTGCCCCGCCGCTCCGTCCGCGCAGCCGGCGGGCAGTGCGGACCCCCCCGCCCGTTCCCCGCCCCCGGAGCGGCGGCAGCGGCGGCGGGAGGAGGCGGCGCCGGGCGGCGGGATGCGGTGCGGGGCCGGGCGGCGGGCGGGCGCGGCGGCGAGGGGCAGAGCCCGGCGGGCGGCGGGGCGGCCCCGCTCCCCGTGAAGAGGCGGCGCGGCAGGGCAGCGGCCGCCGCCATGCAGCCCTTGCACCGGGCCCCGGCGTTGCTGCTGCTTCTGGCCGCCGGTGAGTGAGGCTGCCGAGGCGGGGGTCGCCGCCATCCCTACGGGCCGGGGTGGGACCCCCCGCGGCGGGCTGGGCGGCGGGTGGGTGTCGATCCCCTCCGCGGGCACCGGGACCCCCGGCGGGAGCCGGGTCTGCTCATCCCCCCGCCCCGGGGAACAGCGGTCCACCATGGGTCCGGGGCACCGGGACCTGCGCAGCAGGCAGGTCTCCATCACCCCACTGTTCCCCGCAGGCACCACAGAGCCCGGGGACCGCGACTTGAGCCGGCTCCCAGTCTCCGACCCCGGAGCTCTCCCTGTGTGCCGGGCACTGCCCCCCACCCGGGCATCAGAGCCCCCTGGGGCAGCCGGTGTGTGCCGCGGGACCCCCGGGCGTTGACAGGGCCCCCCGCGTTCCCGGCATGGCGGGCTGCGTGCACGTGGGTTACACCCCGCGGGGACGGGAGCTCCCCCGGCTCTCCTGCCCCGGAGATGGGGCACCGGCGCGGGACCCCTGGGGACCCCGCACGCCGTGGGGCACCGGCAGCGGGGGGTGGGTGGTCATGGCCCGGCCCGGCCCGGCCCGGCCGGGGTAGCCTCGGCTGCGGCAGCGCTGCCCCAGACCGCCCGGCCGGGTATCGATGGCTTCGTCTGGCGTCGTGGTGATTTTGCGAACTACCGCGAAACTGATACAAAGAACGGAACAACCACAAATTGCTCCGCGTTTCTCCAAGAGCCTCCTCTTGAAATTTGGAGGAGAGGTAGGCTGCCAGGGAAAGGCAATTAAGTGCAGGAATAATTATATTTGGAATAGTTATGAAGGCTCTGCTTCTATTTTTAAATAGTCTGGGGAAATTTCCCAACAAAGGGATCCCCCAAAGACCCGTGAGGCTGAGATTGTTCTCTTCCTCCCTAATCCATCCCTTTGTACGGAAATCTGGTTATTGTGGAACAGGAGTTCTGAACGGGGACATGTGAAGTGTGGGGGAGTCTTTGTCTTGAGTCATTCTGGCAGGGAGGGAAGGGCTGACTTACCAACCAGTCACTGTCTTCCAGCAAGACCGAGCTGTGATACAGTGACATCCAGTCCCCTGGCACATCTCTCCTATTACCCCAATCTCCTGAAAACGTTCATGGGGAAATGTGTCATCTGTGGAGACACTCTGTCCATGGGCTGTGAGTCTCTGTCATCTGGGGCTCCCTAAAGAGAAGACATAAAGCCTTTTAGGTTTGCAAACAATAGTGAGCTTAAAGAGCAAAATGGATCTGAAAACCTGTTGGGGTTTTGTGCCAATACTCTGTGGCACAGAAGCAGTAAGTCTTTCCAGAGCTGAGCAGGGAGCCAGTTCTGTGGCTTCCTCCAGTCAGGTTGTCGACATTAAGGGAAAACCTTGGGCACAGCTGGCAAAGGTTCTTCAGCCACATCTCAGCAGGAAACCCCTGTCCCCAAATTCAGCCAAACCTCTGCCTCCTCCAGAGAAGAGTGTAAGATGTGAGGGGGGGAGCTAACACATTCCCACCCTGCCAATCTGCCAGCAAGGGTTGGCCCCATCCCCATAGCTTGAAAGCTACATTTGCTCTGCACAGGAAGATGGACCTCATGGTGGTTTTAAAATGTGGCAGCCAAAAGGACCACCGCTGGTACTGCTGTGCTGAGGGGAGGATACGCTTCCTATTCTGATGAGGCTGCTAGAAACTTTCTAGTACTGTTGTCCAGCTGGTGGTGATACGGAGGATTTGGGTCCTTGGCTTTCCCTGTGATCCTCTCTGCTGCCCTAGCAGGGAGAGGCATAGGGGTGGGAGGTGAGGAGCAGCTCCGAGGGACAGCTCAGTTCCTAGCCCAGTGAAATTTGTAATCCTAGTGGGCTGTGGCAGCACTGTGGGGCTGGACTCAGCTGGCCAGGCATCCCCAGCCAACTGGGCTCCTGCCTAGATGGGAGGACAGAAGTGGAGATGCAGACTGCTGGGAATTTGTACATCAGGCTCTGTTCGGTTCACCGAGCTTTGCTCGGTGGTTCAGGATCAGTTCCAGTCTGAAATAATTCAGTGCACTCTGGCCTCACTTCTCCAGTCCCACAGGACAGCAATAGTTAATATCTGAGAAAGAACTGGATTGACTGTGTGTGGTTCCCCACATGTTTCCCTGGACTGGGAGCCTCCACAGACCTGCAGGATGTGCTGAAATGGGGCATGTGCCTCATCAAGGTCCCATCAGACCACCAGGCAGCACAAATCTGTTGGCAGAGTGTGGAAACATCTCTCCAGGCTCTAGGGTATCTGAGCCCCTTTGGTCTTGCAAGTAGAAAAATGCTGCAGGGAGGGAAGGAGGGAATTGGTCTCCTTCCTCTTTTTGTCTCCCCAGGTGCTTGTCTGCATGTGGGCTATTTAAGGTTTTTTTTCTCTTTCTGCCTGCTTAGAAGATGTCTTGTTAGCATTGTGTGAACAAGCCAGAGATGAGTGAATATAGATCAGGATGAATGAAAATTCCCTGTTGTCTGTTTTTTCTTGGCCGCCTCGCTGCCATAAGGAAATGTTCATTTAATTGTAGGCATCAGGGGTAGAAATAACTACATTAAGCCCTCAAGGGGAAGCTGCTGGCGATGAGCTGGAGATCAGAGTGCACAGAAGTTTTCCCACTCACTCTGCATGGAAGAAGCTCCGGCATTTTATGGGTACGTGGGTGAGCAGCAGAAGCACTGACAGCCCCGCTGCAGGGCTGGGGCAGAGGGGCTGGAAGAAGGTGCATCATGGCTTGCAGCTGGTGCTTGGGTGAACTGACTCCTCGTTCTTGCTGGCTATTTGTCGAAACCAGGGCACTACTGAAACACGTAATCCCAAAAGAATGGAGAGAGGCTATTTGTCAGCCACACGAGCGCAGCCTGCACCGAGGCCAAGCAAACACATGTATTGGTTTGTTCAGAGGGCCAGGGATGCTGGCAAGGAAGATACACCCTGCTGGGGCTCAGATCAGCCCCCCCACTGTCCCAGTGCCTGGTGAAGCCCTGTTGTGGTTACCAGGCTTTGGATGTACATTCTTGGTTGGGATTAATTTGTTAGTGTTGGGAAACCACCTTTGCAGCCCTCCCTCTATATGCCAACTGCAACCATGGCTCTTCTTGTCCTGCCTGGTGTTGTGAAGGTAGTCAGAACCCATATATGTGCCCTGGGACCACTAAACCTTTGCATGAGCTTTTTTTACCTAGGATGCATGAGGCTGTTTGGAGAGCGGAGCATCTTGGAGGTGCGGTGTGTGGCAGGATGGTTGTCATTGCTCTGCTGCAGGGGCTGGAGTAGAGTGTAACCATTTTGTGCTCAGTGTTGTGCCAGGAGTTTTAAAGACCTTTTGAGGTGTAAAGGTTTCAGTTACATTTCAATAGGCAACCGTGTCTCAAGGGAAGTCACTCAGGCACCTGAGGTAGTGCTTGCTCTGCCCGGGCAGGAAGCCCTTGCAGAAGAAGCAGCCACAAGCCTTTATTTAGTGTGGTGGAAATCAGGCTGAGCACTGTGGGGTACGGAGTCCAGGCTGGGGCAGAGTGAGAAGAGGAAGCACAGGCCTGGTGAGACAGATGAAATGCTTTGGGCCTATGAGAGGGCAAAGAAGTCTGTGGGCTGTGGTTTTTCTCTTAGATCAGTGGCTTTCATCCTGTGGTCTGTTAACCCCTGGGGGCCCATGAGCTGTTTGAAGAGGCCTATAAAAGGTGACTGAAGAAAGAAAATTCACTTCTGCTGTGTAGAACTGTCTACCCAATGCTGTTTCCCATGGAGCTGCGTCTCCCCTGGCCCCAAGCTGGGAGCTGCCATTGTCGATAGCGAGAATCGTGGAGGAGAGCAGACGTTGCAGCAGCAGAGGAGGGAGGTGTGAAGGCTACGAGACAATCTGGGGAGGGAGTGAAGGCAAACAGTCTGGGGAGACTGAAACCAAGTGAGATTGTGAGTCCTGCCATGAATGGTTGGGCGGAGGGGGGAGGACAGGCAGGCTTGTTGAAGGGTCTGTGACCTGCTTGCATGGAGTCTCCTGTGTGCAAATGGAGGGAGGTGTTTAGAGCAGTCCTGATGTTACAGATCCTCAGGACAGCAGACCTGACTCATTTTGGTGCTGGGGATGAGGATGCCCAGCACTCCTGGACATCAGGCCCCAGTGCTGCCTAAGGGCACATCTGCAATTACCTGCAAAAGCAGGTGCATCCCCTGGCAGTGCCTTGCTGTTTCCCATGGATATACCTGGGCCTGCGTGCTGGGGATGTTCTCTGCTGAAATGCCAAGGGAGCAGATGTTGGCCGTTCTTTGCGAGGTAGTGCCCACTCAGTACGTGCAGGCACGCACTCCCTGCAGCTGGGTGTTGGAGCTCTCATTATGCTTGCTGTAAGGAGCTGTAAAAGCTTAAAGATGCTGGCACAACATCCCTCTAAAGAGCTGTCCCATTGCAAGGGCTTCTTCCCTTGTGTCTTGACCCTCGTGTTGGTGTAGGTTGGTACGTATGTGCTCCCTGCAGACCCAGTGCTTTTTCTATTGCTTTCTAAAATGTACTGGAGCCACAGGAAGGGGGATGGTTTTAGAGGGACGCTCAGTAAGGGACCTGGTTGCTGGCAGTACCAGAGGAGGATGGCAGTCTGATCTTGTTTTCTGAAGCCCTAATTGGAAATGATCTCGGAGATTAGGGCCATGGCTGGGTGTGTAAGTAGTCTAGGGGAGAGCAGCCTTAAGGCTGTGTGGAGCTGGAATGGGAGAGGTCTCTTAGGTGGAGTGTCTCAGAACAGGTATGATCTGTAACTCTGAATGAGCACCAAAAGAACTTGGTTTGATACACAGTCATCCCATATGCTTCCCTGTGCAAGCTGCTGAGGGTTTGGAGTGCACAGGCTCCAGGTGACTGTGTGGGAATCAGCTTGGACATCCCTCAGTCAAACAACATTTCTTTCTCTTCCTCCACTGGCCATGGTTGGGATCCTTTTTTGTTATTTAAATTACCCTACATTTTGCTATGTTCTGGAAGTGGTTTGTGCCGTTGGCCGTTCTGCCCTGGGGCCTCTCTCCTCTCTGCCCTTGGGCCTTGCTCCCCGGCCTTTCCAGGCACGGTGGTCTGGGGGAGGGAATATCCCTGGCAGATGCTTCCCTCATCTGGTCATTGTGTTTCTGTCCTAACTGATTATCAGTAAATGACCCATTCCTGACCCAGCTCTCCTAGGAAATAACATTGTTGGGTAGCTCCTGGGTGTGGGGTGGGCTTGAAAGGAAGGTCAACGGTAGCAGGGCCAGATGGACATTCTTGTGGCTGCTGTGTTGGCAATACCAAGATGCTCTGACCTCCCTCCGTGGTACCCATTGTACAAGTGTGCTTGGATGGGGAGTGCAGGCTCTGCTAGTTGGTGGTGACAGACAGGTACGTCAGGGTGTGCTCCAGGCAAATGTTCTTCCTCTCAGCAGGCTGATCCTGCCTCATGTTCTTCCTCTCAGCAGGCTGATCCTGCCTCCGTGGCACTGTGGTGTAGCCACAACACTCAGGAAGGAGAGGTAAAACCAACCTTCTGTTGGGTAAACTGAAGAGCACTCCAGCCCCTCTATAGATCAAGTCAATGTGATGACATCTTAAGGGATGATTGCATGTTTCCTTGGAGAGAAATTGAGGTTTGCTTGTTATTAATTAAAAAGCAAAAAAATTTTAAAGGCTGACAGTCACAGCCAGATTCCATTTCATCTCCCCAAATCTCTCTTCTCATTTCAGCTGGACACAGAAATTACTTATTTCCTCTTTCACTTCCAGTCCTGTTCAATAGGCCACTTGGGAGCTTTTAAACAGCTGCCCTGTCCCACGGAGAGGTGACTTGCTTTGTGGCAAAGGCATGAAGTGATTCTTGGTCAGCTAACGTGGAAAATACTATGGGGTTCTTTTAGAATTATTTAGAATTGTGAAAATGCTCTAATTCACAGCACTTTGTGAGAAAGATGGCAGATATTCTTTCTTCAGATTTTTTTTTCCCCACTGTTGAGTGGAACTCCCCCATCTCCTTGTCTGGGGCTGTTATGCTGAATCCTCTGCTGAGCTGAACAGAACAAGCTTTGCCACTTTGACTTAGAACTGTTTTCTGAGGGGTCAGTGAGGTCAGCACTAGCAAACTCGTTTCATCTGTATCCTCCTGGCTGGCTTTTTTTCAGTGGCCTCAGAAAGGTAACACTGCAGCATTATTCCCTGCTGTAGGAATCGCCCCATTTTGCTCCTTATAGAGGTGAAACATCTTTTGCATTGTCTCCACACGTCAGCTCTGTGGGTGCTGGCAGCAGGACAGCACCCAGCCAGCGCGGGCACTCCCATCCTGGTTTTGGTGCTCTCCGCCTTTGTTCCCTCTCCCCCTCCACCTACCTCTCCCACTTTCTCTCCTTTCTTGCCGCTCCTCTGTCTGCTCTGGGAGGGTTTTTCCTCCCGTGCTCACAGCCCTGCTGTTTCCCCGAAGGCTGGCTGCCCTCTTTAGCATGCAGAGCCTCATCTCCTCCAGGTTACGCAGAGGTGCCGCAAAAATAGAAATGAGAGACAAACGCCCCATTGAAGCAGCTGGTGAGCCCTGGCTCCGTTCCCTGCTCCCTCCCATCTACAGTTGCAGGGCTTTATTCATTTGTTTCTTTATTCCTATCACTTGATCTGCCTTTTAGAATACAAAATCGGGAGACTGATGGCTGATAGAAGTTGTTTAATCCCTGTTTCCCATCCCAGGAGGAAAATGGCCTGCAACTGTGGTCTTGGGCATTAGATTTCCTCTCTCAGCTGTGCTCCCCTGCCTCCCAGCTCAGCTCATGCTTTGATTCTTTCTTTGCCTTAGAGTTGACAGCTGCATGGAGCTCCTTTATGAGAGGCTTGAAAGAGAGGGGGAGGATGGCAAGTCTTGGGTCTGCTTTTTGGCACCCCAAGCCTTTGAGTTTTTGCTGCTGGTGCAGAAGGTATGAATGAAGTGGTGTCAGGATGGTGTCTGGAGAGGTACTGGTGTGGTGGTGCTGTTAGCTCTGGGGTATTTGGGCTGTGCTGGAACAGAGGGTTCTCCCAGACCAGTCTCTGCATCCTGTGCCTGTAGATCAGGCCCCAAGGTGTTACTCACATCCGCCCCAGGAGACACCTGTCTTGATCAGGCTGTGCATGACTCATTCTTAGGGATGAGGTGGTGTAGTTTTATCATGGGCTGAGGACAGCGCAGCATCCCGGTAAACCAGATAATGCAGCTTAAGGGGTTTTAACTGGGTAAACACTTCAGAGTTAAAGGAGGGTAAACAAACTCCCAGCATCCGAGCTTCCCACATGGATGGAAATAGCTCTCTGGATTACCAGGTTCACCTGCCATGAGATGTCTGTTGTAGAAGTGGTGGGATGGGCTGTGGCTGAGCTCTGGAGTCAGCCCAAACAGGGTGCAGCTGATGGAAACAGAGGTTTGAGGCAGTGTAGGTGCTGGCACAGAAGTACATTTTGAGGCTTTGCCCTGCTGCTGGGGAGACCCAGGATGTGTTTTGTAGTGTGCCACATCAGCCATTTCTCTGCTAATGGGAGTCAGGGGAAACTGAGGCATTGGGGTGGATAAGGAGCTTGCTCAGGATCCAGGCAGTCAGTTGCAGTCACATATAAACCAAATATTCCATGTGGCCTTGGACCTGCCATGGTCTCTCCCTATTCTTCTGCTCTCCTTTGCTGGATAACTTGGAGAATATGTTTCTTTTCTCCTTGTTGCTGCTCTCTGTCATGTTTGCTTAAGCTGTAAGCTCCTCAAGATGAGTGCTCTCTCTGGTGGGCTGCTCAGTGATGCAGGTGTTGTCTGTCAGCTGGGGAAGCTCGCATTCAAACCTGCTGAGCACCCCTGGGTCAGCACGGGGCTGGCCTGGCCAGGTCTTCCCAGGTCCGTGCTCATGCACAAGGGATGTGTGAGTTCTCAATTCCAGCTGTGGACTTCACTGTTTGTCCATGGCCTGAGAACTAGCACATCTCTAGAGATGCCCTGAGGTGCTTGGTTGGCTCTGTGATGCTGTAGCAGCTTCCTTCCTTTTTGATAATCTGCCTCGTTTGCCATTCCCTTTTTGTTGCAGCTCAGGCCTCAGCTGATCTTGCCTTGGATCAATAGGGCAAAAATAAACAAGATTGAGAAGTGCTGAAGCCTGGCCCAAGTGTGTATGGGAAAGGGTAACCAATATTGGATTTTGCTGAGTTCAGAGAATAGTGGAGGAAGGTGGAGAGAGTCAGAGCAGGCAGAAGACTTAAGAAATGCATTTCTGGCTTCTAGCATCTCCAGGACAGGTTTGGTAATCAGTCTGTCAGGTGAGCAGTGACTCCCAAACTTCCTGTGCCAACAAGCCAATGTTGTCAATGAATGCACCAGGGCCAACCCATCTGCCACTGCCCCATAGCTCATCTTAGCACATGCCCTGGTTTGGATTTGTGCTTCTGGGATGTGGAGTTGTAGGGCACAGTGGTGGGAAGCAACATTGGGAGGTTGCCTCTTCTGTGCCCTTGCCCGAAGGCAGTTCAGCTCTGCTTAAATCATTTCAGGCCATGTGTATCCAGATCTGTGTGCAGCACCCAGGTGATGTCTCAGCAGTGCTTTGGAAAATCTCTGTTTCTAATGCTTCACGGCTCTGCAAGGATTTTCACATCTGCATTCCAGTGGTATCTCAGAGCTGTTTCTTTCCTCTTAAGACATTTCTAATGGATGTTTTCCTATCTTGTATCAGAAATGTTTTGTGCTAGTTCTCAAGGGGGCAACTTACCACTTTATGCTATTTCTTTTCATAATATTTCTGTTATTCCCATTCTCAAGATTACCTAGCTGTACCTACAGTTTTTCTGTGTAGTGAGGATGTCTCCTCGCTTTGTGTCCTTGGCTAATTTCATTATCATGTTCCTACTTTTTGTTCCAAGGTCATTTATGAAAATGTGATAGAACAGCAGATCCAAGGACAAACCTTGAGGAACTCCACTAGTAGCCTCCCTCCAGCACAAGCCTCTGTCATTTTTTGTGTAGCCAATGCCTTACACTTCTCCTGCTAATAGGTGTCTTTTCTTGTGTCTCTTGTAATTCTGCATGAGGCACTGTATCAGATATTTGACTGAAGTCCAGATGGATTAGAGCTGCTGCATTTCTGTTGTCTAGAAAATCAGTTATCAAAGAAAAATACCAAATTAGTCTTCATTTCAGCTTATTCAATTAGTTCAGTTCAGTGACTAGTTCATTAACAATTGAGAAACTGAGTCTGAGCTGAGAAAGCAAGAAAATTTGTCCTTTTTTCCTTCTAATTATGAATAAAAATCAGCTGTGAGAGGATGAGATCTTCTAGTTTTGATGTGCTGAATAATAGAGGGCTGCAAAGCAAATGGTTCAGTTCACCCAAATTAGTTACTTTGCTTGCTTAACAAAACTGTTTTAAATGTAAAACAGCTTTTGGTAATTTTACTTTTTCCGTATGCCTCCATATTTATAATGGTATTTATCGGCTGAATAAAGCCAAGTTCCAGGTGCTGTTTTCTTGCATTTTGATTGAAGTTCAATATGCATGTGAATGTACCTTGACACAAATCACAATTAAAGTCTCATCTAGGAATCAAGAAGTGTCATTCAATCCTTCTAATAGTTAAAATGGCAATAATAAGAGTATAATGTTGAAAGAAAAGTGCAAAATGCAGCTTGCTTCCCTGCTTAGTGTTGGGTAGATGTTTGCTGTTGTCACAATATAATTCTTGCCTGTAACAGTCAGCCCTTCCTTATGAAGACCAACAATGTGAGTGCGTTGAAGTTCAAACAAAAAAAATAGATTTTTACCCTACAGATTTAAAACATGATCAATACTGGTTGTAAATAATATTGGTTTGAATCAGTCCAGCTGAATATAATATAGCTGCAGATCAGGACAGTCTGATAGAAACTGTCACTGTTTTTACAAGGCCAGAGTTTCATGGCTGAAGAATAAGACATTCCACCTCCCCTCCAGGGTGGGTGATTAACAAGGCACCCCATCCTTTAAAGAGGCAAAAACACCTCAGAGAGGGTGAATCATCACCCCAGAAAGAGAGGTCCCCCAGGCTGGGTGATTGCTTGGTACAGACTCCTCCTGGATGTGAATGCTCCTCTGCATGCTTGTGGATGTTTCCCAGAATACTGTAATTTTCCTTATCAGCTGAGAGCACAGCCCATCTTCGGGGCAGGTTGGTTAGGCAGGAGCAGGCTTCAAGGGGAAGACAAGCCAGTGGGTGTCATTCCTCTCTCTGATGTGTGTTTACTGTCATTATACAGGGACCTTGTGCCTCTGCCTTGCCTCCTCAGAGGACCCAACTACCGATGGCCTCACATCAACTTCCCTGCTGGAATTTGCTATGATGTCCCACTTGGAGGCCATGAATTCCCACGAGCAAACCAGCCCGGAGGCTGCAGAGCCGGACCTTGCCCCTGGCTCTCTGCATGCTGCTCCAGGGTCGGGCTTTGCCAGCGAGGAGAATGAGGAGTCCAAGATCTTGCAGCCCCCACAGTACTTCTGGGAAGATGGGGGAGAGCTCAATGACTCCAGCCTGGACTTGGGACCAGCAACAGGTAAGATATTTTTACCCCATTCTTCCTCTCCAATCTGCAGGGACTCTGGGGAAGTGGAAGGATGCAGGGGTCTATCTTCCTGCTTTGACACAACTCACTAAGAGGGCCTGAGATTAAACGTCAGCTCTATTTTCTCACCTCAGTGCCTGATGTGTCCCCAGTGAATCGTGAGCAAGCACAAGCTTTAGAAACCAAGTTACAGTTGAGCTTTTATTCCTGAGCTGCTATGAGCTGGGAAAAGCATTGCCTCCATCTAGTTTCCCATTGCCTCACGCCCTCCTTTCACCTTCCCCCTTTTATGCTCTCTTCTCTCTTGCTTTTTTTCTGTTGCTGTCTATTAAGCACAACTTTAGGGTCTCAAGAGTCCAACCGAGATCAAGGCTATCTTAGGGTTTGGGTCAGAGCTGGGTTCCCTGGATCAAATTCTGGATTCCTCCCTCTGTGGCTTCAGTGGGGATTTGGTCCAAGAGAAGACAGCAGGTTTTGTCCCTTGGGCAGCTGTCCTGTTGCCTACCCTGTCCTGCTACTTCCTGAGAAGTCATGACCAAAATGGGTTTCATTGGCGTTTGAGCTCGCTTTCCTCTGTGGAGTGTTTTTGTGAGAACACTGAGTCCCCTCAGTAGTCTCTCCCCAAGCCCCTCACTGGCTTTGAGATGCCTGCAGGGAGAGGGATGGGAGGAAGGAGGAGGTACATTGCAGGGTTTCCAGTAGCTTAGGAGACTATTTCACATGCTCCTGCTCTTAAGTGTCTTGTGGGGCATGTATTAAGTGTTACCCAAGGACCAGGCTTCAGCCTTATCCCTCCTCCCTTATCCAGTATCACTCTCAGCAGGTCTGACTGAGGTCTGCAGTTAGAAAGCACAAGTCCCGTTTTATCCCCGCTCCTGTTTCTGTGACCTTAAAAAACACCTGTGCTCACACAGGGTTGAGAGCTGCAGCAGAGCCATGGCTTGGGTTGCCCACTGAGGCACAGTGCACGCTCTGTGGGGCAAGGGCCATCCCAGCTTAGGTCTCCGAAGCCCTTTGCTCACTGGCGGTGCTGCTACAGGTGTCTGGCCGTGCTCTCGCTGCCCTGGGGCGCTCGCAGGCGTGGCCGTGGGGCAGCGGGGCAGCGATGCTGGGGCGGGCGGATGGTGCCGCATCCCTGGGCCGTGCTCTGGCTCAGCCGCTCTCGGCTCCGGCAGCGCTCAGCGGCGCTTTTCTTGGTGTGCCAGCAGGCACCTGCATGTCCTCACAGATCTGGACGTGACTTGGAGAGCAGCGTGTGCTTGTGCATTGAGAGCGAGATGACTGGGTACCGAACCCAGCCTTGCCTCCTGCACGTGTCTCGCCCCATTTGCATGCAGAACACGCTGCTCTCTCCTTCCGTTCTCGCCTGCAGTACTTTCCTCCAGGAACAGATGTGCTCTTTCAGCTGTCCTTTATGCGTACCCTGCCCTATCCGCTGCCCAGCTAACCGCTGCTCTGCTTCCAAGTGCTGTTTCTTCCCCTGACCACTGCTGTGTCCAGAGCTCATGTCTCAATGGCATTTCAGAACCTTGGTTAATAGAACAGTTTGAATTATTCAAGAGCTGGGAGTGCATTTCTACTTAAAATTTAATTAGAAACCTGCCGTGTGTCATTTTACAAAAAAGGATATCGTAATAGCATCCCTAAATTGGGCAGTCTTCTCCTGTCATGCAAAGCCTCTGTATGAGAGATGCACACAACCAGTGGAACTTACATGCTGCATGTGTGACAGATGCCATGTGATACGTTGTGGAACTGTGTGATGACATCTGTTAGGTTATTTTCAATGTATAAACCCATTAAACAGTTTTAAACAGCTGCTGTTTAAGGAAAAAAAAGTTTATGGTGTAAGTTTTCCTTATGTGAGATTTCGTTCAGTGAAGTGTAGCCCAGCATAGTTGGTAGCTCTGTCCCAGGCACACACACTGGAAACGCTGCATCAGTCAAGGCACACAACAGGACTGTTGTACTCCTAGAGAGAGAAAATTACCTGCTGTGAAAGGAGATCTGTGCTGGCTTCTTACTGTGTTTGTATAAAAATACTGGGCCTGAACTGGTGGTGGTCTTGCAGATAGGCCAGATCTCCTGCTATTCAAAAGCTGTATTAGTCATTTCCATCTGTCCTTTTTTTATGTCCCTCTGAACTCTGTGTAGGGAGACTCCCCTGCCTTTGTGTGACTTCGAGGCTGCAAGAGCTAAAAAGCAATAACAATCTGCAGCTGCCTTTTTTTTTTTTTTTTTTTTTTTGCTAAGCACACAAAAAACATCCTTTAAAAATATTTCTAGAAAACATGTGGCATCTAGGGCCACCTGTTAGTCCATTAGAAAGTGAGAACAAACTCCCAGTGGCAGAGCACAGCTCATCCTGGGGCTCTGGTTCTCCTGAATAATGTGCTTTTGCTGATTTGTGCTATGGAACAGTGAATCTCTATTGACATCAGTGAGCACCAGCCTGTGGAAGGGCCCTGACATTTGTCTCATTCTGTCTGAGGGTGCACAGAAGTGTGCACTTGGATGTGTGTCACCCCATGCACAGCTGCTACCCGGCAGAGCCACATGTGGAAGAGATGGATTAGGTCTGATGGGAATTTGGATGCCATATCCTTATGGAGAGAAGCAAGTGTGTGATTTGTACTTCAGCCAAAAGGCAAGTCAGTGGAGCTATGAACCTGTTACTTCTGCATCCTTTCAGGCTTCCAGGGAGCCCAGAAGCTTCTCAGGTTGTAGTTTGGGTTTGGCTGCTTCGCCTCACCTTTGGTAGCAAATTGGCCTGAGCCACAGATAACTCTGAAGAGAGAGTGGACCTGCAGGGTCTTGCATCTGGCCCTTTCTATCCTCCTTTCCTTTCATCCCATTTCTCCATCTTGTTTTGCCTGGAGGCTTCCAGTCCTCTGTGTTTCCTACTGCTACACAGATATCCTGGGCAACAGATAAAACATCTCATCCAGCTTTAGGGCTAGAAGATGGGAGTCAATTGGACTGTAGGTGTCTTTGAATCCCTTGCTTTTGGTGAAAGAGTTACATGGTGGTGTATCCACCCTGGAGTGCTCCCTGTTTGCAGCTCTTGGTGCTCTCCTTTGGCTCAGTCAGGATGCACTGCCCCACACCTTCCTCTCTTCCAGCGAAGGCTCGAGGCTGAGGCAGTCTAATCGTTAATTCCTGGGAAGTGTGGCTCCTGAAAATGGGCACAAGACTTGTGACTGTCTAGTGCATGAGGGCACTTAGTCCCTCTCCTCCCCTGCCCAACAGCTGAATGCCCAAGGATTGGAGTGCATCATCCCATTTTCCAGGGTTACAGTGGGCTGGCATGAAGCTCACTTCATTACAGCCAGAGACTGCTCTTTTAGCTTCAAGGTACTTGAAGTCCAAGTACTGGGAGCTATCAAAACTAGTCTTATAGATTGGTGATTTCCTAGGACAGCATGTGGTGCTTTGTGGGAGGGGGGAGGAAATTTTAATCTTTTAATTATTCATAGTAATTAGCAGAAGGGATTCCCAGGAGAGTTAGGATGAGGGATAGTAGGACAGACAAGTTAGAAAGACTATGTTCAAGGAAAAGTAAGTTTTCTGACCAGCTAATGGAATAAAATACCTTCCATCTTCTCTGATAGTGAGATTCACTTCCTTCCATGATGAATTACTTGCCTCTGGCCAGAGAGATCCCGGTATCTCTCATCCTTACTGAAATCTGCTGCCTCTTCATCCAGACTGACAGCAGATCTGCAGTTCTTAATACCATCTTCAAGCCAAGCATTAATGAAATGAAGCACCTGGTAAAGACTGTCTCCATAAGCAGCTTAGTGCTGAGCAGCCGCCTGCCCGAGCTCTGCTCCCGGGGTGCCTCATGTTTATGCCCTGGTTTAGTGGACAGGGACACGTTGGGTGATCTGTCTTGGGACCAGCCAGCTCGGTTGAGACATTGCTGCCAAAGGCTGACCCGTGGCAGAGGGTTTCTCTGGGCATGGTGTTACCCTGGTGCAGCTATCCCTGACTGATGGTGCTTGGCTGAGGATGGCTTATTCTGGCTTTGTTGCAGTCCACGTGCTGAGCTGGAATAAGGTATGAGGCTGTTTGGGAACAGCTGTAGTCCTTGGTGCCTGGTTTGTACCTCAGGCAAATTCAACAATAATGAGGCCTAACCACTTTGCTACTTTGGGTCTCTCTTTTGGCTGTGATCTCTTTTGTGTGTGTGGACTTGTCTTGAAGTCGTGGATAGTAAATTCTCCTAGCTCTTCTGGAAGATTAGTATATTAGCCCCAACTGGCTCAGTTCCAGCACCAGTAATTGTATTTTGCCTCTCTGAAATCCCCCTGCAGTTTCAATCAGCTGGAGTATGACTTTTTTGCAGTAAGCCTTATTGTTCTATACTGCTAAAAGGAGAGCAGATACAGTTTCTGACCTGGCTGCATTTTTAGTAGAGTGCCCCTTGTGATTCCCAACATTGGCAGATGTTTTAGTGTGGATGATGCTATGTGTTGTGATTGGAGCCCAGGAATGGTCTTGTCTTTATTACAGTACCTTCTAGTTATCAGTAATTCAATCACTGGTTAACATGACCTTCCAGTTTAATCCAATAAACACCTTATGGTCAGGTTATGTGTACTAAAAACAATGAGGATCACCCTCTTCCTGAGCTGTCACAGTTGCTTTAAACAGTTAATAGCAAATACAGGGTAGGGAACCTTGTGGGGCAGTAACTGAGACCAGCTCTTCTGAATGATGGAGAAGCAGAAATGTAATGAATTAAATGTCTGGCTAGGGAATCGTGCTTTGGCACAATGCCATGTCGTGGCCCATCTGGTGTCAGGGAAGTTTTGTTATTGATTTTGGAGGAAGCAGGACATTGCCTGAATGGTGGCTTTTGCGGAGGTTTGAAGCTCATGTTCACCTCTCGCAGGGACAATCATCTCCCCAGGCGAAGGAGATGCATCTGTGTGACCCAGACCTGAGTCTGCTGGGAGGTGCAAAGGGCAGGACTTGGAAAGGCTGTGAAAGATGATTTTTTCAAAAAATACTGCCTGAGGGTTTTTGTAAGAGAGCTTGGAAGGGAGAAGCTGGGGGATTGTGGGAGGCAGCTGGATGCTGCAATATGAGTAATATCACTACTGATGGAAAGCATTAAGGGGTGAAGCTAAGGATGTGGTGGCAAAGAGGTGAGATAGAGGTGTGGAATTTCATATCGGTGAACCAGACTCCCAAGGGGATGGTGTGGCTGAGAAGCTCTGGGAGGGCACATGACGTAGAGCTGTGTCTGCCTGTTACACTCCTCTGGTCCATCCCTGCTAGACTGTTTGGGCAGAGGTGCTGGGACAGTTTCATGGTTCCAGTGGTCGATTCTTCTGAGCTGTCCCTCTCTGTGATCAGGCCGGCTCCATTGTGGCTTGGCTACTCCTGTTTGTGGCTGGAAAGGGGCACGTGCCATGTCTCTGTGTGGCCACGAGCTCCACTTGTGCTCCAGCCTACTGCTGCTCTTGGTGGGAGACAGCAGACCATGGCAGGGAAGGAGCTAAGCTGAGCTACCTCCTCCCTCCTCGGGCACCTTTGGGTTTGGCAGAGCTCTGCTTCCTCCCTGAAATTAGATGAGCTGATAAACAAGGCAAATCTGGCATTGCAGCCAGCTCCATAATACCTGTCTCCTTTGGCAGAAGACTGTCCCATTTCTGCAGCAGGAGCACAGGCTGCCTGTGTCTCTCTGCCTCTCTGTTCTGTGGTTGCTGTTTCTCCCCACAAATGGGATGAGAAGGAAAGTGGATGGCACTGGCATCAGAAGGTGGGAAGGCCTGTGGGTGCACTGCCATATGCCCAGAGCCAGGGGTGTCAGGTCTGCTGACAGGTGGGCCAAGGGGGTTGTAGGAGACCACGTGCTGAAAGGGAACTGCTACCCAAATGCTGGAAGAGATGCTAAAAATGGGAGATGCTCTTTGAGTTCCCTTAGGGTTGGAGGGAAGGGGAATCTAGGGAAATGCTGAGAATACTCTTCAAATGGGCAAGCTGTTAGCTCTGCATTGCACAGATGAGTGACAGGCCAGCTTGTCTGGATGGAGGTTTGGGGGGAAGATGCTAGGACCAGCTTAGGGGCTGAGATCATACCAGGGAGATGGACAGGGTGCAAAAATTCCTTCAAATCACAGAAGAGGGGTGTAAACTAAAACAAAATATGAATGCCTTAAAGACACCAGATCTTGTGAAGTTGGCAGATGCTCTTGTTAGTGAGACAGTAGGAGCTGATTCCAGACAGGAATTGTGTAGCTGAAGAGTCTGGGAGGAAGGATTGACTCATCATCGTTAACATCTGGATGTGGCACTTGGGAATCTGGTTTAGGGATCATTATAGTGCTGCTGGGTTGATGGTTGGACTAGATCCTGAAGGTCTTTTCCAACCTTGATGATTCTGTGATCCTTCCTGAACCTGGGAAAGGATTGAACCCTTTTGGTAACTGGGTTGTATGGAGAGGTCCTTGTTTTAAGGAGCACAATCCAGCAGCACTATGACCAAAATGCCTCAAGTTTCACTGTTCCCTACATGAATCTGAGTAACAGCCCTCTCAGGATTTGGGAGGAGTTGTTTCTAATCAGTGAGGTCTTATGAACCAGATGGAAGGATGTTCCCAGCTTAACATGCAGGGTAGTGGGGAAACTGATGACAAGCAGGAATGTTAACTCAGTTAGTAGCAAGTGTGAGGATTCCTGTGTCTGCTTCTACCCTGTTGATTTGTTGGCCTAGAGAAGCAGCTCAGGTTTCAATCTTTGGCTGCCTTGTAAGATAGAAGTCTGCTGGGAGAGAGTGGGATGGGTTCTCCCTAAATTTTCTTTGCCCAGGAGAGATGGCAGAGGCGGCAGTTCCTCTGAGATCTTTAGATCTTGTTGGTGGAAAGGCGGCAGGGCTACACCATGTGGGGCTTTCCCCCATGGGAGCCAACTAATCTGTGAGAGAGCACTTTAGGGAAAGGTTGAGTGTGTGACTTCAAAGGAGAGCTGACTGGCTGGGAGCATTTCTCGCTCCCGTGGGACAAACCTCATGCTGCTTTTTTGTGGCTTGTTTTATTGCTGTGCCCATCTGCCTGCCAGTTCGTGCTCTGCTCCAGGTGGGAAGAAGAGCACAGAAGAGAGGAGGTGCAGAGGAGTTGAGAATATCTTAGAATGTCTTTAGGCAAAGGAGATGGCAGATTGGATCACTGATCCTTGAAAATAACATCTCATCTGGCAGGGCCTTGTTTTAAGGGGCGAAATCCTCACTTTTCACCCACAGCATGTCAGGGTAGAGGGGGTTCTTGGTGCAAACCCTGAGTTATCCCTGCAGCAGCAGGAGTAGCAGAGCCCTGGGAGATGCACTAAGCTTTACTATCTAAGAAGACAGTCCCACCCAAACCTCCTCAATCCCATGGTCTGTGGCTGTTTCTCCTGTTACCCACCATCCATCCAGCAAGGCAGTGACTGTGTCTGCAGACGCTGGGATGTTACCTGTTGCTGTGGATTTTTGGGAAGATCAATGGCAGGCAGTGGAGGAGAGATGGGGATTTTTTGGTCTGTGCTGCTGCTGAATGCTCTTACCAGCCTCCTTGGCTTATGAGGAAGCATCACCAACTGGCTGTTGGGAAGCAAAAATCTTTTAATCCTCAGGGTCTTTGGGTAGGGTGTCAGGGGGTGCTCTCTAGTGAGACACAGCAGCAAAGGAACATGACTTCTGCCTGCCATGGGCAGTGAATCCTTGTGGCCTCTTTGCAGACAGAACTGGGAGCTAGTCCCCACACCACGACACTGGGTCACGCTCATCTTTGGGCAGCATCTGAGAGGAGCTGCTGACACCATAAAGGGAATGAGCTGTGGGTTGGGAAAGCCACTTGCCAGCTGAACAGGAGGATCTTTACACCTCCTGCTTGGGGTGGATGGAACAGTGTGTTTTCTGCTCAGGAGAGGTGGGCAGGAGTAGCATGGGCAGTCCTGATTGCCAGGGAATACCCAGGGCAATGGGTGTGATTGCTGGCATGGCCCTCTCTGCCTGGGAGCTCGCACCCACTCTGGCAACAGAGTCAGGGATGCATGGAGCTTTTTTGTGCAGATCTCTGTAAGGCATCCAGACAGCTGCTGCCCACTGTGCTCAGTGGAGCATCTGCTTTGGCAGGCAGGAGAGGAGACAGGAGCCTTGGGAATTTCAGACAGTCATTTACTTAATAACTATAGACAGAGCAGGGGGCTGATTTCTGGCTGTGAAGGGATCGTCTTCCTTCCCTTCTCAGTGAGAATGTGCTGTGCTTGTCTCAGGGAGAAGGGGAGTTAATTGGGATGCAGACTCCTGAAACAGAGCTCCGTGGGTATGGGCAGTTTCTCAAGAAAGATGAAGGTTGATTTATGCTTGCTGGATTTGTGCCTGCCGCTCCAAGCTAAACATATCTGATCTTACAGATACTTTCCTTTTCCTGGGGTTCCAGCTCCTTAGCTTCCAGAAGAAACCCCTACCAGAAAAAAAAAACCTACCTGCTCTGACTCTGATCTTACATCTGTGACCTGCATCTCCCTCAGCATCTGTGTTTGTTTAGCAGCAACACTTCCGTTCGTGGTCAGAGCCACAGAACAACCAGGGCTGAAGCTGGAGGGAGGGGAGTTAGACTCAGCTGCTGTAGCAAAGCAAAACTAATGCAGATGTTTGTGGGATGACTTTTCTGCTCTGAAGTGCTGTACAAACTCAAATTCTGCATTTCAAAGATGCCCCGGTCGATTCAGGGTTTGGTGGTATTACTTGGTTGTGGCAGGAAGGAGGATTTGGTTTTCTGTGCTTTAGTTTCTCTTCTCTAGTATTTCCCGTTTAGCTTGTGGTTGACTGCTGCTACCACCCCATATCTTTCTCAATCCCATCTGAAATGCATCTCTGGATTCCAGCCTGATTCCTAACACTCATAACCTCAACTTAAAGATGCCAGGTGTCAGAACTGTTACTTATTATTGTCTGTGGAAGTGCCTATGGACAGACAGATGTGGAGAGAACAAACATGGAAATTATCCCTCGGGAATATGGGTTCACTGGGATGGGATGGGGAGATGGAGAAGTGCACATATTGGATGGGATTGTTCTTTGCTGTGGCAGGCTACCTGCTCTTAGAGGGTCTCTGCCATCTGACCCACCTGTGGCTGAACACATATAATGGGTTATTCTCTGCCTTTCAGAGTTCTTAGTTCAGATGTGACATGAAGTCTTTTGGATCTCTTTTTAGATTATACCTTTCCTGCTTCATCCCAGAAGGCATTGCTGAAACGGAATGGGACACAAGTAGACAACTGGGAAATGGCCACTGTCCAGCCACCGGCAGAATTTGTGGAGCCTGACTTGCACACACCTTTCTCCACACTAGAGGAAGAGGAGGGGCTGCTCCCTATAGACCCCTCAAGAGGAGGGATGGAGAGCCTCCAGACCTCTGGACCAGAGGTTACATCTTCTGAACCAGTGGACCAAGAGGACTCCTTCTCCCTTCTGTTTTCCACAGCCTCCGCCAGGCCAGGTGGTGTGACTGAGGCAGCCATAGGAGGGCAGGAAGAGGACTCTGTTTCTCCAGACCTTGGGAGCAGCATGGGACCAGGTCTTTTACCTGTGTCCTCTACTTTTTCTACTACTGTTGGTGCAAGATCTCCCAGTGTTTCAGAAGAGCTCTTGGAGGTGACAACTGGAGACACTTGGGCTATTGGGGGAGCAGATTCAGAGCTGACTGTGGCTGCCACAGGAGCCGAGCTTGCAGAGACCACGGTGGAGGCTGGTGGGGAAGAGCATTCAGCCAGGGAGGAGGCCTCGGAGCCCACGGTGGGGTGGGAGATGCCGGAGCCCACGATGCTGACTGAAATGGAGCAGACAGTGGAAACACCTGTGGGGACACCGTCTCCTGCAAGCACCTCCCCAGGCACCCAGACTCCTCCTGGGAGTGAGCAGCACCCCACTTCTGTGTCTCCGTGGGACAGAGCTGATGAGCCTGCGCTGGATCCCGTTTGGAATGACACTGAGTCAGCCACTGAGACTGCGGCAGCAGACAGGAGCTCATCACCACAGGCTGGGGATGCCCGCATGGCCATGCTGCCAACTGAGTTGCCCTGGGACTCGGCACAGGTCGCACTGGGAGCAGGGAGTGGGGTGGTCGGCTACAGTGGGGATATTTGAGTACTTCACTCCTGGCTGGGTGTTTAACCCCATCCCTAAATCTGACTGCTGGAAGTAGTTTTTCTGTTCACCCAGTCAAAACTGAATTTTCAGGGAGAGTTATTCACAGCAGTTCTTAAGGGTATCCATCATCCTTGGTGAAAGCCCTGCCCCCTCACATCTTCCCAGCTGCACAAAATCCTGCTTCTGATAAGCAGAAGCTGAACACCTTCCCTCTGGGGCACGCACAGCAGAGAAAGCTCCTTGTTTCCTCAGCCTGCATTATTGGAAGTGTCAGGACAAACATGG